>NC_141050.1:16207493-16807493 GCF_041138505.1 Cibotium barometz
CAGCTGATTAAACATATTAATCCTGTGGCCATATCATACAAGCACACACAACTGATTAAACACAATAATCCTGGCAGACATCAAACCAATGTATACAACTTGATTAAACACACTAATCTTGGTAGATAATATAAATAAAAGGTGCATCCAAAATAAAATATCCTGAAATAAAATAATGGACGTCCCCCCACGAGATTACGACTAATATCACTTCGAACTTTTAGAGCAAGATTTGCTAATGATGCCTTGTAAAAGGAAGCTTTGGTGCATGATCCCAAGGGAATCTCTCATGCCAGAATGCTGCCTCAAACTCATGCATCTCCACTTCCCATGTATGGCCTTTCTCCCACAATTTTCTCAACCCTAATGTCTCTTGCTTACCATGCTCATATGTTGTTGCATGTTTTTTCTAATTGAGACAAGAAAAAACTATGCAAATCTTGATGTGCATTAGGAAATATATTCAAAATTTTCAAAAAATGCATTCATACTTGTTCCCAAATTACACCAAAATGAATTGAGTCTCTACGTTATGAAATTCACTGTTGACAATCTCTCTCTAGAAGGAAGGGAGCTAAAGCAAAATCTAGGAGTTGGTATTTGTAGATCTTGCTTCTTGTAAAATCATGCTCTTGGGCCAACATAAAATTCCAAGCTCCGTGGGAGCAAGTGGAGTGCTTGTCTTGTGGAGGCATCCTCTCTTTAAAAAACCCTTGACATTTGCCTTTAGCACCATAGCTTTGAGAACCTTAAAAGAGGTGTCCATGATGCATGGATTACCCTTTTGTTCCAGTGGTCTCAAGGATTAAATAAAGATGGGTGTGAAGGATTAAATAAAGATGTGTGTGGAGAACATGGGTGGTTAGTTGTGATGCCATGTGTGCTTTTTTCCCATTGACCAAAGATGAGCACAATTCTTTTTCCACAAGATTTCTGAAAGAAATTTCCTGTGTGGGGGACATGAGCCCAAGAGCTGGAGATGTCCAACACATGTAGATTGAGCTTGCATGATGTGTCGGCCAAGCGAGTCAGCAAATACTTTGTCATGTGCTTGATCCATTGGATTGGCCGTACACCACCAAGATATGAAATTGACCATACAGGGGGCAAGCCTTAGTCACTTTCTTCAATAAGACCACTTAGCCCAAATAGTCGTGGTCTTGTACATGGAGAATTACTTTTGCCCACCCAAGCGCCTTACTACTGAGATTGTGCAGAGCAACTCCATTGCTAGGGACATGCTACCTTTCATGCTGTGCATTTGACAAAGATCATTATTACTCCACTCATGACAAGGATTTCCAAGGGTTGATGATTGACATAAGCATCAAACTTTGCAAAACTCCTTTGAATAGTGAGACCCTCCATTGGCCTGGTTTCATTCCTCCTCCTTTTTTATGGTGCCTTGTATGATTGATATAGGCCTTGCATCTTTCATATCACAACAAGCTTATATTTATATGCTCTATATTGAGTACTCTGCATTTTGTGGGTATTTCTCCATTACCATCTTCTCTATGTCACTGCATGCTTGGCTAAACAATGGTCAATATAAAGGGTTAACATGCAGAGACTCACTTAGAAGCCTTAAACTATGTGTGCTGAAGTCTTGAACTAATTAATCTTCTTGTGTAACATCTTCCCTTCAAAACATGCAAGATACATGGCACCAAATTGAGTATTTGACAACAAGGCTAGTGAGTGGAAGGGGAGAATGTCAAATGTACACGAGTGCAAATCGGGCTACTATTTTCTAAATTTTCATAGGCCAACACTTGTAGACATCTACATATTTATGCACCACAAAAATGCCATTCCTTCCATAATCCCAATTACTTGAGTCCCGTGCACACTTGTGCTATCTCATGCACTTGCATGTTTAGCCTCTCTTATATTTCCCAACATCATGTTACTTCTATTGTTGCACACACATGCTTTGATTGGCAACTCAATAATGGGATAGGGTGTGCACAATGGAATTTTCTATCACTATCATATTTACCTTCCTTTTCTACCCACTTATGTATTTTGTGCGATGGTCATTGTTGACCTACATTGTAATGCTTAAGAAGGGAGCTTGTACCAGAGAAGTCAATTAAATTGCACGTTATTCTTGACATTGTTCATATATGGCTTGTTGCGTGCTCGAAGAGTTGGTATTTTATAACAGCTCTACCTAATGTTGCTGAGGTTGCATTGAGTTCTGATATACTGTGGCATCTCTTTGAGCAGATGTGGCTGCACCACCCATCTTCAATGTTTGTTTGCTTCGCCAATTGCGAACCCATAACCTGGGTTTTGACAACGAAACACCTTACCAACTGAGCTACCGCCTGATGAATATTGAAATTTATTTATGTTTTTATTTCATTACAAGATTCACACCCCTTTTTGTTTGCTTACAAGTTCAGCCACCTTCCAGTTTCTTTGATGTATGCTAGCTATTTTTTTATTTTTTTTGAGCCCTGTGGGGGGGGGGGGGGGGGGGGGGCGCGCGGGGGGCACACACAACTTTGAACCCCGACACCTAGTATAGTAGTATTTTCTTTAGAAAAACGGGGGAAGATTGCAGACATCATCATTTAAAATAGAATCTCATTAAGCTTCAACCTAGTGCAACTATAGGAGCTCAAAAAGCCCTCCAAAAGGAAGAAAAGAGCACATTATTGTCTATGATTATGTAATCATTAAACTGCAATGAGCTCAAAAGTGTGGGTTCAACATCCAAATAAGGATGCACTCTATATAAGTACCTTGTAAATCTTTAAAGATACACTTTTTCTCTGTTGAAGTCTGTCGCAGGAAATTAGGCCCATGCCTTTGCATTCATATCAAATATTATCAACGACAGAAAACTGTCCAGTTCATACCATTCCCTCTCTCCCAAGCTTCCAAGCCAACAGTAATTTATAGCTACACAAAAAATAATGTTTTACATGGCAATGCAGCCCTAGGAAGCTTTTTTTTTAACAACATGCATTTGACTACCTTATTAGGTATTCAAATACCTTAAGTGATTAAGTGCCTTGTTATTAAGCTAAACTTCACGAGTCAATGCTGCCCGCAATGCATGTAAGTTCTTTATGAGCGTTGTTTTGCCTCCTTGTTGCCTTCCTTGTCTCTAGAATAAGGTGATTTAGAAGCCCATTGACGGCTCTGCATTCAACATTAAAATCTCTTTTAAGCACTTTCATGTGCATTCTTAGTAGGTTAGATTAGAAAACACCAACACAGCCAGATGTTGTGCAAAATCATATACATCAAATAGCCATTAAAGGACCCTTAAAATTGCTTTTTTTACTTACGCTTGTTTCATTTCTTGAATCTTTTGGGAGTCAGTTTCATGCATGTTTCTTTGAACTGCTGTCGAACCATCTCTTTAAGAACCTGTGAGTTTCCTCTCTGCCATTCAGGAAAAAAAAAACTGATTTCTCAAATCATTTTAACAGCCAAGCCATTCTACGTACGTATTTGCAAAAAGATTTAATCATGGGACCACACAGAGACAGACAACAAGCTGCTGCAAATGCATAGCTAGACTAGAATCCCAGAACCCGTCCTCCATGTGTACATATGAATTAATAAAAGTTTGCAAGTCACCAAGTCAAGGATTCCATCAGGCCCTCATAAAGTGTGTACACTGTAGGCCCCTTCTACAATAAGCTCCAAAGTTGGGAGTCCAATCTCATATGCCCTCTAGCATGGTCCTGATGAAGGGACCAAGGCCAAAGTACCAAGGAGTCCAAGCTCATCAAGCCCTCTATAGTAAAGGCAGCTAGCCTTCTAGATCTTATTCTGTCCCACTCCCGCTAAGGGGCAACACTCATGAGAAAGGAGAAAGCCGCCACTCCTAAGTCTGTGGGAGTGGGGCGGTCTGCGGGAGTGGTGAAGAATGACACAAATGCAGAGAGGTGCCACCATATCCACTGAAGGGCTGAAGTCCAGTGGGAGGCATCTGAAAAAAAAAGCATAATCCACCAGACTGACTCCAGAGAGAGTGCTGAGGCTGGAGAAGAGAAAATGACAGTCTCCACCTCAGGCACCTATCAAATGCAGCAGACCCGGCAGGCTTGGCAACACTCCCTCGGCCATCTTGGGGGCCCACCCTCATCCCCATCCCCTAGCCTCTTTTCTGTCGCACACTCCCCCCTGCCGGACTCTACTCTGGTCCTGGTAGCCCCTGCCCTGCCCCTCCTCTCTCTCTCTCTCTCTCTCTCTCTCTCTCTCTCTCTCTGTCTCTCGTTCTTTCAGTGGGCAGATGCCACTCATGATCCCACCCGGCCACAGTATCACTCTTGGCAGCAGTTCATGGACCTGCCCAAGATATCCTCTGTTGGTATCCTGTAACGCTCATTCCTTGCTTGACATCCCCCTTTGAACTTCATGTTTTTGGATGAGTCTCGATTCTCGTTCTTTGATTTGCCCACCATCCAAGGCATATATAGGGCTTCAACTTGCAAGGCTTTGTCTTGGGCTTCTTCCAAGGTTTTAGGTCCCATCATATAGACTACTTGATAAAGCTTTGGTTGCAATCCATTTACAAACTTTCGCATTTCCATCATGGTGGGATAAAAGTATATGAGGTAAACTTCAATGAGACGGCTGAAAAGTTATTAAGATATGTTGCCACACTTTCTCCCGCTTTTTGTTTTACCTCATCCCATTCCTCTGTACATCTACCTCGAAGGTAGTGGGAAGGAACTTTTTGTTGAACATGGTTTTGAAATTAGCCCATGAAGTAGGTTCGGTCCCTTCTTGAACCACCTTTAGCCACCAATTCAAGGCGGCATCTTTCAAGTGCATACGGACCGTGCGGAGTTTGGACTTTCCAGAGAAGTCCTCTCCTCCAAAGGCGGCGTCAAACTGTTTGATGCAGGATAAAGCTTTCTAAGTGTCCCGCTTTCCATAAAAGGTATCAAGCTCCTTTGCCTTCTCTTTTGCTTGGCCGGAAGAGGCTGCATCTGATAGAGCAGGTCTAGGGGTAGCTTCTCTCTATCCTCCATGAGTGATGGATCGGGTGGCTTTGGGTTCTTCTCTAAAGGAAACCCCTTTACCTCGTAAGTAGGCTTTAGTGACTTCCACACCTTCGGCTTCAGTGGTTTGGTCTTTGATAAAGTCTTCGAACATCTGGGCTCTTCTGTAGTCTTGTTCCTTCTTGGCTCTCCAAGCTAGGAACTCTTCATTTGAAGATACCTTTTGAACTTTTGAAAATCTCGATATTCAGCTGATGCCATGACTGCGGTCTCATGAGAGACAGATTGGTGGCCTTGGATCTCTTATGGATGCCCTGGGTTATCTTCATAGTTGTTCCCTTCTTGAGGCCCTTGGTCTCCCTCAACTCTCGACATGGTTCTATCACCCCAGAAAACATTTCTTCAAGAGAAATCCTGCTCTAATACCATTGTAAGCCCAACGGAGCGTGCAATGACAGATGCAACCACGTGTATGAGAGAGAAACATAGAGAGAGAGATGGGAATAGGGGTTTCACACGGTACACCACGCACGGTACACCACGCTGAACAGGGAACAGGCCCCGGCCCCTCTTCAAGAATTTATTTCAAGAACAATCCACGGGCTTTTCCAAGCCAGGACCAATACAACAAATGAATACAATATCAAACAAAAGTGTCGATGTCGAGATCGGGGCCGAGATCGATGTCGAGGCATAAGATAACTGATGTCAAGCTCACCACGAGGATGACCCACAAGAGACTTATACCGGGCTAGTACTGAAATCCAGTGTTTGATGTTCCCGAATCCCAAATATCCACAAAAGCTCTTTGTTCTCAATCCAATCTAGACAAGGTAATCCCACGATACACCCACACTGAGGAGAAGATAACACTTCAACGGAGTTTTGAAGATGACAACTCAGTAGAGATTCGGGCAGTGCTTCTAGTGTAAAACAATATACTCACGGGCAGCATAAGAGGCGGTGCTGTTCTATGATAAAAGGTGGCACACAAAGAGGCGAAACTACAGCAAGGCAGAGGCAGTGTACAGATGGTGGCGCTACTGCCAAACAGAGGCGGCAATGTGCAAGAGATGCTTCTGGGCAGAGCGCTGCAGGCAGTGGCACTCCTCACAGAGGTGGTGATGAAGCTGGCGTCAACAGGGCAGCGCAACAGCAAAGGCAGCATTGCTGGGCAGAGCGCTGCAGGCGGCGTGCTCCAAAGCAGAGGTGGCGGACAGTGGGCAGAAGTGGCACTATTGCAGACGTAGGCGGCTGGTTACACAAGGCAGCTCTGCTACAGTACAGATGGCGGCACAACAAAGGCGGCGCAGCTTTCTGGCGGAGCAGAAGTGGCGGAGATGGGCACTGTTGGGATGGCTGCCACCAGCTGAGGTGGAAGAGTTAGGTGGCGTGAAGAAGAGGAAGATGACGATGATGAATCTCTTCTCCGATGTTCTCCAAGAGTTCTTCTATGATCCACCTAGAGGGTGCATGCTTCTTTAAATACTTGAGGGGATGCCTGCTTTTTACCATGCTTTGCTTTTGCCTTTTTCCACTTGGCTTTTGTTTCTTGCTTTTGCTTTGCCTCCTTGCTTTTGCTTTAATAATAGTCAAAGTTCTTAATTTATACTTTTTCAACTTCATGGCCTTGCTTTTTGGCCCTGGAGCTGCTTTTTGAAAAAGTGGCTTTTAGCTTTTTGATCCAGTTTGATGCCCTCTTTCCAACGGTGCCCTCAGCTTTTTGGTCAACAAAGTTTGACTTTTGCTTTTTCTTGCTTTTTGACCCAGACGAGTGCTTTTTCCAATTCCAACTTTAGGAACCTTGCTTCCATGTGTCCATCATCCTGTCCATGTGTCCGGGCATGAGTTCTATCATGTGAAAAAAGCATGGAGGACCAAATAGGTTACAGTAAGTAAACCTCAGAGCCTCGTACTGCAAACAGACTCTACAACAAGGCCTTCACTGTTAGCGTGGCTTCAGTGAAACTCAATTCGGACATATCTATTGCCAAAAAAATAGACATCTATGATACGCCCTTGCTTGCCTACTAGGACGGCTAGCAAGAGGTCTCGTATCTATCCTTAGGCCAACCTACTACCAATGAACTTGCAAACCACAGTTGTAGCTTCAAGGGAAACCACCAAAAAGCGAGTTGAGGGTCCATGTCGGAAAGTTGACAACCAATGACCACCTCAAACAGGGTAGATGGAGCGGCTGCCTAGGAGTCCTCTTGAGGGACCGCGGGGGGGGGGGGGGGGGGGGGGGTGGCCAAAGGGCGCCGGCCACCAATAACCTGAAAGCACAAGCTAACCAAAGAATGGAGGGAAGGCGAAAAGGAAAGAAGAAGCAGGGGAAAAGCGGGCAAAGGCGAGGAAGAACAGGGCAACAGTGACGGCACTAGCTGGTAGAGCAGGGTGGCAATAGAGAAGGTGGGGGGGGGGGTTGCGGAAGCCAAAGGGCACCGGCCCCCAACAACCTGAAAGCACAAGCTAACCAAAGAATGGAGGGAAGGCGAAAAGGAAAGAAGAAGCAGGGGAAAAGCGGGC
The DNA here is from genome assembly GCF_041138505.1 of Cibotium barometz. Taxonomy (NCBI): domain Eukaryota; kingdom Viridiplantae; phylum Streptophyta; class Polypodiopsida; order Cyatheales; family Cibotiaceae; genus Cibotium; species Cibotium barometz. The sequence continues at coordinate 16,214,996 of NC_141050.1, forward strand.
GAAGGCGAGGAAGAACAGGGCAACAGTGATGGCACTAGCTGGTAGAGCAAGGTGGCAGCAGAGAAGGTAGAGCGTGGGGGGGGGGGGGGGGGGGGGGAGCAGACAAAAAAACCAGGAGGGGTACACAAGCGGGAGAGGAGCGAGGCAGAAGTGCATGCAGGGAAGAAAGAAGGCAAGGCGGTTGTGCGCAAAGAGCAAGGAGCCGCACTGGGTTGCCACAAAGCCAAGACGGGGAAGTGATAGGCAGAGCAAAGCATTGTAAGGGGGGTGGCTGGCTGGCTGCTCGGCTGGCAACCCGGGCAGGGGCCAACCGTCCGCCACTCTCCGGCTGGTGGGTCATCCATGGTCGGTACCTGGTGCTCCGCTGCCCAGGAACCTGCTCCTCCCTCGGCCCCCTGGTGCGGATCTGAGCGGGAAGCGTGGGGGGGGGGGGGGGGGGGGGGGGGGCACCAGGGGTGGTCTCCTAGACTGACCCATCTGTCTGCAAATGAAGCATTGGCCTAGAAGGCCAGAATATTCCACTCGCTGCATACTGGGGTCGCCCCGAAGGCTGAAAAAGATATCATGTGAGGCACAGAAACCAGCGAGGCAACACAGATGTTGAGAGATGGAATCCCGATTGCTCATGCGAGGGCCGAGGTAGCGGTGGGGTCCATCACTCTCCCGATGGCACCACAAATCACCGGGAGAAGAGGAAGGTATTCCTTCATGAGGCTTGGAAAGCAGACTGTCACGAGAAAGCCAGAAACTCCAGCTAGAGGGTCGGATGCCGGGTCAAAGCCATGCTGCCACCGTGCAAAGAAGGTATGTGCCATATGCAATGCAACGGGGCTTAGCTATATGACAAGATCAAACGCCGCTAGTGAGTCGAACTCAACCTGGTAGTAGCCAAGCCCCAAAGGATGAATATATGCGATCTTTGCATGCGCACCTAGGAGGCTAGCCTAAAGAAGATCTCTGAGTTGGCCACGAGTGGGGCGGCTACCGACAATCTTGCATACCAGAGTGGAGACCTCTAGGGATGCGACGGTCGTAGCGAGAAGCTGCAGGTCCGCTTCAGAAAACGAAAGGCAGGTAACGACGGCCTCCGTTTAGGGAGACAGAGAGGCTGCCATGGAGTCCTCCTGGGGGCGAAGACCAGAAGAGGCTCAAACTTGCCGAAAATAAAGAAAAGCCCACAACCGGAGGGCACTGCTGACGACGACAGAAGAAGGGGAGGCAACGAGACAAGAGGCACGAACCGGGGGGGGGTAAGCAGGATTGGGGGGGAGAGGGGGAGGGGGCGGGCGGGCGGAAAAGGGGAGGGGGGGGAGCACGTGGAAAAGGAGAGGGGGAGGCGTGGGCGCAGGCAGGGGGAGAGAAGGGAGGCGCAGGCGGGCAAGACAGGGGGGGGGGGGGGGGGGAGCAAAGGGGAGGTGGTGCAAGCACGAGCAGGGCAGCGACGGGGGGCGTAGGCAAAACAACAAGCCGGGGGGGGGGGGCGCCATAGCTTCGCTCACAAGTCTTCAACTCACTTCCAAGCTCTCTATTTCTACCCACTCTATGTTCTTGTTGTTTTCTGTGTATTTCTGTGCACCAAAGCTAAGTGTCGCCATTGTGCGCGCTAGGCTGGCAGCATGCAGGAGGATTCGGTTCTGTCAGAGAACCGTTATGAGCATTTATCTCAGGATTTTCTCGTTGGTGACGCACCTTCGCCAGTCCCAGAGCGGGGCCCTCCGGCCCTACCAGTATGGCGATCGATCCTTCGTCGAGATCCCCCCCCCCCCCCGCCCGCGGCGAGACCCCTAGTGTTCTGAGAGGCCGACCGGCCTCTCTGAGCCCCCGGTGAGCCCATCCCCACAGCCATCCTCTTCGATGGATCTCTCCTAGCAGCACTAAGACAGTAGCCCCTTGTTCAGATGTGTGGTTTTTCCCACTCCATGCCCTCTATGCCTGATAATGGCACGATGGTCTTCCCTTTTCCCTTCAATAGTGCAGCCTCCGGAATAGTGGGATCCCGAGATGGTGGCAGCTGCCATCCAGGGCTAGGCAGTCGAGCTATCCCAACACCTCCAGGATCTTCACATCACCGACATTCTCACCCATTTCTGGCCCTTGGCTAGGATGGAGCTTGGAGGTTCTGTTCATCAAGGCCGGGACGAGGAGATGGTAGTCTCCAACCTGGAGGTGCTGCTTTTTGTCTTCATGCATACTTATGTCCTGATACCTCTTCCCCCCTCTTACAGATACCTCTATTGTGATAGATGGAGTCCGGAGCATGCATACACTCGCGCTCATACAAAGTGGCATCACATGGAGGATAGGATAAGTGCCCACCTAGCACACCTTCGGCCCCGCACGGATTGTGATTATTCCCCGTCCTAACCCTTGCCCAAGACTCTTCGCGTGGAGGGTAGTTCCGCTAGTGCCACATCACACAGAGATTGATATGCGGATTGTTACATGGAACATTCAGGGTTTAGGGGGGGGACTCAGTGCTTTCAGAGACGAGGTGTGCTATGAGGCGAGCTCCAGAGAGCCATGGTTGGCGGACCCATAGACATTTTATTCCTCCAGAAGCATCACCTCTCATAGGGGTGCACCCGCAGATGTGGGAAGATTCTTCCACGTGCAGGAGTCACACTTTCTAATCCCCATCTTTCAGCCCCTCTGGGACACAAGCAAGAGTGTGTATTTCTATCAGTGAGCAGCTGCTACTGGCAATGACTAGCTTAGGAGTCATCGTCCCCGGGCGTGCACAGTGAATTACCATTACTATTGGAGGGGATAGCGTTGCCTTCCTCAACTTTTACGCTCCGAACGCTGCTATAGGTAGAGCCCTCTTTTGAAGCTCAGTATAGCAGGCCCTCCCTTAGGCTGACTTTTGGTGCTTGGGTGGTCACTTCAACATGATAGAGGCAACATAGGACAGACTTGGAGGTGGCACGGCCACAGTTTCAGGAGCAGAGTACTCAGCCTAGGAGGAGATGGTTCTTGCAGTCAGGGGACACGCTTGGCATCTTCCAGAGTTTGGGCATAGCCTTGGGAGCCTTCGCTTCTCGAGATCGGATAGGAGAAGCACCAGCCCCAACCTCTCTAGACTTGACAGATTTTACGTGGATGAGTGGGCTTACAGCCAAGGGAGTATGATTGGTATTTTGGCAAGCACTACATTTTCTGACCACGCCCCGGTTATTGTCCTTAGAGGAGGACCCCTGGAGGCATGACAGGCAGATCAGCTCGAGGATCCCGGATAGCCTCATTCAGGACCCAGAGATTTGTGGCAGGATAGAGTAGATATATATGGGCGGGATTGGATTTTCTTTCAGGCTCTGTTGCACGCAAAGGGGATGAGGGCTTAGGGGAGATCAGTTTGCAGGAGGCAGCCCAAAGCCGATTAGAGGGTTTCCGGGAACATGAGAGGATTTTGTGGATGAGTCTTGTCCCTCTACGGCAGCTTCAAGAGAGGTCCCCATATAGTCAATGGATCGAGAGTTAGCTTGCTGCCGCTCGCACGGAGATTAGATCCATCGAGGAGAGGAGGGTGGAGTACAGGTATCATGCCAGGGCCTCTTTTTGGACTCAAGCGGGTGATAAGAGTCACAGGGGATCTCTTTGAGATAGCCAGCCCCCACAGGAGGAGAGATGGTATTCGCAGGTTACATGGCCAGGATGGAGCTATTGTTTCAATGAGCCATCGCCACATACTTTTTTCGATCCCTCCTCGCTAGTGCCCCAATCTCTCCATAGGTGGTGGAAGCACGCGAGAGGGTCTGTAGGCATACGGGGGAGGTGGTTGCCCCTGTAACTCGCCTGGGAAGCGCAGGAGTGGGCGTGCATCACTTGACCATATGAGCATAATTAAACATTTCGGCATTTAATCATAGCCATTAAACAATCCACAAAGCTGAAAATAGAAATTGCGCGTATAACACCGCATAGAGGCCGGAATGGGCCGACCCCCCTCCCCCTTGGAGTATTTCCTTATCCAAGGAGAAATATAACATGTACAAGCTTTGAGGGACTTACTCTCCTCATGGGAGATCTCGGATTATCCATATACAATCATAAACATGTCCTTCATGCAATATGGCTATCTAACATGTCCTTCCATAGGCGCACAAACATGTATAACAGCCCACATGGCTCTTCCATACGCGCATAAACTTGTATGACAGCCCATATGGCTCTTCCAGGAGCACATAAACTTGTAAACCAGCCCATGTGGCTCATCCATGAACTCATAAACCTGAAACCAGCCCATATAGCTCATCCATGAACTCATAAATCTGTATAACAACCTGTACGTCGCATCCATGAGCGCCAAAACCTGTAAACCAGCCCATGTGGCTCATCCATGAACTCATATAGCTAGTATAACAACCTGTATATCGCATAAAACCAAAAATTTCAGCAAGCTTTAGGATTGTTTTGCTGAAAAACAACCATCTGGGGTGTGCAAGATGGTGCAAAGTACTGAAAATCATCTTTCCCAAGCCGGATATGGCTATGGTGGGCTTAGAAACGGAGAAAAATTAGAGTTTTCAGCCTCCAAAAACTTGCTTGAAGCTCAAACTCGCCCAAGAGATAACTCTCTCATGTTCAAATAAGCAAGAAAATGCTACAATGCCATGTGTAGAGTTGAATTGACAAGTGTGAAGACACTTGTCTCACTTTTATCCTCTTATCTGCCACATGTTCCAAATCCAAAGGCCAAAAATTCCACAATCTTTAGCTCTAAAAATATCCCAGATGATAGCTCATTTCACATCGGCGCTTTGGCAATACTCGATCTCTGTTGAATTCCGAAGGTAATGACATGAATGCAAATTCCATCGGAGATTGCCAAAAATAGCGACTTTTCCTAAAATTTGCGAGATGATCTCTGTGTTCCACTACATGAGAAATACATGTAAGCACCATGTAGAAACCTGTTTCATTGCTCGATTTCCCCCAAATCCTCTAGAGTTCACTATACATACTTTGCACTTGACACTTGAGCTCCAAAACCCATTTCTGCGTCCAAGAAACCGTCTCGAGTGCCTGGACCATACTACGAAAACTTGGTCCTCTGTATTGGATAATCCCCCATTCCTAAAGCTTGTACATTCTTGATCTTTTGGGCATCCAAAGCCCATCCACACACATGAATTCTGGAGATGCCGAAAATGGTGACATTCTCCCCAGCTTCTTAAAAGTTGTCCTCAACTTTAAAGCTTCAAACCATATATCAAGATATAACCATGTCCATGTGCTAAGACACTCAAACAAGTGCCATGCACAAGAAACTAGTGCCTGTTCCAAATAAATGGACGAGACAAAACAATCCCATAAGTCCAGATATCATAATCATGTCCCAAGTACATGGGCGAGACAAATCAGTCCCATAAGTCCAGATATCATAATCATGTCCCAAGTAAATGGGCGAGACAAAATAAGTCTCCTGCCAACAAGGCATCGGTCCACATGACCCTTGACATAGACATAAGTCCCATGCCAACCAGGCATCATGTCCACTATACCACTTGCACTCCATGTTGGTACTCCGACCATACACCTTGGATGAGAGGTGGGCTCAAGTAATAAGATAAAACAATCACTCGCAGACATAGATAGCCTGGTGTTCCATAAGCATTTCTCCTACACATAGTTTATAGGCATTCGGCCACCAATAGTTTGTAGGCATTTCAGCCACCAACTCACACTACCCTCTCCAAGTGCCCATGTTCCCTTCCATCTGCTCTCTATTGTTCCACCCACACATGGTAGAAACAATCTTCAAGAGAGCACGTAGGACAAGAGAACACTACACAGGGTATGTTGTGCTTGTCACTTCCCTCTGAAGTGCCCATGTTCTCTTCCATCTGCTCTCTATTGTTACACCCACACATAGTAGAAACAATCTTCAAGAGAGCATGTAGGACAAGAGAACACTACACAGGGTATGTGAGCCATGAGTTCCATAAGTCCAATGCATAAAGAGAGCCAAAAAGAATAATCCATCCCAGTAAAAGGGAGCCATAAACATGATCCATAAACCTGAGGATGGATCCAAATCCCTAGAAAAGAAGCCTAGGTATCCATAGACCTGTATGCCATAACTCTTACCACATGCTCCGTGCTGACCACACACCTTGGAGTAGAGGTGGACTTTATCCATGAAAGCATCATATCGATGAGATATCCAAATATTTCTTCTCTAAAAACTCGGATAGATTCGTCCATAGAAATCGCTTGCAAAGCCCAATATCTATATACATCTCGTCTAAGAAAGAAATCTCCATATCCCAATAAAGGGAGCCATGAAAAGAATTCATCCCATTAAAGGGAGCCATAAAGAATTTAAAAGATGACCATATATATATATAGCCATGAAAAGAATTCATCCCATTAAAGGGAGCCATAAAGAATTTAAAAGATGACCATATATATATAACCATGTCATATATTGCAGTCCTCGAGCATTGTGCTCACAATAGAGATGACCTCTAGATTCTAGGCTTCTCAACCATGAAAAACATTTTTCCTGAAACACATTCAAGAAAACATGCAACACTTATCCTTGCATTTACACGCGAGAGTTAGGTGTTCAAAACACATAAACCATGAAAAATCAAAAGTAATAGCTTTGTAACCTCAAAGAATACTTGGCTCAATGTTCACTTTCCATTATGCCTAGTATTGCTATGTATAATCCTACCAATGGCCATAGTATGCACCTTAATAAGATCGTTCTCACATAAGAATGAGAGAAAGCCTTATGCTCTGATACCAATGTAACTCGCTCGGGAAGCGCGGGACTGGGCGTACATCACTTGACCATATGAGCATAATTAAACATTTCGGCATTTAATCATAGCCATTAAACAATCCACAAAGCTGAAAATAGAAATTGCACATACAACACCGCATAGAGCCCGGAATGGGCCGACCCCTCCCTTGGAGTATTTCATTATCCAAGGAGAAATATAACATGTACAAGGTTTGAGGCACTTACTCTCCCCATGGGAGATGCCAGATTATCCATATACACAGGTGCCATGCCAAAGAGGCTCTCAGAGGGCTTGATTCGCTTGATTCCCAAGGAGGGTGGTGACAGATTGGAGATCTGACAGTGGAGACCCATCACTCTTCTAGGGACAGCCTATAAGATCTTGGCCAAGGCCATCAGCAGGAGACTTCAGCCTTTTCTACCAGACTTGATCCACGACACTCAGACCGGCTTTGTTCACGATCGGAGCATTGTGGACAACATCTTCACCTTCTAGGAGGCGACAGCTTCGGCCAGGATGCGGCAACAGGACCTCATTGTGCTACTCCTAGACTTTGAGAAAGCTTATGATAGGGTGGATTGGAGCTTTCTGGAGGGCACTATGAGCCGGATGGGATTCCCCATGGAGTGGATTCGTGGAGTCTCAGGACTTTACTCAGCCTCACACAGCCAAGTTCTCATTCAGGGAGCTCGTGGCGACAAATTTCCTTTCTCCCACTCATTTAGACAGGACTGTCCTTTGGCACCTTACCTCTTCCTATTCGTCGTCGAGGCCATGAGTAGTTTTCTCTCCGCCCAGGAGACCGGGCTTCAAGGATTGCGTCTTCCCCTCCGCACGCAGGAGGAGTTGCTTGACTCAGAGTTTGCAAATGACACAGCAACTTTCTTGTAGGAGATGTGGGGAATTTGTGGAGGCGATCGAGGTTTTCTACCGCGCTTTAGGAGCACAGATCAATTGGCACAAGTCGTGTGGTTTTTTAGTAGGCTCAACACCTGCCCTGACTTGGCAACCAATGAGGATTTTCAGTGGATCGCGAGGGGCACCCCAGTTCAATATCTCGGTTGCCAAATTGGCATAGATATCTCTCCCAGGTAGCAGCTCGCCCCGCTTCTTCTGAGTATTCGGAAGAAGCTTTTATATGGGAGCTCGGTGAGGCTCTCCCTAGCAGGCAAAGTGGTGGTGGTGACGAACCAGGTAGTGCTAGCCACCATGTGGTACATCGCTTCATGCTGGGCCTTTTCTTGGGCATGTATTGGCCGAATTCAGCGATTGATCCGGAACTTCTTATGGGCCGGAAGTGATGGGAGGCCAGCCAGGGCCAAGGTGGCATGGTGAGTGATCATTCATTGTCAGAGGACTCCTTCCCGGTGGTGAGCCCTGTGGCTGCAGAGTACCCGATGGATCTTCATAGAGACGAGAGCCCGTGGTTTTAGCCCAGCTTTTGAGGACAGATTTGCAGCCAATTTACTTCGGGCTTGGGATCATCTCAAGCCATCCCTCATACAAATAATTCCAGTTGCCTAAGAGGAGCGGCTCCGGCAGCCTTTGGTTTGGAACCCCTTGATCCATTTACCCAGTGGCCACATGTTGGGGACCCGGCCGCATGTATCTTGGGGAGCCTTGAGCATGGGACCAGCCACGTCTCTTGGAGATTGGATTGCACACAGGCAGTTACATAGTCACATGAAAACGCGTTTCTGGGGTGAGAAACCCCGAAACGCAAGAAACGCAAGAAACATTTCAGAAACTCCTGATTTTTTTGGTTTCTCAAAATAAAAAATTTGTTTCTCAAAGTTAAAAATTCCTATTTTTTGGAACTTTAGCAATGCAAAATTATATAGAAAAAAATCCAAAACCTTGGCGTTTCTTAGCCGAAGGCCGAAACGTTTTGCCCCAAAACCTCAAAAACCCCAAAACGTCAAAAACCCCAAAACGTCAAAAACCCCGAAACGTTTCTGGTGACTATGGGCAGTTACCCCTAGAGGAGCAAGAGAGAGGCCTGACAGGGATCCAGGGTCGAGATAGGCTCAGCATCGACATTGACTCAGCTATCCCTTAGGAGTGGCTGATGCCTATTCCAGACTGACCCCCCCAGTGTGGTTAGGAGTGTTTACCAGACACGATATCCTGATGGCAGTCCATGGAGAAGATGAGGATAGTGGTCTGCTCACTTTTTCTATTGGATCCCAGGGCAGACTAGAGAGATCAAAGCTACCCTTGGAGGATTTCACAGGCTGCACCTGGCAAAGAATGAGGATGATCGATTCTCGGGCACAGGAATGGCACATAGATCCAACACCGGCCAAGGTGGCCAGGGAGAGACTATGGCGGCTATGGATTTGGGAGTGCCAACCTCTCACGCGGCTGCAGTGGGACCTGGGAGAGTGGAACTTGGCATGATCCTGCAGATCGGGGGGGACTCTGGACGCCCCCTTCTTTGCATATATAGCGCAACTAGGCCGCAGGATCCAGATGCCTGAGATAGATGCCACACCGGCAACAGCAGCACATTGGCAATCACAAGGCCTATCAGAGCATTTCCTTTCAGATTTCTGGAAGAGGCTTTGGGACAGCTTTCGGCCTAGAAAGATCACTCTCTTTCTTTGATTGATGGCTTGCAGGAGTTTGGCAGTCGGTACTTGGTTGGCACTTGGAGGTCGGTCAACGGCTTGTCCGTGGTGCGGCCACCATCAGGAGTCTCAGCGACATTGCCTTTGGGATTGCCCGAAGGCTGAGCAAATTTGGCAACGGATTCTCCCCACCTTTGCTATGGACAGGGCATCGACCCGGATCATCACTTGGGGCACTATTGCTTGGGCCACAGAGGCTGGAGCATTCAGGGCTTATGAGGAGGATGGAGGAGGGCTGCCCTTCAAGTCTCTCACCATCGTATTGCAGCAATAGGAGTCACAGCCCCTCCTACAGGTGATTTGCAGTAGCATCGCAACCTAGCACATTTGGCGTGCTAGATGCAGCGAGGCCATCAAGGGTACCCGCACTCCACCGGCTAAAACCATCAAGAGCATATGGCTTGATATTATTCACACCCTCCGCGGTCAGTGGGGGAAGCTGCAAGGAGGTTCTGACTGCATGCGGAAGTGGTGGGAAGCCTTCTTAAGACTTTGGAGGCCTAGTTTTTCCTCACAGATAGAGGCGGTGACCCCATTTGGCACTACAAACCACCTGTGTGGTTGTTCCCCCCCCCCCCCCCCCCCCCTTGTATGAGATAGCCTTCTCCTCATAGAGCGGCCAGCCAGAGGAGAAGCATCTCTTCCCCTTATGATCACTTGTTTCCCGCCCTTATATGACGCGAGTTTGTATCTAGCCCACCCTGGTTGTACTTAGCCCTTTGTGGCTGCTTTTTTTTTAACTAATTGAAGAATCTTTTTCTCGGAAAAAAAAGGGGGGTGGCTGGCTCGGGGAGCTCGAACTCTCGATTGATGGGTTCATTGTTTCGGCATGGAGAGTGCACCTTAGGATTATTGTCGATTAAATATGGTTCTTTAGGCAACAGTTACTTGTGTGTGGATAATCTGTAAAAGGAAAAAAGGTAATAGAACTGTGTAGAAGAATCAAAAAGTTGTTGTTGACATTGAGGTGATGTGGACACTTCAGGGCCAATAGGTGGAATGTTATGTGCCACTCCTTCTGGTGAATGGGGAGCTTACTAGAGCTATATTATGTTGTACTTATGATCATTTTGAATACCATTCTCCACTCCGCCTTCCCATACAACTTGGCTTGTTTCTTTGTCCTGTAGAGTAACATAATTCTCCTCAAACTCCACCCGAAAGCCAATCGTGCAAGCTCTTCAAATCTCCCGCAAGCTCTCCAAGATCTCCAAGGTCTTCAAGCTACCTGGGGCTCTAATACCATGTCGAAATACGTAACGGATATGAGACAAAAAACTGAGAGCACACGCGGTAGAACTCCACGCTGAAGAAGAGCAAATGCAGGATATGCACAGGAGAGATGTGTGAGAACGTTGCTATATACACATGAAACCGATACAACATAGGAGGTGGGGGCAAGGGTGGTATTTAAGCCAAAAAGAAATGCCCTAGACTAGTTACTTTCCATAAGAGTAATAGACTGCATCAAGTACGTCATTTCGAAGACAATCAACCACTTTGGCTTTTCTATGACATACCACCCCACAAAACTAGTGTGCCATCATGTTTTCCACCGCTCCAACTTTAGCCCCCCAATCAATGAGGTTTGAGATGATTTGTATGGCATCCAGCAGAGCTTCTAAAATGACTTCTTCGTTCTCCGACTAGTCGTGTGTGCGCGTGCGTGCACGCGTGTGTGTGTGTGGGGGGGGGGTTCAAAAGCATGTACTTATGGGGTGTTTTATCAATCAATCAAAACCATCATTGGTTCATGCAATACTCTCTCTCTCTCTCTCTCTTCAGTTTTGTCATGTCTTCTGTAAAGGACTTCTCCCAAGGATCACTTAATACATAGGCATAAACAAGATTAGTACAGACAACGAAGGGCGCAGGCAAGCTCACCACCCAACCGTAGGTTCGCGTCCGCAAACCTCCCCTGAGCCAAGGGCTAAGGTTCCACTCCCACGAGTCCATGCTAGTCAACACTAGCATCCCATACCACCACTGCCTACCCACAAGAGCCCTTGGCAAGACTACCCATGACCCACCATGTCCATGGCAGGAGTAAGCCTCTTGGTCCACATCCAAACCAAATAAATCAATAATAACCCAAGACTCACTCATACAGTGCTTATTGCTACGTTAAATAACAATCCAGTATAAATACCCAATAACCTTGGATCTAATAAATCCGAACCTTAGCCACCTAAATCTACTAGTTTTTCCTAATCCCAAGGTTTCCCGAACTATATTGGATTAGTCCCTCGGCCAAGGTTTAGTGTTAGGTACATAACATTCCTCCCCACTTAGTCCACTCTTGGCAATGAAAGAGAAACTAGCTACTTGCATCATCAACTGACCCCAAAATCAGGTCTATTCCTGTCTATTAAATCCACATAGCCATGTATCAAGGAACCAACTCAAATGAAGCTCTTGTTCCAAATCTCCGCATGACTTGTTGTAGGATTGTCGCGACAATCATAAGATATCTTTCCCCTAATCTCAACACAATCTGGCACACGGATTGTATCCATACGAAACAACCACCAATTCCGAATATGGTACTGACTACCTTCCACCCTAACAAGTGGAATGATCCCTGCGTCGTAGTCTAAAACAATGGAGCTCCCCGCCTGGACCTCTCAAGGAATCATATTCATTAGCACAAAATTGGGTGAAAGATTCACCCTCGCAATCCTAGAGTCCCAACCAGGTGTGTATATACATGTCCACAGGGTGCCTAGGCATCCCCGGCTCATGGACAACACAGGCAGTAATCTCAGGCATTGTCCACGCAAACAAAACAAGTCATCCAAATAAAAAATCAAAGTCATGCACACACATGAGTGCAGCTAGACTGGAAGAAACACCCATCTTCTCAGTTGTATGAGTTAAAATGTCCAGGGTTCATGATCCTTCCGGAACCTTCCCAAAACATAAATACAGAAGATCTCTAGGATAGCTAGTCCCAGAGAATCACATCATGTCAAGCTCCATGAGCCATACATGTATACCATGTCAGGCCCCACAAGCCACACATGTACTATCATGTGAAGCTCCATATGCCATACAGACACACCATGTCAAGCTCCACCAGCCATACATGTATGTCATGTCAGGCTCACACATGAACAGTAGAAAAACAAAAGTTGCAAGGAATTTTGTGACATTTTCTAAGCAGTTGACCGCAACTGGAAGGCTTCTAGGTAGGCCTTTAGAAGCTCTGGATAATCCTCAAAATAATCCTCATCCATCCATTTTGCATCCATAGCCGAATAGTTTTTAAACTTCACAAGATACTTGCGTACTAGCTTGTCACCTGCATGCTTACGCTCCTTATGAAAAAACTATCTGCTCCGGTTGCAATACCTCCTCAAGTTCATCCACCTCGGTGGATCCTCCAAAATTGGTTTCATAGGAGGTTATAGCCTCAACAAGCTAACATGAAATGCATTATGTATTTTACAGTGATCGAGCAATACCAATCTATAAGCCACTTCATTTATCTTTTGCAAGATCTGGAATGGCCCATAATACCTATTCGAACGCTTAGGAAACCGGCCTTCTTTACCTGGCCGCTTCCAAAGACGTGCTTTCTCAAACTTAAGTAACACCCATTCACCTTCCTTGAAAATAACCTCTCGTCTGTGCTTGTCAGCTGCCTTTTTCTGCTTAGCTTGAAATCTTTCTATGGCTATCCGAACCTGTGAAAACACAATATCCAAATCTTGAACATACTCATCTGCTGCAAAGATTTCACCTTTTGTTTGTAAGATAGGTGGAAGCACCACCTTGCCATAGACTATCTCAAACGGAGCCTTATTAGTTGAAGAATGCACACAGTTATTGTATGCAAACTCAACCAATGGCAAATACTTTTCCCAATCTAACTTCTGCTCAAATACATAACACTTCAGAAAAACAAGTACGGTTGAGTTGGCAATTTCACTCTGACCATCCACTTGAGGATGATAAGCTAATGAAAAACTCAGCTTTGTGCCCATATTATCAAACAATGCCCGCCAAAATAGACTAGTGATCCGAGGATCTCTATCCCCCACAATAGATTTGGGCATACCATGATGTTTGAAAATCTAAGCCAAAAACAACTTTGCCATGTGCTTTGGCTTGATTGTTTTCCTCACAAGAATAAAATGTGCCTGTTTTCTAAAGCGATCAATGATAGTCCATATAGCATCATTCCCATGCATCGATCTCGGCAAATCCATAATGAAATCCATGGCAATGCTTTCCCATGGTTCCTGTGAAATGGGTAAGGACTGAAGCAAACCGAAGTGTCGTCAATGTCAAGTGAATAAGGTTGAACGCCTTAGGGTTGAATGTATGTCAAATCCCAAGAGTAGTAAATAGGAGAGTATTTCCATGGACTTTGGCATGATGCTATCTTGGTGCTCGTAGACAGATTTACGAAGATGGATTGACGAAGATGGCACCATTTTTACCTACAAATGTGACAACGAAGGCAACTAAATTGGCGCAATAGTTTGTAGTGAAGCTTTTCAAGTTGTATGGACTACCTTTTGATATAGTCAGTGACAGTGAGAGGGACTCCAAGTTTTTTGGTCATTTCTGGTAGTTAATTTTCTAGAGATTGGAGACTACGCCAAGTATGAGTTCCTCTTATCATCCTCACTCTCATGAGCAAACAGACACGGTGAATCAAGTTTTGGAGGAAATGCTTCGTGCATACGTCTCCAAGAGACCATGAGATTGGAAGTACATCCTGATAGTCGAGTTTGCCTACGATAGTGCTAAGCATGCGGCTACTGGTTCTCAACATCCTCAATGTCCTCATCAGTAGCCTCCTTAGTTGACTCATCGTTACTCTCAAAAGAGAACGATGCTGCCTCTACTGCCACACTCATCTCAACTGTTGCACTGGTACTAGCACCTACCGATAATGCTTGTGTGGCACGAGTAGGTGCCATCAAGTCCTCATACAACATGCCATATATGTCACACTCCTCCTAAGGAACCTCTGGGATATCTTTCACCTTCTCAATATCAATTTTATCGACATTGACCTCGCCATGCTCTATCGAATTGCCCGACTGCTCAATTAGGCTGAGATTGCAATGGCAATACGCCAACCGCTCCAACTGAGCAATAGACAACCTGTTCCTCTTCTTCGTATGGAAGAGGGCCCAAGTGCTCCAGTTCCTCTCACAAGGACCCAAACTACAGTCCTATGAGAGGACTCGAATGGCGAGGTGTTTCTGCCATCAAAAGACAAAAACTTTGTAAGTATAATCATCATTGATCAATGTATTCTGTTATAACTTATAAGTTGAAATAACAATCTTGATTTTTAGAGTTGTGCTCACCAAGCGAGGGGTACTTCTCCCACCATGAGACTCGCTGAAGCAGACTCTCTTGCATGACAACAATCTAACTACCAAATACGTGGCTGGCATTCCTATATACTAGCCGCTCATCCTCCAAGTGTCTCATGAGTTCCACGTCGCCTCCTGTCCATTTCTGAATGCAATCGTGCCATCCATCTTCCAACTCTTCATTACCATACTGCTCCACACTCCGCCACAGAGGATGCAGTATGTGGACAACACATGGATTGGTTTATGGAACCAATCCACCGGTCGTTCCAAGCCTGTCGAATGTCCACCGGTGGATTGGTTTATGGAACCAATCCACCGGTCGTTCCAAGCCTGTCGAATGTCCTCAATCCTCAAGATTAGCCATGAATGATCAAAGCTCTTAGCTAAAGCCTAAGATACAAGTTACAACAAGAAGACAACTAGATGGAACTTGGAACTTGGCATGTTGAGTACCTCTCATCTGTCAAGAGAGTGCATCGGTTAAGATGGCTCTCCAATCCGGTCCATGAACTCGTACAAGAGTCCAAGAGTGTTACCCTCCAAGTCAATGATGCAAAGAACACTATAGATTGGTTGAAGAGAGCTCACCAAAGCCTCTGCCTCCTTCCACCAACCACCTTGCATCACTTTGCGTGCAAATTTCAAAAGCAATTGCATTCGGGTGCTCATGATCCTCCCAGCTCATCCACTCGGTAGACCACTGTGCCCATGAGTCCTGTTGGACTCTCACTACCCTATTAACAACAATGAACACATATGCAAACCTGGTTTGTGAGGACTTCAGAAGCGCAAGGTCACTAATCACACGATACATCGCCAAGACCTTAGGCCTCTTGGTAACAAACGTCACCAAGCTACGTGCAATGTCAAAGATGTCAGCAATCCACCTAATCTTTGCAAGCTCTTCAATGAGTAAGTCTAGGCTATGGGATACACATGGAGTCCATACAATCTACGGGAACTCATCCTCTAGCATCCGTCCCATAGAGACAGTTGCTACCATTGTCAATGACCACCTTCACTATGTTTTGTGGGCCCATCTCCATGATAGCCTCCCACAATTGTGACCATATAAACTCTCCTCTCTCACGACTGTCCCAGGCACAAATGCATCACTAGCACGCAAAAAAAATAGTGCCCTTGAAAGAGAACACCAAAACTTTGTACACATTCCTCTTGCGTATATCTGACCACCCATCACATGACAATGTGCAATCATACTTGATCCAAGTGGCTTTTAATGACTCGATCTCCACCTCCACTGCTTGTTGCTCTCTTCTGAGCTCTTCAGTATGCAAGGTCTCGTAGGAGGGTTCCTCCCACTCACATCCAATGCTGCCAATTTCCCTTGTGGCCTTTTTCCGTCGTGTGGTGCGCATAATGTGAAAAGACAAAGCGCATTGGATGAAAAGCCTAGTGAGTTCCCTAGTTGCATCATTAATTGCTTGCTTTTCCATGCTTGCTTGAATGCTTGTTCTCTTTAGAGAGGCTCTAGGTCCTGCAAGCAAAGGGCTTCGTATTGATGTGTGAGTGGAACTACCAGTACCTCCTTGGCTCTATGCATCCTCCTCTAAGCCCAATCGTGTTCTCTTTGATGCATCACGTGTATCCTCACTAGCATCGATATCCTCAAGCAGAGACCCACAACCGCGTCTTGCCAATTGCTGTTTTTTTCATTCTTGTAGCTTTGCAGGCACCAATTCACATGCACCAATGCCTTCCTCGGTTAAACCTGAGAAATGGGCCTTAACACGGATTATGGTACCTCCTGAGCAAACCCCACAAAAATTACATGTCCACTTTTGGGAGCCTGAACCACCATATCTTGATACAGGAGTGACATGGGCCCACATGGCATCTCTAGTGCGAGGCATCTTCACAAAGGCAGGGCAAGATTAGTAGCTTGGCATGAAAACCCCCAAATCTCAAAAAAAAATGCAAAATTAAAGAAAAAAGATGCAAATCAGCACGACCAACCTAAGAGATAGCGGGCACGGAAGCTAACAAGTGCAGGAAGAGCTGGAAGGGGCTGATTTTTGCAACACAATAGCTTCTTTGTTGGTTTTCACAGGCAAAGGTAGACGTTGTTTTTCAAAAAAAGAGCTCTCTAAATTAAAAACGCCCAAATCGTACTGTTAACAGGTAAGAGGGAAAGAAACGTTTCGTTCCATAAAAAATGAATGGAACACGTTTCTTTGCGACCAATAATAGTTGGACTTAAGGGTATTCAAATTGATGTGGCTAGAGATTTCTTAGCAAATATGGAGGAACTGCTAGTCAGTGCACAAGAGGCTATAAGAAGTGCACAAGATCGTGCATGGCTTTACGATGACATGTAGTTCAAGCAATCATTTCCCTTATTGAAAGGCTCAGCAATCATTTCCCTTACTGAAAGGCTCAATGACCTATTGCTCATTGATCAATTCATGATCGGTAGCAAGACTAAGAGGCTTCATGACCATCTCTACAAGTCTAGACACTACGTCTTTGATGAGTAGTTTTTCCCTTCTTTTTGCATTCTTGAGAGTGCCAGCTTCCTAGTCATCAGTGGTTTTGCCCCTCTTCCCTTTAGCCAAGTTAGCTTGTGTTCATGTCAACACAGCATTGACAGGTACAAGGATAGAATCGACCTTTTGCCCTTGCAAGACGCTCAACATGTTCAAAGCCGTAGTTGGTCCTAAACGCCCACTTCTTACCGATGGAGAAGTACGGTAGGGTCAATGTTTGAGAAAATGCTTGATAGCACACCCACTGCACCATCTATCCTAAGAAACAGGGTTTGTAGCCACTGGGGCATCCTTATACATCCTATTAGGACACTCGGCCTTAATGTCACATGCATAGCAAGAAAGTGGGGCTCTTCTAGTCAAATGTTAGTGTCCTCCTTTTTGCAGACTTGGACCAGCGGTCCTTTCCTCAGGATCAGAGATAGTGAGGTTACTTGGCATTACAGGCCACTTGTTTGGTTTTTCCCCCCCTTCCCCCCATTGTATGAGATAGCCTTCCTCCAATAGCAGCCAGCCAACGAGGAAGATCCCCTCTTGTTTTTCTTGTCTCCCATGATTGAGATTGGGTCATGTACTTAGCCAACTCAGCTGCATTTTGGTAACTAATGGAAGGATGAAAAAAAAAGTTGTGATTGACATTGAGATGATGCGGAGCCTTTAGGGAAAATTAGGTGGCATGTTATGTGCCACTCCTTCTAATGATTGGGAGCTCATTAGAGCTATTTTATGTTGTTTGTGATAAAATTTTTTTTTGAGATTTGTAAAGTTTGTCTTGATAGTGATTCTTAACTAGGTCTTAATCAATTTGTCCAAAACCTTGATAGTGGTTCTTAACTAGGTCTTAATCAATTTGTCCAAAGTAAAACTCAAACTCAAACCAAAACCAAACCCACATGTTTTTTCGTGAAGATAAATGTATTGATGCTTGGCATTGCAGTTGATTAATAGGATGTTTTCTTTTGCTACACCACAAATTTAGCTCGGGACTAGCGTGGTCTTAATGTTATGTATTTGGACTCATAGGTCATTTTGGCCTTCTCCAAACATTAGTATAGACTCCTCCCCCCTGCCCCCCGGCGGGAAAATTCAGTGTTCAATATAATTTCTTGAAGAGATCTCCAAGCTCCAGCCAAAGGGGCGGCTTCAATCCATCTACCAGCCCTCGAGATCAAACCAACACAAGGATCCAGACCCAGCCTATAGAGGATATTGTCACCAAGGTCAAGGAAGATCGACAAGAGATTGTTGACATCAAGTCAGAGGTCACAACCAAAGTCGAGGAAAATTGACTAAAGGGAGTCGCCCCTTCAAATCAGTGTGGGTTGATTATTTGAACGGTATAAAAATGACAAGCATTTTGAAACATGAGAGATTATATACAAAATCCGTACCAATGATTGAGTGGAGCAAGCAAGCTGTAGCAACCAGGACTACAAATTTTTAACACCAACCGATTATTCTCCCTCATGCACAAAGATGTATTCAATGACAAAAAGCTTCACGAGTACTAAGAACCATAACAAGACGAAGCTTTTTCATGCATAAGGCAATGCCAAGGACAGCCTCACAATTTTTAAACCTTTAAATAAATTCTAACCTTCTTCCCTTCCAAATCCGCCCGCCGCAAACACTCCCGAAAAAGCTGTATGCCGACTGAATTTTATCAGCTCATGAGGCATACATCCTAATGAATTTCAAAGTTTACAGTTAAAACATCAACAAAAGCTATAGGACCAGTTTTACAGATGTCAATATGAGAAGGTAACAAATTCCAAGAATTTCAGTGAAAAATTTACAAAAGGCATTGCTATATGAGCTCACTATTTGTCAACCCTTTTTTTGTGTGTACATGCAAGGTTCACTTAGTACATGGGCCCTGTTTTCTTTCGAAAAATAGGACTCACTAGTATTGTTATATGGTCTCATAGACCATTTGGGCCTTTAAAGATGTTTATAAAATCTTTCTTTCTGTCTTTCTTTCTCTATGCCTAGAAATCTCATGCAAGTTGAGAGCCACATATCTCCTTTCTCTGGTCCTCGTACTGAATGACTTTCCCCAGAAAACCAAACCCTTATCTAAACAAACAATGGTAATGCATTTTGTGTGAAAACGGCTTTATTCCCAGCCTCAAAAAGGGGAATTTTTCTGGGTTTTATTTTTTTTTCTAGTTTTATTTGGGTCTTGCTGCTGGCCGACAGCACCTTTACTGGGCCATCCAGCAGTCCAGCCTACTATATATAGCATAGCCTCATATCATTCAGCATTCGTACCACTTCATTGACCCTATCAGGTATCATATCTGCTGCTGCTGCTGCCGGCACCTGCACTGCATGTACCTCATCATCCTCGCCTGTCAGCTCAAGAACATCAGCGTTTCATATCAGCTCATGGGACAGCAGCCCTCTCTGCACAGGAGAGCATACCATCATTTTATCTCAGCTCATGGGACAGCAGCCCTCTCTGCTACTTACAGCACCTCAGCATTTTTATCTTCAGTTCATGGGACAGCAGCCCTCTCTGCTACACAGTGCACACCAGCGTTTTATCTACAGTTTACCTTGGGACAGCAGCCCACTCTCTGGTACAGTTTATCATCATTTTTCTTCTACAGTATACCTTGAGATAGCAGTACACCCTCTGCTCACCATCTCACACCACTCGAGACGGCAACCCTCTTTGCTCCTCTCCATCACTTAGGTATTGCAGCACCCTTGTCACCAAAGCTTGCACCACTTCCATCACTCGGGACGGCAGCCCTCTCTGCTTTTTATCACCTTTCAGGTACCGCAGCACCCTTGTCACCAGAGTTTGCATCACTTCAGCTTCCGCTGCCCACTACCACCTCAGAGTGCCTCCGCATCCACCGAAGCGAGCCTTCAACACCGACCACCTCTGTCGATGCTAAGGCTGATGCTGATGGTTCTGTTGTCCTAAATGCTGACTTAAATCAGGGATTAGTGTTATTCATGCTAAGGATTAGCCATGGCACGGGCGAGCACATGACATCAACAAAGAACATATCACCAAAGAAATGCTTTCAAACTTTAGTGACGACTTTGTCCAAGCAATTTTGGAGCAAAATAGATTGCTCAAGCTCTAAATTGAGGCTTAAGAAGAAGCAAAGCCAAAGAAAAAGCAAGAAAAAGTCAAAGAGGAAGCTGAAAAGGCAAGGAAGAGGTCAAAGAAGATGAAATTCTTAAAGAACTTTCAGATCTTGAAAGATTGTTCCTCATCATGAAGCAACAAAGACAAAAAGAAGAAGCCAAACAGATTGAAGAACGAAAGGGCCAAAGAAGCCCGACGTGATGATGAACGAAGGGCCGAGGATGCTAAACACTGGGCTGATGAGGAGCAACGACGGGTAGACCAAGCAGCCCTAGAACACCAACAAAGGCTTGAACAAGACGCTATGCAACTCCAGCACAAACAATCGATAGCAACTATGTAGGCAAATATGTTGTCAATTCTTCCTACAATGGCACAACAAGGCCCTAGTTTCTCTACTGCCCTAACAACCACCGTCAAATGAGCTCAACCAAATTTTAGTAAGGATGATGGTAAGTGTGATTATGTTGTAGTTATGTGGTTTATTCATCAATTTGTGGCGTATTTTGCTTTGGCTAAGCTTTAGATCCTCAAGATACAGTCCACTTGGCAGAAGTAGGGTCATTTGAAGATGACCTTCGAAAAGTCTTCTATATTCATAGGCCATG
Organism: Cibotium barometz; assembly: GCF_041138505.1. Lineage (NCBI taxonomy): Eukaryota > Viridiplantae > Streptophyta > Polypodiopsida > Cyatheales > Cibotiaceae > Cibotium > Cibotium barometz. The sequence continues at coordinate 16,235,938 of NC_141050.1, forward strand.
GGTCTAATGTGACACACTTACACCTAGAACGTGTCTCTACAAAGACCGTTTTCAAGACTACTTGAGGAGGGGTTCATTGAGATGTTGAGGAGCGTGCGACTTCATTTGTCACATGTATTGAGGATATCTTTGGGGCCCATTTGTATCTCATCACATGAGGATCTGGTGGATGTAAATAGTGGATTTGAGGAGGCAGCATAGGAAGCTTCAAATATGCATTGTCTATAACACATAAAGGGTGGGAACAAAGGAGCACACTAAACTTCATTGTTCATAATAATAAGAGAGACTCAAATGTGTGAGGGCAAAAGGACGAAAGGACCAAAAGTACGAGAGATCAAAGCAAAACAACACAGCATGAAATGGGTGAGTGAGTGTATATATGATGGTGAGTGAAAATATGTACGAAAGGCCCTCTGATGTGAGGAGACTTTGAGTAGAAGACCAATGCAGAAGCAAAGATGATGTCGGAGCTGAAGCACGGTCGGTGACGAAGGCTCGTGTTGATGTGAGGCAAAGGCACTCCGAGAGTGAATGAAATCATTACTTAGGTCTTTCCGTGTATAATATCTAGATATTTTAGTGAACCACTCGAAGAGTGGATTCACACATACACATGTAGCTCTTTTAGAGGCAGTTCACATACTTTCATTTTTCTGTACATGGATAAGGCTTGTTCTTCAACACTCCCTTTCAAGGGTTATCCGAATACACACTTCGTTTGGATAAATCTACGTAGTTTCACTAAAAGTTGTGTCTGGTTCTGTCCTTGGAATATAGAGGTCCCTGAGTCTTCTTACTCTACAAACTTTGCATCTTCTTTGCACATTTCTTCTACCTGTGTGACATTGGCCTCTGCTTTCTTGTGAAAGCAATTCTTCTCATTGTGGTGGTTTTTCCCACAATATTTACAAGGCTACTTTGAATAGCAATCCTTTGCATGCTTGTTCCTACCACAAAGGGAACACTTTATACCTTTGAAGTTCTTCTTAGTGAAGAGGGAGTTGTCTCCCTCCGCTTTGTTCTTAATCTCTTTCTTCTTTCTTGAAGGAGGCTATGACTCCTGTCAAGGTAAGATTTGGCAAGTTCTTTAGTGTGGTGATGAGGTTCGTAAAGCTCTTCCGAGATGGACTTTATGAGTATTGCAGGGCCACATCATCTTCAACTTGTACCTTTAGACCTGCAAGCTAGTTCATTAAGGACTTTATCCGGTTCACTTAAGCTCTCATGTGGTTGCATCATAAGACCATAGAACTCTATTTGCAAAGAAACTTTGGAGTTGTTTGCCTGAGCTCCAAAAAGTTTGTTGAGTTTCTCCTAGGCTTCTTTGGAGGCTAGGAGATATGCGACATGGTGTATAAAATTATCAGAGAGACCAAGGGCAATGAGGCCAAAGGCTCTTTGATCTATAAGTTTCCATGCTTTCTTAGCTCCATCTTCATTCTTGGGCATCTTCTCTTCTCCTTCAATGAAAAGCCAAAGGCCCTCTCTCATGAGACTAGCTTCAGCTTTGTCTGCGAGGTGTGAAAACTTTCCTCATTGAACTTTTCAATCAACATGTGGGTAGGCATGATATGCTATGAATCTAGGAAGGTCTTAACAAAGGAGAGTTTCCAATGCCAATATCTAATCCTTTACAAATAATGCCCCGAAAAACTAGGATTTTCATTAATTAGGGTTTGCAAACAAGGAAGTTTTGATCAATGATGATCTAGCAAGCTGAAGTAGCACTTCAATGCTATTTTTTTTTTCTTTCCGGGAAAAAGATCCTACAATTAGTTAAAGAAAAACAGCCACAAAGGGCTAGATACAACCACAAAGAGCTAAATACAAACTCGCCTCATTTAAGGGCGGGAATCAAATGATCATAAGGGGAAGAGACACTTCTCTATCTGGCCGTTGAGCCGCTCTATAAGAAGAAGGCTCTCTCATCCAAGGGGAGGGGGGGAACAACCACACAGGTGGTTTGTAATGCCAAATGGGACCACCGCCTCTATCTGTGACTTCAATGCTATATTTGCACCCTTCATTTTTTTTAAAATGGTAAAGTAATTAGGTTTAATTACTCTGATTAAGCAAGGTTTGTAGAAAATGGAAAAAGGCCTAAATTGGAAAAAAAAAATAGACTTTCTTGATTGATTTCTTCTAACGATTTGAGTTGTGCAGCTCATGTTGACTTGCTGAGGAAATGAGTGCAGACTCCACCTTGTTGCTAGTTGCAGGTGCTCTGGATTGCTACTTTGCTATATTTGCAAAAGAGGGCTGCTCTTATGTAGGACTTCTTCGAGTGTACAGTAGCCTGACATTCGTTGCGCAATCACCATTGAATGTGCCTGTTGCATACTATCTGTTTGCAGAAGAGGGCTGCTCTTGATTGATTTCTTCTAACGATTTGAGTTGTGCAGCTCATGTTGACTTGCTGAGGAAATGAGTGCAGACTCCACCTTGTTGCTGGTTGCGGGTGCTCTGGATTGCTACTTTGCTATATTTGCAGAAGAGGGCTGCTTTTATGTAGGACTTCTTTGAGTGTACAGTAGCCCGACATTCGTTGCGCAATCACCATTGGATGTGCCAGTTGCATACTATCTGTTTGCAGGTGCTAAACTATGTGTGCTCTGCCCCACATGCGTGGCGGGAGTTGTGGCAATGGCCTAAGTCTTGGTCAAATTCTGACCAATAGTGAGGCTATGACAATATTAACCTATGTTTCACTTATATAGTACCCATTGTTGCTATAAATAGCTAGTACACATGGATTTATAAATGATAACCTTAGCCACCCCTATTAGCTTGCTTTCTCCTAATCCCCTAACCTTAACGGATAGCACTAGGTATGTAACATTGTAGTTAGACCAAGTTTGTTTCATCTCAGGCAAGACTTGGCCAAAGCATACACACGACATGGTCATGGGGAGTAGGGAAGACATCGAAGTTTTGTGCTGCACCTCTTCCATGTCAACAACATTAAAATGTGTTCAGAGTATGCAGATCTGCAGTCAAATTCCTGTGCAGAGTCCTTGCTGATTGCACAGCTCACTTCTTGCTGCCTCTCACAATAATGACCGACATGTCACAAAGAAATTACTTGTCTCTTTCATCCTTGGAATGGCACTCCCCCTCCCCCAGACTTTGACAGCAGGGAACGGCGGACTTTGAAAGGCCAAGGGGTTGGCCTTAGGCATTGCACCCACCCCTTTTCCTCAAGGGAAAGGCCTCTTCACAGCCTTTTCCAACACCTACACTCTCTCATATTCCTCCTCTTATGCTCCTTTTCTGTTCTACTCCTCTTCTCTTCTCGGATTTTTAAACCTCATCTTATGATGTATCTGCTAAACTTAACAAAAACCAAAGTACTCCTGAGAGTCTACTCACAAAGCTTTGAATCATGAAGCATAGACTACGTGCTAACAACGTTATAGTCAGTCAGCTCAGCATGCAACTGACTTGCAAAAACACAGACTGGTTTGTGTCACTGCAGGGCGTGTCTTTCTGCCCCACACACCCCCCCCCCCAAAAAAAAAAAAAAAAAAAAAAAAAAGTGCTGGAAACGTTCGATGCGTACCCGTCTCACATTGTCCAAAGCCTTCGCTTCCATATCTCTTACACAGAACAACAGCAATTCTCCCTCGCATCAACCAACCTTGTTCTTAGGTTAGAAGGAACGAAGGGTTATAACACATATATATTCTGTATTTTCTTTTTCTTTTCTTTTATTGAGAAAAGCTGTAAAATTGTATTAAAATGAGGGTTTACAGAAAGCTTTACATCCAAGAAGCTGAACTTTGAGCAAGTCTTTGAATGGTATTCTCTAGCTGTAAAATTTATAAGCAATTTAAATTTTAATGACTATAGTACAATGTAAATGGTTTATATTAATCATATTCATTTCATATCATTAATTCTATAAACTATATTATTTGAATACTTAATATGATATAGGATAATACAATATCCATAATTTATTTGAATACTTAATATAATATAGGATAATATAATATCCATAATTTGTGTATTTTAGTTATCACTTATGCTAGTAATATTATTTTTATATCTTTAAACTTGTCGATTAACTGCTCAACTACTAGTTCCGTGAGTTGGGGTAGCCAATGACTCTCAAGCTTATCGATTAACTACTCAACTTCCATGAGTTTAGATCTCCTTCGTGTTCATCACTAGACAAGGTTTTCAAACCAATCTGTAACTTTTTGAGGCTCTAACATGATGTGCCTTGATTGTTCATGGTTATGTTATCAATGCACTTGACAATTTCCTCTGTTCTTTATTTACTTTATGATTTGTATAAGTTATAGGGGATGCCCTAAGCATCTCCACCACCAAACATTATCATAACTTTTATACTCTCATAAAAGCAAAGAACCCCTTTTTTACTTGTGGGAATCATTGAGTTTGGGGTCATAAGATAGCTGTGTAACCTTCTGAGGCTTTAGCATGGCATGCCCTCTTTGTTATCACTATCTTGTTAGCACTTGATAGTTTTCCACCTATTTTTCATTTGCTTTATTCTTTATTTGGATTATAGGGGATGGCCCTATGCATTTTACTTGCATATTAAAACATTAATTATGGCCTCTCAAACCTTTCCTTCTTTTGCTCTTTTCTCGCCTCTCTCTCTCTCTCTCTCTCTCTCTCTCTCTCTCTCTCTCAAAACAAGGCATCCTCCTCTCTCTTGTGTGGTGTTTAGTGATGCAAAGTTTCACCAATTTCCTTCTTATCCCCCCCTTGATTTGCGGCCACATAGTGAATGTGAAAAATTATTACCACTTTGAGGAGATTCTATGAGTGCTCTAATGGCCAAGACCGACTCTTTCTACTTCTCCTCTTCTCTCTTTCTTCAAAATATTATCTCTACACAGAGAGGAGAAGTAGCAAGACCTGCTCTTGTTAATCCCATTTTGGATATGCTTTTCCATTTGAGGACATTAATAAGTGTTATGAAAAGGCACTATAAAAGTTATACATTATGAGATACTGGCTACCCAAGGCCTTAGTTAGTAAGTCTTGGATGCCCAAGTGTGAATAAGGGCCAGTTGTATATAAGGTAATTTCTCAGACACAATGCCCTTTTGTGTTATGAGAGCTCTTGTACTTTGTCGAGAGAGAGAGAGAGAGAGAGAGAGAGGAGAGAGAGTGTGTGTGTGTGTGTTTAGAGAGAGAGAGAGAGAGAGAGAGAGAGGAGAGTGTGTGTGTGTGTGTGTGCTCTAGTACATGTGCCTCTTTCATGCATGCATTTGTATGAGGGAGTGAGAGGTTGGTTGCCTTGCGTACATGGTGTGAGCGACTTCGCGGTGACAACGTGGAGGTGGTGTTCGGAGGAGTGGAGCTTTCAAAGCTAGCTTGGGGAGCCTCAAGGGACACGAGCTCAAAGCATTGGTACGATTGTTGTGTCTAACTAATGCTTCTCCCATCGATGGTTGTGTGTTCCTTCCTTCTTGGAAGGTGTGGTAGCCCATAACATTTTTGGCGCCGCTGCCAGGGAAACACCATTGTTTCTTCCATCCTCTCTGAGCTTCAGCTCCAACTATGCAAGATTCATGATTGCCTTTGCATTTGGAAAGTGCATTGTGAAGAGAATGTATAGATAAGGTTTGAGTGAAAGAGAAGAGTTATAAATCATGTGTTTTAGAGTGTGGGTGAGTACTTGGTTTAGCCTAGAGGAAAGCGGCACTGGTTTTCTCTTTTAATTTTGATGTTTTCGTCACAAAACTTGCTACTGTGAGAGCTAGCAGGGGTGATACTTTGTTTTCTGTTTATTTCAAAAAAAATCACAAAAATTACAAAAACAAAGAGCCATTGTTTGTGCTCATGACTTGCATTGCATTCCTAACCCTTAACACAACAATTCTAGATCATTTGGATAGGTAAATTACACTCCAAACATCATTCTATCAACGCGAAAACTATACACGTGAAAGTACAAAAAATGATTCACGGCGTGAACCATTTCTTGCTACTTCACGACGCGAACCACCTTCCGCAATCAACGCTGGAAATTTCAAGATTACCTTGCCAAAAATAGGTTACCTTGTCCTGACACATCTAACACAACGAAACTGAAGGAATCTTATCCCGTGAAATAGCAGTGAGGTGTTTCATGACGTGAAACACAACTTGTTTTACGGCGTGAAACATTGACGACTTCACAACGTGAATCTTTTTCGGTTTCACGACATGAACCACTCAACACTTCACAACGTGAACCATTCCCTGTTTCATGGCGTGAACCCTTATTTACTACTTCATGATGTGAACTTTCCTCTGCGGTTTCACAATGTGAACTGTCAGTTTGTGGATCTAGTTCATGAACTAAGGGCTATCAAACTATAGTTAGGGGAGTACCTTAATTGCACAATTGGAGTCTATTCGACTCAGATCAAGGCAACTTTGACCTGAAAATCCGAAGTGTCTACGAAACCCATGAAAGTGCAGGAAACAGTTCACGACGTAAATGATTTACATTTTTTGCTACTTCACAATGTGAGTTGCATCTACTGTTTCACAGCATGAACTGACAGTCTCTACAGTTTCACGACCCAAAAACTCAGTTCAACATAAACTTATGAAAAACGAATTGGGGTAGTGACTTAGCCTGTCAAATCACATTCTCATGCACTATGATTTTACTCTCGACGATAGTGCATCAAATCACCCAGGATCTTCCTATCAAAAGAGTGTTGGTTCAGGCCATTCAGCGAGCACTCAATTGAGTGTTTCAGCTCCAGAGGAATCTGACCACCGTTGATACAAGTAGTGAAGAATCCATGGGAGAAGGGCTATGACACTCATGCCATGGAGAGGAAGAAAAACCATCTTTCCCTATAAGATCTAGTGGAATCTTTGATATAGCGAGGGGATTTTTTCGTCTCCAACACAGCATGGAAGATAATGCGTGATCTACGGGCATGGGCACGGGCCCATCAACCAACGCTGGACACAGTCTAAGACCAAAATTACCAACCCAACCTTCTGGTTCGAGGCAACCTAACACTGTGAGGATCAGTGGAACAACCCCTAGGGTTAGGAGAGATAAGGAAAGTGTGGCCAAGATAGGTCGTCTTCTTCTTCCCCAGATTGAAGGAAATAGAAATAGACTTGAAGAGGGTTGAGACGGAGTGACAACTGTGATTATTGAGTATAAGAAAAAAAGAGCTCGATACTCGAAGAATAAGGGCATAACAAAAGGAAATGGAGAATGTAAATCCATTTCAATCACGTGGCAGGAACCAGAAACGTTAGAAATGCTACAAATAGCATGTGGATGAGCATGACTGAAGGAGCAATACCAACTCTAGAACCCATCAATGAAGAGCCAAGGGCAGAGGAAGGCCTTGATATGCAAAATGAGGAGGACAATTTACTTGGGGAATCTGTAGAAGGTGAGGATCGCCTCTATACAAGGGAAGAGATACAAGAAATGATCAATTATCCCATATTCTTGTTGCAGGGCATGGAGCTCTTAATCCAACAAAGGTGGGCTGAGGCCGCTAATAATGAGCTAGGTGATGAGGAGTTGGCTGGATCTAGCCATAGACCCAAATTGCCTAGAAAAACAAATGCAGGAAGAGGACAAGGTCTAGGTAGGGGGGAGTAGCTCCTCCAAGACCAATTGTGGATCCAAATGCAGATCTTAACGTGGTCACAAGGGCGGATCTACTAAATATGGCCGCAAAAATGAACCGAGGAATGGTTTGGGTACTAGGCACCGCTGTAGAATCTAGACCATCCCAAATGAAGCCACATATCATTTCCAAGCTTGTGCAAAAGTTCTCGGGGGATGGGGACCCGATCTAACATATTGAGATCTTTGAGTCAACCTGCGAAACCTGTGGACTAGTGAGTGATGTCACCATGATCCATGCTTTTTCGTTGACCCTAGAAGGAAAGGTTCATGAATGGTATCAAACCCTAAAGCCAGAGGATAAAGTCGACTTCACTAGGCTTAAGAATGTGTTCATACCAAGCTTTGCTCGAAGGGGTGTGACATATGGATTCCTATGGCTCAGCTTCATAATATCAAGCAAAAAGAAAATCAGTCTATGCGAGATTATGTATCACGACTTAAGCAGTTGAGTTTAAGTTGCAAGTTATGGGAGAGGCTATTGCCTTGCTTCCGGAGAGGAGTCCGAGATCATAAAATGCATGATTATCTAGTATTAGCCTAACTGGCTACTTTAGATGCATGCTGTAAGCTGGTAATAGAATATGAAGACAATAAGCTTGAATCGCCACAACTTGAAGATGCCAAGGCAGCTTCAATAGCAACAATATCGCGAGTCTCAAGTCACTAGGACACAGGAGCCCGGAGCAAGCAAGTTGGAAATATGATAGTGGATGAGCTCAACAATGCTATATTAGATAAATTAAAGGTCAAGGATGGGAGAGAAGCATTAGGGCATGCTCATCTCTACCCCCAGAGAGATCTGATTTAGTGTTCCATTTGCAGACAGAATCACACCACTACCGAATGTCCTTAATTAAGACTAGGGCAGTTACTTTATTGTGCTCATTATGTGAGATTGGGGAACAATGACACTTCCATGTGCAGGTATCCGAGGGTCCGGCCTATAGCACAACTGTTGGCACCCAAAGTGCCGCTAGCCTTATCAGCACCACCAGTTCAACCTACTACTACGGCTGCAAGACTGCGGCTGGCAAGGTAGCCAAACCCATCCTCCTTACCCCAAGAGGGATGTTTCGAATGCAAGACGTGTCGCCTTTGCCACCATCCTACTTACCAAGAGGGATGTTTTGAATGTAGGACATGTCGCCTTTGGCGCCACAACCTCCACAGGCTAAAATCAACCAGGTGTTGATTGAGGAACCCTTGGATGATGAGGGAAAATTCATGCGTGAGGTAGAAATCAATAATGATTACTACGAGGAGCCTACGGAGATCACGCTAGAGTATTATGTCTTATAGAACAATACACCAGTGCTAGTGTTTCAAACCACGGCACAATGGAAAGGCAAGGACATAAACTCGACCATAAGAAGGGGACCAATACAATGTTTTGGTTGCGGTGGACCTCATCAAATAGTAGATTGTCCTAATAAGAATGTGGTTCATATAGGCCAAGCTCAGCCAATGGCAGCACAGCCTAATGACATGCCAACACTTACTTGTGTTAAGTGTGGGGTTGATCATTTGATCAAAGACTGCCCATATTGCGCTAGTGGTTCTACCTCCACTTCTAACCATGCCACTATAAGGACCATAAGTGTGCAACTTGGAAATATCATGCCACTGAATGTCCTGACACGAGCATAAGAAAAACAAGTGGACAAAGAGAAAAACATAGTAGATGTCACAACTTCTAAAACTGGGAGAAGGAGAAGAGTGAAAAAAGTGGGCAAAGATGATGCCATGGTCACAATCTAGGATGGATCTAAAGAAGATACCATTGACACGGGATCCACCCAATCAAAGGAAGGGAGCGACCAAGTGCCAAAACTAGATGGGCATGCCTAAGAAACCCAAAGAGAGAGACCAGCAACCCCTAAGGGGATTGGTGAATATCCAAATGCTGAAGAAGAGATGAGGAAGCTTGAAGAAGCTAAGTCCCTGATTGAGGAGTGCCAACAAAATCACGAAGCTAAATTAAGGGCTAACAGGGCTAGGGATACAACGTATCCAAGAAATGAGCTGATAAAGGAAAGGAAATTGGATGTGCCTGCTCCAATTCCAAAAGAGTCCGAGGGGGAGACTCACAGTGAACTCATGATAAGAATGTTTGAGGAGCAGAGCAAGACTTGTCCATCCATTCATTCCCTAGGGGTGATCACATATGCGACAAAAACATGGAAGGAGCCCTCACTTATCAGGGAGCCAAGAGACATAGGCAATCTCACCATATTGTCCACCACCATTAAAATGCCACTGGGACCATTGTTACGCAATACTCCAACATTGTGGGCACACATAAAGGATTGGGTAGAGGGAAGATTATCCCCAATGTCCACTCTAGAGGAGACCCAGTCACCTCTAGCAGAGAAAAAACTAGAGCATGCGGAGGTGAGAACTCCCAGATTCATCAAAATACCTGTCAATCAACTGGGCCGGTATTATGAGAGTGATGACACAAATACTACAATCCCAATCCATCATAATGGGTACCAAGCATTAGCTATTCTAGATGGAGGAGTGGGGGTGAGCATCATTACAAAACGATGTTGGAAAAACTGGGGTAAACTAGATTTGGAAAGAGAAGATCTAATTGTCATCAAAATGGCAGACGGAACATCTTCAAGACCTATGGGGCTACTAAAAAACGTAAGACTTGAGGTCTTTTTTTTCCGCTACCATTATACATTTGTTGTAATGGACTTTCTGTGCCAACCGGATTCATATGACATCATCTTGGGCAGACCTTTCTTGAGGGAAGCCAAATTGGTGCATGATTAGGCATTAGATCAAGTGTATGTTCGAAAGGATTTGAAGATTCTAAAGATTGATCTACAAACGTGGAAGGCACACCCAATGGAAGGGCAATTGTTTGGGAATGGTTTGGTCACCACCACTGAGAGTGAACCACGTCCTTGCAAGTCTGCCAACCAATGAAGGAGAATTCAAGGAAAGAGGAAGAGGTTGTAATGTACGTGTTGCTTCCACCTCCAGATTTCAGGCGAAAACTGAATGCATGTGCTTGCCACTATAGATGTGTTGCAACCAAGAGGAACCTAATATGTTGAATCAGGGAACATTCCTACCACCTCAGTGTGCATGTTATGTGCAACCAAGAGAAGAAGATACGGAGGATGAAGCCTCTAGCATAGAAGGGTCTGGGTTATAAGGCTACTTCAATACCCAACGCCTCAGAAGATGGCGAAAATAGAAGAAGTATATTGCTCAAAGAAATGCCATGTTATGAAGTAAGCCCATGGATGCCCAGTGGGGCTGAGATATCTCAAAAGTCACTAAGGTGCACAAGGAGTTCTCTAAGAATTGAGTAAGTTATTCTTGGAAGGAAAACAAGAGGAGAAAATTATACCTCAAGAGTCAAAAACGCCTAAACTCACGAAGGCAGGGCATCAAAAACGAAGCAAGGCTCTAGATGAAGCCGAGCGTGAGGCTAAAAAGGTGCTGGCTCAGACAAAAAATGAGGATGAAGATAAACCAGACCTACTCTCAGTGTCGGATCATTTCAAAACATACACCATTGTTTGACGAATGAAAAGTGGTCCAATTGACGACTAAAAGAGTAAAGGAAGATGGTCTATCCATGCCATATGACGGTCCAACTGAAGTTAAGGAAATTGATATTGCAGAGCCAGGGGAGGAAACCAAACCTGTCTATATTTCTAAGGACTTGATTGCAGCTGAGGAAGAAGTACTCATAGCTCTCCTCAAGGAATTCAAGGATTGCTTTGCCTAGAGATACACAGAGATGAAGGGTGTACCACCTGAAGTAGTATAACACACGATTCCGATCATGGAAGGATCAAGACCATCCAAGTAAAAGCCATACCCGATGAATCTAAAATATGCAGCGATTTGTAGGAGGAAATTGACAAACTCATCGCTCTGGATTTCATCTATGAGATCAAGCACACATATTGGCTCTCATGAATCGTGATTGGAAGGAAGAAGACTAGGAAATTAAGGGTCTATGTTGATCAGGGTCTATGTTGATCTCAAAAAGGTCAATGTAGCCACTAGGAAAGACTACTATCCATATACCGAACATGTGTTGGAATGGGTATCAAGTGAAGAAGCTTATAGCTTCTTAGGTGGGTTTTCAGGCTATAATCAGGTGTCCATAGCACCAAAAGACCATCACAAAACAACCTTCAATATGATGCGGGGAACATATGCTTATAAGGTTATGCCTTTTGGCCTCACCAGTGCCCCAGCAACCTTCCAAACGATTGATGTGCACTGCCTTCATAAGGACTACTTACAAAAGTGACTGGAGGTATTCATTGATGATCTATGTGCACACTCACGATAGACTAAACATTTAGCTTGCTTGAGAAAGGTGTTTGAGTGATGTTGATTATATAGTATATCCCTAAACCCTTTGAAATGTCTTTTTTGGGTCAAACATGGTGTAATCTTAGGGCACACTGTGTCTAAAAATGGTATTTCCATGAATGAGAGCAAGGTAAAGCTGATCTTGGAATTACCCCCACCCACCAATTACAAGGGTGTATAGAGGTTTATGGGGGCCACGTTGGGTATTATCTCGTCGCTTCATCATTTTCTATGGTGAAATCGCGAGACCATTGTATAGATTACTCATTGTCTTTGAATGGACTGAGGAATGCCAAGAAGCATACGATAAGTTGAAGAAAGCATTGGCCAGTGCACCTATCCTGAGACCACCCAACTGGGATCTTATATTCCACGTGCACATTGATGCATAAAATTTTGCAATAGGTTATGTATTGGCATAGCCTGGGGAATTCAAATTGGATTACCCAGTTTTCTTTGCCACTCGTGAACTAAACGATGCAGAGATAAATTACACCACCATGGAACGTGAAGGGTTGGCTATGGTTTTTGCTGTAAAGAAATATCAACATTACTTACTGACCAACAAATTTATATTCTTTGTGGACCATTAGGCCTTATTATGTTTGGTGAACACGCTTTGTACCACAAGAAGAATCACACACTGGTTACTTTTACTCTTGGAATTCGACTTTACGGTCACAATAAGAAAAGGGACACAATATGTGTTAGCTGACCATGTGTCTAGAATTTTGAATGGAGAACATGTAGTAACTGGTATTGATGATAACCTCCTAGATGCTTGTCTGTTCAAACTTGACATGGTGCATGAGTGGAGTGAGGAAATATCTAACTATCTAGCTCATGGTTTTCCACAAGAACGACCCTTGAACAAGGATAAAATGCATCGACTTATTAAGCTGGCCACACCTTATCAATTAATTATTGGAGAATTATATAAGCTAGGCAAGGATGATATCCTAAGAAGATGTGTGCGAGAAGATGAATTTGTCACAATACTAGAAGAAGCACACTCAAGAATAGCTAGAGGACACTTCATTGGAGAAGTTACAGCTCGCAAACTGCTTCAAGTGGGACTATGGTGGCCTACGTTATTCAAGGACACCATAGAGATTGTGAAAAGATGCGAGGAGTGTCAAAGATTTTCTATTCCACAATAAAGAGACAGGATGTCACTCACCCCTATAATTGTAAGGCAACCCTTTGAGAAGTGGGGGATTGATTTTGTTGGACCCATTAGTCCAGTAGCGCATTCGTCTCACAAGCCCGATACGTAATTGTGGCCATAGATTATTTCACAAAGTGGGTAGAGGCAAGAGCCTCTAAGCGAGTTGATGCATGGACCACGGCCAAGTTCTTATATGAACAGATCATTTCTAGATTTGGCTGCCCACTTGAATTAGTCAGTGAACCGAGGTTTGCATTTCATTAATGAGGTGATTGAACATTTACTTTCCGGATTCCTTGTAGTCTATCAAAAGTCATCACCTTATTATCCACAAGCAAATGGTCAAGTAAAGAGCATAAACAAGATTTTATATACCATCTTGACTAATACATTAGAAGTCAGTTTGCAGGGATTGGGCTGCCCACTTGAATTAGTCTGAAAATCGAGGTTTGCATTTCATTAATGAGGTGATTGAACATTTACTTTCCGGATTCCTTGTAGTCTATCGAAAGTCATCACCTTATTATCCACAAGCAAATGGTCAAGTAAAGAGCATGAACAAGATTTTATATACCATCTTGACTAATACATTAGAACTCAGTTGCACGGATTTGGAACATAAGCTGACTGCAGCTCAATGGGCATATCATACATCTTATAAGGTAGCAACAGGATATACTCCCTTCCGTCTAATGGCATTGATGCGATAATGCATATGGAATACTTAGTTCCAAATTTGCGAATTGCAGACAGGAGAGGCTTACTGAACATGCATTGGCCGAGAGATTAGGTGATTTAGAAAAACTTGATGAAACCTAACTAATTGCATCACATGGGCTTATGGTCGAGAAATTACAGAGAAAACGTTGGTTTGACCATAACCTGAAACAAAAGGAATTGGAAACGGGGGACCTCGTCCTCATGTATGGTGTTGGAAGCACCAAGAAAAAGAAACTCAAATACAGAGTATTAGGACCTTTTAGAGTGTTCAAAATCACCCCTCAAGGGTCGGTTCGAATTGAAACCATTGAGGGAGTACAAATGGAAGGATACATCAATGGGAGTAAACTCAAGAAGTATTACGGACCACTGACCTAGGAGATGCTCACACAAGAGCATCTATTGAAACAAAAGAAAGAGCTAGCCAAAGAAAAAATCAAACAAGCTCAAGAAGAAGCCAAGGCTAAGCAGAGACTCCAGGGAAAAATGTTGCATGTGAACATGGCTTCACTCACCCTTATTGTGATGAGGATGACTTGGATATTGAGCCGGTACATCTCAATGTAAAAGTCTCTACGAAAGAGAGTCATGTCAAGAGCATTGCATTACGGGATCAAGTCACAGCTTGATCTCCGATGAAACATGGGTAGCTCTAAACAAACCTCACCTTCGAAGCCACAAATGTACAAGTACGAAGTGTGCATGTATCAACTACAAAAGCTACGGGATTTTGAAATGTTAATATTTCTATCAGAAATAATCCCTTGGTGGGAAAGGTATTTGTCATACCTGTAGGATCCATGGAAGAAGAGATGATTCTTGGACGATCTTGGATCTGTACCAGTAATTGTCATATCTAATGGAAGAGAGGGCAACACAACTCAATGATGGCAAGGATACCATCACTGTACCATTATGGAGCTCCTTAAACAAAGGAAAATAGGCAATGATAGGTAACATGAAACCACCAACGCCACAGATAACAGCGGCTATACCAAAGAACACATCCATGTCACAACTTCACCTCCATATGAGAAAACCACATCAGGCAGCAAAGTATCCAATATGTCAATAGTGGGTTCCCAAAGCCCAACTTCAAGCACAAGGATACTATAATACAAACAAGGTCTCATGGGGATTAAAGCAAATAATTTAGGCTACAGGCATGGGACCAAGAAAGCTAACCAAAGACAAGAAGCAGTATTCCAAGCAAACCCACAATCCTTGGAGTATTTAAAAGCAATGGGTTTGAAAGGATTTACTAGCTGCACAAGGCTATTATCAAGGTAATACAATAGTATGGGTACCTAAGTTCAACACAAAATCCAATATTCCATGCACCTTTAGGGGGACAGGAAAGGATCATAAACACAAACATGACCAATTCCTAGTTAAATCAAGTGATAAGAAGGCACAAAATTTGGTATGGCGAAAGAAGCCCGTTCAAACCAGTGAACAGAAGAGTGTGACATTGCCAATGTCATACAAGGAGAAAACGTTGAACAAAGTTGTTGATAAGGGAAAGGAAGACGTGCACTCACATGCACAAGAAACAAAACAAGTTCAACAGGATTCGGTGGATGCCCTCTTCAATTGGATGGAGGGAAAAGTCAAAAGCTCCCACTTTGGACTGAAGTGGTTGAAACAACAAATTCCCACAAGTTCCAAAGTACCACATTGGTTTCTGTGGCAATAAATAGAGAAGAATTACAAGAGGTATCCATTCCCCAGCAAGTGGGTACGAGATAAAAGAGCAATTCCAGCAAGTGGGTACGAGATAAAAGAGCATGATCTTTATACCGTGAAACATGTTCATTCGTTTCATGTGTATTAAATCCTTCTCTGAGTGCATATCATGCGGCTTTGAGTATTTGAGCATATATGCAAACATAAGGTATCAAAACATGCATGCATAAGGGATCAGATAATTTCATGCCGTGTGAACGGATCCGGGATACTTCATGTCATGAAACGTGTAGAAACGGTTCATGTCGTGAAATGCCTTAGCACTTCACACTGTGAAACAATTCAAAATGGTTCACGTTGAACTGCCTTTACCACTTCATGCCATGAAATGACAAGCCTTCCACCAATCATAAGCTAACATGTGGCATGCCCATTTAAGCTAACACGTGGCATGCCCATTTAAGCTAGCTGCCACAATTGATGGGCTGAATCATTAAAGCTTTTGTTTTCCCTTTTTTTGTGCATTTTTCTTCGTCATCAACTTGTGTTCGTGTTGCATTTATTCTTCATCGCCTTGCATTTGTGTTCATCGCATGTGGGATTGTGTTTAAGGGATCTTCCATCTTTCATTGCTTGTTTTGCAACCTTTGATCTTAGGTAGGAGCTTGTCCTCCAACTTTGATTGTTTTATTTCTTTTAAATAAAAGCATTATGGAACATGCAAACAATCAAACGCATTCTTCATCCATCCGTCTACATATGTTCTTCCTTCTGTTTTTGGGTTGCTGTGATTTGTAAACATTTCATCCATATTCAATTTGCATAAAAAGATGTCTCATCACCCCTCGCATCACCCTTAAATCGCCTCACAAGGGCAGGAGCCTTCTTAACCCGTGAAATAGTAGTCTGTTATTTCACGAAATCCACACCAACCCTTCAGTCGGACTAACACTACACTACACTTAATTGCATTCTGATTCTTGGGACATGCCATAGCTACACACTAACACTTACTTAAACTCAAAAACATCACACAAAACTCTACTATTCCATGGATTTATATCCCGTCCCTTCAAGGGTTAAGCCCTTCACGGCTTAAGCCCTTCATGCACTAACCCTTAATGCGCTAACTCTTCACAAAATAACACTTCACGGCCTAAGCCTTCACACCTGCACCTTCATGATTTAAACTCTCACATGTGCAACTTCATGTCTTAAACAGTGCTTCTTCCCGACCAACACATTCGGTTATTGTTCACCCCACTAACACACTTCTCATCAAGCATCACATACACACACACACCCCCCAAAAAAGGAGGGGACCACGAGCTCCGATCAGTCATTATTCTGATTCTTGGGACATGCCATAGCTACACACTAACACTTACTTAAACTCAAAAACATCACACAAAACTCTACTATTCCATGGATTTATATCCCGTCCCTTCAAGGGTTAAGCCCTTCACGGCTTAAGCCCTTCATGCACTAACCCTTAATGCGCTAACTCTTCACAAAATAACACTTCACGGCCTAAGCCTTCACACCTGCACCTTCATGATTTAAACTCTCACATGTGCAACTTCATGTCTTAAACAGTGCTTCTTCCCGACCAACACATTCGGTTATTGTTCACCCCACTAACACACTTCTCATCAAGCATCACATACACACACACACACCCAAAAAAGGAGGGGACCACGAGCTCCGATCAGTCATTATTTGATTGATGCTCTTTCCAATGTTATAGATGGCCTCCTGCGCTACACCAGAACTAGAAGTTGAAGAGACTCCGGCCGTAACCCAAACCAGTACCACAAGGTCACTTATGGAACGAAGGAAGAAAGCACCATGCGGCACGAAGCTTAGCTATTTGGGGCCGTATGCACAGAATTTCTAGGGATATGTGATAAGCAAAGACATACACAAGAAAATCACGCTCCAATACCACAGCCCTGAGTGTTTACAGATATTGGAGGATATAGAGGTCAGGGGTAAGCTAGAGAAAGCTGGAGTAAGCCTTCCTTGCACAATCAACACAGATTTATGTGTAGAGTACATCAAATCATATGACAAAGCCACCAAGAGAGGTCCAATAACAAAGGCAGATGGCACCACAGAGAACAGGTCCTCCTCTCAAAAGAATTGATAGCAATGCTCTGCAGTTGCCCCCACCAACCCAAACACATATTGACAATATTGAGAAGATGCCCATGGAAGATATGCTAAAAAGGATTTCCTATAACTCCACCAATGGGGCAGAGTATGACAATATACGTGATGAAGTAAATGAGAAAGCTTGCATAGCAATGTCTATGATGATGTAGGTGAAGCCAGTTGACCGGTATAACATGGTCCCACTAATCCGCATAGCTAAGGTGAAACCAGTTGACCGGTATAACATGGTCCCACTAATCCGCATAGCTAAGGTACATGAAGAAAGTGAGGAAGATTGGGTGTCGTACATCCATAAAGAGATGGAGAATTACGTAAAGTCACACCAATCAAAGGTGTACAATCCCTATCTACTTACCAAGGTTCTAAGTCATGCAGCTAACCTTCTAGTTCCCAAAAGCACGGCGGAAGCACAGGTGCAACAAGCTGCAGTGTCTCTAGGGACACCGATCATCATTCTTGAAGAGTGCAAGAAGGATAAGCCCTATTAAAGGAGACAAAGTAGATAGTGTAGGAGCTGGAGAAGGGGAAGTGGAAAAAGAAACACAAAAAATGAGGGGCATAATTCTGGAAGTTGCTGAGGAATCCCAGCTTTTGGAAGTAGAAAAACCCAAGATATTGCATCATATTAGTAGCCATTGGAGCAGTAAGAGCACAAGGAATAAAACTTTCAGATATACTAGTAAGCACAACTGCGGAGTTACCTCTTCACACGCCCCCTCCCAACCCGGCTCAAGAACCTCTCACCACTCCATGACTATTCTCTGAGATCAACCAACTTCAACGGAGATTGGTGCAGAGAAGGCCCCAGAGGAAGTAGTATGGCAAAAAAAAAGATGTTAGCAAAAGGAATGAAGAGGCTACATCCACACATCCAGAGGCCACAACGGAAGGCCAAGAAGTGGAGAAAAGAAAGAGAGCAGAAGAACCTACAAGACCAACCAAGCGACAACGATTGGAAGATGAAGGCCGAGTAGATGACCATTCTTTTTTGCATAACTTAGAGGCCAATTGCTTACAGGAGACAATGAATGGCCTCAACAGCTTGACACAATTACCATTCAGCAAAACATAAGGCACGGCCTCCACAAGCACTTCTATTTGGGAACAGGAGCAAAAGGTATGGCGTTGTCACTTACTTACTATTCACATGCTCCAGGACAGGGATGTCACCCTATGGAAGCAAGTACAGGAAGCTATAGACCAAGCTATAGACCAAGTGCAAAAGCTTAAGGAGCAAATGGCTGTAGCCGATGCTACACACAGAGAAGTCATCCTTAAAAGCTTGAAGACCGCGGAAGAACAAGAGGAAAGATACCAAGTGTTAGAAGGGCACAACCAAATGTTAAGCAAAACGGTAGTTCAAATTATCAAAGAGAACATGGAGCTGAAGGCACAGGTCAAACAAGCCAAGGAGCAGCTTCAAAAAGAGGTGGCAAATGCTAGAGAAAAAGAAGGGCAACATACACAGTAGCTTAAAGAAGCTCATGCAATGTTCCAAGTCAAATAAGAAGGGTTTACAAAGCAAATATCTACCCTAACTGAGCTGTCACTCTGCAGTTGAACAAAAAGTGATTAACCTTCAAACTGAAAGGGAACAATTAAACAAAGCCCATGCAGAGAAGATTAAAGCTTTAAATGAGGTAATCACTGCAAGATATTTGGAAATGGATCACATGCTCGCCAGCCACCACAAGCAAGTGCTTGACCATATCAATCAGCAACTAAGAAACAACCAGATATTAGTAGAGGAGCAACTAAAGAAGATTGAAGATGGTAATGCAACTAAAGAAGATTGAAGACTGAAGGGGACAAGAAGTGGTACCAGAAGATATGAAGAGCTGAACGCTTCTAGAATGGTACGCAAGGCTGCCATCTCTGACCTTTTGTCGACCAAAGACTCTTCAAGAATTGGAATGCCAGTTGGCCATCATGCAAAGGACTGACAAAACGGAGCCAATCGATGAATTGCCGTCTACTTATCGAATGAGCCTCAGGGATAGGTTCGTTTGCCAATAACTCCTTAAGCTCCTCTTCAAACCCTAACTTTGTTTTTATCTACACTAACTGTAAGGTTCCTCCCTTTAAAATGGGAGAAACACTTAAGATAGTCTGCTAAGTCTTATCTTGGGAAAAATTTCCTATTCATCGACACCTTGACCCTGTAGAGATTCAAGGATACAATTTATAGGTATGACCTAGCTCTATCCCGCAGGGGGAGCGTGATTTCCTAAACGTCAAATCACCCATAGGGCAATTGATCAAAAATTGGGCAACTACTAGACTTGATTTCTAGGGACAACGCTTTTTTCCTCATCTTATGCAAGGCACAGCCGCTGGCCTAGTCTTCTTGAATAGAGTTACCCAAGAACCTAACTATCTAACGTAGGGCTTTCACTTAATTTGTTGGAAAGCTACCCGACTAATCGGGTCCACCCATCCGTAGGATGGTGCCGTCAGGGCATTCCATCCTCCCACTTTCCACCCTACTCACGCATCAATTTGTTTTCTAATTAATACTACCACACTGTTTGACATAAATAAGCATATTCCTTAATTAGGGCCCTTCTTCACAAGGTTCGTTATAATAGCCTTCTTACACAATACAATCATACCAAAGACAAGATGCAATTATATAAAAAGTTTATACATGAATCCATTTTCATACAAGCCAATCCGGCTCTCTTATTCTTATTCTGCCGATGATCTAGAATTCGGCCTTCCAGCCTCTACATGCTGGGCAAAACCCTACGGGACCATACACCTCATTGTCGGCCGCTGGCGAGGACTCAAGCCGGCCTGTCGCCCTCTCAGGCTCCATCGCTCGATCCTCCCGCCCCTCAGAGGGATGTCTGCGCACTAGGGTGGGCTTATTTACTGCACTAGCCTGGGCCCTCAGAACTAGGCAGCCTCATAATCTCTCGCCTCAATCGGCGATCCTTATTCTCCCAAAGGTATGAGGGATACCTTGGGCCATTCCTGGGCTTTGCTAATGACGCCGCCCGGCTACACAAGCACGGAACGGAGTTAGCGTTGAAGCCAAAAGAAATCTTGAATTCCAAAGATAACAACTTCAATGCAATTTTCTAAGTATAGCATTCACAATTCATGAAGATAGCGATTTCAACGCAATTTATCGAAAACAACATCACATAATTCGTAATTTCATATAACTTTTATGTCCTTGTTTTAAAAGAAAAAGACACCATTCATTAATACTAATTTAAGAAAAATTCTCTTCTTTTGAAAATTAACCAAGCTAACCTGGCTACCGTTTCCTTGAGGGACTTGAAAAGGGAGGACTGGAGCCACATTGGGCGCATCTCCCTCTATCTCGTTGTTACGTGCGTCTCTTGAGGTAATATTTTGCCGTCTCCTGGATGAGGCCATCTTAGGCGTCGCCTTGTAGAGCTCGCTGCTGCGATTGAAACGCTTCAGTCGGATCTGAATTCCGAGCTCGTTTGCTCACCGTATGAGCAAAAGAATATGGCGCACGAACCCTCGCTTGAGCCAAAAATCCCTTACTAAAGTCTACGCAAATGGGGGGGGGGGAATTGTGAGATGTCCTTAAGGCCAAAGGCAAAAACGTGGAGAGGGCTGGGAGGGGTTGCTACAAGCCTCTCTGTAAGTCTATTCACACGGGGGGGGAGAAGAGTTAAGGACACTGGTCCATGGCAAGAGGAGGATGGAGGAAAATTGGCTTATCTGAAAGGAGCCAAACGAGGGGCTGTGAGAGGGGTGGCTGCAAGGGCGGCTGTACTTGCAGCAAGTACGCTACGGCAGTACGGACGGCAGCACAACAGGGCATACGCTACACAGAAGTGCGTGCCGACTAAGGAGCACCCCGGGGGTTTATATAGCTGAGGGGTGAGGGTACGGGCGCTGCGCAAAGCAGGGACGAAAGGACGGTGTACCTTCAAAGGCTATGGATCAGTGGCCTGCATGGGTCTACCGGAAAGGTACGGTGTCGGTTGTCTGGGAAAGGAGTGGTACGCATATACCTTATCCGGTCTGGGTGTCCGCCCAAGGGTACGCGTGGACCAAACAGTGGGCGGCCGTCCTTTGGTTCTTGGGCGGCCATTGTACGGGCGTCCTAGTAAGTGTGTACGGACCAAATTTTGGGGCGGGGTACCCAAATTTGGGGCGCCCGCCTCGATTTGCGTGCCAGACCGCCCCGGGGACGAAATTTTTTTTTGTCCGGGAGGTTCTCCTGGTCGCAGGGGTTCAGACCGTTCGTCAATCGGACGTGCGGTCGTGCATTTATTAAGGTTTAAAGGTCGCCGTTTTTTAACTAAAATGATTAAAATTAGCGTATAGGCTTGATCCGGTGTCCGTTTTGGATGCTGTAAAATCCTATATTAGGGTAAAATCGCACGTAGATTCCAAATTTGGGCTCAAAATTTGAAGATTCTAAGTGGAAATGACTCAAATAATAAAATTATTGATATTTATACCATAAAAACTCATAATTACATGGACATTTCTTTATTAGTGAAGATGGGTACGTTACATCCTTCCCCCCTTAAAGAAATCGAGATGTCCTCATCTCGTCATGAATTGGGGATAATCCTTTAAGAGTGTAGCTTCATCTTCCCAAGTTGCATCCTCTTCAGGGTAATCTTTCCACTGAACTAGATGTTCTACAAGAGTTCTATTTCGGAGTTGCCTTTCCCTAGAATCTATGATGCTATTGGGCTGTAATTCAAGGACTCCTTGAGTAGGGATTACAACTTGTTCATCATCAAGAATATGATCGAAACTGGGGACATATGGCTTTAACAAACTTACATGAAATACATTATGGACTTTGATATGGGCTGGAAGTTGGAGTTTATAGGCACTTTTACCTAGACACTTGATAACTGTATAAGGACCACAATACCTAGGGCTGAGCTTCTTATATTTTCCAAGTGATAGAGAACTTCGTTTGGGGCGCACTCATAGAAGAACTTTGTCTCTTTCCTTGAAGATCCTTTCAGACCTCTTGTTGTCAGAATAATGCTTTTGTCGATCTTGGGCAGCTTTAATATCCCTTTGGATAGCTTTGGTTTGTTCCTCCATCTCTTCGAGCATTTTCGTGGATGCCTCAACTCTTATGGTCGGATCAGAGAAATTTAGAGGAGACAAGCATTCTTGCCCATAAAGTGCTTTGAATGGTGACATTCCTATGCTTTGATGATAAGACGCATTGTAGGCAAATTCTACCAGAGGAAGGTATTGAATCCACCTTCTGGGTTCCCGTCCACAGTATGCTCTGAGAATGTCTTCAATTACTTGATTGACTCTTTCAGTCTGGCCATCGGTCTCTGGATGATAAGCTGTGCTAAAGCAAAGTTGAGTCCCCAGAGCTTGAAATAGAGACTGCCAGAATTTTGAGGTGAAGTCAGAATCCCGATCACTTACTATCCTTTTTGGGAGACCATGAAGTTTGAGGACTTCCTTGATGAATATTCGAGCAACATCAGAAGCTTTGAAGGTCTTTTTTGCTGGTATAAGGTGAGCTACTTTGGTAAGTAAGTCCACTACGACTAGAATGGAGTCATATCCTCCTTGAACAGTGGGGAGACTTGTGACAAAATCCATACTAATGCACTCCCACTTCATTTGGGGAATATCTAAGGGTTGAAGCTTTCCAGGCATCTTGACCCTTTCAGCCTTGATCCTTTGGCATGAGAGACATTGTTTCAAGTACCGAAGCACATCATTTTTCAAGCTTGCCCAATGAAAGCTCCTTCTTACCGCATTTAATGTTTTTGCATAACCTGGGTGTCCTGCAACAGGGCTATCATGAGCTTCATGGAGGATTAGTTTCTTTAAAGCAGGATCCTTAGGGATACATAGCCTGTGATTGAAGTAGAGGCTTCCTTCATGAGTGGAGTATCCCTTGATTAGATTCTTCTCTTTCTCCGAATGTCCCCCTTCTTCTACTAACTTTATCATCCTCTGATAATCTGGGTCATGAGATGAGACTTCTTCCACCTTGACCAGTATGGGATTATTTGGCATTGAAATTGCATTCAAGAAAGATTTGCGGCTAAGTGCATCAGCTACCACATTATCTTTCCCAGGGCGGAATTTGATGTCGAAATCATATTCTTGTAGAATTTCAATCCATCTCCTTTGCCGCATGTTGAGGTTAGGCTGGGTGAAGATCCACTTTAGACTTTTGTGGTCAGTTACAAGCTGGAATTTGCCTCCCAAGATAATGTCTCCATAATTTGAGGCAATGAACAACTGCTAAGAGTTCCAAATCGTGGGTGGCATAGTTTGCTTCATATTGCTTCAGCTTGCGGGAAGTATAAGCGACTGGTCTTCCTTCTTGGCCTAAGACACCACCAAGTGCTAGACTACTAGCATCGGTAACCACTTCAAATTCCTTGGAGAAATCAGGAAGCTTTAAGACTGGGGCAAAAGTAATAATGACTTTCAGCTGATCAAAGCTGTTTTGATGGATTGGCAGCCACACTATTTTGCAATCCTTCTTAAGAAGATCTGTCAAGGGTGCAGCTACCAAGGCATAATCTTTGATAAAAATCCTATACCAACCCGTGATTCCCAAGAATCCACGAACTTCACGAACTGATTTAGGGGGTGGCCATTCTAGAATATCCTTGACTTTGGCAGGGTCTACTGAGATGCCATCTTTGGAGACGATAAATCCAAGATACTCAATTTGATGAGTAAAGAAGGTACATTTGCTCTTCTTGGCATAGAGTTTGTGTCTGCGCAGCAATTGCAGAACTCTACGCACATGCTCCTCATGCTCTTCCATTGATTTGGAGTAGATTAGGATGTCATCAAAGAAAACAAGCACAAACTCATCCAAGTACGGGCGGAATATATCTTGCATTAGGCGGTTGAAGGTTGCAGGAGCATTGGTTAACCCGAATGACATTACAGTAAACTCATAGTGGCCATAATGGGTATTAAAGGCTGTTTTGGGTATATCTGCTTCCTTGACTTTGATCTGATAGTAACCAGACCTCAAATCTATTTTTGAGAAGACTTTGGCCCCATGAAGCCTGTCAAGAAGTTCATCGATGCGAGGGATAGGATACTTATTCTTGACAGTGACTTGATTTAGCCCTCGATAATCTATGCAGAGGTGGAGAGTCCCGTCCTTCTTTTTTTGGAAAAGAACAGGTGCCCCACGGAGAGCTACTGGGGCGTACAAATCCTTGTTCAATGAGTTGGGAAAGTTGCTCCTTAAGTTCAATGGCTTCAGGAAGGGACATTTTATAGGGAGTTTTTGAGACGGGTTGAGCTCCAGGGATCACCTCGATTTCATGGTCGACTTCTCGAGGAGGCGGTAACCCTGTAAGCTCGTCAGGGAAGATGTCAGAGAATTCTTGGAGCCAAGAGGGTTCTGTCTCCATACTAGGTTCAATGACTTTGTTGAGTTTGACTAAGAAAACTTGCTGACCCTTACGTGTCCCCTTGAGAAGATGTTTTGCCTTGACTACCCTAGACTTAGGTTTTCCTGTGATTCCCTGAACAGATATTACTTGGCCATGCTCATTTTCAAAAGTGATACTCCCCTGGTTACAATGAATGCTAGCCTTGTTTGCAATTAACCAATCCATCCCAAGGATTCCATCATAAATTCCTAGTGGCAAGACTCTAAAGTGACCATGAGTTTGCTCATTACCCAGCTCAAAATCAAGGTTTCCTATAGAGTGGCGAGATACTACTTCTTTCCCACTGGCTAACTCTACAATCATTTTTTTAGCTGATTTTTGACTCAAGTTTAATTTTTGCAAGCACCTAGGAGAAAGGAATGAATGGGTACTGCCACAATCAATCAAAAGCTGAAATGGCTTACCGTGATGAGTGGCGGGGGCTTGGATTACACCAAATTGTTTATTCGGACCTTGGTGTTCTACTGCCGCATGGACGGTGGCGCGCTCTTCTTCAGCCTCTTCCAAGGTTGGTTCTTCACTTATAACACAGGCAGTTCTAGCAACTGTTCCTCTGCGGCCTCTGCCACGACCACTGCCTCTTGCACCTTGGTGGGTAGGGGTTCCACGGCCTTGATTTCCTCTGTTACCTTGGGGGAATGATGTTGCCATCTTGGGACAGTTGGCTCTAAAGTGTCCCGGCTCATTGCACTCAAAACACAGAGGGCCTTCTCTGGAAGAAGCAGCATACGAGCGGGGGGCAAAAGAGTTGCCTTGTCGCCCTCTGTTGTAGTAGGGGAAATTCTGTTGAGGTTTCTTGTAGGGTTGATCTCTAAGGTTTGCCTCAGGGTAAGATCTCTTTTGATTCTTCGGTTTGTTAGCCTTCATTTCTTTCACAAGGGGCTTTGCTCGTATGAGAGCATCCTGTAAAGTGGTTGGCCTCATTGCTTCAAGGCGGGAATCTAGGGGTTCATTTAGCCCTTGGCAGAAACGAGCCACTTGCTGGGAAGTAGTCATAGCTGGGGCATACTTCCGAAGGGTAATGAATTTGGAATAGTAGTCCTCAAGAGTTAAGCTGCACTGTCTAAGACTAAAGAACTCATTCATCTTTATGGATTCATGGGATGGAGGAAGATATCTTTCCTTCACTGCCTGCTTGATGTCTTCCCACGTTTGAGAATGCTCGGTGACTTCCTTGTCACGGCACCACTATTTCCACCAGAGTTTAGCATCTCCAGTGAGGCGAAACCGTGCGAGCATAGACTGATTTGCTACTCCAGTACCGGCAGCAGAGAAATAATCGTCCATCGCCTCAATCCAGACTTCAGCATCCTTCTCAATCTTTGAACCTTCTCCTTTAAAGGAGGGAGGTTGCATTTGCTTGAGCAGGAGCTTCTTCTCCTGGGTATCGGTATAAAGCGCATTGGGAAGTGGAGGGTGGTCATCCTGGCCATCATCGTAAAAACAATTTTTAAGATTACAAGATTCATATTTGCACAACGCTTAATTTTTGGAGAACAAAACCATTGAAATTATTTTATTTCCAAATATTTACAAGGACAAGTTTTATTACAAAGATCTGAGACTAATATAATTAGTCTTATTTGACATCAAGGGAAATTCCTAGGCTTCACTGTGACATAAGGGTAGAGCGGTCCACATATGTGAAATATGGGGGTTCCGCTGTAGTTTCTAAGACTCTAAAAACTGATGGTAAGGGTGGTAAACTCTGGATTGGGGTGGGTCCCAACACTGCTACTCTATCAGCAGGTAAGACCTGCATCACTTTGTCATACACCCAACGATCCTGAGGTATGCGAACCCCATCTATAGTCACCGAGGTGTCGTCCCTGGGGGTACCGACGAACCAAAATAAGCGGACCATCTTCAACTTCTCAATCCAACGAATCCGCTTAAGGTCGGTGGTGAGGTTCCCAATCTGATCTGCTCGGATGATGAAGTATCTCGGCCCACGACTCCAGAAATCTCTACCCCATCCTCTCTGAATACGAGAGAAATGAGGGAGGGATATCTTCTCTAATATCTGCACCATGGTGTCGCGGAACTCAAAAATCGAGGAGTGACTAGCAGTCTCGAAGATGCATTGGAAAACTAGAAATTTGGAGTAGGCATCTTCCTCTTCCTACAATCATTCAAACATCAATTCAATTTATTTGTTTTAGTAGGATGTCTTTACTAATTATATTAGGTAAAACATTTATTACAAAACAGTCCTTAAACTGCAATTCCTAGGAGCCAAACTTGCTCTGCAATTGTAAGGTTCCTCCCTTTAAAAATGGGAGAAACACTTAAGATAGTCCGCTAAGTCTTATCTTGGGAAAAATTTCCTATTCATCGACACCTTGACCCTGTAGAGATTCAAGGATACGATTTATAGGTATGACCTAGCTCTATCCCGCAGGGGAAGCGTGATTTCCTAAACGTCAAATCACCCATAGGGCAATTGATCAAAAATTGGGCAACTACTAGACTTGATTTCTAGGGACAACGCTTTTTTCCTCATCTTATGCAAGGCACAGCCGCTGGCCTAGTCTTCTTGAATAGAGTTGCCCAAGAACCTAACTATCTAACGTAGGGCTTTCACTTAATTTGTTGGAAAGCTACCCGACTAATCGGGTCCACCCATCTGTAGGATGGTACCGTCAGGGCATTCCATCCTCCCACTTTCCACCCTACTCACGCATCAATTTGTTTTCTAATTAATACTACCACACTGTTTGACATAAATAAGCATATTCCTTAATTAGGGCCCTTCTTCACAAGGTTCGTTATAACAGCCTTCTTACACAATACAATCATACCAAAGACAAGATGCAATTATATAAAAAGTTTATACATGAATCCATTTCCATACAAGCCAATCCGGCTCTCTTATTCTTATTCTGC
Source organism: Cibotium barometz (assembly GCF_041138505.1). Taxonomy (NCBI): domain Eukaryota; kingdom Viridiplantae; phylum Streptophyta; class Polypodiopsida; order Cyatheales; family Cibotiaceae; genus Cibotium; species Cibotium barometz. The sequence goes on from NC_141050.1 coordinate 16,263,977, forward strand.
CGATGATCTAGAATTCGGCCTTCCAGCCTCTACATGCTGGGCAAAACCCTACGGGACCATACACCTCATCGTCGGCCGCTGGCGAGGACTCAAGCCGGCCTGTCGCCCTCTCAGGCTCCATCGCTCGATCCTCCCGCCCCTCAGAGGGATGTCTGCGCACTAGGGTGGGCTTATTTACCGCACTAGCCTGGGCCCTCAGAACTAGGCAGCCTCATAATTTCTCGCCTCAATCGGCGATCCTTATTCTCCCAAAGGTATGAGGGATACCTTGGGCCATTCCCGGGCTTTGCTAATGACGCCGCCCGGCTACACAAGCACGGAACGGAGTTAGCGTTGAAGCCAAAAGAAATCTTGAATTCCAAAGATAACAACTTCAATGCAATTTTCTAAGTATAGCATTCACAATTCATGAAGATAGCGATTTCAATGCAATTTATCGAAAACAACATCACATAATTCGTAATTTCATATAACTTTTATGTCCTTGTTTTAAAAGAAAAAGACACCATTCATTAATACTAATTTAAGAAAAATTCTCTTCTTTTGAAAATTAACCAAGCTAACCTGGCCACCATTTCCTTGAGGGACTTGAAAAGGGAGGACTGGAGCCGCATTGGGCGCATCTCCCTCCATCTCGTTGTTACGTGCGCCTCTTGAGGCAATATTTTGCCGTCTTTGGGATGAGGCCATCTTAGGCGTCGCCTTGTAGAGCTCGCTGCTGCGATCGAAACGCTTCAGTCGGATCTGAATTCCGAGCTCGTTTGCTCACCGTATGAGCAAAAGAATATGGCGCACGAACCCTCGCTTGAGCCAAAAATCCCTTACTAAAGTCTACGCAAATGGGGGGGGATTGTGAGATGTCCTTAAGGCCAAAGGCAAAAACGTGGAGAGGGCTGGGAGGGGTTGCTGCAAGCCTCTCTGTAAGTCTATTCACACGGGGGGGGAGAAGAGTTAAGGACACTGGTCCATGGCAAGAGGAGGATGGAGGAAAATTGGCTTATCTGAAAGGAGCCAAACGAGGGGCTGTGAGGGGTGGCTGCAAGGGCGGCTGTACTTGCAGCAAGTACGCTACGGCAGTACGGACGGCAGCACAACAGGGCATACGCTACACAGAAGTGCGTGCCAACTGAGGAGCACCCCGGGGGTTTATATAGCTGAGGGGTGAGGGTACGGGCGCTGCGCAAAGCAGGGACGAAAGGACGGTGTACCTTCAACGGCTATGGATCAGTGGCCTGCATGGGTCTACCGGAAAGGTACGGTGTCGGTTGTCTGGGAAAGGAGTGGTACGCATGTACCTTATCCGGTCTGGGTGTCCGCCCAAGGGTACGCGTGGACCAAACAGTGGGCGGTTGTCCTTTGGTTCTTGGGCGGCCATTGTACGGGCGCCCTAGTAAGTGTGTACGGACCAAATTTTGGGGCGGGGCACCCAAATTTGGGGCGTCTGCCTCGATTTGCGTGCCGGACCGCCCCGAGGGGCGAATTTTTTTTTTTTGTCCGGGAGGTTCTCCTGGTCGCAGGGGTTCAGACTGTTTGTCAATCGGACGTGCGGTCGTGCATTTATTAAGGTTTAAAGGTCGCAGTTTTTTAACTAAAATGATTAAAATTAGCGTATAGGCTTGATCCGGTGTCCGTTTTGGATGCTGTAAAATCCTATATTAGGGTAAAATCGCGCGCAGATTCCAAATTTCGGCTCAAAATTTGAAGATTCTAAGTGGAAATGACTCAAATAATAAAATTATTGATATTTATACCATAAAAACTCATAATTACATGGACATTTCTTTATTAGTGAAGATGGGTACGTTACACTAACCCTCTCTCTTCTTCAATATGAGATAAACTTAACAGAAGACCTCAGTTTAGAAGACTTTACACCCATTTGCCAAAATACAGAAAGAGATATTGATCCCACTATTATTATGGGTATCTTTTGGGGGGATTTAGTATTAACTAATCCAGCTGATATCTTTTTCTACCCCTTAAACGCCATCGTGCTTAACCTCTGCAGTTGGTGTCGGTGCTACAACAATCTGACATCTTGGATAACAGTGTCGATAACCTCGACCTGTTTATGCGCCAGATAATATACCCACAACACCGGCCAACTACGAGGTGGTTGCACACAGCTATTAGTGGGTCATTATCAACAGATGGTTAGATGTTTATAATACACACCAACATCTGAATATTTTAGAGTCCACTCTTTATCATCTGTTTGGTATTATTAAACTTTACTGTAATATCCATAAACATTTGGAGTTTATGATGACTAATGTGATCTATGACTTTGATCACATATCGAATATCCTAACATTACTACAAAAGATCTCATTGAAATCCAAGAATTCATGAAAATTAACAAGCCCACCCACCCCCGAGTTCAGGTGAGGGTCAGGAAGAAACACATGGCTCATCCATTCTGACTACATATCTAGTGTTCTCTTCTATTGCAAGTAAATTTTTAAACCCCTTTCCGAGTGTGACTCCTACTAAAACAAGAATGAGGTAACTATCTTTTCTCTCACATCCATTATATCCCTCTCGATTTTCCCACTAACACTCTCCCCCCCCCCGAGGAGATGTTGACAACCAATCCGTCTCCACCATGGCCGTTTCATGAGGTATACCCTATTCACCCACACAAGATGACATTGAATATTTCACTGACATCAATATCCTTGAGTCCTTGTCTTATGAAGGGTTTATCAGGGCATGCAACCCCTTATTGAAACCAAAGCTAATGTTCATGCAAATCACACCGTTTGAACCAACCTGAAGAATCTTGCGAGATCCCTATTCTACAATCGCATATCAAGACGGCAACCTTATGTGCCCTATCCTCGCCGCGCACGAATGCCCGATTTGGAGGAGCTATTACCAATGGCAAGAGAAGGTACATTATGGGCAAATGTGGCAAATCATACAAAGCTGGCAAACCCCCACTTAGCAGACCTACTCGAGATTCAAATTGTTACATTTACGATTAGTTATTGTTTCCGTAGGTGGTGCAAGGTAAATCTCGATCATACAAGGGGGGGTTATAAAGCCATCATAACATATGATACCAATCCCCGCATTGAGGATTTCGGTATGCAACCAGAGTGGCGTAAGGAGTATCTAACAATTCATGAGTATAGTCAATAGTACCAGTGCTCCCCACTGCCAACCGAAAGGGTTGATCCACTCTATGTGCCGAAGCGGAGGCTGACCCCATTATTATTCCATGATCCCAAGCATTAGGATTCTCATGCTTTTGCTATAATTTTTCACAGTTTGCACCATCAACATTTCGAGATATTGCAAGTCAAAGGTAGTAAATGCTCACTTGGATAAGAGTTTGGAACTGTATTCCAGATCCATATTGTGGCAACAGTCAGATTTTTGAAGTTGATAGTGGTCCTTATAGATCAACCTAAAGAACGATATGATGGATTTGTAGCCAAATAGCTTCGCTTCAACATGAACATAGGTCCTGAATGATAAAAGAGGCATGATGCTGTACTATCATCGCCTAAGGTGTCTTCCAGGTTACATGCACATTACATTTGAAGATATGGTGGGTTCTAGACATCACACTCAACTTTTAGAAGAACCCTAAAAAAGCTTCAATCACGCCACAACTTCTACAGACATGAGTTTGACAACCAAGTCTTTCGACCTCGGTAAACAGGTTCTGAGGACAGAACCTACATCAGGTAGGGGGGATGTCAATTCCATTTTGGATTCACAACTATGCTCCTCCATTTGAGGAAATTAATAAGTGTTATGCAAAGGCACTATAAAAGTTGTACATTATGAGATACTGGCCACCCAAGGCCTTAGTTATTAATTTTTGGGCGCCCAAGTGTGAATAAGGGCTAGTTGTATACAAGGTAATTTCTCATATTGGAAAGACACAATCCCCCTTTGTGCTATGAGAACTCTTGTACTTTGTCTTGAGAGAGAGAGAGTGTGTGTGTGTGAGAGTGTGCTCTAGTACATGTGCCTCTTTCATGCATGCATTTTTATGAGGGAGTGAGAGGTTGGTTGCCTTGCATACGTGGTGTGAGCAACTTCACAGTGACAGCATAGAGGTGGTGTTCGGAGGAGTGGAGCTTCCAAAGTGAGCATGGAGAGCCTCAAGGGACACGAGCTCAAAGCATTGGTAAGTACCCAATGGTTGTTATGTCTATTGCTTCTCCCATTAATGGTTGTGTGGAGTTCCTTCTTGGGAGGTGCGGTAGCCCATAACAACTCTTGCTACTTCTCCTCTTCTCTGTTTCTTCAAAATATTTTCTCTACAAAGAAGCTCTACACAAAGAGATAAGTTTGAAGCACAATATTTCTTTTTCTTTAAATTTGAAGCATGCTTGGAAGAACCATCTATTCACAAAATCACGGCATAACCCTCGTCCAAGTGCAAGGGATCTTGGACACCAGCTCTTGGGGTGAAGTATCCCAAGTCACTATAGGAGGAGGGGTCATTCATCGGCAACAACATTCTCCATCATCATTTGGAATAATCCTTGACACATGCCCCATCCAGGCACACACAAGGAGTGGACCCACATTTGTCTGAGATGGGTAGGTCCTAAGAGGAATAACACCTTTGTATTATGAAGTACCCTAGCAAATGATAACCACATGATAAATGTCCAACTTGTGAGGCACCTTCATAGACGATCACTTTGCCACACAACACTATATCATAAATAATTTGGAAAACAATATTTCTTGCTCATACAGAATGCACCAAGCAACAACATTGAGTATAAAGGTTATAAAGGTTATGTAAACCACATTTCATGCAACTCAAAGAATAAGATATTTTAAAAGACGTATTAGCTCTCTTTTTTGATAGTTACTTTACAAATTCACATGATTAGATCTTTGATTACTTTGCACATTCACATGATTACATCTTTCATAAATTTATGCGAACATGCAAGTGTTGGAAATATAAGTGCTGAAGGGTGTAATAATTTGGCACCAAGGGGGGCATGCAACCTTAGGGTTTAATGGAGGTGGTTTTTGGTTTAGCTTGTATGCATAAAAAAGGAGTGTAATGTGAATAAGAATCACCCTAGCTCAAAAGTAGGCACCTCCTTCAAGTGGGCTAGTGGATGAGTTATAGTCATCAGCATTTAATGCACCTAAAAGTTGGGGGAGATGCGACCCTTGATTAGTGAGAGCTTGATTAAATATGCATGCATCTAATGTAATATGTGTGTTCATCTCATATCACTACCTTGATATTTTTCTAATCTAATTAAAAATTATCATTAGTACTCTATTACACTAAACTTATGATTTTAATCCATTTTTACATTCCAATTATTTGTAATTAAATCTTAATCACTTTACTAATCCATTTTCACCATTCTCTACCCACCTTCAAATCAATTCAAAATCTTATTATTGAAGTATTTATACTATGATTTGAGCTACCCTCAGCCTCACAACACATTGTGGAATATCGCTCATCAATTTTTGGAGGCAAATTAAAGCAAAGCAAAGAGCCCAAGGAAGCAATTTTTATAGCTATTTTATGTCCTGTTCTTTAAGAGAGCTTAAATACGGAAATATCGAGTGCTTGGGTGTGCAATATCGAGTGCTTGGGTGCAATATCGAGTGCTTGGGTGCAAAGTGAAGGTATACGAGGCATGCTCTTGCTTGGAGTGAAGTTTTGAAGTCTCATTTGCATTGAAACTCCTCCAAATACCTCTCAAATTTTTGTTATAATAGTCTGGGGGCAGAATCTCAAATCTTTGTTTGTAAGAGTGTGGACAGAATCTGCATTTTTTGTTAATCTCATCATTAGTGCTAATTAGAGAGGGTTATTGAATAATTGAGGGTTGGGACTTCTAATTGGGGTGTTGGTACATCCTTATACGTGTTTATTTCACATTTTCCTTTATATTCGTGATAGCTCAAACTCCCTATCTAATTGGAGTACACTCTTGTGAACATTAATGTTGAAATGAGTGATGTTAGAGTGCCAAGTCACCTAGTAAAAGTTATCCCACATGAGCTATCAAAGCCTTGTTATACCTCCCTCATATAAAAGGGGTCATTTTCAATTAATGGAATCAAGCAAGCTCTCAAGCATCTTTATGAGTACAAGTCTTAATCTAATTGTGCTTAAGCTTAAAGCTTAATTAGTTTAGGGTATTCATCATGTTTATGTTTAGGTATCATCCTCCCGAGCTTAGATTAACACTAATCACATTGTTAATTAGTATAGGATTAAGTCTTTCTTATCATCACCATCTCCATGGGATCTTGGATCCACAAGCTTTAACATGGTATTAAGGCCAATCTCTTGCTCCCTATATCTTAGCATTCATCTCCTTCAGCTCACATTGCATTAATCTTAGCTAACCCCAATCTTATCTTCTACTCAAGAGAGAGGCTAAGATTGCAGAGCTCTATTCTTCTCATCCTCTTGACCATTGGCCAAAGATCTCTTATATACTTACTCTACATCTTTAGACGACCAATCACACCAAAGAAAATCACCAATAGGCAGCGAATCTAATGTACGGTTGTCGATTGGTCTTTTGCGCCATTCATGCCTACACTCCAAATTGGCCTAAGACCTTTTAGGTGTGCCTAGAGGATACTACAAAGAGTCCACACCTTGAATCTCAAGGTGTTTCATTAACTGTGAGAAATTAAGAAAAAACCAATTGCGTGCAAGCACGATTCTACCCATTTTTAGGGTATTTGAGTTGAATTTGTATTTGAGCTAAGTTTTTTCACAAGTGGCACTTGGCCTCATCAAGAACAACATTGCTAAGAAAAATTCCCCTTCAAAAACTTCATTGATAAGCTCATTTTTGGCCTCCATCTCTCAACCCTCTTAATCACTGCATTAAGAAGGTAATTAAGCTTATTAATTTAAAATTAGTAATAATCAGCTTAATTAAGGTCAAAATTGAAAGAGTGGGAGTATATTTGGGTGTGCTAAGCATCAAATCATATCAAATTGCACTTTGGGTGTGGTGAAAATCCAGAAAGCAAAGAAATCTCATATCTTTGGGAAGTTTCGAGATCATATCTATCAATGAAGCATTACTAATCTTGCATATCATCTCTAACACCATAAAATAAAAATATTTTCTTGTTATCATTGCATTGCGCACTTTTCTTATTGCATCAAGTTTTACCAAAGATTATATCATCGATTTGTAAGAGAGTACAAACACTGCCATAGGGACTTGGTACAAGCTCATGGTAAGACCTTCTCATCATGGAACATGTAGAAGTTGTCTTAAGATTTAATGGTGATGGGTTTTACACATGGCAAAGCAAGACCATGTACTTGCTTATTCATAAGGGCTTTGGCACCTAATTGAGGATGAACAAGAAGAGGTTGAGTCACTTCAAAACAATAAAGCATTGGGCTTTATTGCTCAAAACCTCGGTGATGATGTGATTAGTCACATTACTGGCATCAAGGATGCCAGCAATTGCCATTGCAGGATGCCAAATTGCCATGGCAGGATCTTAACAAGATTTTTGGCACTGACTCAAAGAGCTCAAAGATTAACCTTGACAAGAAGGACACGGAGACCATGGCACAACACATCAGCAAGTTCAAAGGTATCAAGCAACAACTTAGTGCATTAAAGAAAGTTATTGAGGGAGATGAATCTATTGATGTGCTATTAAAGAGTGTTGACAAAGAACCATATGAATTACTTGTTGCTACACTGGAAAATGTACCCAACACTAAAATTTAAAATAAAGAACTATCTTTGCTTGAACATGAATCAAAATTTAAGGATAAAGAATCATTCAAATCAGATTCAAGTGAGCAAGCACTCTATAAAAAGGGTGGGAGATTTTAAAAGACAATCAACATATCAACTTTCAAGGTGCTATTAGTATGGAAAAATTGGTCACCTAGAAGAAGATTGTTATCACAAAAAGAAGCAAGCAAGCAAACTACATCAAGGTCAAAGACGCTGCATTAGAAGACACACCTTCTAGAGAAAAAACCATTGTATTCTTCATCCTCCTTATCTCTACACCAAAAAGTGTTATAATTAGCCTTTGAGGCCATATGATGCACTAAAGCTGAAATTCATAGCCAAAGTAGCTACAGTGCCAAAGTAGCACGAGGACGAAAGTATCCTAGCACAAGGGGGGGGGGAGAGAGAGAGAGAGAGAGAGAGAGAGAGAGAGAGAGAGAGAGAGAGAGAGAGAGCTTAAAAATTGTACCCAATCTAGCATCAAGGGGGGTGTTGAAATGAGTGTTGTTGGAGTGCCAAGTCACTTAGTAAAAGTTATCCCACATGAGCTATCAAAGCCTTGTTGTACCTCCCTCATATAAAAGGGGTTATTTTCAATCAATGGAATCAAGCAAGCTCTCAAGCCTCTTTATGAGTACAAGTCTTAATCTTGTAACCTAATTGTGCTTGAGTCTAAAGATTAATTAGTTTAGGGTATTCATCATGTTTGTGTTTCAGTATCATCCTCCCTAGCTTAGAGAAGCACTAATCACATTGTTAATTAGTATATGATTAAGTCTTTCTTATCATCACCATCACCACGGAGCTTGGATCCACAAGCTTTAACAATTAAGACCTCACTTATTCATTGAATAGAATCATGGCAACATACTACCTCATTGAAAAAATCAATGATAAGGGCTTTTATACTTGGCAAGTGAAAGTGAAGTATATACTAATGAGGGAGGACCTATGGGGCATAGTAAGTGGGAGAGAGAAGTGTCCCATGGATGAAGAATTGAAGAATGCATGGGTGGTAAGAGATGAAAAAGGCTTAGCCATAATTGGGTTTAGGAGATTCAATCTCATACATCATAATGCCAACTTAAAAACATCAAAAGAAGCTTGGGATGAATTGGAAAAGCTTTTTGGGGGCTAAAGGGAAAAAATCTAAGTCAGGCATAAATATGCAAAATTTTAGCCTCAAAATTAAAGAAGGGGATTCATTTCATGTATATGTTAACAAGATGAAGGCATAATGAATCAACTTGTAAGCATTGGTGCACTAGTGCAAGAGGAGGACTCAATAGAAATCCTCTCAAAAGCATGACATTGGAAGAGCATGGGCCATTGGTGATTACTCTCAAGAACCATTTGGACCTAACACACATCTATGCCAAGTTTATCCCAACTTGAAAAACAAAAACAAAAAAAAAGGAATAGAAGCTACTCTCAAGAACCTTCTAGACCCAACATTTCCAAAGAATAGAAGCTACACTCAAGACCCTTCTAGACCTAGCATTTGCAAGAATCGAAGCTACTCTCAAGACCCTTCTAGACCAAAATTTGCAATAATAGAAGCTACTCTTAAGAACTTTCTAGACCGACATTTACAAGAATAGAAGAAGCTCTTATGGAGTAAGAGCTTCTTCTATTGAAGCTGCTCTTAAGAATCTTCTAGACTGACATTTACAAGAATAGAAGAAGCTCTTACAAGACATTTGCAATAATAGAAGCTACTCTTAAGAACCTTCTAGACCTACATTTACAAGAATAGAAGAAGCTCTTACAAGACATTTGCAATAATAGAAGCTACTCTTAAGAACCTTATGGACTGACATTTACAAGAATAGAAGAAGCTCTTATGGAGTAAGAGAAAAGGTAGATAGGCAAGCTATATCAAGCGGGCTCAACATGATGGTCAACAAAGAAGAAGACAACAAAAAGGCTTCCCATGAAGGAAGCAGTCCCAAGAAACTCTTCTAGATGTAAAGGGCATGACCCTCACCTTGTAAATACAAGTCTAATCCCTACCCTAGTGTAAAATTCCAAGTTATATCTACATGGTGTGCCTATTGTATAAAGGCAACTAGAGTGATCCATTCCTGGAATGTAGTATCTTGGTGTGTAGACTCTAGCACATGATAGAGATAGGACTTCATCACTTGAAGAGGGGTGTTGGAAATACAAGTGATGAAGGGTGCACTTACATACAAGGTATTATGAGATTTTTACATCAACTTGAGGTATTCCTTAGGTACTTCAAAATGGTTTAACTATCAGCCCAGAGGTTTTCTCCATTGACTTGGGGTGTTCCTTGGGTACTTTATAAGTTTAGCTATTACCCACAAGGGTACTTGTGGATGTGCTTTTGGCTTCTTCAAACTTGATTCTCCTAGCCCATTAAAATATCCTTGTTATTAGTGGTGTGATATGGTTGGATAGCTTGGTGAAATTCATCTAGGATGGGGGTGCATGGTATTGCTCATGGATGTGCTTTCTGCTTCTTCAAACTTGATTCTCCTATCATCCATGTTATAGTGTGATATGGTTGGAAAGCTTGGTGAAATTCATCTAGGATGGGGGTGCATGGTATTGCTCTTATGCTAAGGATGTGACTTTCTTTTGTGGAGTTTGCAATATTTTTAGGGATGAATTGTCTTCCTCAAATGGCAAGGTCTTGACCTAGTTGGTGTGATCTTCCTTCTCCATTGAATATGTAAAAAGAGTGCAAGCTCTATAGCTATGAGGGGAAGGAGTGTGTACCATTCATTGTTGATTAGCTAGGTTGTAAGATAGGGGGAAAGAACCACGCACGAGTCAACATGATGTGCACTAGAAAAAACACAAGACTCTTAATATAGGCCTCATACATCAATCTCCTTTATAATCATTAGTTCCACTTGGACATTAGCTTGCTCCTATTGGACTCTTCTATTTCCAACAAATTCCATTGGAACCCCTTTATAACCATTCAATTTCCATTCTTTTTACTTATGCTCTAGTGCACATTTGCTCATCCTAGGCATGCTAACATCACTATCTCAACACCCCCCCTTGATGTGTGCATGCTTGAGAGGTGAAAATCCCCCCCCTTAGTGCCCACTTAGGCCTTTAGCACTGTGGTGTCACTTTTTTGGTATAGGATTCTTACAAAAAAAATGGATTACAAGATAGACTCATAAGTCTTATAGCTCATAAGCTTTAAAATAACGTCTTGGGGTACATCAATTACATCATTGGATTGAACTTTCACATAATTTGCAGACCAACAATTGGATTCATCTCGTGTGACCGAATTTGTTACATTTATAACATTGGGGATTTTTCGTGTTTTGTGATAAAAATTCTCTATGTGGCCTTGCATTTGTTACATTTATAACATTGGGGATTTCCCTTGTTTTGTGATAAAAATTCTCTATGTGGCCTTGCATGCCACAAAAGTCACAAGTGCTTGTCTTCAAGAAGCTTGTCCTTGTCCTTGTGATGCGATGCTCTACCTCCTCTCTTGAATAGAAGGCTCGCTTAATATTTGATGTAGAAGCTTCACCTTCATTCTTTAGTTAAGCTTCTTTGTCAAGAAGAGAAGCCTCTATGTCATGCATTGAGAGGTTATCCATGTTTGATAAATATTCCACAAGATCACTATACCCTTCAATTTTGCAAAAATTGGTTAGGAGAATGGCTTTGGATTCATCTTCTTCAAGCTTTTTATCTATGGAAGTAAGTTGCTCCTTAATACTCTTGTACTTATTTATGTGACTCATCACATCATCATTCAGTTTAAGTTTGAGATTTTATAATTGTATAAGTAGCTTAACCTTAGGGTGCTTAGATTTAGCTTAACCTTAGAGTGCTTAGATTTAGTGCCAAAAATCATCTCTAGTTCCTCCCATACCTCCTTAGCATTAGTAATACCCGTAATGTTATGTATTACTTCATCCCCTAATGCTGAAGCTATGGTGCCTAAGTCTTTCTCATTCCTCTAATCCCCATAGATTTTTCTCATAAGTAAATACATAAGCTTGGATTGTCAAGTGTGGAATCTGAAGCTTTTGAACTTATCAATCTCAATAGTAGGTACTGTAGCTTACGGTGAGAAAGGAGTTTAGTGAAGGTGGGGATTTTAAAAAAAATACTACTCTTGGAATTAAATGAAGGATTAACCAATGTAAGGTAGCTTACTAATTAAATGAAGAAAAGAATGTATGTTAGTTTTTGCAGACAGCAGAGCAGCCAATCGTTGTTGCGCAGGTGGTGTTTTTTTAAAAGACGACAGCACCACTACCTTTGCATTAGGGGGTTGAACACATGGCTTGTTGATTAAGGCTATCACCCTACATAGCTTCTCCTACAGAAATGTGATGGAACTGGGTTGGGATCTGATACCATGTAGCAAGGAACAACATGTGTGACTCCTGATGGCAAGGAACTTCCTAAGGTTATACCATTTGCGAATGATGAGTGCCATACACCCAAAAACTTAGGGAATTAGGGAGTGCAGTGAGCTTGAGTCCACATGGTAGGAAAACTACGATTCAACCACCTCTAATTCATACACCTCTAATGAAGAGTCCAAAATTGAGACCAAAATGAGACCACAACAAACATTGGAGATCGAAACTACCACAAATGACACCGAAACTAAAACTAAAATTAAAATAGAACCAAAAGAGGAAGACGAAGTAGGAGATCACTTAGAAAATGGACTAAAATAAAACGTTATCAGATAAACAAACACTTGAGACTTAATGAAACAACAACTATGATCTAATGGCTACAATACATTGGGGTAGTATACGTTTACCAAAAGTTTATAGACAATTGGGGAGAAGAGTTATAAAAAGTCATGTATTGTAGACCACCCCCAATTGATATAGCCAAAGTGAAAGTATCTGATGAACCAAAACTTAGTTATTCAGCTTAAAAGAAATGAAACTATGAGCTAGCACAAAAAGAGTAGGAGGTTGAAGATGAAGCATACAAGGTAGAGGAAGAAAAGGAACCAAAAATTGGCTTGTGTCCAGCACACAGCACATGAACATTACGTCTTACACAATTGGGGATCACAAGTTAGTGTTTGAAAACTCCAAACATGATAGTGAGGATGGATAAGTCTATGAGATGGACTTGCACAAGTCAAAGAAGTAGACTTGGAGAAGATTATAAGCCAGTCTACATTGCTAAAGGATCTCACCAAGGAATAGGAAGTCGAACTTATTTCTCTCCTTAAGGAATTTAAGGATTACTTTACTTGGACATACTATGACATGAAAGGAGTGCATGTAGAGATCTCCCATTGGAAGAAGAAAATACCACAAAGCAAGCCTTGCCAAGCGCTCCAGTCTTGCAAGCACACAACTAGGATGTCATCTTTCATGTGCACTACATTGATGTCTCAAACTTTACAATTACATGCGTCCTAGCATAGCCAAGTGAACACAAGTTAGACTACCCTATTAGTTTTGCAAGTCATTAACTGGATATGAGGCTGAAATGAATTATACTACTACTGAGCATGAAGGGTTAGTAATGGTTTATGCTATAAAGAAATTTTGGCATTACCTTTTTGTTAACAGATTTGTTAACAAGTCATTAACTGGATGAGGTTGAAATGAAATAAGCGTGAAGGGTTAGTAATGCTTTATGCTATAAAGAAATTTTGGCATTACCTTCTTGTTAACAAATTTGTATTTTATGTTGATCACATCAAGCCTTGTTGGATCTTGTGAACAAACCATCTTCCAGAGGAAAAATAACTAGGTGGTTGTCAATTCTTCTTAAATTTGACTTTAGAGTGGTTGTGAGGCTTGGCAAGAAACATGTGTTGGCTGATCATTTATCTCACATACCTAATAGTGAAGCACCAATAAGAGTCAATGATGATTTACAAGGGGATGCTGCACTATTCAAGTAGATGCTAATGTTAAAGCACCAATAGGAGTCGATGATGATTTACCAAATGCTACACTATTCAAGTAGATGCTAATGTTAAAGCACCAATAGGAGTCGATGATGATTTACCAAATGCTACACTATTCAAGGTAGAGGCTATTCCATAGTGGAGTGAGAAACTCGTTAAACCTTGTAGCTAATGGTTTTTAAGAAGGGAAGGAGTTACAAAAGGATCTAGAAAGGAAGTTTCTATAAAAGAGAGTGAACCCTACCAACTATTTTTGAAACTCTTTATAGAAGAGGTAAGGATGATATTTTTAGATACTACACTTGGGAGGATGAATCTCCTGATCCTGGAACAAGCAAACCAGAGGGTAGCAGGTGGACATTTTATGGCAGAGATCAGAGCTAGGAAAATACTCCAATCGGGGTACTAGTGGGATAATGCTTTTCAAAGATTGTGCATTATTTGTCAAGGTGGATTTCACTTGGCGTGACACCATTGCACCTATTCTGGATCTAGCTTATTCAAGAATGGTATTATCAGGGAGTGTCCATCACACCACCTTTTCAAACCTACTCTCATTACTTTTATACATCTTAAGGAGCAACTTGTTGTGAAAATACTTTCATTGATTTGTTTTTATCGCAATTCCATCCCATTGCTACATGCCATGCATGTAAATGACGTATGCTCTTTGCCATATTCCATCTTTGTTGTAGTGTAGGACATATTTTCCATGCTATGGGACTGTAATACTCTAATCCATGGTAGGAGTAATGCCACAAAGGCATGATGACCACCCACCCCACCACATTATGAGATGCTATGACCCACACCATGTCCATTATGGATAGCAGTAGGTGAGTTTGTCGATGATTCTCATGGAGTGAGATGCTTGACTAACTTACTTACAGTACCTATGCCCTCCCATAGCAGGATACACTAAGACCATTGCCTACTCATCCCCAATAGAGAAGGCTATGTTTTAAGAAACCCAAATGAGGAGGAAGATCAACCTGGTAATGTCGAATCAGAGGTTGCTTATTCATTATGGTTATTTGACGACGATGAGCTTGGTAAATAGAATTGTTTTATAGGTTACCAAGTTGCAGTCCATGAATTCCCATCATTGCTTATCTACTATGGTTATCTCATGAGATGAGCTTGCTAGATAGAATTGTTTTATATGTTACCGAGTTACAGTCTAAGAATCTCCATCATTGCACACCAAATCAAGATTTTATGACTTGACGAATTCACGTAGCGGGGACACACAACCTCTGAATTCTTCAACTTGCTCAGGTGTACCCTAACTTAACTTCAACTTCAAATTGTTTCTTTACTTCACAAAATTGCATTCATATAATTAACTCAAAGACCTTATGATATGGATGAACTCCTTTTTTCTACTTGCCGCTTAGAGAGGAACTCTAAGGCCATATTATTTCTTAGTCTTAGTAATGTCCCTATCTAACACTGAACTTACAATATCTCGATGGTGGACTATGCTAGGAATTCCCACTTAGCCTTTAGTGAACTTTAGGTGAGTTGTATGTTTAAAAAATTATATATATATCTATATATATAAAGGCCAAGAAGATGACTATTACTATGCAATATCCTCGTAGGACTCTTGGTTACACGTGGTGTGGTATATTGAAGCTGATGCATAAGATAGGACCTTGTGTTGCTGTTAACCTATGATGACGGACATTGAGACGTACTATGTTTTACGTCATTAATTTAAATATTCTGAGTCATGGGCCGGGCTTGTCGTCGGCACCATATGTTAAGGATAAAGGGATTGGGTGATCGCCGATGAGAGGCGCACCTTGAATATCAGTAGGATAAGGGTTAGGATCGGCCGGCCATGTATAGGTGCCCAAGTGTGAACGACCAAGTCACTTATAAGAGTCAAATGTAACCCTAAAATCCTCATTCTCATGTGTTGTGAATACAAGAGTGCTCTTGCCTTATCTCCTTGGTTTCCTTCTCCTGCGTGAGAGAGAGAGAGAGAGAGAGAGTGAGAGAGCGATCGAGCAGTGTGTAGCGGCACGGCGGTAGAGCGGCGACGGTGGCTCCTTCTCCACTGCGACGCGGGAATCCTTCAAGGCGGCGGTTGAGCGGTGAGTGACACACCTTTTGCATTCTGTTTGAGCTTGCTTCCCTGGTTGTATGCTTGAGCCATTCGTGGCTCGCATACGGTGTTTGGCAAGTCCCCAGCTACAACCTCTGCGGCAAAAGCGCACATTTTTGGCGCCGCTACCGGGGAGTTGCCCTGCACCAAGCTCCAAATTGCAGCTCGGGCTGCTGCGTGAAGTTTAATTTACACTGTAGGAAAGCGACTGTGTGTTTGTTGTTGAGGTGTTTCCGTGTTTTGCAATCTGTTTCTATAATTTGTCTTTTGCATTTCTGTTATTTTTCCGCTCCGCGTGTGGGCGTGCGTTCTTTTATCTGGTTTTCTACGTGTGAGGGGGGATTTCTGAATCCCCAGACCTGTGCTGTGTGCGAACCGCGCCGCGGCCAAGGCTGAAACCTAGAAAGAAACCCTAGAAAACTTATCTCAAAAAATAAAAAATAAAAAATAAAAATTCTAAAAAATAAAAAATAAAAAATTAAATTTTATTTTTAAAGAAAAAAACCAAACGTGTGGAGAGGAAAGATTTTTTAATTGGAGAAAAAATTTTTGAAAAGAAAAACCCCCAACCGACCCCCCGGCCCCGGTCTCGGTCTTTTGATATATATATATAGGAGAGTGAGCCTTCATAGCTTTCTTTCAAGTGAGAGTTTATGGGAAGTTGTGCCCTATATGTAGCCCACTCCCCAAGGAGTAAAGTGAGCATGTGGGATAAAGCCCTCACCCTTTCCTCCACAAGCAAATAGGCTTTTTCCCCTTCCCCCATAGGGAAACGGACTGTTTTGAGGACCGCAGGAGCTTTGGATAGGCGAACACGATGCTGTAAAGCACGCTAGGATCCTTTAAACGATACGCTCGTTTCGAGCTATCACACGCCCTAGTCCAAGTTTGACCGCAAGGGGGTCAAAAACGAGTTAAGAACAATCTAAAAACAAGTAAAAACGGGGTGCGAAACACCTACGAAACCACTTGTGTGAGTTTCAAGGATAGTTACCAATGCATGTAGGGTACCCACGTCACATGCATCTACGTTCTGGTTGGGTGCTAGAGCCTGAGCCACTAGAAAGCGTTTCAGTTTACGTAGGCTCACACCATCCCTCCACGTTGGCATCTTGGCCTTCTGCTGGAACCCAAGGGAGTGCAACCCAAGATCCACGAATAGTGGATAGTGACTCGTCCTCTGACTCGGAAGCCATGGAAGGGCACCCTACCAAGAACCCTGAGGAGACAAGCCAAAACATGCCAGTTTGGGTCCCACAAACCAGATCTAGCATGTTTAGTCGTCTAATAGAGACCTTTAGTAGAGCTACACTCTTTGAACATGCGACAAGCGAAGTAAATGAGGAAGGAGGGGTAGTAGATTCGCCATTCACATCTTATGTAGACCCTACCCTCCCAAAGAGTGTCCATGTGGATATTCTACCCACTTCGTTTAATGAGGGCCCTACTGAGCTACCACCTCCCGATGCTCTTCCTAAAGTAGAGGTCCCTAGAAGCCAATCCATAAGAAGTGACATTGCATCCACTTCAAGAGAACCGTTTGGCACACCAAGTCTGGATGGGATATTTCTCAATGAAAATTGGGAATATGATCTACACACAGAGACTCTAACTGACCTATACATGGGTTACACATACCATGTAGGTTGGTTAGAAGTCCTACGATCTACATCTAGCGCCACTAATCTAGAGGAGCAATAACAAATGATATGTGAGGTTATTCATAGAATTATCCAAATTGAGAGGCAAAATAGGGGAGTGAACTTAGTTTCCATTGGCCCTATGAGATTTTTGGATACGGGCAAGGCCAACCAACCAACCCTATCACAATTGGAGACTCCCTTGGTGAGTCCCATAGACCCTTCGTATGTTGTTTCGCCTGGAGTCTCAATGCAGGTTGAGCCCACGAGCAGTAACTTTAGCTTTCCAACCTTGGCTCAACTTTCCATTAAGGAATCCACAATGCCTACTCCAATGATGAGCATGACAGAAAGTGCACCTGTTACCACTGTAGTTAGTACGACACCGCTACCTAGTGGAACAGTACCTACAACAGTGCGTGCCAGTGCCTATCGACCCTATGTACCTATCGCTACTCATGCTCATGTAGCTCCTACGCCTCTTAGTATGCCAATGGCATATGCTCCACGACCGCCTTATCACAATCCTTATCCAAGAGGAGTTAGGCCTAGCCACATATCATATCCTACGTCATTTGCCAACATACTCAGACCAACACCAACTCCTATCAGCTAGGCTATCCCAGAAGTGCCTCCACCAGCTATGCCTGCTCACCTAGGTGATCTCGCAACGTTTGCTCAGACGATCGGATGATCTATTGCGGAAAACATGCGGGGTATGCATGAGAGAGAACCTAGAAGCAAGGCAATACAAGTGGCTAAGCTCACTCAAAACTTCAGTGGTGTGACGAGGATGTTAGGAAGCACATTGAAGTCTTTGGACACGTGTGTGATTCCTTGGAAGAGCACAATGAGCTGCATAAGTGTAAAGCCTTAGGCCTAACCTTGAGTGGGAAGGCCGGAGATTGGTATCGAACCTTAAGGGTTGAAGAGCACACTCACTACCCCACTCTCAAGAGATTGTTCTTGAAAGAATACATACGTGAGGGTGTGCTTTGGGGAGTAGCATCTCAACTCCAAAAAGCTGAAGGCGAGGAAGGGGAGTCAGTGAGAGACTTTATAAGTCGATTGAAGCATCTAAATTCTCGCTGCACTCCTGATGAGCGCTTTAATAATAACCAACTACTCGATAGATTCATCCGAGGATTGCGCCACGAGGACATATACAATGGCCTAGTCATTAGAGGTCTTACAACGTGGGAAGCAGTCACTGCCAATGCAATCCAGTTAGAAGGCAACTTGATGATTGCAGGTAAAAAGGTGTCTTCGGAAACAAAATCCGTTAGTTCGCAAGTATCTGGGCATGAGCCAATGACGGTGAAACCTATTGCCAAGGAGCCCAAGATATCTGAAATGTCTGTGACCGACCTTACTAAGACTCTCCAAGAATACTTTAGTGGTAATCGAGCTCCCCCCCAGAATAGCCATATGTACCCAAGGAGAGAGCAACAATGGTGTTCGGTGTGCTTAGGACCACATAGCACGAGTGAATGTCCCACATTCAGAGTTAAATTCAATGGGAATTGCAATGCATGTGGTAAGTACGGCCATCAATCTAAAGATTGCCTAGTACTTAAGCGAATGTTGGCAAATCAGGCACCACTAGCCTGGTCAAACACACCTCAAGTACCCGCACTAATGCCTGCACAACCTGTCGAGCAACCGTAACAGCACATAGTTCCAAGGAATCCGAATGTAGTCTAGTCTGTGCCGTTACCACCGCCAGTGCTAGGACCACAACCTCCACATCCAAGGATTACCCCAATAAACCAGATGGGTTGTGAGTCACATAGTGCGTGTGGGGATTATGAAGAGGAGATAGACCCCATTGCTCCATATGGGATTGATACGTTTGAAATGATTCCCCAGTACTACATGGAGGATCATTTCGGGCAAGTCAAGCCTGTATATCAAGCTGCTGCTCTCGCCACAAGAGGGCAAAACCTTAATACCTTGGCGAGGAGACCACCTCTTCAATGCTATGATTGTGGTGGACCACATCGTGTAGCGGAGTGCCCTAATAGGCTACAGAAGATCGCTACTCAAATGCAACCAAATCAAGGGAGCACATCGGGAATGCCGGTACTTACATGTAATCATTGTGGCATAGATCATTTGATCGCTCAATGTCCACATAATCCTAATGCACCCAAGATTACGCCATTGAATTTGGTTGAGGTCACCAACCAAGCACGAGGAACCACACCTGTTGTACCCGCGAATGTAGTTACACGGTCAATGCTTCAAAATCAAAACTACATTCTTGAAGAGAGGGATACTGCATCAATTGCTCAGGCAAAGAAAAAGAAAACACGACGAAAGAGATCGCTTAATGCCACGAGCTCCAAGCCCAATTCAAAGACTAACATAGGGATAGGAGACGACCCCGTGTATATGAATGATCCTGAAGATGATTCTGATTCAATAGAAACCATGGGGACCAAAGCCACTACCTTAAGGGAGGAACCCACTCCGGGAGCTCAACGAAAGAGAATCAAGCGAGTACATAAATAAGGGGAAACAGAAGGAAACTTCATGGGCCCCACAACCAAGTCAGTTAATGCTCTCTCGACCACCCAAACTAATTGAGACTCCCAAAGACAAGCCACGTGGGCCAAAAACCCTCAAGAAAAAGATTGGAACTTACCCAAACCCAGTTGAGAAGATTGAACAAGTGCAACACTTAAGGGGTTTGGTGGAAGAAACACAAAGAGAACTAGAGCCAAACCCGAGAAAAATCAAAATTCCAGACACAGTGGGAAGCACAAATGGTGCATGACTGGTCGAAAAACCATGTCTACCTACAATTCCAGGACTCTGTCATTCGAGTTGACCTTGAGAATGGTCGTGCGCATCCTTTAGGAAGCAAGGTTATCATCGATAACCAATCGATCGGATACCACTGTTCACTCCGCCCCATTAAGGTATTGCTATACCTGCAAAAAAGAGACTGATGATGGGAAAGATTCTCCTTATATGGATGTCCTACTGGGTATGACTGAGTCGGATAACGTGGATTGGGTACACCTAGCGGCAACCATAGACACATGCAAAAATAGAGGCACAAGTTGGGTAACACCTGCTGAGGGGCAAGATATGCCGCCGTTAGTGCCAATAAACATGATAGGTGTTATGCACTTGACTCCTGATGGTAAGAAAGTGGCAAACTCAACTGACAGTAGCGAAGACTCTGACCAATGTAACTCTGAGTATGAATCTCAAGAACAAATTGACTCTGAGCCTGATGGGGGGGATGAATCAAATATTCATCCAAATGTGGAAGCAAGGTGCTCAAGGCCTAGGATAGTGACCTCCTGCAGTTCATCCGAAAGTGAAGATCGACCAAGTGAGTCCGAATCTGATAGAAACAAAAATGAAAAACTTGATAAGAAGAAAACGAGACATAAGCGCCAACGCTATCGAGCTAATGTACGCACTGCAATAAACAAGGAAAGATCCACTACAGAATGGCTTAGTTATGTAGGAGCCATTGATGCGGAAGTTAGCGGATAATTGGGGACAATACCTCCAAAGTGTCATGTGGTGTATTCCATAACCTCATGACGTCGCCCAATTAGAAATCGAAGAGAAGCCGAAACTAAGTCGTACTGCAAGAAGGCGGCAAAACCAAGAGTTGGCTCAGCAACAAAAGAAAGCGGAATTGAAAGAAAAAAGCCTAGCACAACAAGAACCAGTAGACTTACACCCCGCACCCGAGCATTTCAAATCATTTACCACAGGGGAACGTAAAGTGGTCTACACAAAAGCCCAACGAACGCCTACCAATGGGAGTAGCGGTGTCTACGATGGCCCTGCGGTAGTTAAGGAGATAGACTTAGTAGATTTGGGTGAGGAGTCTAAACCAGTTTTTATTGCTCAAGACCTCACCAAGGCAGAAGAAGCTGCACTTACGAAGCTTCTTAAAGAATTCAAGGACATATTTGCTTGGACATATCATGATATGAAGGGTGTTCCACCCTCGGTGGTGCAACACACGATTCCAATGACTAGCACTGCTAAACCAGTCCAGCAACGTCCCTACCCAATGAATCCTAAGTACGCAAAGATTGTACAAGAGGAAATTGAAAAGCTTGTAAAATGTGGATTCATATACCCTATTGAGCACTCAGAATGGGTTTCTCCGATAGTCATCGTACCAAAGAAGAATGGGAAACTCAGAGTGTGCGTTGATCTCAAAAAGGTTACCCCTTGCCATATTCTGAACATGTGCTTGAAAGAGTGGCAAGCAAAGAGGCATATAGCTTTTTAGATGGGTACTCAGGTTACAATCAGATCACAATTGCAGTCGAGGACCAAGCTAAAACAGCATTTATCACGGAGTTTGGAGTGTTTGCCTTTTGCGTCATAGCTTTTGGCTTGACCAATGCACCTACAACATTCCAACGATTGATAAACACGGCCTTTAAGGAATATCTAAGGGACTTCTGTGAAACTTTCTTAGATGATCTTTGTGTTCATTCCTCTTGGGATGAGCACTTGATGTGTTTACGAAAAATATTTAAAAGGTGTAGATTATATCGCATCTCCTTGAATCCTTTCAAATGCCAATTCTGGGTTAAACACGGAGTTATCTTAGGGCATATAGTGTCCAAAAATGGGATTTCCACAAACGAGAGTAAAATCAAGGTCATTCTGGAACTGCCACCACCCACCAACTACAAGGGAGTCCAACGCTTTATGGGCCACGTTGGTTATTATCGAAGGTTTATTCTCTTCTTCGCCGAGATTGCTGGACCATTGTATAAGCTTCTCATCGAGTTTATTTGGACCAAAGAATGTGACCGTGCCTATGAGCTATTAAAGAAGGCCTTGGCGAGTGCTCCAATCTTGAGAATGCCTAACTGGGATTTACTCTTCCATGTGCATATTGATGCATCAAACTTTGCTATTGGGTGTGTGTTAACTCAACCTGGAGAACACAAGCTAGACTACCCCATTAGC
This sequence comes from Cibotium barometz, assembly GCF_041138505.1. Classification (NCBI taxonomy): domain Eukaryota; kingdom Viridiplantae; phylum Streptophyta; class Polypodiopsida; order Cyatheales; family Cibotiaceae; genus Cibotium; species Cibotium barometz. The sequence goes on from NC_141050.1 coordinate 16,286,330, forward strand.
TTTGCCACTCGCCAGTTGAACGATGCTGAGATGAACTACACCACTACGGAACGAGAAGGGTTGGCAATGATATATGCAGTAAGGAAATTTCGTTATTACCTCCTTGCCACCAAGTTTGTTTTCTATGTGGATCATCAAGCATTGTTGTATCTGGTAAACAAACCATGCTCCACAGGAAGAATCACACGATGGCTATTGATTCTTCTTGAGTTTGATTTCACTGTTGTTTGTGAGACCTGGCAAAAAACATGTTATGGTTGATCATTTGTCTCGCATACCTAATGGTGAGGCTCCTACGGGGGTTGATGATGACTTACTTGACACTTCCCTGTTGCATGGTTGGAGACAATACCTGAATGGAGTGAGGGGGGTGGTTGCACGGCAAGGCAAGAGGGTTGTTGTGTCAGGGGTAAGGGTGCCATCATCCACCCACTGATAACCATCTTGTGGTGGGGAAGCTTGAGTGTTCTAGTTCCTTTCTAAAAATGATTCTCTCTCTTTCATTCTACCTATGTGGAGGTCACATAAAACAAACAAGATGTAGGTTTAGTTCCAATATACAATTCAACTTTAAAACAACCAACGATCATGGATCAGGAATTGTGTACCATGGTGATGGTAGCCTAATGAGGTCAAAGGTACAAGATGACCAAAATTAATAAAAGTGTCAAAAGATCCTACCAATGTACCCCAAGCCCTATCCCCAAGCCCTATTTATAGTCACTTTCTCCTTTTGCCCATGGGCCCCTATGTACATGTGGAAATCAAGCTCTATGGTTCAAACCATCCCTTCCCAAAGATTTTGTCCTCAAAATCATACAAGATATTTACAATTGAATTGCAATCTCAATGTAAACCCATGGGAAGTAGAGAGGTCTTCAAAAATGCGCCTCGAATACATTTGGAATAGAAAAACCAAATGTAGTGAAGCCGGCAAACTCCTTCTCCAAAAATAACATGTAGGACTGTTATGGCAGCCATGTTGTCGATGAAGCTTCCCTTGAAATTCTTCATGAAACCTCCATAAAATTGAGATGCAAATGATGCGTAGCCGCACCCAAAAGGGTCCCACATATTTGTCATCGAACCAAATGATCTTCCAAGTGTGTTGGAGTAGATTGGTAATCCCAACAATAGATCCAACCAAAGCTGTCCAGAAATTACAGCACATATAACACGTCATGATATGCCCATTCTTCACATAATAATCATGCCACTTGATCAAGGAATACTTCCATCAAGTAAACCATGTTGTTGAACATAATCCATTGATTGCCAAGTAGCCTCATCTATGGGCAAGCGCTTCCATTTCACAAGGAATTCATCAATGTTCTGGTTCCTCAAAACCCTTGTCCTCTTGTCCACAATCCTCTCCGGCTCATAGATAATCTCTCCTTCTTCATCCATCGGTGGTAACTCTTCAATCTCTTGAGGAAGAGAGCCCACAAACCTCTTAAGGTTGGATACATGAAACACATTATGAATCCTTGTAGAAGGAGGTAGGTCAAGCTTATAAGCCAAATCACCCAGTTTTTTGACTACCAAATATGGTCCATAGTATCTATGTGCCAACTTGGAATTGGAAGACCCTTTGAGAATATTGTGACGGCTCTTAGGAAGCTTGAGCAACACATAATCACCTTCCTTGAACTCCATTTTTTGTAAATGCTCATCCGCATTTGCCTTCATGTCTTCTTGTCTTCATATTATCCTTGCATGATTGAAGAAGTTGTCTCATCCTTTCCAACTCTTCCTTGGCTAAAGGATTAACCATTTTATCCTCATGGAAGGTAATAGATGGCACATGCACTTGATACCCATAAAGGGCCTCAAAAGGTGACACCCCAATACTCAAATGCTTGCTTGAATTATGACAAAATTCAGCAAGGTAAAGCCATTCATCCCATGATGCTTGCATGTCATGACAATAGTGCCTCAAGTACACTTCGAGCCATTTGTTTGTGCACTCCATTTGCCCATCCGTTTGAGGGTGATAGGCTGTAGAAGGAGTGATTTGAGTCCCCAAGTTCTCATACAATGTCCTCCAAAAATTGCCCATGAACTTGGTATCTCTATCACAAACTATGTTGAGTGGCAAACCATGTATCTTGAATACATGCTCCATAAATTGCTTGGCAATGTGTGAGGCCCCATAAGTAGTCTTGGAAGCAATAAAATGAGATGATTTGGTGAGTCTATAGACCACCACAAATACTTGATCCCATCCATGCTTCGTCTTTAGCAAGCCCGTGATGAGGTCCATGGAAATGTGAGTCCATTTTCCATCCGGAATAGGCAAAGGATGAAGTAACCACTTGGCAATTGATGACTATCCTTATTCCTTTGGCATGACACACATTCCAAAACAAACTTCTTGACATCCCTCCACATGCCTTTCCAATAGAAGCTTTCGCTCACTTTGTCAAATGTCTTGAGAACACCAAGATGACCCGAAAGCAGTGAAGAATGCATCTCATGAAGCACCTTGGGGATGTAGGATGAGGTTGGAACCAAATACACCTTATCCTTGTGCTATAGTAGACCATTCCGAAGCTTATAATGAGGAAATTCTTCACCATCTCCTTGCTGTAATTTTCTGTAAATATGGGCAGCACTCTCATTGACAAGATACTCCTCTTGTATCCCTTTTATCCATTCACTATACACTTTCATAATTGATGTCAAAGTGCAAGCCCACATTCTAGACAATGCGTTCGCTACTACATTGTCCTTTCCTGGAGTATAGGATATCTCAAAGTCATATCCTTGAAGCGTAGCCAACCATCTCTTTTGCTTGGGAGAAAGATTGGGTTGAGAGAGGAAAAATTTCAGCACCCTATGATCACTTCTCACCTTGATATGAGCACCATAAAGATAGTGATGCCATTTCTTGATTGCATGAAGTATAGCCAACATCTCTTGTTCATACATATGCAATTCCATCTCCTTCTCGGAAAGCTTCCTACCCTCAAATGCAATGACACCATGCTCTTGATACAAAACTGCCCCAAGACCTCTTCCACTTGCATCCGCTCTCACATAGAATGTCTTTGAGAAATCCGGACAAACAAGAATAGGAGCTGATGTAAGTAAAGCCTTGAGCTCATTGAAACTCTTGTCAGCAACAATGGCATCCCAAAAGAAAGCTTCCCTCTTAAGTAAATCGGTAAGAGGTGCCGCAAAATTGATGCATAGTGCTCCATAAATATTCTATAGAAAGAAGATAGACCCAAAAATCCTCTCAATTGAGTTGCATTAGTAGGGGTTGGCCATTCGTTGACATATGCCACCTTCTTTGGATCAGCCCTAATGCCATTTTCTCCCACCAAGTGTCCAAGGTATTCAACCTCATTCACCACCTCCATGAAAGTGCACTTGGTCTCCTTTGCAAACAATCTATGCTCCCTCATGACCTCAAAAACTTGATTCACATGTACCAAATGCTCTTCTTTGCTCTTGCTATAGATCAATATGTCATCAAAGAACACAAGTACAAATTTGAACAAGAAAGGAGCCAACACCCTATTCATGAGTGCTTGGAAGGTGGCCAGGGCATTCATGAGACCAAAAGGCATAACCATGAAATGAAACAATCCTCTTTCGGTCCTAAATGCCGTCTTCTCTTCATCACCCTCCTTCATCCTTATTTGATGGTATCCCGATCTCAAGTCAATCTTGGTGAAGAGCTTTGCCCCTTTTAGCACATCAAGAAGATCATCGATGCAAGGTATGGGGTATCTATTCTTGATGGTTACCTTATTCAAATCACGGTAATCTATGCACATACGAAAGGAACCATCCTTCTTCTTCACCAATAGAACGGGAGATGCAAACGGAGATTGTGAGGGTTGAATGGGTTGAGGCCAAGTCTTCACCTCCACACCTAATCCTCCACCGTACCGCTTTACCACGGCACTCATGGCATGGTGGATTCAAGCCATGCTCCTCCCCCGGGCCTCTCCGACAACACCCGGGATACCCTCACCAATATATCTAGTTTCTGGAAATTGAAGTGAGTGCAAACAATTGTGAGGTGCATATAGCTTGAATATGAAAATGAGGCGGATCACTTACAAGGATGTGGCATGACTCATGCTTATTACAATATACTCATAAACCATTATGCATGAACTCATGCTTATCCACATAGCTCCAAATGTCCGCCATTCATCCAAAGATCCAGCATCAATCAATAAGCACAAGTGAGGTAATACCATATACCAATGACATCAATATCCAATTGGTATCACTCCCATAAGCATTGCTTATATGAGTAATTGGCATCAAATGGCATTCAAGGGCATCAACTTGCATTTGAATGTAGCATTACCAATTGATTTCAATCACACATCAAGCTCTTCCAATGCTCAATAGCATCATACCAATGCATAAAAGCATCATGTCCATAGCAAAAACCTTCTCATTATTACCCAACATCCACTCCATGCATGTGGCTCAATCAATGCATCTAAGCATATGCATTCCTTCATCCATTTATGCATGGATTCATCAAAGAATCTTGCATTTGTCTCACAAATGGCCACATGACATCCAAATGGGCGTGATTAAAGAAAGATGTGAGCAATAAGAGCATGTAATCACTTTCCAATGGATCATGAGTTATGTAGGAATGTTAAAATGCTGTAAATTAGGATTTCCTTTCATGAATAACCCCAATTTATCCATAGCATGAGGATTAATCACCAATGCTTGAGAAAATGGCCATAGCAACTCACCAATGGTATTCCAAAAGCTTCAATGGTTGGATTGTTGCTTGATAGAGCCTCTAATGGGTCCAAATCTTAAAGATTTTTGCAATTTCTGTAGGCTGCTCAAACCTCCTCTTCTCCCTCTCCAATAGCAATGAAAAACTCCCCAAAATCCACCAAAAAGATGCCAAACTTCATAGCTAACAACAACTAAATGGAAGTAATGGAGTGTAATGGAATCTCCCTCTTGTGATTTTTGCATGTGACGATGCGTGGGAAAAACGGTACTCAACGCCTAGCTTCATGAGTCAAGAAAGAAGCAAACTCAACTCCATTGGCCATAGGATAGCAATAGGAAAGCATTTTCAGCCATTTAGAGTGAGTAGAGATGGACAATGGTAAGCTATGTGAGAGAGATTAGGGTTTAGAGCAAAGAGAAGGAAAAGGGAAAAACAATTTTAGAAATTTTCAGAAAATTGCATGTAAATTGGTACTCTATGTGTTCCTCTCCTCAAGATCAACAAAAGCCCTAGCAAATGGGAGCAAAACGGGGGAAAGATGAGAAGTAATGGCTATGGAAAGCTTGGAAAAGAAGCACAAAAAGATAAACATGATTAACTGAGGGATTAACAAGTGATTAATTCAAAATTTCTCCAATTTTTAAACCCCGCTCCAAATATTTGGTCCAGGGTGCCCAAATTAGGTCCAATTGAGCTAAATCTCCATGAAATCACATGAAATCACATGAAATGATGCCTCCCCTCCACTAATCTCCAAAGATTAAGTAGAAATTAAGCAAGATTAAGCCAAAACTCCAAGAAATCAAGAGAAATTTTAGAAAATTATTAAGAAAATGACTAATCTCATGCCCAAAACCTTGATAATGGATCAAAATCAAGGCTCTGATACCAAATGAAATGGATCTAGAGCAAAATATTGAATCAAACACATCAAAGCAAGAATCTAGCATCCATTAATCATGAGATTAGTTATCAAATGGCTTATCACATGAATATACAAGAGAGAGAAAATCTATAAGTGCATGTAGCAAGAGAAGATGCACAAATAGCCTAAGTGTGTTTAACCTCTCACCAAGAGGATGGCTTTCAAGCTAGCCATGAACTTGACCATGGAAGGCCAAATCTCCATTGATGGAGCCCAAAGGTACAAGATGACCAAAATTAGTAAAAGTGTCAAAAGATCCTACCAATGTACCCCAAGCCCTATTTATAGTCACTTTATCCTTTTGCCCATGGGCCCCTATGTACACGTGGAAATCAAGCTCTATGGTTCATAAGAGATAAATATCTCCAAAAATAGAATTTCGAATTTAGGTGATATGAGGTCATATTTAGAGTACTTTTACATATTTAGGGTCTATGCATACTAAAAATATGGAAAAGCAATGCGTTTCTAAAGATGGCGCGTTTACGGCTATATGTAGATGTTTTTGTCTATTCTACTCACAATGGCTTATAGACCACATGCCTTCTGATTCTTTTGACTGGCTACATGACCATATTCTAAGTTTTTATCAAAGATTTATGGCCAAAACAATTTGCTGGTTGTGTCAGGGTCTCTACATAGGGAAACTGTAAGAAGTAGAAAGTCGCCTTAAGGTGATTCTAGACCTTGAGATGTATATATATATATATCTTCATTCTCATTTATGCATATGCTTAGACACTGGTGGAGTCCTCACACACATCATTTTTAGCAAAGAGTTGTAATTACACGGAGGTAAAGGATGCGAGTAACATCGCGGGACCAAGCAACGTCTCTGCCAAACCAAGCAATGTCTCTATCGGACCAAGTAATGCCGCTGTGCAGGCACTGCCACCACCCATCAATATCGTCCACGTTAGAAACGCTCTCTAAGTTTTGCATAGACCACCATTGCATTATGCGACCTAGTAAGATTAGGAAGTCCTACACAAAAACTGGCCTTAAAAAAGAAACAAGAAGGGCTTATAACAATGGCAAATGCTTTAATAAAGAATGTCTTATCGCAATCTCATATTGAAAAGACTATTTTCTCTTGTTTACTGTGAATGTGATGGAATTGTATTTTCTCTTATTTGATTGGTTGTCGTCGCCGGTCCACCTTAAAGCTATCCTCTCGCTTTGGGGGAGCAACCCACTAGATGCTCGGAGTTGGACCCATCTAGGTGGGTGAGCTACTTGCTTCCGTGTGTGAGGGGCAAGTGGTGCAAATAAAAGCCAGCTAAGGGGCAGGTGGGACTCAGTGGAGGCTTTGAGTTTTAAACATCATCGCCACGCCAAGGAGGATGAGGGAACTGGGGACCCATTAGTAGTCCTCACCAAGCAGGTGAGTGATGTTCAGTTTTCTAGACCCCTCCATGAATAATTGCTATCGTAGGAACCATGTCGCCCATGTTGGTGCGAGGGTTGCCTAGGGGCACATGAATAATGTAATGAGCAAGTGATAATGTTATGAGTGTGTTTGAAGATCCATTTGTTTTCAACTGTTTTAGAAGAAATGTCTTAATGAATTAGTGACGGGAAATAATTAAAGAACCTATTTGTATATGTTTCACAGTGTGGTAGGACCTAATTAGATAACAAAAATGATTGGGTGAGTGGTTGAAAGTGGGTGGATGGATGCCCCGATGGCACCATCCTATGGAGGGGTGGACCTGATGAGTCGGGTAACTTTCCAACATAATTATTATTTAGGATTTGTAATAGAATAGTGCCCAAACAAGTCCGTTTTTTTAGGAGAATGACCTAGTGGCCGTGCCTCATAAAGAAAAGAGGAAAAAGGCATTGGTTTCCATGTACCAAGTGTGGACTTGTTCCATCCTTGATCACACACATTGAGTGCCGATTGATCAGAGGAATAGATTCCTATTAATAATTACGTTTCCGTTGTGAGATAGAGTTAGGTCCCTTTGTTTGTTCGTATCCTCGTATTTCCAAGAGATCGAGGTGTCGTCAATCAAAGACAAAGGGGACTTAGCTGCCTATCAAAAGGATCCCCTTGAGCCAGCTAGGTCGGGGACCTTACACTACATCCTCTCCTTCCACCTCAGCCCCATGACCATGCCAATTGTTGGGTACGTGTAAGAGTGCGCCATCTTGCCGATTATTTCCCTGGAAAGCCCATTGATTAAGGCTTATCTAACTTAGTTTTTGAAAAGTACAATTTAAAGCGCTATTCCCATGCCATCTCAACTACACTAGAGCTCCAAGCATAATTGGCACTTAGTTTAGAGGCATACGATAGGCACAACACTTATATATGAGTAGGTCACTTATATATGAGATAATGGGCTCATAAACTTGATGGATTCTAGGCTTGGCTCTGATACCATGTTAAAATTACAGCAATGTAATGAGCTATGGTGGATCAAATGCTAGAATCAACATCATTAACAAAGTGAGTAGACGATAATTAAGATGTGATTAGTGAGTAATTAAATAATAGCTTAATGTAGGCATGGATAATCAAAAACCAGCAAATTCTCATTAGGCCAATGCCTCAATTTATAGAGTTTACATCCAAGCATCTAATCCCACTGATTTCTCCTTGATTCACTCCACCTCTTTTGCTTGATTCTCTCCACCTCTCCCAGAATATCTCCACACCTCCTAAATATTCTCATGCTACCCTTTATTCTCTCCTAGTAGATTCTTCTCACCTTTTCACAGGTTCTCTCACATTTACAGATTCTCTTTTACAGCCTCTTGCCAAGGGCTTGTTCCTGCACACACCCTATTCACTTGTATATTTCAACACCTCCCCTCAAGTGAATACTCCTAGCACACCTGGACCCCATACCAAGTTTCTCTCTTACTTGATAGTCCGCAACCAGTGCCTCAAGTCCCTAAACTCATAGTCCTTGACACACTCTCTCTCTATGTGTCCAAGGCTACTACAAGTGCCTGCGACCTTGACTAAAGTGCTCACACATACATCTACCACGTGGCCTACATCATCGATGGCTCAGAGGTGGTTTTACTTTGCTGGGGCAGGTTACATTGGGTTGTGGGGTCTCTCTCTCTCTCTCTCTTAGAAAAGATGATCCGACTCCACTTCCTTTGGAGCCTCCATGAAGTTTGCCGATGTCGTTCCTTCTCCACCACTGGGTTTGCTGTAGCAATCTCTTGCCGCCATGTGTCCTGGCTTTCCACAGTTGTGGCAAGTGAAGGTCCTTCCTCCTACGATGCCTCTTCCTCGTCCTCGTCCTCCTCGAGAGAATCCTCCTCGGGTGAAGAATGCTTTTTCTTCTCCTGCTGTTGCGTCCAGCCATTTCTTCTCTTTGCCTTTGCTCTCTTGCTCTAGTAGAGCTCCTTCTATCTCGTGTAGCTTCAATTCAGGTACATTCTTTAGTGTTGCTACAATGTTTTCATATTCACCTTTGTCCACACTCTTCAGAAGCACTGCTAGTGCCTCATCATCTTCTACCTTTTTGCCAATAGCTGCTAGTTGTTGCTTAATGCTTTTATATCTATTCAAGTGTGTGATTAAAGGTTCACTTTCCTTCATATCCAATTTGTAGAATTGCACTAACAGATTTATCTTTGAATTTCTAGCTTGTGTGCCAAATAATTTATTGAGTTCATACCATGCATCTTTTGCCTATTTGTATCCCTGTGATGTGATGAATGATTTCATCATTTAAACTGAGTGCAATAAGTCCCAATGCTTTTTCATTCCTTCTCTTCCACTCATTTTTCCCTCTCACCTCTGGGCATTCATCTCTTCCCTCAACTAGCCCCCACAGATTTTTCCTCATGAGCAGATACATGGTTTTTGTCTGCCATGTGTAAAACTGCTCCCCATTAAATTTGGCTATTTCTTGTGCTGTACTCATGATGATGTGAAGGGGGTCTTACCTCTTGATCCCACAGATTTATCAGCATAAAATCACCAGAAATTACATTAAATCAAGGGTAACCAATTTGTACAGAATGGTTGGAGTATCAAACCATCTCCGAATTCCAATATGAAGTTGTAGGGATCTGTATCAGATACCTAATGGTTAATTTGAACCCTCAATTGCACAAAATATTACACCAAAATATAGTGATTAGTACTGATTAATCACTGATTAGTAAATTAATCCTCTATTTTGTGTGCAAAAAACAGAGTATGCGGGGAGTCCAGATCTGAGGCCTTAGAGTTCAAATGAGCTCAAATCCTTTCAAGGACATCAATAACAATTAGTCTAGTAGAGGATTAAGCCAAGAAACACAAGATTTGACCAAATATTGAATGCTTAATCTCTGTTTTACCAAAGTCACTTGCAGATTTGATGAAGAGCTTCGATCTCACTGTAGACTTGATCAAATCAATTTTTGACTTCACCAGCTTGTAGAGCATGCTTGAAAACACTTGGGGCTAAGAGGAATTAGACCCATTTGATCTGGAGTAGCTGAAATGTCAAATTTTCTCAGAAAATAATAGCATTGTAGAAAAACGTGATTCCTCCTAGATGCGCCGACGGTTTGCGCTTCTGATTTGACTGGCTAGAGCACCATTGAAGTGGCTATCTATGGCTAGAAGGGTTTGGGCTAATTTGATGTGTGCAAGGAGAGGGAGCTCCTCCGCTGGCTGGGGGTACAGAAAGCTTCTTGAAAATTACTAAAATTTTGATTATTTTCTAATTATCTACTAATCCTAATTAACTAGATAATGGGCTCATAAACTTGATGGATTCTAGGCTTGGCTCTGATACCATGTTAAAATTACAGCAATGTGATGAGCTATGGTGGATCAAATGCTAGAACCAACATCATTAACAAAGTGAGTAGACGATAATTAAGATTTGATTAGTGAGAAATTAAGATGTGATTAGTGTGAGAAATTAAGATGTGATTAGTGAGAAATTAACTAATAGCTTAATGTAGGCATGGATAATCAAAAACTAGCAAATTCTCATTAGGCCAATGCCTCAATTTATAGTGTTTACGTCCAAGCATCTAATCCCACTGATTTCTCCTTGATTCACTCCACCTCTTTTGCTTGATTCTCTCCACCTCTCCCAAAATATCTCCACACCTCCTAAATCTTCTCATGCTACCCTTTATTCTCTCCTAGTAGATTCTTCTCACCTTTTCACAGGTTCTCTCACATTTATAGATTCTCTTTTATAGCCTCTTGCCAAGGGCTTGTTCCCTCACACACCCTATTCACTTATATATTTCAACACCTCCACTCAAGTGAATACTCCTATCACACCTGGACCCCATACCAAGTTTCTCTCTTACTTGATAGTCCGTGACTAGTGCCTCAAGTCCCTAAACTCATAGTCCTTGACACTCTCTCTCTCTCTATGTGTCCAAGGCTACTACAAGTGCCCGCGACCTTGACTAAAGTGCTCACACATACATCTACCACGTGGCCTACATCATCGGTGGCTCAGAGGTGGTTTTACTTTGTTGGGGCAGGTTACATTGGGTTGTGGGGTCTCTCTCTCTCTCTCTCTCTCTCTCTCTCTCTCTCTCTCTCTCTCCCCCTTAGAAAAGATGATCCGACTCCACTTCCTTTGGAGCCTCCATGAAGTTTACCGATGTCGTTCCTTCTCCACTGGGTTTGCTGTAGCAATCTCTTGCCATGTGTCTTGGCTTTCCACAATTGTGGCAAGTGAAGGTCCTTCCTCCTACTCTGCCTCTTCCTCTTCCTTGTCCTCCTCGAGAGAATCCTCCTCGGGTGAAGAATGCTTTTTCTTCTCCTGTTGTTGCGTCCAGCCATTTCTTCTCTTTGCCTCTGCTCTCTTGCTCTAGTAGAGCTCCTTCTATCTCGTGTAGCTTCAATTCAGGTACATTCTTTAGTGTTGCTACAATATTTTCATATTCACCTCTGTCCACACTCTTCAGAAGCACTGCTAGTGCCTCATCATCTTCTACCTTTTTGCCAATAGGATCTAGTTGTTGCTTAATGCTTTTATATCTATTCAAGTGTGTGATTAAAGGTTCACTTCCTTCATATCCAATTTGTAGAATTGAACTAATAGATTTATCTTTGAATTTCTAGCTTGTGTGCCAAATAATTTATTGAGTTCATCCCATGCATCTTTTGCCCATTGTATCCCTGTGATGCAATGAATGATTTCATTATTTAAACTGAGTGCAATAAGTCCCAATGCTTTTTCATTCCTACTCTTCCACTCATTTTCCCTTCTCACCTCTGGGCATTCATCTCTTGCCTCAACTAGCCCCCACAGATTTTTCCTCATGAGCAGATACATGGTTTTTGTCTGCCATGTGTAAAACTGCTCCTGTAAGATCCCCATCCCCACCGTGCAACTGATTCGGGGTGCTAACAGCAAAAGTAGCACAACTTGCGTGGGGGTAGGGTCCTACACTCGGAGCCTCGCCCACCACGGATATTCGGACAGGTGACTAATTCCTCGGTTCTTCCAAAACCGAACTTAGAAAAACTTCGCAAAAACAGAAAGGAGTCTCATTTTACGGATCCATCAGTCCAGCCTAACCCCATCCAATCCCATGGGTTAGCCAACCGCCCAACCACTGTAGTGATGGGATCCAATTAGGAATTTGGTTAGGTTTTGTCCCGAGTGTATCAGGGAAAAGAGTTCCCAAGCTCCCTAGCCGGATGTTCATGCAACATAAAACTAGTCACACCACTTACACACCCAATATGAAATTGCCTTTTTCACAGATTCAGTCATCTTTAAAACAATCATTTAATGAAACCATAGTATCACTGATCACAATCCTCCAAAATATCCGGTTGAATCTTAATTTCCAATCATTCCTTCATCAGAGTATCTATGGCATCATTGGCAACCAGAACGCTCACCTTCACTCAAGGGCCTTTTCAATAGTTCCTAGCTCATAGTACTTGGCAATATAATCACTTATAAAAATCAAGATGGAATCTCCGTTGAAGATCAGCAAGATCAACCAACAGATTCATATAAAAGAGCCATGGACTCATCCGTTGAGGACCAGCAAGGTCAATCAACTAGATCCATGCCCGGTTTCAGAAAACAACTCTTACTCCTTATTTCAATATCTTCCACGATGCACGTGTGGGTATCTTCGGTGACCCAGAGCCCGAGCACCGTATGGTCAGCACCCTCTAGAATCCTTCGCAGGTCACCTAGTGCTTCACTCATAGGCCGCCTCCTTGGTCCCTTCACTCATAGGTCGCCTCCTTGGTCCCTCACCCAGCGTACTAGAAGCTCACCATTTAAATCGAACCGAGGCTGGTCAAGACCTCGGCCGGCCTTGCTACGTGAGACGTCCTCCATTGACTCTCAGTACAGCAGTTGTAACTTTATCAGGTAGGTCTTCACGACCACATCCTCAAGATAGTCAAAATGCTTCCCTAGCATTCTTGACATAAAACAGTCATTTACAAACAGATCACAATTACAGTTTCTATAATGAATTCACATCTTTCCAGTTTGTTCCACATCAATCCATATTACTTAACCCAAACCCAATTCATAAGTGTATCCATTCTTGATCACATACATCATTTTCCATCCCATCTCATCAGATTTATTCACTTCACATAACATCCATTCCTATCTTTCTTAATTTACATTATGTCTCATCACATCCATTTCTCATTACATATTATATTATTCATTTCACATTCTGATTCACTTGACATCTCATCTCATCCATCCGTTCATATCGACTTCATATCCATTCACATACATATTCGCATTCATATATCCACATCCACATCCACATTCATACATCCACATCCACATCCATACATCCATTTCCACATCCACATCCATACATCCATTTTCACATCCACATTCATACATTCACATCCACATTTATATTAATACATTCACATTCACACATCCACATTCACATTCACATACATCCACATCCACATTCCATATCTATATTCATACATCCACATTCACATTCACATCCATACATCCTTATCCACATTTCACATCCTCATTCACATTCACATACATCCACATCCACATTCCATATCTGCATCCATATCTACATTCACACATCCACATTCACATTCACATACATCCACATTCTTACATCCATATCCACATTCATATCCACATTCACACATCCACATTCACATTCACATACATCCACATCCACATTCTACATCCATATCCGCATTCACACATCCACATTCACATTCACATACATCCACATTCTTACATTCATATCTACATCCATACATTCATTTTCACATACATCCTTCACATACATACATCTACATCATTTCTTTCACATACATATAACTTCATCCATTCTTTCACATACATACATCTCCATCTATTCCTCGTTCATTTTCATCTATCTGATTTGTTTCACATCCTCATATCTATTTATAGAATACAAGAGAATTCTCATTTTTGATATAAGATTTCTTTACACATCTATTTATGCATAAATTCCATTTAAAGGAGAATAACACTTTTGAAATCAATCTTTTATGCATCTTCTTATACATAAATTCAAATGAGAATGACACTTTTGAATTAAAAATCAAATCTTTAATGCATCTTCCTATGCATAAAATCAAAATTGACGAAAATAACTCTTTTGAACTAAAAATAGATTTCTTTATGCATCTTTCCATGCATAAATCCCATTTAGTAGGAATTACACTTTTAGAATAAAAGAATTTTTCTTATGCATCCTATTTATGCATAAAATCATTTATGATGAAAATCACTCTTTTAATATAAAAAATTTATCTTTTATGTATATGATTATGCATACAATCATTTATGATGAAAATCACTCTTTTAATATAAAAGAATTTCTTTTATGCATCTAATTTATGCATAAAATCATTTATGATGAAAGTAACACTTTTATAAAAAAAAAATCTTTTATGCATACTTCTATGCATGAAAATCAAATATGATAAAAGTAACACTTTTACTGTAAAATAATATCTTTTATGTATACCTCTATGCATGAAAATCAAATATGATAAAAGTAACACTTTTACAATAAAATAATAATCTTTTATGCATACCTCTATGCATGAAAATCAATTATGATAAAAGTAACACTTTTACAATAAAATAATAATCTTTTATGCATACCTCTATGCATGAGAATCAAATATGATAAAAGTAACACTTTTACAATAAAATAATAATCTTTTATGCATACCTCTATGCATGAAAATCAAATATGATAAAAGTAACACTTTTACAATAAAATAATAATCTTTTATGCATACCTCTATGCATGAAAATCAAATATGATAAAAGTAACACTTTTACAATAAAATAATAATCTTTTATGCATACCTCTATGCATGAAAATCAAATATGATAAAAGTAACACTTTTACAATAAAATAAGAATCTTTTATGCATACCTCTATGCATGAAAATCAAATATGATAAAAGTAACACTTTTACAATAAAATAATAATCTTTTATGCATACCTCTATGCATGAAAATCAAATATGATAAAAGTAACACTTTTACAATAAAATAATAATCTTTTATGCATACCTCTATGCATGGGAATCAAATATGATAAAAGTAACACTTTTATAATAAAAAAATTATTCCTTTATGCATAAAATCTATTTTGATGAAAGTAACACTTTCATAATAAAAGAAAATTATTCCTTTATGCATAAGAATAATAATAATCAATATGCATCTTCTATGCATGAAAATGACACTTTTAGAGTATAGAATTGATAGGAATTACTCTTTTAGCATAATAAAAGATAATTCTTATTTCCAAAAATTTCACCATAACCTCCTTTGTATGGCTGACCATTTTTCAAATTTTTCTACTTGATTTTGTCTTAAAAATCAACTCTAATTGATTTAAAGTAATCTATACTAATCAAAATTCACTTATAAAAGAGAAAATATTATAAAAAGTTTAATTTCAATAATTTTCACTTAACTAGGATAAAGAAGGGTTGATTCTAAGAAGAGAGGGAAAAAGCCTTTCGATCAAGGCATAACATCCATTTATCACTTCAAACAATCATAAACACTAGAAAAACATAAAATCAATAAGAAAAATACAAGAATCTCTACTTACATAATTTCTTGGAGCTTTCCTTTGGCTTGATGATTTGAGGGTTCAACTCTTGTTTGTAACAAGAGTGGCCACCAATCTTTGGAAGAGGGAAATGTCAAAAACTAGTGAATTATTAATAAATTCATAGTTCTTGACTTGGGAGGAGCAGAGTAACAGTGCATAAAACACTATTAAGTTTCAACAAAGGGGAGGGCTTCTATTTATAGGAAAAAGTGAGCCTCTAACTAAGCAAACTGATTCTAGAATTTTCCAGATCAGTTTGGTCAATTTTTGACCATTTTTAGGTCAGTTTTGCTCACTTTTTGGATCTAGTTGAAACAGGAGAGATAAAAATATCTCATTATTTGGGAGTTTAAAACTCATTCAAGCATGTGAAATAAGTGCCCTCTTCATGAGGGGAATTCCCCCATGCAGAGGTGTAAAAATGGCATCATTTCACCTAAATATCTCTCTTTTTTAACTATTAATCTTGTCCTTAGTCAACTCTTCATCTTATGTGAGTATTTACTCATTCTTGGGGGATTTTCCTTTTATTTCTTCATTTATCTCCTCCCTACATTTGGATGAATCTTATTGGTCTATAGGAACCTTAATTTAAAATTTCGAAAAAATCTTCACCCCCAGGATAATGCCTCTTGAACAGATTATACTTAATTTCTAATGCACCTTCTGAAAATCTTTTTGAACTTATGTTTCAGGGGAACTTATTTTAATAAGATGAGGTATTTTTCTATCCGAAAATATTTAAAATCTGAATATTATCTCTCTAGAAGATTTTCTCTCTCTAGGTCAAAACTGGTAGAAACAAGATCTTTTATATTTCTGAAGAGGGATTTGATTACAAGGGAAGATACTAAACATCTTGAGAGGCTAGGGGAGGAATCTTACATTCTACCCTACTTAAAAAACGCGAGATGTCCTCATCTCGCAGGTGGAGTATGATCTCTTTCATCTTCTTCTTCTTCTTCTTCAATCACTTCCAGCGTTACCGCCTTGGAAGTGAACGGCCGATTTGGGAACAACTCTCTTTGACTTCCCCTATTCTGAGTTGGAGGTCTTGCATTACTTTGGGTTGAAACTACAGGTTGGATAGAGGGTGTTGGATAGAGGGTCTACCTCTGGGATTTCCCTGATTTTGGCGGATAGAACCGTGATTACTCTCGAAGGAAGGGGCTGGAGTCTGGAATCTTGATCCCTGATTTCCCTGCATTGAAAACATTGATCCAAAAGGAGTTGGGCAATCCATACTGCGATGTCCAAATCCTTGACAGTTATAGCATTTCACTCTCTTGTTCAAGGGTGGAACTTCTGAAGTTGAATCCAGAGAATTGAGTTTCGAAAAAAGGACATTTCTTCCATTCTGGAACTTCCCATATCCTGGGTTTGACCCTGATATCTCTTAGGTGGAGGAAGGTTGGAATCATCTTCTGGGAATAAAAACCTTTTGAAAGGTGATGGTGCTGGCTTTGGCGAGACTTTGACATCAAAGGCTTTGGCGAAATCCTTCGCCATCGGCCATGGAAATAGGTTTGGCATTCTTGATTAAAGTATCTAATGGCTCGTTCATTCCCCGAATGAACCTGGCCATCAGCTGCTCTTCATCCAATTGAGGGGAATATTTAAGGAGAAGTGCAAAAGCCTGATGGTACTCTCTTCAATTTTTCGGGTTTCCTGCTTTAGTTCCAAGAACTCATTCATCTTAATTTCAAGAAAGCCTGGGGAACAAAACCTCTTTCTGAGGTAAGCCTTGAGATCGATCCAGGTTTTGGGTATTTCGGTCGAGATGGTTTGTCTCACAGTGGTTTCTCCATGCCACCCTAGCTGTCTCCACTATCTTCAGCCTTGCAAGAGCCATTTTGCTCTTCTCATTGTACCCGGTGACATCGAAGTATTCTTTCATTGATTCGATCCACTTCTCCACAGTCTCGCCCAAGTTTTCCCCTTCACCTTTGAAAGGTCCAGGCTGCGAACTATGAAGAGTTTTACGAACATCCAGGTCGAGCTCTTCTTCATTGAGTTGGGGGCATTTCTACCACGAGCGACGACCTCGATCCATGTTCCTATCAATACAAAAATTCTTGTTAAGTCTCTTTATTTATGATTCAATCCAATTTTTTATTCAATTGATTCCGGAGTTCTCGGCTCCCCACAGAGTCAAGGGATAAAGATACTCATATAGAACGTATTATTAGTTAACAATTCATTCAGAATTATCTCATTCATATCTTTAACACAATAATGGTCCATCAGACTGATCTCTATCTAAACAATTCTCCATGGGGATTTTAATTTTTCAGATTTTTAATTTATCATCCCTTAAGTTGATCCACTGATCAAAAGTTAACAGTAGTAATCTGCTAGCACAATCCACTAATCTCATAGTGATTGGCTGAAGTCATTAACATCATTCCAATTAAGAACATCATCACAGGGACTCGTCCCATTCATCCTCATTGTGGTTTTACTCGGCTTATTACATTTCAACTAAATTTTAGGAATCATCATTTTTCAATCAGAATCTAAATCAACTCATCAGTTCTCAACCAGAATTTAAAAATCATATCAACCACATTCGAATTCATCATCTGGATAGCATTAATGCTTATAATTTCAAGTCTTAGATTTACTCGTATATACTGCCAGTAAAGAGCTGCAGTTATACCCTCGGTATATACGGGTAGTCATGGTTCTTGGAACTATAAGGTAAATACCATCATGTCTAGGTCTCAAGCAAGTCAGGGATTCCATACAATTGCGGTACTTCTGTTCTGAAGACCCAATTACCAATTTACGAATTTCAATTTGAATATCAAACTGTATGAATTTTATCACATAATTACAACCTTTTAGTGCTTCTTGATAAAAATTTTGACATATTTGGCTTCTCGGTTGATCCTCATTAGCCAAATTCGCTCTGATACCAACTGTAAGATCCCTGTCCACACCGCGCAACGGATTCGGGGTGCTAGCAGCGGAAGTAGCACATCTTGCGCGGGGCAGGGTCCCACACTCGGGGCCTCGCCCCATGGATATCCGGACATGTGACTAATTCCTCGATTCTTCCAAACCAAACTCGGAAAAACTTCTCTTGCCTGGAAAGCACGGGCGATTCCACCAGGATAACTTTTCCCTAACGTAGTCAAAAGCCTTAATTGACTGAATTGATCTGACCGAACTTGTAAGTTCCATAGTCAAAACAAGGACAGATTGCACTTGGATCATAACTTATAAGGACCAACGCTTTTTTCCCCATCAAGAGGCACAGCCGTTGATTCCTATCCATAAAACAATTACTATCCGAGATTTAATTTATCTAACGTAATATAATAGAAAGGAGTCTTATTTTACGGATCCATCAGTCCAGCCTAACCCCATCCAATCCCATGGGTTAGCCAACCGCCCAACCACTGTAGTGATGGGATCCAATTAGGAATTTGGTTAGGTTTTGTCCCGAGTACCAGGGAAAAGAGTTCCTAAGCTCCCTAGCCGGATGTTCATGCAACATAAAACTAGTCACACCACTTACACACTCAATATGAAATTACCTTTTTCACTAATTCAGTCATCTTTAAAATAATCATTTAATGAAACCATAGTATCACTGATCACAATCCTCCAAAATATCCGTTGAATCTTAATTTCCAATCATTCCTTCATCAGAGTATCTATGGCATCATTGGCAACCAAAACGCTCACCACCTGTTCACTCAGGGGCCTTTTCAATAGTTCCTAGCTCATAGTACTCGGCAATATAATCACTTATAAAAATCAAGATGGAATCTCCGTTGAAGATCAGCAAGATCAACCAACAGATCCATATAAAAGAGCCATGGACTCATTTGTTGGAGGACCAGCAAGGTCAATCAACCAGATCCATGCCCGGTTTCAGAAAACAACTCTTACTCATTCCAATATCTTCCATGACGCACGTGTGGGAGGCCTTAGCCTAAGGGTCCAGATTTTCTGAAAATTTTAGATTAAGGTTTTGAGGGACTAACTAGATTAATCCAAATGTAGGGAGGAGATAAATGTAAGAAATAAAGAAAACCCCCCCAAAAATGAGTAAATACTCACATAAGATGAAGAGTGGACTAAGGACCAAGGAAAATAGTTTAAAAACTGATTTTTAACACCTCAAAATGGGGATTCCCCTCATGTAGGAGGCGCCTTTTTCTCATCATTGCTTTCCATTTTAAATCAATAAAATGAGATATTTCATATCTCCTCTCTCCTAATTCAAGTCTAGTTCCAAAAAGTAAGCTGAACTGACCCAAAAATAGTTAAAAATTGACCAAGCTGATCTACAAAATTCTAGAATCAGTTTGCTTGGTTTGAGGCTCACTTTTTCAAAAAGTAAGCTGAACTGACCCAAAAATAGTCAAAAATTGACCAAACTGATCTGGAAAATTCTAGAATCAGTTTGCTTGGTTTGAGGCTCACTTTTTCCTATAAACAGAAGCCTCCCCCTTTGTAAAAGCTTAATAGTGTTTTATGCACTCTTACTCTACTCCTCCCCAGAGCCAAAAACATTGAATTCTTTGATAATTCACTTGTTTTTGACTAATTCCTCTACAAAGAATTGGTGGCCACTCTTGATCCAAGAAAGAGTAGAACCCTCAATCCCTCAAGCCAAAGGAAAGCTCACAAAACTCCATGTAAGTTAGAAATTCTACTTTTTTTAAAATTTTATTCTCTGGTTTTCTGATTTCTTTTTTTTAAAATGTGAAATTGGATGTTATGCCTTGATTGAAAGGCTTCCCCCTTCTCTTCATTAAGAATTTAAGCCTTTCTTTATCCTAAAATGAGAAACAAACAAAATAAGTTAAACTTTTCCTATTGATTGCTCTTTAGAAGTGAAAATTGATTAGATTAGAGTGTTTTAATTCATCTTGGGGTAAATTCTAAGTAGATTTAGAATGTAAAAATTGAGAAATGGTCAGCCATACAAAGGAGGTTATGGCAAAATTTTCTTAAATTTTGTGGAAATAAGTTTTATCTTTATGTTATTCAAAAAGAGTAATCCCCTCCGTTTGTGTATTCTAAAAGTGTTATTTTCATTCTATGCATAGAAAGATGCATATTGGAAATATTTCTATTATAAAAGTGTTATTTTTATTAGAATTAATTTCTATGCATAGAAAGATACATATTGAAAATATTTTTATTATAAAAGCGTTATTTTCATTAGAATTACTTTCTATGCATAGAAAGATGCATATTGAAAATATTTTTATTATAAAAGCGTTATTTTCATTAGAATTAATTTCTATGCATAGAAAGATGCATATTGAAAATATTTTTATTATAAAAGCGTTATTTTCATTAGAATTAATTTCTATGCATAGAAAGATGCATATTGGAAATATTTTTATTATAAAAGCATTATTTTCATTAGAATTAATTTCTATGCATAGAAAGATGCATATTGGAAATATTTTTTTATAAAATTGTTACTTTCATCAAATTTGATTTTTATGCATAAAGTGATGCATAAAAGAATTTTTTTTAAAAGTGTTACTTTCATCAAAATTGATTTTTATGCATAAAATGATGCATAAAAGAAATTTTTTTATTATAAAAGTGTTACTTTCATTAAAATTGAATTGATGCATAAATGATTTTTATATCAAAATTAGAGTTCTCTTTAATTCTATGTTTAATTTCCATGAATACTTGATAAATGAATAAGTAAATACTCTGAGAGGGAAAATTCTATCGTTTCATATTCACTCAGTTTGTTAAGAGAAAATTTAGGAAATCTATCGTTTTATATTCACTCAGTTTGTTAAGAGAAAATTCAAGAAATCTATCGAAGTCAAAATATTCAGATAAATGATTAATTTATCCCTCATTATCATCAAAATTCGTGATTAATTTAGAAATCAATTAAGTGATTATTTAATGAATGAAATTCAGTAAATTAGTAATTGAAATATCACCCCCTTTTTGAGAAAGATAATTCAGGAAGAAAAAGAGATGTGAGGTAAATAGAAGTGATGAGATGTGTGATGTGAATGAAGGGATGGATAGATGTGATGAGAATAGAGGTGATGAGATGTGAGGTAAATAGATGTGATGAGATGTGTGATGTGAATCAAATAGATGTGAATGAAGGGATGGATAGATGTGATGAGAATAGAGGTGATGAGATGTGAGGTAAATAGATGTGATGAGATGTGTGATGTGAATGAAGGGATGGATAGATGTGATGAGAATAGAGGTAATGAGATTTTAGAAATCTTATATTTTTCTTTATTCTTTTTATGCTTTCTAATTTTTGTGTTGTTTGAAGTGATAAATGGATGCTATGCCTTGTGGAAAGACTTTCCCCCTCTCTCATTCTTAAAATCAGCCCTTCTTTATCCTAGTTAAGTGAACTAATAGTTGGAATTAAACTTTCATATTATTTCTCATTTAAAAGTGAAAATTGTTTAGTTTAGAATGCTTAAAACCAATTGAGGTTAATTGTTAAGTGAAAATTGTTTAGTTTAGAATGCTTAAAACCAATTGAGGTTAATTGTTAAGTGAAAATTATTTAGTTTAGAATGCTTAAAATCAATTTAGGTTAATTGTTAAGTAAAAATAAGTAAGAAAATTCAAAAAATGGTCAGCTATACAAAGGAGGTTATGGTAAAATTTTTAAAAAATTGGAAATAAGTATTATCTTTTATTATTCTAAAAGAGTAATCCCTATCATTTCTATATTCTAAAAGTGTCATTTTCATGCATAGAAGATGCATATTGATTATTTTTTTAATGCATAAAAGAATAATTTTTTTATGAAAGTGTTACTTTCATCAAAATGGATTTTATGCATAAAAGAATAATTTTTTTATTATGAAAGTGTTACTTTCATCAAAATGGATTTTTATGCATAAAAGAATAAAATTTTTTATTATAAAAGTGTTACTTTCATCAAAATGGATTTTTATGCATAAAAGAATATTTTTTTATTATTATAAAAGTGTTACTTTCATGAAAATGGATTTTTATGCATAAAAGAATAATTTTTTTATTATGAAAGTGTTACTTTCATCAAAATGGATTTTTGTGCATAAAAGAATAAATTTTTTTAATTATGAAAGTGTTACTTTCATCAAAATGGATTTTTGTGCATAAAAGAATAAAATTTTTTATTATGAAAGTGTTACTTTCATCAAAATGGATTTTTATGCATAAAAGAATAAAATGTTTTTATTATGAAAGTGTTACTTTCATCAAAATGGATTTTTATGCATAAAAGAAATTTTTTTAATTATAAAAGTGTTACTTTTATCATTATTGATTTTTATGCATGAAAGAATAATTTTTTTATTATAAAAGTGTTACTTTCATGATTATTGATTTTTATGCATAAAGGGATGCATAAAAGATTTTTTTTTAATTATAAAAGTGTTACTTTTATTATTATTGATTTTTATGCATAAAAGTATGCATGAAAGAATAATTTTTTTATTATAAAAGTATTAATTTTATCATTATTGATTTTTATGCATAAAAGTATGCATGAAAGAATAATTTTTTTATTATAAAAGTGTTACTTTCATCATTATTGATTTTTATGCATAAAGGGATGCATAAAAGAAAAAAATTTAATTATAAAAGTATTACTTTTATCATTATTGATTTTTATGCATAAAAGTATGCATGAAAGAATTTTTTTTTACTTATAAAAGTGTTACTTTCATCATTATTAATTTTTATGCATAAAATAATGCATAAAAGAAAATTTTTTATTGTAAAAGTGTTACTTTCACTAATATCGATTTTTATGCATAAAAGGATGCATAAAAGAATTTTATTTTTATATCAAAATAAGAGTTCTCTTTAATTCTATGCCTAATTCCCCTAAAAATTGGTAAATGATTAAGTAAATACTCTGTGAAAGAAAATCCTACCGTTTCATATTCTCTAAGATGATAATGAGAAAATTCAGTGAAACTATCGAAATGATAATTTTAGATAAATGATTCCTCATAGGAATTCGTGATTAGTTTTAAATTCAGTAAAGTAGTAATTGAAATATTTTCCTTTGATAAAGATAGTTCAAGAAGAACCTTTCCAGACTCAAAACCTGAATCAGACTATGACCAAGACATAACTCCTTCGTCAGTTTCAAGAAATGACGATGTGACCAATCCCATATAATCTACACTCAAATCACCCACCGATTCTGAAACTAAGTTGAGACCTTTGATTTTGATCTGAGGATTAAGAATTCAGAATTCGAGGAATTCTGCTTGGAAATCCAGACTGTGATCTAGAAGTCTTGGGATACGGAATTAAGATATACTCATTGTATTCAAAAGAAAATCAAAACTAAAAACTTGCATAGAAACCCTGTTTTCTTAAAGGACTGTCTTACACCAGAAGGGAAGTTCGGTTGGAGGGAGCATTTGGTATATGTGTTTTCTAAGGGAAGTTCGGTTGCAACAGCTGGGGGGGAGTGTTCAAAGGATAGCTCACGCGGCAAAGCCTGCCTAGGTCTTGACCAGCCTCAGTATGGTTAAAATGGTGCTCTTCCGATACGATAGATGAGGGCCGACGAAGCGGTCCCTGAGTGAAGTGCCAGGACACCTAAGGAGGATCCTGGAGGGTTCTGACCAGGTGATGCACGGGCTCGTGGTGCCGAGGACACCCATGCGTATGTCGAGGAAGATATTGTATGATGGACCAATGTTTATTGTAATCTATTACTGGATCTCATTGTTGACCCGCTGGTTTCAACGGAGAGTCCAGAGTGATCTTGTTTTGTAAGAAACAAAGACTCAATGGGAATTTTGAGTTATGACATGTGTAACCTTGTTTATTAATGGATTGTTTTATAAGTTAAAGTTTAAAGAGGAGTGTGTGCGTATCTGTATTCTAAAGCAAAAGTTAAGAAAGGCATTCAATTATGGGTGGGTGAGTACTTGTCTGGTTCTACTATTCCAGTGGTTGGGTGGTGGCTAACCCATGGGTCGGATGGGGTTAGGCTGGAATCTGTAGAGCTTTAATAATAAAATTGATAGATAGGAATACGCTTAGAACTCGAGTAGTTAATTAGAATCCTGAAGACTTCTCTAAAGAATAAATCAACGGCTGTGCCTGATTCAATCAGGAAAAAAGGGTTAATTCATTCAAGTTAAGTCTGTAATAGTTTCCCTTCTATCTGGTTTATTTAGATAAAGATTAGTTCAGTATCTTGACCTCGTTAGAAAAATTCGTTAAGAAAATAAAAATGGTGGAATCATCCCCGCTTTCCGGGCATGGAAAATTTTCCCAGTTTTGGTTTTCGGAATGACCACCAGTCTAGTCTCGTGCCCGGACATTCGAGGGCGAGGCCCCAAGTGTGAGAAACCTTGCCCCGCATAAGAGGCAGCTACTTCCGCTATTACCATCCGGGAATCCGGTGCGCAGAGGGGCAATGGGATCTCACAGTTGGTATCAAAGCACTGTTGTAAAATTTACATAACATCTGATTGAAAACTGATGATTCCTGAATTTTGGTTGAAAAGCGATAAGCTGAACAAAACCTCAATGAGGATGAATGGGATGAGTCCCTATGATGATGTTCATAACTGGAATGACGATAATGACTTCAGCAAATCACTATGAGATTAGTGGATTGTGCTGACAAATTGCAACTGTTAACACTTGACCGCGTGGATCAAGTTAAGGGATGACAAATTAAAAATTTGTATAATTGAAATCCCCATGGAGGACGGTTCACATAGAAATTTCGGTCTAATGGACCATTATTGTGTTAAAGATATGAATGAGATGTTCTGAATGAATTGTTATCCGATAATGAGTTCTATATGAATATCTTTATCCCATGATTCTGTGAGGAACTGACCAATCTAAAGAACCCCAGAATCAGTTGAATCTAAAATCGGATTTGAATCATAAATAAAGGGACTTAACAAGAATTTTCATATTGACAGGAGCATGGATCGAGGTCGTCGTGGTAGAAATGATAACCCCCAACTCGATGAGGAAGAACTCGACTTGGATGTTTGTAAAACTCTTCATAGATCGCAGCCTAGACCTTTCAAGGGTGAAGGGAAAAACTTGGGTGAGGCTGTGGAAAAGTGGATCAAAGCAATGGAAGAGTACTTCGATGTCACTGGGTACAATGAGAAGAGCAAAATGGCTCTTGCAAGACTGAAGATAGTAGAAACAGCCAGAGTGGCATGGAGAAACCACTGCGAGACAAATCGTCTGGATCGGAATACCCAGACATGGAATGATCTCAAAAATTACCTAAGGACGAGGTTCTGTCCTCTTGGCTTTTTGGAAACAAAGATGAACGAATTCTTAAAGTTAACCCAGGGGAGCAGAACTATTGAATTATATCACCAAGCGTTCTCTCTCCTCCTCAAATTCTCAGCTCCGCTGGATGAAGAACAGCTGATGGCCAGGTTCATTCGGGGACTGAATGAACCTTTGAATATCCTGGTGAAGAATGCCAAGCCAGTTTCCATGGCTGAAGCAGTGGAGATGGCGAAGGATTTCACCAAGGCCTTTGATGTCAAAGTCCCGCCGAAGCCAGCACCATCACCTTTTAAAAGGTTTTTAATTCCAGAAGGTGATTCCAACCTTCTGCCGCCTAAAAGATATCAGGGTCAACAAGCCCAGGACATGGGAAGTTCCAGAATGGAAGAAATGTCCTTTTCCCAAAAAACTCAATCCCCTGGAATTCAACTTCAGAAGTTCCACCCTTGAACAAGGGAGTGAAATGCTATAACTGTCAAGGACTTGGACATCACAGTATGGATTGCCTAACACCTTTTGGATCAAGGTTTTCGGGGCAGGGAAATCAGGGATCAAGATTCTAGACTCCAGCTCCTTCCTTCCCAGAGTAATAAGGTTTCTTTCCGCCAAAATCAAGAAGATCCCAGAGGTAGACCCTCTAAGTAGACCCTCTAACCAACCCATAGTCTCAATCCAAAGTAATGCAAGACCTCCGCCTCAGAATAGGGGAAGGCAAAGAGAGATATTTCCAAATCGGCCCCGTCACTTCCAAGGCAGTAACGCTAGAAGTAATTGAAGAAGAAGAAGAAGATGATGAAAGAGATCATACTCCACCTGCGAGATGAGGACATCTCGCATTTTTCAAGTGGGAGAGAATGTAAGATTCCTCCCCAGCCCCTCAAGATGTCCAGTTTCCTCCCCTGTAATCAATCCCCTTTTCAGAATAATAAAAGATCTTGTTTCTACCTATTTTGGCTTAGAGAGAGAAAATATTCTAGAGAGAGGTAACTCAGTTTTTAGATATCTTTGGATGGAAAAATATCATTTCTTATTAAACTAAATTTCCCCGAAAGAGAAGTTTAAAAAGAATTTCCTAAGGTGCATTAGAATTAAATTATAATCTACTCAAAAGGCCTTAGCCTAAGGGTCCAAATTTTTTGAAAATTTTAGATTAAAGTTCTGAGGGACCAATTAGATTAATCCAAATGTAGGGAGGAGATAAATTGAAGAAATAAAGAAAACCCCCCCAAAAATGAGTAAATACTCACATAAGATGAAGAGTGGACTAAGGACCAAGGAAAATAGTTAAAAAACTAATTTTTGACACCTCAAAATGGGGATTCTCCCTCATGAAGGAGGCACCTTTTTCTCATCATTGCTTCCATTTTAAATCAATAAAATGAGATATTTCATCTCTCCTCTCTCCTAATTCAAGTCTAGTTCCAAAAAGTAAGCTAAACTGACCCAAAAATTGACCAAACTGATCTGGAAAATTCTAGAATCAGTTTGCTTGGTTTGAGGCTCACTTTTTCCTATAAATAGAAGCCTCCCCCTTTGTAAAATCTTAATAGTGTTTCATGCACTATTACTCTACTCCTCCCCAGAGCCAAATACATTGAATTCTTTGATAATTCACTTGTTTTTGATTAATTCCTCTACAAAGAATTGGTGGCCACTCTTGATCCAAGCAAGAGTAGAACCCTCAATCCCTCAAGCCAAAGGAAAGCTCACAAAACTCCATGTAAGTTAGAAATTCTACTTTTTTTTAAATTCTATTCTATGGTTTTCTGATTTCTTGTTTTTTTTTAATGTGAAATTGGATGTTATGCCTTGATGGAAAGGCTCCCCCCTTCTCTTCATTAAGAATTTAAGCCTTTCTTTATCCTAAAATGAGAAACAAACAAAATAAGTTAAACTTTTCCTATTGATTGCTCTTTAGAAGTGAAAATTGATTAGATTAGAGTGTTTTAATTCATCTTGGGGTAAATTCTAAGTAGATTTAGAATGTAAAAATTGAGAAATGGTCAGCCATACAAAGGAGGTTATGGCAAAATTTTCTTAAATTTTGTGGAAATAAGTTTTATCTTTATGTTATTCAAAAAGAGTAATCCCCTCCGTTTGTGTATTCTAAAAATGTTATTTTCATTCTATGCATAGAAAGATGCATATTGAAAATATTTTTATTATAAAAGTGTTATTTTTATTAGAATTAATTTCTATGCATAGAAAGATGCATATTGAAAATATTTTTATTATAAAAGCATTATTTTCATTAGAAATAATTTCTATGCATAGAAAGATGCATATTGGAAATATTTTTATTATAAAAGAGTTATTTTCATTAGAATTAATTTCTATGCATAGAAAGATGCATATTGGAAATATTTTTATTATAAAAGCATTATTTTCATTAGAATTAATTTCTATGCATAGAAAGATGCATATTGGAAATATTTTTTTTATAAAAGCATTGATCCAATTCAGGTAGAGGTCATGGTCAAGGCCAAAGTCGTGGCTGACATGGAGACCAGAATTATGGACAACATTCCATAGATTCACAACAACAACAAAAATCATACACAAGTGGAAGAGGCCAGTCTCTCAAGGCAGGGGAAGCGAAAGAGGCTACATAAATTGGAAGAGACAATAATTAGGAACAAGTTCCAGAGATTGCTATTATTGTGGCAAACCAAGTTATTTTTTTCATAGAATGTCACAAGAAGCAGAGTAACATTAACAATGGAAAATTATAATAAAACAATTATGCATCTTCAAGAGCAAGCAGGCTGAAGATAGATATGAGCATTTATTTGTTATACAACAGTGACTACAGATGTATCCACAAATGCTGATGATGTATGGTATGTGGACTTGGGAGCCTCTAACCGCATGACCTGTCACATTGGTGGTGAGTGCTTTAGAGATGTGAAGAACTTGGAAAAACTAGGTTATGTAGAGACAGGGGATGACACAACTCATCCTATTGCTCATATTAGGAATGTGTCATTGGCTATACAGGATGGCAAGATGAAGTACTTGTCTAGTGTACTTTATATGCCCAACATCACAAAAAACCTAGTTTTTGTTGGGTAGATAATTGAGCAGGGTTTATAGGTACACTTCAACCGTGATGGCTGCTATGTAGAGGACTTCAAGAACAAATATCATTTGGTTGCAAAGGGCAAGAGAGTGGGTAGAATATTTTCTATAGATGTAAGCATGCCTAAGGTCAAAGCTACTATGTTTGCACAAGGTACATGTGTTGTGGCCAATATAGATATTTGGTACAAACGTATTGGTCATGTAAATGAGCAGCAACAATTGTTGTGGCCAATATAGATATTTGGTACAAACGTATTGGTCATGTAAATGAGCAGCAACAATTGTTGTTCATGCAAAATTTTGAAATTACAGGTTTGCCAAAGTTTAAGTTGGATGGAATGCATAAGGTTTGCGAAGCACATCAATTTGGGAAGCAAACAAAGAATGTATTTCCACATGACATAAATGTAAGCAAGAGGGAACTTGATGTGGTGTACTCAAATGTATGGGGGCCGACAAAGATGGTATCAATGGGAGGATGTTGCTATTATGTATCTTTTATTGGATGACCACACAAGGAATGTATGGGTGTACTTTATGAAAGAGAAAAATGAAGTGTTTACTCACTTTCAGAATTTCAAAATGTTGACTGAAAAACAAATAGGTTTACAGATTAAGTGCTTGAGATCAGATAGAGGGGAGAATTTCTCCAATGAGCTTAATGCATATCGAAAAAGCATGGAATTCAGAGATAATTTACATGCAAGTACACTCCATAGTAAAATGAAGTTGCTGAGAGGAAGAACATGCACATTGTAGAAGTTGATTGTGCATTAATGGCTGAGAAGATCATGTCGCATAATTATTGGGCTAAAGTAGTTGGCGACTGCAGTTTACATTATTGGGCTAAAGCAGTTGCACTGCAGTTTACATTATGAATCAGACTCCCACAGCAGTGCATGGTATAACTCCAGAGGAGAAATACAGTGGGTAAAAAACCAGATTTTTCACACATGAAAGTTTTTGGGTGCATTACATATGTACATATTCCTGATGAGTTATGTAGTAAGCTAGATCTGAAGATTGAATAATGTGTTTTCATTGGTTACTCCCTTGAGCAAAAGGGGTATATGTGTTACAACCCTATCATATGTGAGATGAGGGTGAGTAGGGATGTTATATTTTATGAGATGAGCAGCTACTAGTATGTTGATGTAAAAGAGCTGATTAGGGCTAATGCACAAGAACAGGTGGTTGCACAAAATGTAGGTCAAGAATCAAATTGAGTGGACCGTGAGAGTCCTTTAGCGCGGTGGATCTATTGATAGGCCATGGAGTGGCAGGCTATGTCAGAATATCAGTCCTACAAATTCAGTAGGTGCATCATGTAAAGGCAAAGAGAAGGTCAAGAAGCCCCTTGATATACCTAAGATTTTAGCAGGCCATTCATTTATTGATGGAGAGTCTAGTGGCTCTCAAAGCAGAGCCTTAACGAGGAGTTTGGGATCCCAGCTATATCAAGACACCTGGTGTAAAGAATGCTAATGTAGCCACAATACCAAGGATAAATCTAGAACTATGCGGGTTGAACAAGGTGAAAAACCATGTTCAAAGATTGATGTATGATGGTTATGTAGCTCACCATTATACATATATAGCAAAGGTTGTGTAGGATGTTGAGCCCACATGTTTTGAGGATATTGTTGGGCATGCAAATTGGGATACAGCCATGGATGAAGAAATGGTTGCATTGGATGTGAATAAGACATGGAAATTGGTGTCTTTGCCTAAGGGTAAAAAGGCTATTGGATGTAAGTGGGTGTACAAAGTCAAGCACAAGTCAAATGGAAGCATTAGCTTGTAACAAAGGGTCTCACATCAAATGGATGTAAAGAATGCATTCTTGCATGGTGAGTTGCAAGAAGAAGTGTATTTGGACTAGCCACCTAGCTATGAGGATTTGAGTTAAGGCCTTGTATGGCCTGAAACAAGCACCGAGAGCATGGCATGACAAAATCTCAGAGTATATTGTCACCATTGGCTTTCATACGACGACACATGCAGGTCATTCACTCTATATGCAAAAGAGTGATAAGGGGATTGTTTGTAATTACCATTTATATGGATGACTTGATTGTTGGGGGTAACAATGAGCAGGAAGTTGAGCATGTGAAGGGTCTCCTCAAGAAGAAGTTTGACATGAAGGATTTGGGTGAGCTAACATACTTTCTTGGCATTGAGGTCATCAAAACACCTGAGGGCATATGTCTATCACAACAATAGTATATTTTCAACATGTTGTCCAAATATGGTATGGCTGGTTGTAAGCCTATTTCTATACCACTAGATCATAATGGTTGAGTGCGAATACAGGTGAGATGTTGGAGAATCCTACTATGTATAGGAAGATAGTGGGTACCTTGATCTACATGATATTCACCATGCTGGACTTGAACTACACAAATAGGTTGGAGAGCCAGTTTATGCAAGTTCCTTGAAAACGTCATTTGGATGGTGTGAGGCACACACTACGCTATGTGAGGTCCACAATGGATTATGGTCTCTTCTACAAGGCTGGTATAGAGTTACAAAGTGTATGGATACACTAGCATCTTGTATAGAAGATCTACTAGTAGATTTATGTTTTCCTTTTGGAGTGGTGCTATTACTTGAAGCAGCAAGAAAAGTTGCCTTGTCGAGTACAAAGGTAAAGTACACAGGTGTTGTGATGGTAGCATGTGAGGTAGCTTGGTTACACAAGCTACTTGGAGATTTGGGTCTGCATATGGACAGGCATGATGTCATTTATTGTGACAACCTTAGTAGCATATAGTTAGCTAGGAACCTAATGTTTTATGCACAGACCAAACACATAAAGGTCCACTATCACTTCAACAGAGAAAAGATCTTGGTAGGAGAGATATTGATCTCGTGTACGTCAGCATAGAGAACTTCGCAAATTCCACAGCATGCTAGGAGTCTTGGAGATGGAGTTGAGCTTGAGGAGGAGTGTTGAGATATCAAGCTCAACTAGAGCTGACACTCACAAATTGCCTGGGTGACCATTCCACATTTAAATCACTAGTGCATTTGGTAGCCGACACGATGGATCTTTGCCCAGTGATTCTATAGCTAGACTACACCTACATAGTCCACCCTGCCAAGTTATGGCATACTTATCTTGCCAGCTCACTTGTTTAGCATGCTCACATTATGGACCGCTTGTACATAGTACTCTAGTATTTATGTTGGGTTTTCACTTCTCTTTTGTAGCCTTCTTTTGAGAGTAAGAAGAAGAAGAAGATTTTAGCCTTCCATCTTTGTGTGTGTGATATCCATTGTTATGGGAACGTGTGTGTGCTTGTAAGAGCTCAAGCTCTCTCTCCTCCCCCAATATTTTGAAAAACTTTCTCATAGCCTCCACTACTATAAGGTAAAGTAGTGGAGTTAAGGAGCATCCCTGCCTTACGAAACAAAAGATTTGAAAGCGCTCACCACACCCCCCTGTCCCCCCCGTGGGTGGTGCGTAGGCCAAAACTGTGCTATGGCCTCCCTATACATGCAACATACCCCTATGATCCACTCCTAGGAGAAAACCATTCATGCCG
Organism: Cibotium barometz; assembly: GCF_041138505.1. Lineage (NCBI taxonomy): Eukaryota > Viridiplantae > Streptophyta > Polypodiopsida > Cyatheales > Cibotiaceae > Cibotium > Cibotium barometz. The sequence continues at coordinate 16,318,938 of NC_141050.1, forward strand.
TCATGTCTTCCAAGAACTCCCAATCCACATAAGCTTTTTCAAAGTCTAGCAAGAGAATGGCAAGGGATTGTTGTTGGCTAAGATTTAGCCCATTCCACAGCTTCCCAGAATGAGAAGATATTACCAAAAATACTCCTTTCTTGGAGGAAACCATTCTGTATATCATGAATAACCCTCTAAAGAATAGGGCAAAGCCTCATACTCACTACCTTCGCTAAGATTTTGTAAGCCATTGTCTAATATTGGTCTTGTCCCCACCTTTCAGAATTAGGTGGATAAGACCCTTTGTGCGAGAAAAGGAGGCATCATACAAGTATAGCACATCTCTTGCAGAGAAATAGTAACATCATCACTAATGTAATCCCAAAAGTAAAAAAAGAAGGATGGAGAGATTCTGTCATTCCAAGGCATTTGCTATTCAAGAGGGCCTGCAAAGCATGTCTCAACTCATCCTTTAAAAAGAGGGCATCCAAAGAGGTGCACATATCATCTATAAATAAGCATGGGCATGTGCTCCCAGACTTTCCTCTATCCAAAGGGTGGGCATATGTAGAGATTAAGATATTAAAACTAATAGAGGAAGCTATCTGAAGGGTGGACCTCTATAGAGAGCAAGCTATTCAAACTAAGAGAGCCCTACTAGATTTGATACCATGTGAAAATTGCTAAGCTATGGAGGCTCATAGCAAGTTATTGTAGACATGATAAGAGGAGACTTTTTGTTGTGCAACATCTCTATCTAAAAAGAGGGCCTCCGCACAACAGAGAGAAAGCTATTCAAACTAAGAGAGACCTACTAGCTTTAATACTATGTGGAAATTTCTAAGCTATGAAGGCTCATAGAAAATTATTATAGACATGATTAAAGGAGACTAATGAGATGAAGAAACTAGTGAAATGTTAACAACACAATGAGATTCTCACAAAAAAACACACTATTTACATTACTTTGGGTACTTAAATACCCAAATAAGGTACACTATATGAGACTCGTACATCCTTCAATTTTTTCCATGATTGACTCCACCTTTTCCTAGAATATCTCCATGATTCACTCCACGTTTTCCTAGAATGTCTCCACACCCATGACATCATTTCTTACATTTGCCTCTCACCAATTAACATTTAAACAAAGGCCCTTTTAGGTCGTCTTACACACATTATTATATGATCCCCCTTTTAGGTCTTCTTACACACATTATTATATGATCCCCCTTAATTCCCAAATGGTTGCTCCCTTCATCACTTGTTTTTCAACATTGTGTTGCATGCTTTTTACCTCTTTTTGAGCTACAAGGAAGGTTGTCAAAGGTATATTTCATCAATCGTTCGATGAACATATTGTCCATACATGGTAATATTTGGGTCATTCATATCTTGAAGATATCTTTTTCGGAAACATTCAAATTCATCACTTTTGGAGGCTCTACATTGCATTCACGATAATAAGCTATAATTTCTAGCAACATTAACTTTTGGAGGCTCTACATTGCATTCATGATAAAAAGCTATAATTTTCAGCAATATTAACTTTGGCAAAGTCTACTATGGGATGTTGCATGCTTTTTACCCCTTTTTGAGCTAATGGAAAGGTTATGAAAGGTGTTTATATTTCATCAATCATTGGTTGAACATATTGTCCATGCATAGTACTACTTGGGTAATTCATATCTTGATGGAGATATCTTTTGGGAACATGTTCAAATTTATCACTTTTGGAGGCTCAGTATTGTCACTATGATTTCTGACAACATCAACTTTGGCGATATATTTTTGGGAACATATTCAAATTCATCACTTTTGGAGGCTCTACATTACAATCAACAACAATAACAAGCTATAAATTCTAGCAACCAACTTTGGAGATAGGTTTTTGGGAATATATTCAAATTCATTACTTTCAGAGGCTCTACATTACAATCATGATAACAAACTATAATTTCTAGCAACATCAACTTTGGAGATAGGTTTGTGGGAACATATTCAAATTCATTACTTTCAGAGGCTCTACATTACAATCATAATAACAAAGCTATAATTTCCAGCAACATCAACTTTGGCAAAGTGCTGTTTGGAATTTGTGAGTATATTGGTTAGCTACATATATAAACTACATATTTGTGAGTATATTGGTTAGCTACATATATAAACTATTGGTTAGCTACATATATAAACTATTTTCACATGATATGGGCAATTATCTTATCATATTATTTCATCACTATATATCAAATATGGTCAACTATATTCTTTTATTGGTGAGAAACTAGATAGGAGAAATTGGGGTTGTTGGTCATTAAGAATGCGATAATGTTGAAAGATAAGGATTTTTGGGATATTATTGTTATTGTGGATGAGAGACCACAAGGTGGAGAATGACATAAGAAGGCTAGGAAATACATAACTCACATTGCTATGAACCTATCAAAATTGACCTATTTGGGGAGCTTCAAGATGTTACTACAAATTGTAAGCTTGTATGATGTGACTTCAAGGAGATGTTTGAGCCAAATACAAAGGCAAGGAAGATTATTATTAGGAAAACTCTTTCAAAGAGACTTAAAAAGTAGTTTTTTTTCTATTTTTGACACTCCAAGGAAGCTTGAATTTATACTTGACAAAGCTAATCCATACAAGTTATGGGCACTCAATTAGAGATGTTAATTAGCTTAATGCTCTACTAATTCAACACACAAATCTCAGTTCAAGATTATCTACATTAGGCATCTATCTCACCTCTTCTTCTCCTACATTATCCCAATCACAACTCACCCTTGCGTGTTAACTCACATAAGGGTGAGTTAACGTATACATGATGCACACACAAAATTCCATAATGATTGGCCATGTGATGATGATTGTTACTACCTACATACACACCTACTCATATTAAACTGACACTTGCTCTTTATTTGCTGCCCACATGATGCTCCATCACTATGACACCTCATCCAAGATTATCCACATCCATTGAGAGCTTGATATCTCCCACTTAAGCTCCAACTCTATCTTATATACTCCAAATTCTTCTTGAAAAGACAAAACTTCTCAACACCCAATGGTTTTGTGAAAGTGTTGGCCTACCAGCATAAACCATATCATTCTTTCTCCTTGATATAATAATTTTTTACCTCTATGTGCTTTATCCTAGCATAAAACACTAGGTTACTAGCACGAATGATCATTGCATCTCCAATGGGTTGATCCAAATCACCAAGTAGATTTCCAAGCCAAGCTACCTCACATGCAACCATAGTAGCACCTTTAAATCAATTGTGGGTTACTTTTTAAACTCCCAAGGCTAAACACATAGCCATTACTAGTAGATCGTGATAAATATTAGCCTTATTTGCATCCATGAATCCATATACATAAACCTCCTTGCTAGCCTCATATGGTTCTCTCAACATATCTCAATATGCATCTCTCATCGCATCTAAGTGAGTCTTTTGCGAGACGAAGGATTTTGTGAACTGAGTCACAAGCAAGGTCATGCCTTGTTATGGTCATGTAAATAAGACTTTCTACCATCTTTCTATAAATGATACGATCTTCAAGAAGCTTACCTGAATCCATTCTAAGCTTTATATTTTGCTCCAAGGGTGTACCAATTGGCTAACATCCTACCATGCCATATTTGGGTGCCATATTTAGACATGTTCAGCATAACTTCAAGCCGTATTTGGACAACATGTCCAGCATAAGCCATATTTGAACATGTCCTACATAAGCCATATTTGAACAATATGTCTGCATAAGCCAAATACCCTGCTTGCATTTGCATAAGCTCAAGAACGCAATGCAAAGAAAGTATCTTAGCTCACCCAAGTCCTTTATCTCAAATTTGCTTCTTTGACATGAGCAATCTCTCATTGCTGCTCTGTCACTTATCACAATCAGGTCATCCACATAAATCACTATCACAATGAGCCCTATTTATGTCTTCCTTAAATAGAGATAATGATTTGCACTGAAAATCTTAAATCCAATAGAGACATGATTCTTGCTCATGTTTTTGGCCCATGCCTATGGTTCTTGTTTTTCAACCCATACAAAGATTTCTTTAAACTGCAATTTGGGTGTTGTGGGTGCTCATAGTTAGTAGGTGATTTCATTATATAGACTTTCTCCTATAAGTCAGTAGTAGCGATTGCACCATATAACTTTCTCAGCAGCAGTGATTGCACCATATAACTTTCTCCTATAGGTGTCCATTCAAATATGCATCCTTCACATCCATTTAGTGAAGAAACCAGCCTCTAGATGCAACCAATGCAACCACACCTCACAGTTGCCATCTTGGAAATAGGACTAAAAATCTTATCCTAGTTAGCCTCATATGTCTGAGCAAACTATTGGCAACTAGTCTTATCCATGTGAAATATGCTTTTGCAACCAATGGCCTTCTTATCCTTAGGAAATGCAACTCCCATGCACTGAAGCATCCATCTCCTCATCCCCATAGCATCTTCCTAAAACTTGTGGCCCATGGTGGAATCTTCCACACAAGTGGGGTTAAAATCTTATATAACCCTTGACATGTATACATAATGTATAGCCAAAACTTGGTGAGCTTGGATATCTAAATGTGGATGACCTCCTAACACCTGCATGATCACTTTGTCCATACAATCGCAGCTAATTTCAAAGTCTTTAACTTGCTCCAATGCCTAGAAAATCTGGCACACCACTACTATGGCACCTCGTCCGAGATTTATCCACATCCATCAAGCTTTATTTTTAACATTTAAGAGGCTATAGGTTCCACAAGGGTATTTTATGGAAGATTGGAATGATAGATGTAGACTCATCACACGCTGGGTAAGAAGAGTGAAAAGGCTCTTCACATTGAAATGTAAATATGCATCAAGTAAAATCAGCCATGTTTGCTAGCAATAATAGCATAGTTGTAAACATTGAAATGTGACCTACATGAATGAGTCGTGTAAAATATGAAAAGCTAAAATATATACAAGAGAAAGGCACTATTTTAGGTCTACCAAAGCTTAAAGTTGATGGTCCCATAGGTGTATGTGCACCTTGTCAATTTAGGAAGTCAACAAAGATACAATTTCCTCATAAAAGGAATGTGCCTTTGGATGTGATACATATACAAGCACATGCGAGCATATGGGGACCCTAAAAAATAGCTTCAATTAGTGGTTGTAATTATTATATTACTTTCATATATAATTTTTCTTTGAAATTATAGGTGTATTTTGAAACATAAGAGCGATGCCTTCATGTATTTTCATCAATTTAAGACTTTGGTTTAGAAGAAAACGGGCACGTACATCAAATGTTTAAGATAAGATGGGGGTAGAGTATGTGTTAGAGGAGTTTGATGTATATTTGTAAGAGCATGGCATAAGGAGATAGTCAACATGTAGGTATACTCCTCAACATTTGTAAGGAGATAGTTAACATGTAGGTATGCTCCTCGACACAACATTATTGCTAGAGCGTAATTATCGCCATATGCTGAGATAGCAAGAGTTATGATTAATGATGTGAAGAACTTGCCATATTATTTTTGGGTCAAGGAGATTTCTATAGCTGTTTACATTATGAACACAACACCCACGTGGTATGACTCCGGAAGAGAGATTTACAAGTAGAAAACCAAATATATCACACTTGAGAGTGTCTGAATGTCTGGATTATGTGCATGCTCTAATTGAAATGAAAACTAAGGTTGATCCGAAAGACGCTACTAAAGCATAAGGATTATTCATTAGAGCATAAGGGTTACAACCCTACTACTAGAAACCATAACTAAGCTTGATCTAAAAGTTAAAAAATGTGTGTTTATTATTGATTAGAACATAGGGGTTACATATGCTAATCCTACTACTAGAAAACTTTAATGGGATGGCCTATTAGTAGAGTTCTTCATTAAATTCTGGCCCTATTTATAAAAACAAGTAACTATCATACTGAATAGGAACTTTAGACTAGGCATCCTAGAAAGGGGCATAAAAAAGGGCACCATTAAACTCCAGAAGAGACCTTTACTCATGTTTAAAATTTACGAAATATAAAAGAGGTGACTATACTTTTGTAAAGTGATTGGGTACCTTTGTAAAAATAAAGGACTCACCACAGTGCATGCATACTTTGTGGAAGACAAAGGATGAACAATATTATCTACACCTACCACTTTGGTAAATATTGAAACAAATTTTAACTAAAAATATGTGATAAAATGTTACAATTGTGTAACCTACAGCATTAAGAAAAAACTCATTTTGGTTTCAGGGATTGCACAAGCACAGTACAAGAACAAAAGAAGGATCCTCACAAGGTGGGGGGCATGAATACGTAGTGTTGATCTCTCTTAATGTAACATGGGCTCTATGATGTCATGGGCAATAGATCCAACATGGCTCCTAGCTCATGTTGATCACATCTAGGGGGTGGTGATGTAGGGGCTATGAGACAACATGGCGAGGGTTATGAATCCCCAAAAGGGAGGTGTTAAAAGTGTTGGGTCTACATTGTTATGGAGTGGCAAGTTGTTTGCACATATTTTGTACTTTGGATTTGTATTTTGAGGGGATTCTAGTGGCCTCAAGTTATGTGTTCATTTGAATGGTCTATAGCTCAAAGGTTGTTTGTGGAAAGTGAAACGTGAAAGAAGAATCTAAAAAGTGTATATTAGTTATATGGATAGAGATGCATTTATAAGGGTCAAGGAGGTGGATGAGATCTAGAGGGTTTCATTGGAAACTATAAAATAATGTACTTGCCTCTTGCAATTGGATCTTCATTAGTGAAAATATTTGATGGCTTCAGCTTTTCTTATCTTATCTCATTGTGATTAATTTAATTCTCATTAGTAACTCCAACCATACTTTTCTCCCTAATCTTCGATCCACCCTAGGCCCTCATTTATATGAGGCATATGTGACTATGTGTCAAACCTACCTAAGGCATTTCAAACCACATTGCCCCCATGATAACCATTTGATGTCAAAATTGAGTCCTATTGAGCATCTAGGCTACTCATGCCTCATAAATAGGCTCTTACAAAGATACGCTAGCTAGTATTTGTAGAGTTACAAGTAGAGTACAAAGGTTTGATTTCCACAAAATATTCATGTAAAATTCAATAATAATGACACAAACTTCAATCAAGGAAATGTCCATAATGCTTCATTTTGGGAGGGGGGTAATGTCTTTAGAAAAGGAAACATGTAATATGGATAGTATAGCATATATAGTAAAACAAATGAAGTCTGGACTTACCTAATGGGGTAGTGTGAAAATACCATAAGCATTGAAAACCAAAAATGTACCAGCTAGTATAACATTACTTTCTAAGATGTGACTTGAAAAAACCATCCAAATATTGTGTTTCACTTAATGATTATGTATTTTTTAATGCTTAAGTAAGCTCAATGTTGATAATTGCACCAAATAATTCTTCAATCAAGTTTTAAAGCTAATCATATCGAGTTTAAGAGATTTGGTGGAAATTTTACGAAAGCGACACCTTTATTTGCTTCCATCATTAAATAATCTACAATTGGTGTTGTCATAGTTGAATGTTTATTCATAGTTATCTCGATTGCTTATATTTCATAGGATAGAAATGCACATGTTAGGTGAATGTTTTCATCGACCACCTATTTTTTTTAAAGAACTTCAACAAACAAGTTGAGAGAGAATGTAACAAGATTGCAACCACACACCTAATCAATCCAGAGTTATATATGGAATGTGGATCATGCTTGTCTTCTTTGTAACTTTCTTTCTTATGAGTTTAGAAAGATTATATTGATGTCCCTTTCCACTCCAAGGTAAAGGAGATTCTTGATGCCCACTCAAGCATAGAAGTAAGATTCCAACCTAAAATGCTCCTATTGTTTGAGAAAATCCAAGGCACAATCATAACCACCATTGCTTGAGTCCTACAATCATTAATTGTCACCTCTTCATCTATTGTGAGCCCTTTAATATGATCAAAGGCCTACTATTGGCAAGCAAACATTTTCAATGCTATCAATGTATATGCCTAGATTTGGGTGTTTTGAATAGTATTTTGTTGACAATGTATATGCCCTTTAATATGATCAAGGGCCTACTATTGGCAAGCCAACATTTTCAATGCTATCAATGTGTATGCCTAGATTTGGGTGCTACGATCAAAATGTTGACATTACTATATAATAGCACTGAATTTTTTGTTTGAAGCTTTTAAGACAATAACATGATGTCTTTTGCTTGTTATGATAGAATGTAATGGCTACAAATATACACTACCATTGTTATGATATAAATTACAATGTAATGGCTATAAATATACACTACCATTCATGTTGAGGTTAAACCAAATCCATATGGTTTTCAAGCCTAATACTATATCTGATATGAGAATTTCAAAAGACCATGTCACAAAAGTTCCACATATATGCACAAAGAGATCTTTATCTTATAAGATTACATATTATAAGCTTTTTATTAATGTAGTTGGTGACTCTTTTTATGAACATCATATTCTAGAAATATCACAATCTTGGATGACAAAAAAGAACCAGAGGTTGATGATGAGCACCAAAATCTTTATATGAATTGCATGACAACAAAACACTATATCCACACATCACGAGGACATTGAGTAAAGTTTATTGGTCCCTTGGTTGCTTGGATGAATTGAATTGCTGATAAAAATGACATTAATCAGGGAGACTCTCTTCACCAAAAAAATCATGGTCATTAATATCAATGCCTAAATCAATGTTCATAAAAGTTATATTGCATGTCATATATATTACTATTTTTTTAAGTGCTTGGCATTTTGAGGTGATATATACAAGGATAAAGTTGGCTCATTCAATTTTTTATATAAATGGGCATAAATAACCTTTTCACTTTTGATCCAAAATCATGGTATCATGTTAATCAATTAAACAACTTGGAGTGTTGACTAAGGCATCATCTCACTAGCGATGGATGAGAAAGTTTGGTTTGTTTCTTATTTGTTGACTGATCAATTAAGCTGTTACAATGTGGTAACAGTGCTTATGGGTTTCTTTATAAAGAATCCAAAACAACATCCAAGTAGTGCACATATAGTTTCATTTTCTTTACGGTGAAGTTGTACCTACTAGCTCATATTGTGTCCCTTTATGACTTGTATATAAAACAAGAAGCATAAAGACACAAATCTATGCATTAAACAACTCTAGCTTGTGTATTATCAAACTTTGCCTTCTGTTGAGTTGATGCTTCTCTCTTTTTGGGATTATGACATCATCAAGGACATGGTAGTGATACCATATAAAAATTCAATTAAGCTTTGAATCACTACTATTTGCTACATATTAGAGAAAGCAACATTGTATGCCCCATAAGTTTGCTACATATAAGAGAAAGAAACATTGCATGCCCCACATAAGTTTCATCACAATCTACACCCATTGAAAACCTTTCTCTAGGCCCACAATGCATTTTATAATATCTCCCAAATATCTAGAAAAGAAAATTCATCACCACCCAAGCCCCTTTCTTTCTTTGTTTTACATAATGTCACATCATACCTTTTCCTTTGGTGCATTCTCAAGTTTTGCATTTGAGTGGTGGAGGTGTTATGCAAATATGTAGGCGTAATTGGTATTTATTGCTTTTCCACCTGCTTTGGCATGTTTTAAACATGTCAAGTTGGGTTTTGGATAGCAAGTAGCTTTGTTCATTGGAATGTGTGGGTTGTATTGCTATTGTATGATTGTGGACATGAGAGAGAGAGAGAAAGAGAGGGGGGGGGGTGGTTGGATTGTTGTTTTGCTCACTAGTCTTTCTGGTGGTGGAAACATTTAGTATGGGCCATGGCCCATTGGGGAAAGGGTAACATATGTAATGTTGCCGTGCCACATTCTTTTACACATAGTCCCCTTAGCCCTATCTTTCCTCACCCTTTTGCCTAATTAAATCAATCGTCAATGGAAAAGTTCAAATACAGAAATTCAAATAAGAGTAGATCACCATCCCTTGTCTGCCCTCTCAAAGTCACCAATGGATAAATATATGTTAAATTCTTAGCCTTTGAGCACTAACAAAGAGCTGGAGGGTCACCACATTCATTCACATGGTCGTCTAAAGAATAGGAGACCATGTGTTGATCAAGTAATCCAAATTCAAATCAATTTTTACACGTAGGTTAGTCTCCCTTGCAAATTCAAATTAGAGTAAAAACACTACTTTATCCTCACGTCATTCCACCTCACCTAAGGTTCATTTTGAGGACTTTGAGAATTGTTGGGTGTAAAGAAGCTTAGGTGAATTTTCCAAAAAAAAAAAGCCCTCGCTACTAGAAAAGGAGGTAGGGCCCGTGCCACGTGGCCCTTGCTGGTTGCAGGGCGCGCATCACGCAGCCTGCAAGCATCACTTCTTGAGACCCCATCATTCCCATTCCACCATTGCGTGCATGCAGCCACGATGATGATCATGATGCCATGCCATGTAGTCATCATACACAACATGCATGAGGGTCATGATGCAGCTGGTGGGCATCTCGAGAGGTCAGCACGTGTCCAGGTCAAGCGGCCGGTTGTCGAAAATTGGAAAGTGGAGTTTATTATTGTATTTTTTCACGGGTGGGCCAAACACCTCGTGTTTAGTCTTATTTTAAAGAGTGTTTTTTAGTGATGGATTTACGTTTTGTCGAGTGAGAAAAATCAAAGAAAGGGTTGCGAATAATTATTGGCAGAGGAGCCATGATAAACCCCACATGCGGGAATCATGGCGCATGGGCATGCATGTATGGGACCATGGGTGCATGGGGATGTGCTAGGTTATGTAAAGCCTAGAGTGTGTGTAGGCTTATGTGGCTATGAGCCTATATGACCCCCCATTTGGGCGATCATGAGGTGCTATTATTAAGGGCGAGGTTCAAAGTACTCGCGAAACTCGAGAAGAAAGATGCCTTGCTAGCAGACAAGGAGTGCCTCCGAGTGAGTGAGCGAATTGCAGAGCTGATTAGTGCCACGTATGCAACGACTCGGGAGTTTAAAAACGAGCTTGAGCCTACCTGGCACGGCTCGCCATCAAATCTGCACGACTACGTGGCAGCTATTAGTCCCACGTGTCAACGCGCCGGGAATTAATACACATGACCTGGAACTAGTGGCTGACTCGGGATCCTACCGACTGTATGTTATAGAGAGCTGCGTGCCACGTTGCACTGCTGCCGCAGCAACACAATTTGTGAAAATTTGTGATATGGCAAAGAAAAACTTTAAATTATTGCTGAGGATCTAGATTCTAGGCTAGAAGTACAGCGATGCATTATTATGTCTCTGTTCATAGAAAAATATTTTTCCCCTTTTTGTTTTTTTTGAGAAATCACGGAAGCCGATATACCAACGTGGAAACAAGCCCTTCTGAACTCTGGAAAAAAGCGACGTGGCAGAGACGAGAATGACGTGGAAAGCTCTTACAGCGTGGCAGTGAAGGAATGAAGTGGAAATTTTCAAAAACGTAGTAAAGTCAAGTGGGTGGTCTGTGGGCCGTAGGCCGTGGCATTGTTGCTGACATGGCGTTCAAGGCTCAAGCCCGCAGGATCTAGCTAGGGTACGTAGGCATGACATGGAAGGTCCCGGGGGGTCCAGCGAACGGTAGTTGACCATTGGGTACATACATCACATGGGACCCTGCGGGATTTGTATGACAGGTGGAATTCCGGGACACGTGGAATGTGATTGGGGCCCCGCGGACGGAACGGAACGACAAAACGGTGACATAAAGGCAACTGGCGAACATGAGAGTTCGTGAGGGGGAGGTGGGGGCCATGCTGGCGATTTCTAGAGCCAACGTGGTGGACAGATAAGGATAGAGCGAAGAGCCACGTAAGCACCGACGTGGAAATGTTTGGTGCCACGGAGGCATGAACTGGGATGTGAGAGACATAGCCGACCGCTGTAGCTGCGAGAGCGCATGTGCGTTTGTGGAAAAGGATGGCGGTGTTGGCACTTGCTGCTAACATTGGCATTATTTCTGCTAGATTTACCCAAGGGGGACAAAGCCTGACGAGACCAGCTGCCAGTTTGGCAGCCTTTTTTGGCAGAGCCCCACCTCCACCATTGGGCCAAGTACACAGCTCTTCTTCTTTTCGGCTTTCTTCTTCAGTTTTTCTCTCTTGTTACAAAAGGCGCATTTGCCATCGCTTCTTTCTTCATCCAATATCTCTCTTCTCTCTCTCTCTCTCTCTCTCTCTCTCTCTGTTTTCTCCCTGTTCATCCATTCCATTTATCATCATTCCTCCCCACACAGTCTTCTTCTTCTCTTTTGTCCCCTTCAATTTTAGCATTTAAAGCTCCTCCAGATCCGCATCCTTTTGATCGCACTTCGCCTGCCCGCAGCAGCCCCCCACCTTTACCCTTGCAAGCTCCTCACTCAGCTCGCAGATCTGCTGCAGGACTGAGCTCGCAATAAATTCAGCCCTAGAGCTGAGGTTTCTTGAGGACGCGGTTTTCGCTGCATTTTACCGGTGGGCATCTATGTCCTTCTGTTTCCTGAAGTGGGTTCTGTTAAACAACTTTCTGAGCTTTGCATTCCCATAGTGGGTTCTCTCGTTTTCCTGCTCGTGCGGGCGCACCGCTCTCTTGAAGTGGGTTCTCTGTGCATCTTCGTTTGGTGGGCATTACTGGGTCTTCATTTGCGTTTTGTGAACACCGTCACTTTCCTAAAGAGGGTTGCTCGTGGGGCTGTAGTTAACGTTCTGGGCATCGCTTTTTTTTCCCCCCCCCTCTCTGCTTGCCTTAAAACTCTCCTTGTACGCAAGTTCTACAGTGGTCTAGATGTACACCTGCATACCCTTAAAGAGGCTCGTTTATACCAACTCCAAAGACCCTCTTTGAAATCGCCTTCAGCCATGGTGTAGAATTTCGTGATCCCCATTTGTTGCTCCTACCTGAGATGGTGTAAAGTGTGGCAGAAACCCATTGTAAGGCGATTTGCAGTCATGGTGTAGGCGCTTGACCACATTGTCTCTAAGAGAAGAGAGAGATGGTGTAGAGTGCAGCTTAGACCCATAGCTTTTAGGGAAACCTGTAAGAGCGGTGATCATCTACGGAATGGAACTCAGTCCTTTGGCAGGTAGAAACACTGCATCTGAATGCGAGCAACTGCAGGAGCTACTCTCTCTAAGCTTGTTTTTGGCCCTCTACCATCGCCCACCCTCACTCTGCATTTATCCCACATACCCATGCCCACCCGCCTTGGATGCTTGTCTCCTGCTTGTGGACAATCCTGGGGGAGGGGCTTGACCTCTTTGTTTTTCATCAAAGTTTGGGGCTTTGACTTATCAATTTTACTTCTCTGAAAGACAATGAATGGAGTAGAATTGACTCCACAGCAAGGAGGGATGGGTTTGCCATTTGGGTTCGCTGGGAATGTCCAATTTATGGTGGATGAGGGTGGAGGAGGGGGTGGAGGTGGAGGTGGAGGTGGGGGAGGGGGACTTGCCAAGTCTCCATGGCCAGTGTTGCCCACCACACCATCACCCAATGCCCTTCACAAGATGCTAGCAGAGCTTTCATATGGGCCCCATCTCAAAACTGACATAGCTCCCCCTTCCGGACATTTTGGGTCACTGCAGCCACCCTCATATGCCCGGTTCTCAGACCATCTTGTCAATCCCATCTCTTACTCAGCCACCAATTGGGTTCGGCAACTCCAAGGAGCTTTGCCCACTGAATGCTACAATGGCTTCGGTTCCTCTGGACCTAAAGATTCAGTCCGCCATTACTCACAGCATATCACCCTCAATGGAGGGTCTTTGGTGCTTGACACTGCTAGGGGAGAGCTGGTGAATGCTTCAAAGATGACTCCAAAGGAGATCCTCGAGGCCAAGGCCCTGGCAGCCTCCAAGAGCCACAGTGAAGCCGAAAGGCGGCGTCGCGAAAGGATCAACACTCATCTTGCCACACTAAGGACTCTTCTTCCAAGCTCTACAAAGGTATGGCTCTTACCGAAAGTGAATGCACGGGTAAGTTTCCAACATTGCACTATTCAAGGTTATGTCATACTGGGTCCAATGATTTCTTGGTTAAGTCTCTTACATCATATGTTGCTGGGTCCATTAACACCTCAAAAAGAGATGTAACTGGTTTAGGTTTGAAGTCTGTAATGTTTGACTTCATATGCAATGGTTTAGACTGTTCTATACAATTTGATGGTCTGAATTTATGTCATGTACATTGCAAATGGGTCAGCACCTGTACGTTAGGCACTATGTATGAAAGCAAAGCTCTAAGTTCTTTGCTGGAGTTTGCCCTTTTTCTAGAGGGAAGTGAAATGATCAATGGCCACCAAGCTCCATGAGTAGTTTACCATATAATTAAGATTACTTCTGCTGCTTGTTCATTTTGCTTTATGCCGTGTCTGCAGACTGACAAAGCATCGCTGCTTGCGGAAGTGATAGATCAGGTTAAAACACTGAAGCGCCAGGTTTCTGAAATATATGAATATGGTCCCATGCCAACAGATCACGATGAGCTCAGTGTTGAGAAGGTTTCTTCACCTGCAGAAGGAAGGATACTGATTAGAGCATCTTTATGCTGTGATGATAGGCCAGACCTCATGACTGATCTTAGGGATGCTCTAGATTCACTTAGGCTCAGAACTTTGAAGGCTGAAATCTCAACTTTAGGAGGCAGGATAAAGAATGTGTTCATTGTGACAGGGAAAGAGGACATGGCAGAACCGGACCAGGATATGTCCAAGCGTGTGAAGGAGGCCTTAAAGCTAGTTATGGATGGGCCTGGAAGTGGAGAGCTATCACCAGGCAGTTCCAGTAAGAGACAGAGGGTTTCATCTTTTGAGTAGCAGAAGCTAGTTTGTTTTTGTGAGTTAGGTTTCACATGGTGGTTGTCAACACGTTGTAAGGAGAATGTATGATAGTGGAATAGGTGGACTATCTTGTCACGCTTTGTGTTGAAACTTTCAGTATTGTAGTGAGTTTTGCTATGTTATTATTGTTTGAATGATTACAGAAGCTGAAATGAGATGTGTTCAGAATGTCAAACTTATCTACTTCTTTTATTTCCATGTATTTGCACATGCATACATCAGTGTTTCTGGTCACGCTGCTCTGAGTCATGTAATTCTGCTCCTCTAGCAGCCACGACATGCACCATTGCAGCCACTCATTGCAGAGGATGTGTGAGAGAGTGCCATATTCAGTGTACTTTTCGGGCCTATATTGTAATTAAGATTTGTGCAAGTGGTTTCCTGGTTGGCTAAATGTTGCTATGGTAAGTTTGAGTCTTGCCTTTGACCCATTGGAACTCATGACCAATTGAGGTGGTCAGTGTGAGACCTCACTATGAAGACTTCATGAAGTACAGAGGTTATGCACCTTTCCCCCGGCAGGTCTCAAGGCAGGCGAAGGCAAGGTGATGTGTGTGTAATTATGAGCTGGACATTGGACAACAAGCCATCTTGAAATGTCATATGTGACTACACATTATCTGCTTGCTAAGAGCACCATTACTGTGTTATGAGTGTCTGCACAGTCTTTGTAGCCCTTTATCTTGTGGGCAGTGTTTGAGCTTGTGTTCTATGTGAAGAAGCCAGGTATGGTTGCTGAACCCATCTATATATATATATATATATGTATGTATAGATGTATGTATAGAGAGAGAGAGAGAGATATAGATATATATATCTTTCAGAAACCACTAGAATATGTCGATATCCCACACATTCCAAGTATTGTCATTTTTTATTTTGGCTAGGAATTGTAGAATATGGGATTGCAATTATGGGATCAAGAAGATGAAGAAGATAGGAATTGGGATTAGGAAGATAAAGAGATGGGAGAAGAAGAGGTGAAAAGAAAAAAAGAAGAGGAGGAAGAGAAGACTAAGAAAGCCAATGAGGTCATAGCCCAAGTGGTGAAGGACTTGGGGTTCCACAAGGTGCTTCCTCGGCGGTATCGCCTATGGGCGGCAAAAAACAGTAACTACAGGAGGATCTTGGACCTAAGGCTAGTGGGAAAAAAAAAAAGAAAAAAAGAGAGGACTAAGAAAAAGGGGAGGGCCAAGGGCACTCAAGTTGCTACTACCAAAAAATCTACTCAAGGAAAAAATGTCAAAAAAAAAAGCGAAAAATGTCGAAAAAAACTCCTGAAACTTCCCTGACCATGAGGTTTTAAGGTTTTCTAGAAACATTTCGTAGGTTTTGAAATGAGGAATGGGTTTTTTTTGTGACTATGGTTCTATGTGGAGTGCTGCTGAGAACCCATCTGTGGTTCTATGTGGAGTAGCCAGGTATGGTTGCTGAGAACCCATCTCTGTTTCAAGAAGGTTTTTGGGTATGAAATTCAAGTGGAGGTGGCAATTGGAATTCCCTCGCAATGGCAAATAGGCATAAGCAGGGAGAGGGAGTGAGCACATTTCTTTGTGTTGAAATGGCTGGTCTAGAAGTAAAAGATGTAGGGGCTTCAAAGCCACTGTGGTGTTGGGATTTGAAGGCAATATAAGAGTAAATGTATACTTAAACTCTAGAAAAGTGAAGATATCTTGTAGGTCTTCGTGCTTAAGGTTTTTTAATGCTTCAAGTGTTGCTGGTATGTGATGTGTGTATAATTCAAATATGGTGGAGGGTGATGGAGATAATCAATAAATAAGTCTCGACTGATATCAATGGTATATAAAAATGCATTAAAATTATTCCGGCCCTGCGCCCCTTGAAAACTGAGAGAAATATCTTATCATTTGTGACAAGTGAGGTGGTCTCAGACCTGCCATGGTGAGGTATAATGTTTTTGTGAGGTGGTATATGTTGGATGTATTATGTTGGCCTCCCCAATGGGTGGTACCTGCAGCAAGCAAGCTTCATAAAGACATTTAGCAGAATGGCCGAAGCTATAACAATGTATTGATCACCTTCAAGAACTGAGAAGCCGAGATTGCAGTTGTATAGGCAAATCCCAAGCTTTCAAAGGTTATGAAGCTATGGTGGATAACCAAAGAACTCATGAGCACAACTCAAGCAAAAGGGAGCGGAATCTTATGTTCTTTTCTTCTTTGTTTAAAGCCTCGTGTCTCTCGCTACTCTCGATCCATATAACCAATGTATTGGTCCTATAGGTCTCACCTGTTGATATTAATACATCATTATCCCCTCTCTCTCTCTCTCTCTCTCTCCTCACCTAATGATGTTAATACCATCATTATCCTCTCTCTCTCTCTCTCTCTCTCTCTCTCTCTCTTCTCCACCACAAAAAGCAATCCATATAACCAATGTATTGGTCCTATAGGTCTCACATGTTGTTGATGTTAATACCATCATTATCATCTCTCTCTCTCTCTCTCTCTCTCTCTCTCTCTCCACCACAAAAAGCAATCCTCAATCACATAATAAAAAATAGACCTTCTTTGGCACTGCCATTGTAATCTGATTGAACTCAATGCTCCACCTTCATCACGCCGACTATGTGGGTATTGTCTATCTCAAAGAAAACAAGGTTCAAGGGATTGGAACCTTGGGGTCTCCATAATTGCAATTGACAAAAGGCTCCCAGTTACTAAAGGGGCTGAGAAAGAAACAAGCCATTTAGGTTGTCAAGACGAATCCAGTAGAAAAGGGGCCAGAATCTAGGGAACCACCAGAGTGGCCAAGAGAATATGATGATGTGTTCCCAGAACTGTGATACACCTCCTACCTCGAGAAGTGGACCACGAAATAGAGCTGATTCCTAGAGCTTGACCTACAACCAAGTAGACCTACAAAATGGTAGTTCCAAAAGTCATTGAGCTTAAGGAGAAACTAAGATAGCTTTTGGAACAAGGATTCATTCGGCCCAATATATCCCATCGGGGTATGCCTATGCTTTTTTTGAGGAAGAAAGACACGACACTCAAGCTATGCATTGATTATAGAGACCGAACTAGTCGACCATCAAGAACAAGTATCCCATTCCTAAGACTAATGAACTCATAGATAGATTGTGTGGTGCCTAGATCTTTACAAAGACTGATTCTGAAGTCAAGGTATTACTAAACCAGAATTAAGGAGCATGATATTTCAAAAGCAACATTCAGTACTCATTATGGGCATTATTGAGTTCACAATTATGCCACTCGGGTTAACCACTATTCCTACCACATTTAATCGTCTTATGAAATTGATCTTTAAAGAACACTTGATGAGTTTGTCCTTGTCTTCTTTAATGACATTCTAGTATATTCAAAGAATGCTGCTGAGACCATGAAATGCATGTGTGCAAGGCCTTGGAAATTTTCAGTAAGCATAAACTCTTTGCTAAAAAGAGAAAATGTACCTTCTCCATAGATCGTGTTAAATATTTGGGATTGGTGGTGTCCAAGGATGGCATTTTTGTAGACTCCATTAAAGTCCAACCAATAATAGATTGGCTTGAACCCAAATATATAAGAGAAGTTAGGGGATTTTTGGGATTGACTGGTGGTATCGATGGATCTTCATACCCCAATATACACCATGATAGCTTCTCCACTAACAGCCTTGTTGAAAAAGAATACTTTATTCCAATGGACTTCTATGTGTCAAAGTGCTTTTGATAAATTAAAGACTACCTTGGTAACCAACCCTATTCTTAAGCCACCAGATTTTGGTAAACCTTTTAAAGTGGTTAATCAATGCCAGTGGATGTGCCGTAGGAGAAAAGGCATGCAGTAGAATACAAGTCCAGGAAACTCAGACCTCATGAGAAAAATTATGATGTCTATGATTTGGAGCTTCTAATAGTAGTTTATGCCTTAAAATTATGAAGACACTATCTCCTAGGGCAGAGATTCACTCTAATGCCGATCATAAACTAGGAAGACGCATCCCATGGGTCAAGGCATTCTTGCCACAATGAGTCTAACAGAACCACTCTGATGCCGATCATAAACTAGGAAGACGGATCCCATGGGTCAAGGCATTCTTGCCACAACGAGTCTAACACAACCACTCAAACTACTTCATGTCTATAGAGCATGTAACATAGAAGTTCACACCACATCAATTGATATCGATAGAGCTTGTAACTAGATGTTGGATGGTGAAGATGAGGACCAAGAATATGAGTCCCTCCTAGAGCTTGCCAACTCGGAGCATTGGATTCATGTGCTTTCACGTTTTGAAAACCATGGACACTCTTCCACAAAATCTTGAGACAATGTTTGCATGATTGGATGATACTAAAATCACATCCTTGTTTATGCTTGATGCATTTGAAATAGAACCACGGGTGGAAGTAGCTTGTTTCCCTAAACAATCCACTTGGCTTTGTGGCTTGCTTTGGTTGACATCAGGGCTAGCCATAATGTTTTGTTTTGGGAGACATGGGCCTCATTAGGCTACCCACTCCACGCACCATCCACAACTACCATCACCCTAGTATAAACAATTCCCAATCCATGACCGTCGATTGTTTTGAAGTTAAATTTTATATTGGAACTAAACTTGCACCTTGTAGGTTTTATGTATTTATCCTTGTCTTCTTTCATGACATTCTAGTATATTCAAAGAATGCTACTGACCATGAAATACATGTGTGCAAGGCCTTTGAAAAATTGAGGAAGCATAAACTCTTTACTAAAAAGATTAAATGTACCTTCTCCATAGACATGTTGAATATTTGGGATTGCTAGTGTGTCCAAGGATGGCATTTTTGTAGACCGCATTAAAGTTCAACCAATAATAGATTGGCTTGAACCCAAATGAGTGAGAGAAGTCAAGGGATTTTCGAGACTAATTGGGCGATTATTGGATCTTCATACCCTAATATATGCAAGGATAGCTTCTCCACTAATAGCCTTGCTAAAAAACAATACTTTATTCCAATGGACTCCTATATGTCGAAGTGAATTTGATAAATTAAAGACTACCTTGGTAAACCAACCCTATTCTTAAGCTACTAGATTTTGGTAAACCTTTCAAAGTTTTTTTATTACCGATGCCAACTGGATGTAGGAGGAGTTCTTAGCAACAAGAAGGGCATGCATGATGGAGACACTATCTCCTAGGGAAGAGATTCACTCTAATGATATATTGGGAAGACGCATCCCCCATAAGTCAAGGCATTCTTGCCACAATGAGCCTAACACAACTACTTGTATCGCTTCATATCTATAGAGCATGTAACATAAAAGGTCATATCATTGGTATCGAGATAGACCTTATAAAAACTAGATGTTGGATGGTGAAGATGAGGACCAAGAATATGAGCTTGTCGACTCGGAGGATAGGATTCATGTTCTAAAAACCATAGACACTCTTCCAAAAAAGCTTGAGACAAGGTTTGCAGGATTGGATGATGCTAAAATCACATCCTTATTTGTGCTCGATGTATTTGAAATAGAACTAGTGGTGGAACTCCCCTAAACATACCATGCTACTTGGCTTTGTGGCGTGCCTTGGTTGACACTAGGGCTAGCCTTGCCTCTTGGATTGATATAGGCCCATCCTATTAGGTTTCCCCTTTCCATGATTTGGGAAGAGAAGAGTCCTTGGTTAGTTAGGGAAATGTGGCCATGTTGTTTACACCTAAAGCATTTGTTCTCATATGGAAAAGCTCATTACGTTGTCTGTATTCTTGATATATAGGTGAGAGAGAGCACTTCTTTCTAATCTTGTTGTATGAAAGATTGGTCTTTCTTCTGATCTAGCTGGGGATGATCTTGATAGGAAAGGGTAATTTTTCTCTTGATGACCTTGTTGTTGGCATCTTAAAAATCTTCTTTCTTGAAAGGTTCTAATGCGATGTTTACGAGTCGGAGATCTGCTCTCTAACCCTATTATCCCTATTTCTTGACCTTGATTTTGCTCTAGCTCATGATTCCTCTTAGCCAGGGGTGGTGGGCTCGACATTAGGAGACCTCTTCCTGATTAACATGGAAGGACTCACGTCCTTCTGGACACTTTCCATATAAAAAACTTTATCATAGTCTCTGGCCATAATTATGGCTTCTGAAATGGAGGATGGTTTTGCATTCTAGACTAGTTTATTCAAGGCAGATTAAGCTTCCAAATGAATTGATAGAAAAGAGTTACCTCATCCATCTCTGGAGCAAATTGGAGAAGTTTAACAAAATTTTGGTGGTATTCTTCTAGGGTCTTCCTTTCTTGGGTTAGCTCCAAAAATTCATTCATTTTATCCTCCCAAAATCCTCGAGGACAAAACCTTTCACAAAGATGTACCTTCATGGCATCTCATGACAACAACTAATTTTGGTTCTAGTGGTTAGATTGGCAATAGTTCTTCCAACTAATCCAAGCATTTCTCGCAATTTTTAAACAAGCAAGGGCGAACTTGCTTCTTTCATTGTATCCAGCTACATCAAAATACTCGTCCATGGACTCTATCTAAGCCTCTACTTCTTCTCCCAAATTCCTTCGTTCACCTTTGAATGGCTCCGGTTGGCGGGCTCCATGAAGGACCTCTTTAATGCCATTATCCAAGCTTTCTTGGCGAGAAACTTCATCTTGCCTAAAAAATATCTAATAAGAAGTATCTCAGACTCAAACTCTCTTTCTTAAGGAAAGGTCTTTACTTAGTTCGCCTATATAAACTTCATGATATTTCCTATATGATATAATAGGTACAACACTTAACATGGTTAACTACTAGGACACTCTCCATCCACCACTGATAAGTCTACTCATTTAGATCAACTCATGTATAAAATTTGACCTCATATATTATAGGAAAAGTAATACTCTCCTTAGATTGCTCTAATAGGCTAAAGCAATAATTATTCGTTATTGTCAACGATAGCTGACTAACTTTACTTATATCCTTGGTCATAGGCATGTTAATCTAGAATTTACATCATAATAAAATCATGAAAGGGTAAAATTTCAAGTTTCCCTTGGTAATACTAGAGATTTTCATTCAACTATTATTTTTTTTATTTTTTTGGTGATTGAGCCTCCTATTCTAAAGATAAAAATAAAATCATACAAACTTCAAAAAAGGACTAAGTTTCATCAAGAAAACAATTCAAAATTTAGTCTTCCCTTACCATCTACCATAAAGCTATCATGAAAAGTTCAAAACTATCAAACACTTATCATAGCACCACATCTAAAGGCACTTAAGATTAATACACACGAGAGTTTCATTTTATTGGTAATATCTGAAGTTAGACCCATGTTTGTCCGAGATGGAGCCAAGAACCGGACGATCGTTAGTGTATAAAGCATCCAGTGATGGCATTCACATGTCAACTATTCAAACTTGTATTGGTACCATACACATGTCTCTCCTTAATGGAGATATTATCTTAATAATTTAAAATATACAAATTAATGAGATATATCCTAAAAAATTCTCTAAACAAAGTTTCGATCTATCCTTCTAGTCATTCAGTTCACTGATTTCTTAATTAGATCATCCTATGTTTTTCCTTAAAAGGTTTTCTCCCCAATTTTATTTCTCAAATTTATTGTACAAATATCTTGCGTGTGCACCCCCAAGATACAAGCACAATTTCATAGGATGATTGTCTCAACATGTGAGGATATTCAAACCACTTCTATGGCTAGTAGAGATGATTGATTCGTCCTCATATGATAAATAATCACTTGTTTTAATCCCTTGATAAATAATCTTTAAATAACAAATCGTAGGAACTAAGATCGGCTCTGATACCATTTGTAAGGTCCCCGCCCTACCTGGCTCAAGGGGATCCTTTTGATAGGCAGCTAAGTCCCCTTTGTCTTCGATTGACGACACCTTGATCTCTTGGAAATATGAGGATACAAGCAAACGAAGGGACCTAACTCTATCTCGCAGGGAAAACGTAATTATTCTAATAGGAATCTATTCCTCTGATCAATCGGCAATCAATGTGTGTGATCGAGGATGGAACAAGTCCACACTTGGTACATGGAAACCAATGCCTTTTCCTCTTTTCTTTATGAGGCACGGCCACTAGCTCGTTCTCCTAAAATGGACTTATTTGGGCGCTATTCTATTACGGATCCTAAATAATAATTATGTTGGAAAGTAACCCGACTCATCGGGTCCACCCATCCATAGGATGGTGCCATCAGGGAATCCATCCACCCACTCACCCAATCATTTTTGTTATCTAATTAGGTCCTACCACATTGTGAAACATATAAAAACAGGTTCTTTAATTATTTCCCATCACTGATTCATTAAGATAGTTATTCTAAAATAGTTGAAAACAAATGGATCTTCAAACACAATCATAACATTATCATTTGCTCATTACATTATTCACGTGCTCCCAGGCAACCCTTGCACACCAACATGGGCGACATGGTTCCTGCGGTAGCAATTATTCATGGAGGGGTCTAGAACTCCGAACATCACTCACCCCGCTTGGTAAGGACTACTAAGTGGGTCCCCAGTTCCCTCATCCTTCGGCGTGGGTGACGTTTAAAACTCAAAGCCTCCACTGAGTCCCACCTACCCCCTCGAGGGGTGTGCTCCTTAGCTGGCTTTTATTTGCACCACTTGCCCCTCGCACCACGAAGCAAGCAGCTCATCCACCTAGATGGGTCCAACTCCGAGCATCTAGTGGGTTGTTCCCCCAAAGCGGGAGGATAGCTTTAGGGTGGATCTGTGACAACCGATCGATTGGTAATAACCAATCAAACCTCATAAGATCGGCGACAACTGATCGATTGGTAACTCTAAGGCTCCCCCCTTCCAAAATAGGGGAAACACTTAAGATAGTCCACTAAGTCTTATCTTGGAGAAAATTTCCTACTCATCGACATCTTGACCATGCAGAGATTCAAGGATACGATTCATAGGTAAGACCTAGTTCTATCCCACAGGGGGAGCATGGTGTTCTAAAAATCAAATCACCCATACGCTAATTGATCATAATTTGGGCAATTGCTAGTCTTGATTCCTAGAGAGACAACGTTTTTTTCCTCACCCATGCAAGGCACAGCCGCTGGCCTAGCCTTGTAGAATAGAATTACCCAAGAACCTACTTATCTAACATAGGTCTTTCACTTAATATGTTGGAAAGCTATCCGACTAATCGGGTCCACCCGTCTGTAGGATGGTGCCGTCGTCAGGCATTCCATCCTCCCACTTTCCACCCTACTCACGTGTCAATTTATTTTCTAATTAATCCTACCACACTGTTTGACATAAATAAACATGTTCCTTAATTAAGGCCCTTTTCACAAGGTTTGTTAAAATAGCCTTTTTACACAATACAATAATGCCAAGACAAGATTTATAAAAAAATTTATACATGAATCAATTTCATACAAGCCAAACCGGCTCTCTTATTCTTTTCTTTTATACTGCCGATGATCTAGAATTCGGCCTTCCAGGCTCAAGACCTAGTTCTATCCCAGTCTTCTAAAAATTAAATAATCCATAGGGTAATTTATCATAATTTGGGCAACTGCTAGTCTTGATTCCTAGAGAGAATGTTTTTTTCCTCACCCATGCAAGGCACAACAGCTGGCCTAGTCTTCTAGAATATCACCTTGAGGCTACTTGCTGCTTCTTATAGTTTCCTTGTGTAGAGACTCTGAAAGAACCAACAAATTGTGTCGGCCATAACTCTTTGATAAAAACTTAGAATATGGTCATGTATCCATTGAAAAGAACCGAAAGGCATCTGATCTATAAAGCCATTGTGGGTAGATTAGGCAAAAACGTCTGTATATAGCCGCAAACGCGTCGCCTTCAAAAACACATTGCTTTTCCATACTTTTAGTCTGTATGGACTCTAAATATGTAAAAGTACTCTAAATATGACCTATCACCTAAATTCGAAATTCTATTTTTGGAGATATTTATCTCTTAATAGATCTATTCTTATCTTCTTATTTCTTTTCAGATTTTCGAAACTAATATTTTTACTCTATCACTTTCTTAACGTTTCTAGCCATATAGTCTCTCTCGAAGTGCACTCTCTTTCTTCTTGAAACCTATATTAAAATAGAATCGTTACATGGGTTGGGAGGGATATTGAATATAGAGGCCAACTTCAGCAAGGTATGTCCTTGGACTAACCTGGAACTGGCAAGTTCGATGGCACCGACTGAACACGACAGACTGGAAATGGGAAGCACATGAGATAAGGGATGCTCTTAGCAATAGCATGGAACATATGATGGCATGGAGGAAGGTTCAAGACCTGATCATAATGGAGAAGGAGTCTTGGCATGATGGATACTTGGTCCCATGCGATTTCATCCTCTTTCATTGAGACGTGAGGGTGGCTAATTACATTCGTTATAAAAGAGAATGGTGGGATATCCACCAGGGGTGGCTGATTACATTCGTTATAAAAGAGAATGGTGGGATATCCAGGGGTGGCTTTTAGGTGCTGACATAAGAGGAGATACTGCTACTTTGAAGAGCCAAGCTCACACAGAGAGGATTTCAAGCTGGACCGAGAGCTATATGCAAGCCTTGTTGTGTGTTTATGTGGAGACAAGCCAAAGACCTTTGAATAGATGGAGTGAAGACCTTGGCAGTTGATGTTGTAGAGCCGTGAAGCCATCGACAAGTTGAGAAAAGTGAATATGCTGATGCATATGTGGAGACCTTCATGAGATAAAGCTCATGGTAGACACAAAGTGAAGTAAAGATTAAGAAGACTAGTCCTTTTGCTGCTATACATACAGGACCATGATGATGTTTGTGTGATTGAGTCCTATCTATACTCCTTCTCAACACAAGCTTCACTTTTAAGTGGTGGAGACTATTGTTTAAAAGGTTATTTCCTATTGGTCTGTCAAGCATGATGATGAAGATCATATGTCTAAATTTTTTTGAAGCATCTAAGGTAATTGTGAAGAAGGGTTATGTGCCAACCTTGTCAAGATGGTGACAAGTCTATATGTCTGATCCCAAGCTTTGTACCGATTTGTTCTGTTGTGAATATTGTGTGGTGGTATCTTGTTGTCATCAGTTTTGGGGAAAGTTTGTGAGTTGTTGCCATACATCATAATCATTGTATAACCTTTTTATCACTTTGTAAAAATCATTGTACCCTTGTGTGAGAGTGAGACAGGGGGAAGTTGAGTTGGTTTTCTTGGAAAGTTGGCATGTGTTGCCAACTTGGAAAGTTGGCATGTGTTGCCCCAAGTTATAGTGAGTTCAAAAGTTGTTCTACTTTGATTAGTTATATGGTCTGGGTGGGTTTGAGATTAGTTTGAGATAACACAAATATCACACACATTTGATCTTGTTCCTAGTGCTAGTTTGTTTGGAGATCAAGACCACTACCATGATTTTGTCTTTGGTTCTTGAACCACATATCCAAAACATTGTTTATGTTGGATTCACCTTTGAGGTGCTTGATTCCTTGAGGACTGAGTATGAATGGTTCGTGCTGCTAGATCCCCGAATGGATGGACAACTTTCACTTCTCCCCACACCTACCAGAGGAGGTCGTGCATGCTGAGCTTTTTGAAGAAAAAGATCTTAATTAAATCAGTTGTGTAATTTTGCAACTGTGGCTTGTTAGCCATTGTGGCTTCAAAAAGCATAAATAAAGACAAATTCAACTTAATTAGCTCACTTGCAATATTGTACCAAATTAAATTTAAAACTCTTTTGATTCCATTCACTATCATAAAGTTTCAATTATACAATTGTCTTTAAAAGCCAAGGAGAATTGTTTACAAATTGAGAAGAGAGAGTGAACTGGTGTTGGTGGTTTTTTAGAGTTGCCCCACTAGTGGATTGTAGTGAAACTTGGCTAGCTATAGAAGCATTTCAGATTAGAGGTCAAGTCTCACATGTTTTGGTGCCCCCACTAAGGATAGAAGAGATTTATTTTAGAGCTTTGATCAGCAGCAGGTTCGAGACCACTTTACATGTAAACTCAAGACCTAGGCTAGTGCAGGGTATGAGTTGTTTAAAAGAGAGAAGAGTGAGGATGTGGATAGGTTTCTAAGAAGAATAGAATTAGCAGCCCTTAGCAACAATAGAGATGAAGATGCCTATAAGTTAAGGATGGTGGGGTTGCTCTTGGAAGAAGCAGCTAGGGAATGGTATGAGGATGTGGTAGCAGAAGAGGAAAAAGGTGATTGGGAGTGGCTAAAGAATGCTTTGAGAAGGAAGTATGGAAAATCTAATAACCCAGAAGACCTTTAGCGAGAGCTTAGTCACGATTACAGCCTTTGGGAGTAGATTTGAAGGAGTCTGGAGAAGGACCTTGAGGGTTTTGGTGGGAGAGAATCAAGTGCCACTAGAGGAAAGACAAAGTTATAGGATTGGAGAAGGACCTTGAGGGTTTTGGGAGAGAATCAAGTGCCACTAGAGGAAAGACAAAGTTATAGGATTGTTACATGGAGATATTAAGGAGAAAGCGGAGCTTAAGGATCCTGACACCTATGCAGAGGCAATAAGGATGGCCACAGAGCAGTGGAGGAAGAAGGTGAAGAAATAAGAGCCACCAGAGGAAAGACAAAGTTATAGGATTGTTACATGGAGCTATTAAGGAGAAAGTGGAGCTTAAGGATCCTGACACCTATGCAGAGGCAATAAGGATGGCCACAGAGCAGTGGAGGAAGAAGGTGAAGAAACAAGAGCTGGCTCTTAAAAGGAAAGGGAGGCAGGCATGTAGGTTAGATATGACCATGGGTCATGTGGGCATGTAGTGGAGCTTTTGCCTCTGTGGACATGCATGTAGAAAGGGAGCTTTGTGTGGAGGCTCCAAGGATTGTAGAGCAAAATAGAGGAGAGGATGGTTTGTATAAAGAGATTCAAAGGTTGACCAAGAAAAGTGAAAATCTTAATTTTGCTATGCAGGTTATTCAAAACCAGGTGAGAACACCATAAGGAGAGAGTCCAGAGAGGAGTCCAGAGAGGAGTCTAATGGAGCACTTCCAATGCTACAATTGTGAAGAGAGGGGCCATATAGTGCCTCAATGTACTTAACCAAGGACAGAGACAAGAGGTGTGTATCCTATCATTCAAAGGCCATAAGGTAATAGAGGTGTTGGCAATAGGGATGTAGGTAATGGGAATCAGGTGCCAGTGTAAGGACAAGCATAGACCCTCAAGGTCCTTTGGGTAATGTGAATGTACTCAAAGCCATTGTGGAAGAGAAAGATGAGGTTGATGTGTTGGCTAAAGAGGACAAGGATGTAGAGGTCAGAGTTTAAGGATGCAGGTAAAGAAACAAAATCCAAAAAGAAGAGTGGAGTAGCCAAAATCTAGCAAGTAGGGAAACGCTAGAGTTAGGAGAAGAAAGATTGGCATGGATGACTTGCAATTGGGTGAGGGGAATTGCCTTAGAATCTTTTGGCTAATGTAAAACACAAGAAGGCTGATATCACCTATGGTTAGCTTTTACAATTGAACTCAAGCATAAAAAGAGACAACGATACAAGCTTGCAAGTGTCAGACAAGTTAAATTTAAGGTGCCAAAGGCTAATGTGGTTCAACTGAGTAGGCTTAGGTCAGCAAAGTTTACATTGATGCAGGAGATCAGGTGTGTATCATGACTAAGGAAACTGTGCATAACCTCAAATTGGAGGTGACAGGAAAGTCTATCTTCATCAGTGGTGTGAAGATGGCCAACAATTTGAAGGTGAAGTGTCTTGGTGTGGTTGAGGGTATGGAGTTAAATGTTCTTGGGCAAAGAGTGGTAATTAATATGCATGTGATGCCAGCAGGGGTTGGGGCATATCCCATCATTTTGGGAAGGCCCTGGCTGATTGCTATGAAGTCAAGGAGGATTGGTATAGAAGTTGCATTAATTTTTTAATTGACCAGGCCTAAGGAGAAGAGGATAAGATATGATTTGAAGATTGGC
The DNA here is from genome assembly GCF_041138505.1 of Cibotium barometz. Classification (NCBI taxonomy): domain Eukaryota; kingdom Viridiplantae; phylum Streptophyta; class Polypodiopsida; order Cyatheales; family Cibotiaceae; genus Cibotium; species Cibotium barometz. Next base: position 16,347,686 of record NC_141050.1, read on the forward strand.
AATATTTTGGAATTCGGAGAGAACCCGGAGTCAGATATAGGAGCTGATTCAACCTCCCTTGATAGTTATGATGCTTATTCTATAGGGTCCCCAAATGAAGCTAATGATGATTTAGGGTTGGATCAAAGCTGTTGGAGCTTGAAGCAGACATATGTGTGATGCATGTAGCTGATCATACGACTAAACAAGAACATGGTGAGAAGCCTAATGTATCGAAAGCTGAGCTAATGGAGATGCTTGCTAGTGATCTGACTAGTGAGGAAAGAGAGCAGTATGGAGTTTTGTTTGACAGGTATACCAAGATTTTTTCCAAGGATTATAGTCAAATTAGAGGTACTTCTAGTATGGTTCATGAGATAAAATTGAAAGAGGGGGGATCAAAGCCAATAGCACAGAACTTAAGAAGGTTGGGTACTATTCAATAACAAGTTTTAGAGGCAGAAGTAACTAAGTTATTTGCAAGTTGGTTTCATATACCCTGTTGCTAGTGTGGTTACTAGATCCAATCTCCCAAATCTCCTTCTTGTACTTAAGAAGTTAGCTTCAGTTTCCTATAAGGACTCACCTCTATCACATCGCTATCTCCTAATGCATCACTATGATCCACTAGAAGGTAGTTAGACATAGGCGTATCATCAATCATAATGCTCAGAATGCTCGTGATGCCATCCCAACCATCAAGATCATGCCCACATGATCTAACTCACACACATCACTCTCGCTACTATCACTATCACATACATTATACATATGTGTCAATGGCATCATATCATGTGTATCACTATCATCATGTGTATGTGTGTGTGATACATCAATATCATCAGTGTATGTGTGCATGATACGAGCATGATACATCATCATGGTCATTTGAATCTAAGTCGATGTAGTCTACATCCTCGGGAACATGGTCATAGGTGGCTCAAGAGTGTGGGAAACTTAAGAAAGGTGATGTAAGAAGACTCGCCCCATGCAAACAATGCCAAACCATCCGTGTCGAGGTGGCAAAGAAATGAAATAATGAAATCACCATGACCACACCATCTGGACCATATGCCACGTGCACTCCCCTCATCAAACAAATACCTCTAGTGATCAAGTATCAATGCCTTGAGCTCAAACAACCACTGATGGTAGGACTAATCCACCTCATCATAGCATGAAGTCGGCAAGTGAGTCTAGAGGTTTGAGTCTCGAAGTGCCAAAGGTATGTGTGAAAGCTACAAAAGATATGTGATACAAAGCACAAAATGGCAAGTCAAGGATCACGTAGACATAAAGATAGTGCCTGAGCTAATCTCATGCAATCAAGATCGATAATAGAATTGAAACAATTTTAATGATGATGATGGTGTGTATATCAGTCTCATAAGAAGGATAGAGGTAGTAAGAAACACCCATAGCTACGAGCGAACACTCCCCCCACAAAGCACACAATATGTTTAAACATAATCACAAAGCATTGAAGCATGTGAACAAAGGCTTAAAATCCCCAAGGAAGCCCAATTGTGTGAATAAGGCCCACAATACACCAATGCACATGAACAAGCACATATAAAAGCATGAAATTGTGTGAATGCCTCCCATAATGCACTAGATCACACCACAAATGATCGTCCCTCGTAAACACCCCAAGTAAGAATAAAAGAAGTAGTCTTCTGTAGGATCCTTGTGAACCCCTGGACTACTGTAGTCTTCTGTAGGATCCTTTTCCAGCTTTACCACCGGAGAAGTCCTAGACTACAGCCCTCTATAAGCGACGAGGCCTTATGCTTACTTACAGTGATGGTTGATCCCACGATGCACTGAACAGTAAGAAGAGTATATAAGCCCTTTAACTCCTCTTCCTCGATGAATACATAAATGTCTTACGTCTACAAGAATGCTCTACACTCACAAACTAGTCAATGAGCTGACCCTATGATTGTTGAGCTCTCTCAAGTTTTGTCAAACCTTTGAGTGCTGGTCATTTCTTAAATGTCATACAATAGCATTGCATGCATGTATGTATCATGATGGTGTGTTACTGCATGCTAAAATCTCTTATTTTCTTTAGACTTGGTATGTTTTCATTTGACATTGACTTCACCTTGTACTTGTCGAAGTAAGTATTGCACACAAACTTGTTAAGTTTGCAATCATCTATGCCAAGATTTTACCAAAATGTTCCTTGCATAGCAGTGTTGGCATATAACTATAATACAACTACATTCTAGACATATCTTTGATGAAATGCATCAAAGATATTGTCATCCATTGTGTGTTCTTGCAAACGGTGTTTTCTCAACACTTTTTGTTATCTTCTCTTGCAATACATCAAATTTGATCAAACTTATACACAAGATTGCATTGCATACATCAATATTGCATGAAACTCTTGCACCATTTGCTCTTTGCATGCACCAAGGTTACATGTAAAATGTCTCGTTTTTGCTTGAATTTTAGCAAGATTCACAAACCTTGCAACACTTTCATGTTCTATCTTCTTTGTGCCTTAATCTTGATAAAGATCTTATAAACTTTGCACTAAAATTAAGAAGATTGATAGGTAGAGAGTAGGGATTAGATGCTTATAACTGTTTCCAGCAATCTACGCATAAATCTTTGTAATAAATTGATTTCTACACAATCTTTAGATGCTTACAACTGTTTCCACCAATCTACACATAAATCTTTGCTAAACTGATTTTGCACAATCTTTAATATTCTACAATGTTCCACATAAAAATATTTAAAAAATTATACACAACAACCTTTAAAAACTGTAAATTTCTCCCATGACTTTGCTTGTCTTCGAAACAATGTGGTTACATTGAAGGCCTCATTTCAATATGAGGGGTATGTTTTTTATAAAGGAACATTCATTGTCTCAATGTTTCCTCATGATGGTAGGGACCTTTTGGGGTGCATATTGGCTAGGGGCAAATAGGGAGTTTGAAGAAGATCTTTGTAGAAGCCCATCTTTTGATTTCATGAAAAAATTCATGTTTTATGTATGGGAATGAAATCACCATACTGTGGCTTGGATGTCGATGATCTTTTGACTACTACACAGAAACCAAGGGCATGCATATCAGCATGGTGTGCACCATGATTTATCCTAGAGGCAAGTTAGTGGACAGCCTGTAGAGAATGAATAAGTCTAGTTTTGTTTATTCTTGTATTTATGAATTCTCATATGATTAAGATGCTAATATCTTGTCTCTTCTTATTGGTAAGCCTTAATGAGCATGGTGTGATCTTAAATTTCAAGGTTGTGTTGGTGAATGCTTCTAACATTTTCAAGAGTGTGATACAGAATCATTCCTTAGAGAGCTTCCTTCAGACGAGGCAAAAACACTTAAATTGAAGAGATAACGTTAAGCAAAGACAACTAACACATGGTATCTATTAACGCTAAATTGGTATACCAGTTTATGACAATGGGAATGGTTCACAGGTTTCTTTTTTATGTAAACAATATTGCCTTTGTGTTAAGACTCTTCTCTTTCCTAGGTTGAATACAATCAAAAGTGGAAGCTAAGCTTGCCAAGATTTCAAAGACCACAGACGTAATGGATAGATTTGGTAAATAGAAGAAATCTCTCAAAAAGAAATCAAACAAAAATATGTAGACAAAATGTCTAAGGTAATATACAAGTCTTTTTTTACATGTCTCATGTATTTTAAACACTTGTTAGTGTGAAATATATACATGTCTCATGTATTTTAAACTCTTGTTAGTGTGAAATATATACATACTTTTGTCATGAAGGTCTTAAATGTCATTAATCCGACATTGGGAGAGATAATTGGAGGACAAATTTATTCTCTCTTGCATTTGAGGGTGATGAATCTTATGTGACTTTGGATAAGCTTATCTCAAAAGAAAAATCTTATTTGACTTTGAATAAGCTTAATCTTGTAAGAATAAGTAGTGTTCCATTAGAAAAAAAGATCATGTGAGACTTACCCTATTGGAGGCATCAAAAGCACTCAAACAAATGTAATGTATGGTATTAAATAAGGGATGACTGAGTTCAAAAAGTGAGTTTGATGAGCAATCTATGTATTTATGTATTTGTTTTTTCATGTTTAGTCAATTTTGCAATCATGCTTTATTGGTTTAGTTATCTTTTAGAGATATCATTTAGAGATTATTTTGCTGGCTTCAAGATTTGGTACAGGTGACACACGCTTTAAGGCCATTGGTGATCACATAGAACTATAGTCTATGTGAATATTTTGGGAGGTAAGGATGGAGGGTTAAAATAATCTTTATGTTTCATTGACAAAGAGAGGTGGATACAAAGGGAAATTTAAACCCACCACTCCTTTAGGTTGGTGTATTTATTTTCTTTATTTTTAACTCAAGTTATAAAGAGGTCCTTGTGTTACATAATAGTTGGTTGTTTGATTGTTTGATGAACTCTCATTTTCTCATGTTCCTTAATGATGAGGGTGCAATTGAGGAGTTGCCATTTTAATGCAAAGGATGGACTGGTGGTCCAACAAAGAGGCATGTATGTCTTTACAATCCTTAGGCACTCTCATTATAGTTGTGTTACATAATGGTTGGTTGTTTGATTGTTTAGCGATGAAGGTCTTCTTTGGAGACAAGGATGTAAAGGACTTTGACATGGTGGGTGATAAGGAGTTGGCTGGTGTATTTGATGCAATGGTGCCACTTGTCCAAGAGCAAAGGTATTCTACTAACCTATGGTTTTAGTATGTTACTATGACTCATTGCATGGATGAAATGTTTTTGACTGCACTATTGTAGGTTCAGAAGAATAGTGCCCCCAAGGATACCCATGTGATTATTGGGCTCCCATAACCTCCACAAGATCCTAACTCCCCACTAGCCCTCTTGTAACCACTTCTTGATATAACATATTTTAATAACCAAATCCCAAAACTCATTAGCCTAAGCTAATGCTACTAATGCTAGGGTGTGTTCACACCCAAGCTAATGCCAAAATGCAAGGGGGTGTACACACCCGTCAATAAATGCACTTGAAAGAAAAATTACACATCATTCTCGTAAAAGTTTTGTAAACTACTTCTATTCAACAACCCACATGAGGACTCCTCATGACCCACATCAATCCTCCTCACATGAGGACCTCTCACATTCATAATCCATAAAAGGACGCTATAAAAAGACATCATGCAACATGCAAGTCCTTTCTAAACATTAGTCGGATGACACCTTCAATGCCATAGCCTCCATACAAGGAGACACACTACATATAAACTAACATAAATGTAAATGTAAGATAATATGATAGCTCAATTATGTCCCAAAAAGTAGTGTGGTAACAAAAACAAAATGACCAAGCAAGATAAAGTATCACAAGATGGGTACATGAGTAGTACTAGACAAATGGGTTCCCTAGGGGTAGCATCATCATCCACATACTCATGAACATGTGGCTCATAGCATGCCCTCTTGAACCCAACACCCTGCATAATAGGAGTCACACTCCCTCAATGATATCAGCAATCCATGTACAAGGAAAAACAAGGCCCCCTGGAAGCGAGACATGCTCACAAGAGTGGAGCAGTACCACACCCCATCTCTAGGACTAACCCTTTAGAAGGGCATAAGAGGTCAAGAAAGAAAACAAATGAAACCCACACTCCTCTACACACCATCTCACACTGATGATGTAGAAGATGATCTTGGGCAACTAGTGTGTGGAGGTAAATAGTGGGTGAGAACATGTTGGGAGAAATCTATCCTATGCTCCTCAAAGAAGTATCAGCTCTCATGCAATCAAAGGATTGGACTATATCCTCACCTATTGATGATATACAACAAAAGGTATCCACCTATTATCTAAACAATATACAAACATATATACACAACCCACACTCTTCATATTATGCCTAATGAGTTTTCCTCTTCATATACAACAAAAATGTATCCACCTATCATCTAAACAATATGTATACAAACATCTATACACACTCACACTCTTCGTATTATGTCTGGGTGCCCTACCATTAAGCTGCTCAAGTAGTGCGCAGTGAGAAATTATTGATTGGGACCTTCCTGCCTATCCATTCTAACAACGTCATATACCAATTTCTCTGCATCATCAAATAAAGACTTAAGAAGACCTAGCTGAATAGGATGCTTATGCTCTCTAACATTCACCATCAACCTTGTATATGATCGATCATCAGGCATCACATAGTATACAAAGCAATCACAAGTATCTATACAATAGACTTTTTCTTTGTAATGGGTACATGTAATCATATTGTTTCGTTCTGACGCTCTAGTACCTCGATCATCTCTTTTTCTAAAAAAATCCTTTGAAGAAAGTGTTATTGTGTATTTCATGGTTCAAGTAATAAGAACAGACTATCCTGCGACATTTAAGGTGTCCAATGCAATGGCTTATTCTCACCTTGATGTTTGGTAGAGCCATGTTAGTAGTATGTGGCTTTGTCCAAAGAGGCCCATCATACTTGTGTTGCATTGCATCCGTTTTATTATCTAATCTCTCATCAGAAGGGGGAAATTTTCGAATCTCTCCCCCCCTTGCACCCACGTAGCCGCCACCACAACCGCGCCATGCTTCCTTCACTCGTCTCTCTCCTTTGCCCTGTGATCTTCTTCTCTTCGAGTTCAGTGCAGTGGGGAGGCCATCAGTGCAAAGGGGAAACCATCAACGGGCGCGCTGAGACCGCCATGCTGCCTTTGCTCGTCTCCCTCCTATGCCCTGTGAGCTTCTTCTCTTCAAGTTCAGTGCAATGGGGAGGCCATCAGCGTAAAGGGGAAACCATCAGCAAAAACCCCTTAAGGGAGCGTATGTATCTGCAGTTCAATTTTGCATCAGTTTTGAATTAGGGTTTTTGACCTAAACTTGATGCGCATAAAGAGGGTCTTTGAACTTTCTTTAGCCTGTATGTCACCATCCAACGGCTTCCAGCCACAACTCCTCTCGAGATTGAGGCAAGTCCAACACCTAGCCATGATTTCTCACCAAAGTTCCCTTGTCACATACCATCGAAACCTGCCCTCTAGGTGTTAGAGCCTGGCAATGGAATTTTCCAGGTCTTGACTTCACTTGGGTTATCCCAATTTGTGAAAGTCCCCATTAGTGAGCTCCTTCACTCACTTTTATAACCCCATTAACGTGTCACTGTTTAGCCTTATCATTGAAGATAAATTAGTTATCTTTTGGGGACATGACAATGTGTGTCCCACCTCACAAGATTATACTCATTGTTGCATGGATTTGTGGAGAGAACAGAACAAAGCAATGCGCAAGCTGCTAGGTGTATGCCCAATGGTACTCCCCCCCCCCCCCCCCCCCCCCCCCCCCCTTTCCTTTGGTTTGAATCAACGAGGGACTAGCTTCTAGTAGTTGTGCAATTTAGCTTAAACGCAGATGTCTTCTGCTGCCTTATGATTTCTTTTAGCCTCCCATTAGTCACTAAAAATTGTAGTCCCCTGACCAACTAGTTAAGCCATCTATTTTGGATGTAGATATTCCTCGCGTAGACAAGGATTACTTTATTTCTTTAGCAAAGTGATCGAGGTGAGCCATTTGCTACGAGTTTTGGTTTTTTCAATTAGTCTCGTGTTACCTTTCAAGGGAGGGTATGTATTTGCTGGTTCAATTTTTCTAGGGAGGTTATGTTTATGTTTTTGTTTAGTTTTTCAAGGGAGGACATGACTGTTTGTTTAACACATTACACATTTAACTTAACACATACGCCATTACATGTAGTTTTCAGCTTCCAAAGGATGTAGCCCATGTCCAGGTTCATTTGCTATTTGTTGGTAATGATCTAAGACTCAGTTATTCATTTAATATATAAAAGAAGATGAACACATGTCTAATTGGGACATAGGAAGGTGGTGGTTGTGAAAATAGACTTGTTATATATGAAGGGTGTTTACCTTTCCAGGTTTCCTAGAGAGTTTTTTCATTCCACCTTGCAGATCATCCTAGCAAGCATCTAAGAATGGTTCCATCTCCTCCTAGCAGCATCTTTGGAGTAAGTGATGATTTTGATTTTTGTTACATTCATGAGGTTTTTCATGCATGAAAGGTTTTCAAATATAATTTGGGTTTTCTTGTACACCATAGAGGCCACTACAAGCTATGCTCTCAGATCGAGATGGATATGCCATAGGCAACTTGCCCATGAGTCAATGGGTTCATCCACCTCAAGCAAAAGACATAAGCACATTGGTTTGATGCCCATTATTTTGGAGGGAAACAATGCATGGTATCAAGAGAATGAGGGGGATGATGTGAGTCATGAGGTGGAGGTGAAGCAGGATGTTGCACCTATAATGGAGAATAGTTTCACTATTGTTGTGATCGACCTCCAAATTATCCATTTGTCTTTGGGAAAGGGATTCTTGAGAGGCTATTGGAAGAGGTAATAGAAGGGTTCATCGAGAAGAAGCATCAAAGTGATTGCCTGAGAATTCCTTTGTGTAGGCTTCTACTACCAAATGAGGCAATGAGAGCAGTGGGGGTTAGCGCCGATGCCTTGGCAGCTAAGTTTAGAAGATCTAAATATTTTGTTTTGTCTGTTCCATTACTACTATCATTAAAAAATATGAGAGAAGATATGATGATGAACTTGAAGAATGGGGCTCGCTATAGAGAGAGGTTAATGATGAGTTTGAAAGAGAGCTCCCTCCAAAGTGGGAGGATCGTCGCGGTAAGAAATTCAGTGTGTGGGATGGAAATCATTGTCTAAAAACATGGTTACCGAGGATGATACAGAGAGGTAAAAGTGACCTTATTTCTTCATTTTCTCATTTATTTTTATTAGAGACGATTCTCAATGGTCATTATGATTTGCAGAATACTCTGTGGTGAGATGGAGGCATTGTCGGGTGAAATGCCTATTTGAGCATGTAGATCATGATACAGAGGGTGAGCTATTGCTTACACTAAGAGCCCAAAATGAGTAAGTACTCTTCTATATCCCTAACTATATATGGCATGGGGTCCATGATGTTTTGTGAAAGAAATGAATGATGGGTTTTATAATAGTATTGCTCGACGAACCACGGTGGGCACAAATTTCTCTCAAGATGTCTTCATGTTTCAAAAATTAAGAGGTCTACCAGTAGAAGATCGACATTGGATTGAGGTTGAGCTCGTATGTGAGCAAAAGATGGGTGGCTCAAAGGGATCATAGTACAATGCCTAGAGTGAGTTTGATGCTTCTGTGTAGAAAGAGCTTGAGGAGATTGCTAGAGACATGACCATTGATGCCTCTATCACACTGATGGGAAGACTATGGCAATAGCCATGGTGGAAAAAAAGGACACTTAAAGAATGTGCCTATAAGGTGATAATTTCCTCCTTCAATTTTCTTTGTGTGATCATATAGACACAAATTGATGTAAATTATTTCTATGTAAGATGCTTGCAATTGCAAATTTAAGCAATGGGTCAGGCTTTTTCTCAATCTTGTTTAACTACAATTGGAAACAAGAGAAGGAGTTGACAAAGGATAAGTTGCACTCTTTAGTCAGCACAAGAATCCCTCCCGAAAGCTATCTTTCAAAACATGCTTGTACGAATGGTTATTGTGTTCTATTTACCATCTAATGTTGTTTATGTTTGTGGGTAGAAAAAAAGCAAATATTACACTCTATGGCCACTACAAAGCTGAAAGACTGTATTGCTTTTCGATACAATAGTGCAAAAAAATTTCAGATCCATATGCGCAAGGAGGTATATTAGTGCTTTGTGTATGACCATTGTAAGAAACTAAAAGTAGACATTGAAAATGAATTACCAAAAGACTTTGACATTTTGGTTTTGTAGACAGAGAAAGGAGCACATAGACAAGGCCTTCGTATAGACATTGAAAATGAATTACCAAAAGACTTTGACATTTTGGTTTTGTAGACAGAGAAAGGAGCACATAGACAAGGCCTTCGTAGAGCTATGGGGGAAATTCAAGAACAAAGAAGGTGAAAAGAATCAATCAGAGCTTGAAGAGTCATCCAAGCATGTCCTATATAGGTGAAATATCACATACTCTTAGCAATAGCATGATATGTCCTTTTTTTTTAAAATTGCGATTCTAACATATTCTAAGTTTGTATGTATAAGGTGGTTGGTTAAGGTCGATGATGAGACCACTCTTGAAAGTCTTCCCAAATTGACAGAGGAATGGCTCAATATAGATGGGGAGACAAGCATGTATCCGAAATGGATGTAGGACAGGCATGAATGAATGGCAGATGCAGTATTGCCCTTGGTGAATGGAATAAAGGGATGAAGCAATATTTTATAAAGGTACTTTGAATTGTATTAGTAAAAAGGTATGTATCTAGAAGTTTTTTAAGTTCTTAATATTTTTGAAGTTTTTTTAATTGTTAAGAGCATTGTCACATAAATCAATTGGAGAATGTTGGTAAGGTGGGGTCAGCATCTAAGAGAAGCTCAGCATCAAGGGAAAATACGACAAGTAGAGTGGTGGAATCTTCTATTAAGAAGAGGCTTAATTATTTGAGCGCAATGTTACTATATTATAGTAGTGATGTGTGTGAACACACTTAGGACCGCCGGGACACTTTTTCCCTCACTAGGAGGTTTTTTCCCCCGTGCATTGTATATACGCCCATTATCTTCTAGGGCTTGTTATCTTTCATTTTTGGCACTCATAATACACTACTGTGTTGTGCTCAAGCTTCCTCATCTTCTTGAAGTTGTGTGTGCATTCCTGCAACCCTAATTCCAACAATTGGTATCAGAGCAGGCTTCCTCCTCCCGGGCAGCATCACCGGCACCTGCCGCTTCATCTCCTCCGATTGCGACGAGGTTTCACGAGCGTCTGCAGGTTAGTATATGCCGTGGGAGAGCCCATAGGGCTAGTTCGTTTCAGAATTTTGATCTGAAGTCATTTCGCCCTCCGTTTTTGCATTCCAAGTACTGTGCAGGCAAAATCGTCCTACTGTGCAGATTTTCTGTCAAGATTAAAATCTGCAGGACAGGTGCCCATTCGTCTGTTTTGGGCTGTGCTACATAGCACAGGTCGATTTTATACAGGTTTACCTCTTACAGACAGCATATACATCTAGTAGTACAGTCATTGGCCATGGCTGACAACAATGATGTATTCCGCATGTTGGCTGCTGAGGATAAGTTGGATGGCACCAACTATCCATTGTGGGCATATATGATGCGACATGTATTGGTAGCAAAGGGGTTATGGAACATTGTGCAGGGTATTGATGCACGTCCTATTGTGGCTGGGAATGTTGCAAACACATCAGAAACAGGTACTGTTGATGATGGTGCAGGCACAAGTGCTGTAGCAGCTGTTCGAGAACCACCACTTTCAGCAGAGCAGATTCGTTGGGATGGTAGAGATGCGCAGGCTCATGCCTTGATTGCGCTGTCTGTCAAACGTACCATTATCCCACATATTCGCTCCTGCAGGACTTCTAAGGATGCTTGGGATGTACTTGCCACATTGTATCAGGCAAGAAATGAGGCTCGTGTTGCTTACCTCCGAAAACAGTTGGAGAGTGAGCATATGAACGAAGGTGATTCTATGGATAGCTTTTTGACAAAGATCAAGGATTTCAAAGAGCAGCTCATTTCTGCAGATGAAATCCTGTCAGACAGTTCACTTGTGCAGACTGTTTTGAATGGTCTACCAGATTCTTATCAGGGTTTTGCTTCCACTCTTCGCTTGATGATGAAAGGCAATCCCAATGCCTTATCATTTGAGAAGTTAGTTTCTGTTTTGCTGCAAGAAGACCAGTCAAGGCAAAACAGGAATATTATGCGTGTCGCAGATCAAGCTTTCGTTGCTAATCAGAGAAGCGGGAAAGGTAAAGCTGGCTTTTCTTCTAGTAAGCAGAAATCTGCAAATGCTGCGCAACCAAAGAAGGAAGACAAAGATGAGAAGAAGGGTGACAAACAGAAGACATTTTGCAAGTACTGTAAGGGAAATGATCATGTCATCAAAGCGTGTCCTAAGCTGGCTGCGAAAGAGGCTAAGAAGAAAGAGGCTGGTATGGCTGTTGTTGCAGATGCCTCTCCTTCTAACAATGAATCTGCTAATGTTGTTCAAGATACAGAATGGGCATTCAATGCGCAGTGCAGTTATGACCCATCTTTGCATGACACATGTATGTCTGCAGTAGATTCAGATGTATGGTACTTTGACAGTGGTGCCACTAAGCATATCACCTCGCAGCGCAGTTTATTCACTTTCCTTGAGTTTGCTCCCACAGGGAATACTGTCACTTGTGCCAATAACTCCTCTTATCCCGTTAAAGGAGTTGGACAGATTATGCTGAATGTTGCAAATTGCAACACCTTTACACTTTTTGATGCATTGTATGTGCCAGGGATCAAAAAGAATCTGCTGTCAGTCTCCGCATTTGCCAAAACAGGTTTGGTTGTAAAATTTGTGGATGACAGATGTACTGTTCATGATCTCTCTTGTGGTGACATCATTGTAGCATCTGGTTCACTATGTCGAGGGCTGTATAAGCTCAATATGGATGGCAAATGTGTAGAGGATTCAGCATGTGCTATTATGGATACGCAGGCTATTTCAAATGCAAAACTGTGGCATGCACGTTTTGGTCATCTGAATTTTGCAAGTTTGCTGCGCCTGCAGAAATCTGAAATGGTGTCTTCTTTGCCTAAGCTTGAGGCACCTGTCAAGCATGTTTGTGAGGGCTGCATATTGGGTAAAATGCAGCGTGCTTCCTTTCCCAAAGATGGATCAGTGAGAGCTGAACGCAGATTGCAGCTTGTTCACAGTGATGTTTGTGGTCCCATGCAAACTCCATCATTTGGAAACTACCTTTACTTCGTGACTTTCATTGATGATTTTACCAGGCATGCATGGGTATATCCTTTGAAGGCAAAGTCCGAAGTGTTTTTGTGCGTCAAACAGTTTTTGGTTATGGCTGAAAATGTGTCAGAAAGTAAGATGGGCACCCTCCGTTCAGATCGAGGGGGGGAGTATATGTCTTCAGAATTTAATGCATTTCTGGCTGAGCGTGGGATAAAACACCAATGTACAGTGCCGTATACACCACAGCAAAATGGTGTGGCTGAGAGAAAAAACAGGTCTCTCATGGAAATGGCAAGATGTATGGTTAAGAGTCAAAGTCTACCACATGGTTTTTGGCTTGAGGCTGTCATGTGTGCCACTTATGTACTAAACAGGTGTCCCACCAAAGCATTACAGGTTGTCACTCCATATGAGGCTTGGCATAGCCGCAAGCCATCTGTTGGCCATTTACGTGTTTTTGGTTGCCTGGCATATGCATTAGTGCCTGTGCAACATCGCAGAAAATTGGATGACAAAGCTGTCAAATGTATTTTTGTTGGATATAGTGCTGAGAGCAAAGGCTATCGTTTGTATCATCCACAGACAAAGCGCATTTTGGTTAGCCGTGATGTTGTATTTGTGGAAGATGCAGTTCAGCCCTTGGTTTCATGTACTAAGGAGACAGATATCAGCTCACGTGATGTCTATGATACATTGTTGCCTCTTTTCAGTGGTGCACAGTCAAGTGCAATACCTCATGAGGCAGTTTTTCAGCCTATGCAGGTTTTAAATGATGGCACAGATCAGCCTATATCTGATGCAGATGTGCATGATGCACTTGAGGATGAGAGACAAGAGATTGAGGGCTCTAGGAACATGCCTAGATGGCTGGTGCAGACTTTGCGTGACAGCAAGTTGGATGCCCCTTTGTCTAGTCGCACTCGTTCTGGCTCTCATGGTGCCTCTTATGCGTCAGATTGTTATGCATTGGCTGTTTCTAGTATGTGCGATGAAAGTGAGCCTGTTTCATTTGATGAGGCACAAAGTTCAGAAAATTGGATGGCTGCTATGTAAGCAGAATACGATGCTATTATGAAGAATGGTACATGGTCTTTATGTGACTTGCCCCCTGGCAAGAAGGCCATTGGCACTAAGTGGGTATACAAATTGAAGCGTAAGCCTGATGGCACAGTGGATCGCCATAAGGCTAGGCTTGTTGCAAAAGGTTATGCTCAAGAGAAGGGCATTGATTTTGATGAGACTTTTGCTCCCACATGTCGTATGACCACTGTTCGTAGCATCTGTGCATTAGCAGCTCATAATGGTTGGAATGTACATCAGCTGGACATAAAGACTGCGTTCTTAAATGGAGATTTGCATGAGGAGGTGTATGTATCGCAGCCTCGTGGTTTTGTTCAAAGAGGGCAGGAAAACAAAGTGTGCAGGTTAAAAAAGGCTTTATATGGTTTAAAGCAAGCTCCACGAGCTTGGTATGAAAAAATACATGCATATTTGACTGCACATGGGTTTCAGAATAGTCCAACAGAAAGCACTTTGTATGTTAAACGTGTGGATGGTGTACATCTAATCATTGCTCTCTATGTCGATGACATGCTGCTCACAGGACCAAATGAGAGTCATATTGCTGATTTTAAGGCTGATTTGAATGCCTCTTTTGAGATGTCAGATTTGGGGCATTTGCATCATTATTTGGGGATACAATTTAAGCAGTGTGATGGAGGTATTGCTTTGTGTCAGACAAAGTATATTGAAACATTGTTGCGGAGATTTGGCCTTGAAGACTGCAAGCCTATTGCTACTCCAATGGAGACAGGTTTGAAGTTGAGTCTTCATGATGCTGGAGATCACTTTGATGTCACACTCTATCAGACAGCTGTTGGTTGCCTCATTTATGTATGCATTACGAGGCCAGACATTCAGTTTGCAGTCTCACAGGTGAGCAGATTTATGCATAGCCCAGGCATTAAGCATTGGCAGGCAGTGAAGCGTATCTTTCGCTATTTGAGTGGTACTCGGCATCTTGGGTTGTTTTATCCCAAGGGGGGATCATTGCCGCCAGATTTACATGCTTTTTCAGATTCTGACTGGGCTGGTTGTTATGACACACGCGTGTCCACGAGTGGTTTTTGCTTCATGCTTGGAAGCTCATGCATATCATGGTTGAGCAAGAAGCAGCCTACTGTGGCCACTTCTAGTTGTGAAGCTGAGTACAGGGCAGCTTTCACAGCTACGGTTGAGTGTGTGTGGCTCAGACGCCTTATGGCTGATTTGGGTGTTGGGCAGCCATCTGCCACCACCATCTTCACTGACAGTCAGAGCGCATTGGCAGTTGCGCGGAACCCAGTGTTCCATGCTCGTACGAAGCACATTGAGGTGCACTACCATTATGTCAGGGAGAGACTCTCTGCAGGAGAGATCAGTTTGGCTTATGTGCCAACACAGGATAACCTTGCAGACCTTTTCACAAAGGCTCTGCCTCGTGAGAAGTTCGAAGCTTTTCGCAAAGCTTTGGGCTTACTCCCTTTTGTGGATTCGTCCACATAGCTAGACACTTCCCTATACATGAGTGCTAGCTCTTGTTCACCGCATCACTCCAGGGGGGATTTGTTACCATATTATAGTAGTGATGTGTGTGAACACACTTAGGACCGCCGGGGCACTTTTTCCCTCACTAGGAGGTTTTTTTCCCCGTGCATTGTATATACGCCCATTATCTTCTAGGGCTTGTTATCTTTCATTTTTGGCACTCATAATACACTACTGTGTTGTGCTCAAGCTTCCTCATCTTCTTGAAGTTGTGTGTGCATTCCTGCAACCCTAATTCCAACACGCAAAAGCCTCATCCTTAAATAATCAAGACTCATCCCTCGACAAAGAGGAAGTCCAAGAAAAAGCATCATTTATGATTGCAGTCAGGTACATGATTTTCATGATATTTTTCAAGTTCATGTTTATATTTGAGACATTGTTGTGTTGTGGTTGATTCCCAAAGGGAAATTCTCTCAACTTATTTTTCTTTTGGTGTGTGTTTTTCAAGGTGATGCTTGTATCACAAATAGAAGCCATGCAATGTCTCTCTTAGGAGATATTGTGAACTTGACAATTTCACAAGAGGCTGGGTTTGTACTTACCTTGCCATTTACTCACATGCATCTCGCTTGAATTTTGTGAATTGAGATTTTTTTGTAATGTTGCTCTTTTTTATAAAATTGTAATGTTTCTACAAAAAGTGAAAGCTAGTGGGTTGCGTTATTATGGAGAAGAAATAGTTGAAGTTGTGCATGTATTCTTTTTGGAATTTCCAACAAGTTTCTTGATAGAGTCTATTAATTTTTTAAATTTTCTTGAAACCAAGATGAAAGTGGATCAGAAACTAAGCTCTGATACCAATGAAAGAAAGGAGCATTTAGATTAGCCTTGGATTAGTCTAGATTAGGATGATTAGCTTAGGTTTAGAGAGAAAACAGAGTAATTGATATGTATTATGATGGTTATCAAAAGGTTTCTACGACATTGGCCCATGTTTACTTATATACTAGGGCATCCTTTCACACTACACTTATTAATGTCCATTGGCAT
This sequence comes from Cibotium barometz, assembly GCF_041138505.1. Taxonomy (NCBI): domain Eukaryota; kingdom Viridiplantae; phylum Streptophyta; class Polypodiopsida; order Cyatheales; family Cibotiaceae; genus Cibotium; species Cibotium barometz. The sequence goes on from NC_141050.1 coordinate 16,364,060, forward strand.
GCCCAAGCCTAGTCTTAACCCTTGGTCCCTTTCACATCCCCTTCATCCCTTAGCCTTGGGCCCAAATTGACTTGAGTCTCTTTTTACTGTGTAACACACATTCACATCTTCGTGATGAGTTGTACCGTTATGTACTCATTATCCTTTTGGTGATTGCAATTTTGATGTGAATATCTTAAGATATTCACGGCTATAAAAAAACCAATCTAGTTTTTCACACCAAGTCAAAGTATCAGTTCTCATACTTTACACCTTCTCTAACCTTAGGAAATTCATCTATCATTGTTTTGCATCAAAATATGAACTTTCATTTGACGTGAATATCTTCAAAAATTCACGCGTGAATATGCTACTCTGGTGGCTATTCACATCATAATAATCATATGCATTACGGCTCTAGGTGTAATGCTATGTTATGAAATCATTTTTTTTCAATCTTTTTGAATAAAAAATATACATCATTGTTAAGTGTTTGATTGCCAATTATAAATCTGACTGTAATAAAGTAAAAAGGGACTTGAGTCAATTTAGGCCCAAGGCCAAGGGATAAAGGGGATGTGAAAGGTGCCAAGGGTTAAAACTAGGCTTGGGCATGCCCATGGACATTTATAAGTGTAGTGTGAAAGGATGGCCTAGTATATAAGTGAATATAGACCAATGTCATAGGAACCTTTTGATAACCATCATAATACAAGTCAATTACTCTCTTTTCTCTCTAAAACTAGGTTAATCATCCAAATATAGGCTTATCCAAGATTAATTAGGTTAATCCAAGGCTAATCTAGATTCTCCTTTCTTTCAATGTGCAAGTATGTGAGTTTTTTTCCTTAATTTAAGATCATTTTGGCATGAAAAATTAGACTAGTTTTCCATGGTGTAAACATTAACATTGGTTTTTCATGTCAAATGAAGTTTTAAATATCTTGCTTTTGAGGAGATTATTTGGTCCACTTGATCACTTGGAAGGGATAGGAATGATTCATGCTATTTTTGGAACACCTTTTTTGGATGCAAAAAACTTAGATTCTCACGAACATGAACTTCCACTAGTTTTTCCTACAAGCATATCTCATAAAGCAAAAATCATGAAAGATACACAAACCTTTCTAGACTTTGTAGTTTTAAGGTCACTATACTACCAAGTGTAAGAGGCCTCCCAAGATTCACTAACCAAGATCTCCTAAACATAACCTAAATAAGATTAGAGAAAGCCAAATAAAAGGGGTGCATGTAAGCTCACTATTGATTACTCAACCATAGTGTATTGGGCGGTTGTCGGTCTAAACAAATGAACGAATAGTCACAATCAGTCATACTTGAACATCAAGCGGTGCTTGTACGCCTATTATAAATTGTAAGTACATGAATAAACCAGCAAGGTTATCTTGTCTATGAGTTTTGTGTGTTTTTTGTGTGTGCAAATCTTGCTATGTTTTGTGTTTACAACCTATTATATTCTTGACGATTGTTCTCTATGAAATTATGCAATAGTTAACATCATTTATCCGCATTAATCTTATCAATTAATTATTGACGGATAACACATGGCGACCACGATCATCAGATCCTAGGTGATTACATACGCACGTGCTCTCAAGGATCGTCGTCGCCCGATTATTCCATGTATCGGTGAACCGCGTCGTCGACGAAGAGGTCGTCGTTCCATTCGTGCGAAGTGTTATGGTGTTTCATCTGATGGGGAATCACAAACCAGTGAGGATGAATCGATGTCCCTCAATCAATCGTAGACGAGCTCGGTTGTTGCGGTTTGCAGCACAATAAGAATATTTGAGTCCCAAAGAAGGCATAATCAGTTACTTGGTTCACCATTTGGAGTTGCAAGGCAATTATTTTCGCTTCCGGTAGTGATGGCAATTGCAGCACCTGTTCGTTACAATAAATTCAGTGGAAAGTCCTCGGAAGACCTTGATGCTCATGTTAGACAGTTTAACAAACACTATGCATTAAATGTGCTTGGGGCAGTGGATGTTGCACGTAAGGAGGTAGTGTTTGAGAGAACGCAGCAGGGTACAGCAACGCGATGGCTGTCAGAATATCTAGTGGATCACTTCCCGACTTATGATGAGGTACAGCGTGCGTTTTTGTGACTATTCAGGATAGAGAAGATAGTGCCGCAAATCCTAGAGGGCCTACGGGAGTTAAAGCAAGGCCAAAAGGATGTGGAGAATTATGCAACCTACTTCCGAATCTTTTTGCAGAGGGTTCCAGCGGCTCAACAACCAACCCCGGAGGTACTGAATTCCTACTTTTTGATAGGAAGAACGAAGTAGATTATGCTTCTCGGGTTAGAAATGTGTGCACATCAACTAGCACTATATCTACCGAAGCAACCGCCCTGGTGGGAAGCAGCTAATTTACAACATGAAATATTTACAGCGTGTGCAATTCGTTCGGTTGCTGCTGGATACTCGTAGAGAACCTGCCCGAGTAGACCCCTCAGCACCACACCCACTGCAATGGTTGCAGGATTGGCAAGAGCGGCAAGATCCGCTGGTTTTCAGATGTCGAGACCTCGTAGAGGAGACAACAGGAGGAACAACAAGGTGGTGTGGCTGCGACGTCTATGCAGACCTTTGTAAACTTACTTTTAGAATATGAAGATTGATACTGGAGTCTGTATTGTGGGATCCCGAGTCCACCGTGCATGCCAAGTGTATTGGGCGGTCGTCGATCTGAGAACAAATAAACGAATAGTCACAACCAGTCATACTGGAACGTCAAGCGATGCTTGTACGCCTGCTACTATAAATTGTAAGAAGTACATGAATAAATCAGTGAGGTTATCTTGTCTATGAGTTTTGTGTTTTTTCTGTGCACGCAAATCTTGCCATGTTCTGTGTTTACAGCCTATTATATTCTTGACGATAGTTCTCTCTGAAATTACGCAGTAGTTAAGCTTATGTTAACATCGTTTATCCGTATTAATCTTATCAATTAATTATAATGGATAACACATAGGATCAGTACTTTGATCCACCCCCAAGATAGGGGGCTAAGGTTCCACCCCACAGAATTGGCATCCCATACCACCACTACCTATCCATAGGGGCCCTCGGTAAGACTATCTATGAACCACCATGTCCACAACAAGAATAGAGACTTTGGTCGAAGCACCAACCATCAGAAGTGCATCACACGATTGACTACACAATAATAACCCAAGGCATCACTTAAATAGTGATAACTACCACTATAAATAGCTAACCTAATAGATAGCCAATAGTCTAGTTTTTTTAATTATAAACCTTATCCCTTTGTATCTGCCTGCTCTCTCCTAATCCCAGGGTCCTCTAACTATACTAGATTAGGCTTGCTAATCTACGGATTAGCTCTAGGTTCATAACACTTGCATACACCTCATGTTGTATCCTCTTACATGATCCCTATTGAGGAAAGTAAAATTATTGAGAGTATTAATATGGGATCAAGGAGGAGGCTATCCTTGTTGGTAAACTAAATACATGCATCCATGTAAACACTCATTCACTTGAATCATGCAAGGGGAAAATAACAATTTGGGGTATTATTTATTTGTATGTGCTTACATATATACACAAACATTATGGCATACATAGAAAAATATTTTTCATTTTATTTGTGGGTCTTAGAAATTTACTAGTGTTGTTAATACTTTGGCCACATAGATACGCAATAAAAGCAAAAGGTAGTAACAAAAATTACAAACAATTTGATCACCTTAGGCTAGTGCTTGTTCTTAGATCTTAATTACTTGAGTACTATATGTAGGAAAAAAATGCCATATCTCCCATTAAATATTTAGAATCAAATATTTCTCCTTAAGGTTTATACTTCTCAGATAAGGCCTTTTCAAGAGCATGTATGTTGTAGATATAGCTTGCCATGTGGCTTCGTGTTCCTTATTACGGTTTATACTTCTCAAATCAAGACTTTTCAAGATCATCTATGTTGTAGATGTAGCTTGCCATGTGGCTTCACGTTTCTTAAGGTCTACACTTCTCAGCTAGGGCCTTTTCAAGAACATCTATGATATATATATAAGCTTGCCATATGGCTTCGCATTCTTGTATGAAGAGACTAAAATATAGAAAGGACTTGTATATATATACAAATATTTTGAGACTAAAATATACATAGGACTTGTCCTTTTGTGTTTGAAGAAAACTTGATAAGAGTTAAGTTTTGTGAATACGAGTAAGTTATAGAGATAACACACCAGCTGAAGTCATTAATCCAAAGCTAATCATTGATTTACTTTTTAATCACAGCACAGTTAGTTGATCCCCAAAAAAGTATGTGTCCATGCATGCGTATATGTGTCCATGCATGCGTATATGTGTGAGAGTATATGTGTGCATGTGTGCACATGAGAGAGAGAGAGAGAGAGAGAGAGAGAGAGAGAGAGAGAGAGAGAGAGAGAGAGAGGTTCCTTTTTAACACCTATAAAGAGGCTTAAAAATTGCTATAATAATTCTTATCACAACAACAAAGAAAAGTGTGTTAGCTCTTGAGAACTTCAATGTAGCGACATCCCTTACAATTCCTAGTAATAGTGATATCAATTTGCCCTCCATTTTGGTGTTGTTCCCACGATACTTCATCTGATGTTATTTCACTGCACTTTCCATGTTTTATGCAGTCAAATACAGTTTCAACTGTTGCAACACTTGCTAGATTTATAATTGGGAATCAAAAAATTGATGAGGTATATTTTTATTTGAATTCCCAAACATCTATCTCAAAACCTCCGTGATCTCTACTTTTGTCTGGTCATCTGATTGCTGCTTTGTTTTGTTGTGACTCATCATCTGAGGCTATTACAAAGACGATGTTTGATGCCGAGTATTCTTTTTCCAAATGCTACCTAGATGAACACCAAAAGGTTTTTTCCATGAGTACAGCCATAGCAGGAGCTAAACACATAGTTAATGTGCCTTCTGTACCACTGCAATCTAACATGGAAGATTGGTGCCATATACTTTCATTTGGAAAAGGAAAACATGTATGATACACTGCATAAACCTTATTTTATAGTGGTTTAAGAAATGTTAGGTTGCTTTTATGATTCATGTTAATGAGCTTTTAACCTTCTCTTTGAGAATTCATAATGAATAAGAGAGAATGCATGTTTGCCTAAGTATAAAATGTTTTAGAGAGAGTCCCCCATAGGACACCACCTTGGCAAAGGCTAATACCATTCACAGCACTAGCTGAACACTAGTTGGGTCATCTTGCTTAATAGGCATGCAAGTACATATAGGCCATCCATATTAAGGTGCCTTTTGTTTGCCATTATAGTCAACCACACTTCGACACATGGGCTCTAGAAGCAACTTGCTAGGCCTAGTTGCACAACCACTTTTTTGTTTTGTTTTTCGAGCCTAGGCACAGATGTGCCCCATTAAACTCAAAAGGCCAAACACTCTTACTACAAGTCAAGATTAAAAAAGATTTGGTATCTAGATTTCTTCTCCATAGTTGGTTCTTCCGAGACATGGAAAAGAGTGTCCAAAGAGAGACACATTATGTCACATATCTATGTATTTAAGAAATTAAAATTTAAAAGATTTTGCAACAACTACAATATAAGTATCCTATTAGAGCTCAAAGCATAGTTTAGATCCACCTACCCTACCTAATAGTGGATTGGATGTGCCTTCACCACAAACACTTGGCTTTTGTCAATTGATTTGGATGTGCCTTCACTACAAGCACTTGGCTTTTGTCGTCGATGATTTTTTCCAAGAAAGATAGAATTTCTTTGCTCCCAGATCCCGTCATCTTGATATAGTGGATTGGATGTGCCTTCACTACAAGCACTTGGCTTTTGTCGTCGATGATTTTTTCCAAGAAAGATAGAATTTCTTTGCTCCCAGATCCCGTCATCTTGATATAGACATCAATATATGTGTCAATATGTGTATTGATAAAAGCATCAATAAATTGTGGTATGTGTCAAATAAAATGACAATATATGCATCAGTAACTTAATAAAAAATATTTTTATATCAATTTTTTGAGAAAAATCATTCACATTGATTTACGTAACTTCATAACTGTTCATCTTCCACAATATCCATTGCTCAAAGAGATCAATTTCTAATGCTATCTTTATTTAAAAAATAATTATACCACTTTTTTGAGAAAAATCAATAAAATTTGATTTACATAAACTTCATAAATGTTCATCTTCCACAAGATCCATTTCTCCAAAGAGATCGATTTCTAATGCTATCGTTATATCCCTTACATTTCCCAGCGGCATGGTAGCAGCCATCATATAATTAAAAGGTTATCCATTAGAATTTATGGAAGGATTTGAGGAGATACTATCAGTGGATTTGATGGAAGTTGATGAGGCATCATCATCATCATTGTGGTGTTCAACATCATGATTTTTGACATCATATGAATTTCTTCATTATGATCATGAGTGTGATCTCTAATAATCTGTAAATCTTAGGTTTCATGATCTAATGATTCCCATTTGTGCATAGGGTACGATCTACTTTTTCCCTTAGAGATTTTATAATAATAGTTTCCTCCTCTAAGTCTCCATCTTTAAAAATTTATTTGATATAAGAAGAAACTTGAATTACGTACCATCTTTTTTAATTTCAAGAGTCTAGTTGAAAAATTAAAGAGAATGCAGGGGAGAGAGAGCTTGAGTTCCTTGCAAGCAAGCACACACACACACACACACACGCACAAGAGAGAACAAGACACACGAGAGAGATGGATCGCTGAATTCTATCTTCTCTTCTCTACAACCATTAACATAAAGAGATAAGAGTACATACTATAAGGGAAAGTACTCTCCTACTATAGCATACAATGGTCGGTCCATAATGTGAACCCAACTACATGAGATGGTGCCGATAACTATGCCATAACTCTAGTACTCTAAAGTGGTGTCACACAGCTTGTTATCCACTACTAGTGGTATATCAACCATAATCTCCCCAACCATGCCAGTGGCATAAGTGCAAAAGTTATCACACCCAGACGGGTTATCAATGTTATAATAATAAATGATAATGGCTTTATCAAACGGGCTCACTCATATCACAAAGTAGCTTCTAAAACCAAGATAACTCACAAGTTGCTAAGCTATGCCTTTGTACTCGAGAATAAATCTGTCGGCGGCTATTTCTTGTTGCTTCACTCATAACACCACTCGTAAAAGAAAATATAAAGCCATTGGTAGATTTCCTATCAACAACACCACCAGCCTCAGCATCTTTGTACCTATGTAGCTGTATCTCTATGCCAGCCTCATAGAAAAGTCCATAATCAACTATGGACTTTATATACCTATGAATCTGTCTAAACACATCTAAGTATGGCTTCCTAGGGGCTTGCATAAACTGACTCACAAGTCCAACAACATAGAACAAGTATGGCCTTGTAATGGTCAAGTTTGGCCTTATAATGGCCTTGTAGATCAAGTTACCCCACTATACACTTATATATAGTGGGATCCTCCAAAAGCTCACTTGTATGTGTGGAAAGCTTTGTGTTCTCCTCTAACAGCACTAAAATAGGCTTACAACCTGACATACCATACTTGGACAACACATCCAAGCCATACTACCTCTTTAACAGTAAAATGCCATGAGGTGATCTCACCACCTCTATGCCCAAGAAATACTGTAGCTCACCCAAATTCTTCATCACAAAATTTTGATTTAAAAGTCTCCTGACATCATGTATACCATATCACTATCACTAGAGTGATATAATCAAGTCATCCACATAAATGACTAAAATCATGATCCCTCTATCTTTTTCACATAAAGTGAAAAATCTACATTGGATATCTAAAATTCAATGGTGACATAAGATACTCCCCGATCTTGTTTGATCATGATCTGGGTGCTTGCTTTAGCCCATACAAGGCTCTACATAACCTACACACAAAATCTGGGTGTCAAGCCATACAAGGCTTTACGTAACCTACACATAAAATTTGGGTGTTAAGCCATACAAGGATTTATGAACCTAGACACAAAATCTAAGTGTGCATCACTCGTAACCTGGTGGTTGTATCATGTATACTTCTCATAAATCACCATACAAGAAAGAATTCTTTACATCTATGTGATGTAGAGACCAACCCTTTGCGGTAATGATAACTCTCTCACGGTTGCCATTCTCTTATAACCGGGCTAAATGTCTCGTTATAGTAGTTAATGCCATAGGTTTGTGCTTGCATAATCCTTAGTAACCAATCTTACCTTCACTGATCCATCTACATTATGCTTAACCTTATACACCCACTTACATTTAATCACCTTCTTTTCCTTAGAGGCAAAGTTACTAGCTCCCATGTTGCATTCTCATCCAATGTTGCCATCTCCTTATTCATGGCATCTTTCCATTTTTTACTTCCAAGTGCCTGCTCAAAATAAGTGGGCTCCAATTTTTGTATTGTTTTAATCATGTAAGCATAAAGATGGGCTATATATCCATCATATCTCAACATATCAAAATAGGGTATCTAACCCTTGTAGATCTCTATACACCTGGATCTAAAAAAACAACCCTAGTTCTCCTTACACCAAGAGTAACCACTGATGGAATGCCAAGCTCCTCATCAAGGCTCTAATCAGAGCCACTAGAGACCATCCACATGTGAGTGACTTGCTAATAGATTAGGTATAAAAGGTTGATCTATCTTTTCCTTTCCTTTTCATGATACATGTGTACCTACATTTATCTTCAACCTGCTTGACCATGAACTAACATTGAATCCACTCTAGAAGACTCTTTAGGTCCACTAAAAGCACATGTGATTACTGCTCTACATGTGGGATAACATCATTACTTCTTACATCTACATCTTCTATTGCCTTCACTGGTGTATACCAACTACTGACCTCACCAAAGATAACATCTCAGCTTACTCCCATATCACTAGTGGTAGGGTTATAATATATATAACCTTTATACTCCAAAGGATAACCAATGAAAATGCATTTCTCTACCTTTGGATCCAACTTTATTCTCACTTCATCAGGAACATGCACATATGCAATACACCCAAAAATATTTAAGTGAGACATATATGGTTTTATGCTTGTAAACTTATGTTTAGGTGTCATACCATGAATAGCCTATAGCGGGGAGGGGCCTGTTCATAATGTAAATAGTAGAGTTGCTACTGCTTTAGCCCAAAAGTAATCTAGTATATTCTTTTCAGACCATCAAGGCACATGCCACTTTTTCAAAGTGCTTATTTTTCCTTTCTGTAACATCATTCTGTTGTGAAGTGTACTTGCATGTAAACTATCTCTTAATTGCTTTATCAAGAAATCACTTAACTCATTGAAAAAATACTCTCTCCCACCATCTGATCTTAGACATTTGTTTTACATATCTTTTTCCTTCTTGGAACAAGGATTTAAATCACTAAAAGTGACAAAACACCTCACTTTTTTCCTTCATAAAACAAACCCACACTTTCCTTGTCTGATCATCAATAAGTGTAACATAATACTTACAACCTACAATTATTACAGTTTGATCGATCCCCATACATCTGAATATTTAACGTGTGTAGCACTGGCATGCTTGTGGGAAATCATGTTTGGCCTGATTACCAAGCTAGCATCATGCTTCACATACTTTATACATACCATCGACCTTAAACTTTGGAAACCCCACAACAATATTTTGGTCCTGAATAGACTTCAATCATGTCGTACATTCACATGACTAATACGCTTATATCATATGTCAATATCTGCAATGACCCCTATCTCATGCAAAAACATGGCTAATATGTCAATATCTACAATGACCCCTATCTCATGCAAAAACATGGCTAATATACTTATGCTATATGTCAATATTTGCACAATGATCCATGTCCCATGCAAAAACATGGCTGCCGTCACTCCAAGAATGTTCACATATCCAATGTAAATATCCTGCCATTTTTTGTTTTACTCTTTGTAGCAAGCGACATTGATTTTTGAAGTCTTCCACAAAACATCCTTGAGGATTAAACCTCACTTATAGACCTTGCTCAACCATCTGTCCACCACCACTAACAGAACCCATATTCATTGTAATATTTAGAACATGAAGTACATCTACTAAGTACTTCATTTTTCCATCCTACATAGATAATGGCACTTTGCCAACATGCACAATGGGATGCACAATATCGATGTTGATTTTTACATACCTAGTTTTTCCATTTGTAACATGTCTCTAAACCACTCACCATGACTAGTCATGTGGTTAGAGGCACCAAAATTCACATACCAAACATCTCTAGATCTTGACACATCTCCTATTATGGAATTGAGCATATGTTGCATCACAAATAGCTACTCACTTCTATCATCACCACCATGTTTCCTTGATGATACATAGTTACCTTGTTGTTGCAACTTTTCACTTTTAATATCATTCTACTTTTTATAGCAGTCCTTTGCCATGTGCCCTGGTTTTCCATAGTAATAATACTCTATGCTATTTGCACTATGATTTCTTTGCTAACCACCACGTGTCCTCGAGCTCCCCCTACCTCTAGAGTGGTTTCTTCCACCTTTTTATACATTTGAATCTTATTGTTGTTGCCCATGATTTCTGTTTCCAAAATAGCCTCCACCTCGGCCTCTAGATGATGATTTTCCTCTACCTCTACCTGTATCTAAGTAGAAGGCTTACTTATTTTAATTTCTAGAGGATGAACCTCCCCCAATATTCATCTTCTCACACGGATGAGAAGAGTGATCAATTCTTGAAAATTAAAAACGTTCTCTCGAACTCCAATGAAGGTCTGAAACTAGATGTATTCTTTGCCAAGATCATTCAAGGTCATAGACACCATATCATCATCTTGGTGATTTAATAGAAGCAAGGACATCTACAAGCCCTTTAACCTTCACTGAGAGTAATCATGTATACTCAACTTTTCTTTGGTCACATTATGCATCTCCTGTGCTTTAGTTGCATCTCTCAAGCTTAGGTGTTTATGCTTTATATCTTTACTAAGGTGTCCCAAGACTTCTTAGGTGTTTGTGCATCTTGTATATGCATACTCATAAAATCTATCACACTAACCAATATAACACCTTTCTAACTTTTTCTTGCCATGCTTTATATACTTGCACTTACTGAGGGGTCAAATTTTCTTTAGCAATCTCTGGCTCCTTTTTCATCACCTATGATAAAATGAACTCACAATATCATTTTCCCATAAAGGACACTAGTCATCCTGGCCTCAAAGTTATTCTTATAGATTGTTACTCATAATCTATGTGATAGACTATTAGACATCTTTATTTGTAGCAAGTTACTAAACATTGCTTACAAAAAAGCTTCTACACTTGTTTGCAAACAAGTCTATAACCTTCTATAGTGGAATTGTAAACCTATTAAAATGCCACTCTATGCAAACTAGTCATATACATATATATCCGCCAACACTTATAACACTTAGATTCTTTACACAGATTATTGTTAATCCCATTTTGGATTAACAAAGATGCTCCTCCATTTGAGGACATTGATAAGTGTTATGTAAAGGCACTATAAAGGTTGTATATTATGAGATACTAGCCAGCCAAGGCTTTAGTTAGTAAGTTTTAGGTGCCAAGTGTGAATAAGGGCCAGTTGTATATAAAGAAATTTCTCATACTGGAAGCACACAATCCCCCTTTGTGCTATGAGAGCTCTTGTCTTGTTTTATGTATAAGAGAGAGAGACAGAGAGAGAGAGAGAGAGAGAGAGAGAGAGAGAGAGAGAGAGAGAGAGAGAGAGAGAGAGAGAGAGAGAGAGAGAGAGTACTCTAGTGCATGCGCCTCTTCTATGCTTGTGTATGGGAGGGTGAGAGGTCGATTACCTTGAGAGAGAGAGAGAGAGAGAGAGAGAGTACTCTAGTGCATGCGCCTCTTCTATGCTTGTGTATGGGAGGGTGAGGGGTCGATTACCTTGCATTGTGGTGTGAGCGACTCTGTGGCGGTGAGAGAGAGAGAGAGAGAGAGAGAGAGAGAGAGAGAGAGTACTCTAATGCATGTGCCTCTTCTATGCTTGTGTATGGGAGAGTGAGAGGACGATTGCCTTACATTGTGGTGTGAGCGACTCCGCAAAGTTGACAAAGTGCAAGGGGAGATTGGAGGATTGGAGCTTCCAAAAGTAAGCTTGGAGAGCCTCAAGGGATGTGAGCTTGAAGAATTGGTAAGTACCCCATGATGGTTGTGTTATCTATTCCTTCTTCCAATTGTGAATGTGTGGAGTTCTCTTGGGAGGTGCTGTAGGCCGTAACATTTTTGGCGCCGCGCTGCTGTGGGGAAACAACCATTGTTTCTTCCATCTTCTTAGAGCTCCATCTCCCATTATGCAAGATTTACCCTTTGCATTCAAAAGGTGCATTGTGAAAAACTATGTAGATAAGGTTTTTTTGGAAAGGAAGAAATTAGAGTAGTTGTGGAAATTTGTGTGGGTGAGTACTTGGTATTGCCTAAAGGAAAGCTACACTTGGATTTTCTTTCGATTTTATTGATTTCCTTACCAATTTTGTTATCATGAGATAGCAGTTGGTAACACTCGTTTTTCTATTTTTTAAAAAAAAATCATCACAAAAATCACAAAAACAAGGAGCCATTGGTTATGTTGGTGACTTGCATTACATTCCTTTTGCTATAGGCACAACCGCCGTTCTAGATCTTTTGGGCAGGGAAATCATACTCCAAATCAATCAAAACACCATTCTGTTGACTTGACTGTTCACATGTGAAAGTACAAGAAAGTGTTTCACGACGGCGTGAAACACCACCCGCCATTAGCACCAAAAATTTTAGGATTACCTTACTAAAGTTATAACGTCATCCTGATATGACTGACACAGGAAGACAAAAAAGTCTCATCTCGTGAAAGTGCATCAAAACAGTTCACGATGTGAAATACATGTCACGGCATGAAACACAATCTGCTATTTCACGACGTGAAACATAATCTGCTATTTCATGGAGACCTGCTATTTCACGATATGAAAAGTGTTATTCATGGAGTAAAGGATTGTCAGACTAGAGGTAAGACCAGAGGTAAGAGAGGGTCATACGTGCATTATAAGAGTCTCCCCCCTGACTTGGATTAATGTAATTCTAAAACAAAAATTCAAAGCGTGAAACACAAGTTGTTCACGACGGCATGAAATACACATTTCATGATGTGAAACACAGTCTGCCATTTCATGATTTGAAATGTAGCTTGCTATTTCACGATGCAAAACATCAGTCCAATAGAAATCCAAGCTTAATGATTGGAGTAGTGAGTTAGCCTGTTGAATTGTATTCTCATGCACTTGAGGAGGTCAGGGAAACTTATTGGAGACGACCTTACCCTCGATGTGACAGTGAATCTAATCACCCAAGTTCCTCCTACCAGAGAAGCGTTGGTTCAAGTTGCTCAGCAACAAGCACTCAATTGAGTGTTGCAGCTTGGAGAAATCTGACCACTATAGAAACTAGTCGTGAAGAATCTATGGAAGAAGGATTAAGATTCTCCAGATTTGGAGAGGAAGGGAAACCAACTTCTCTTGTGAAGTACAGTGGAATCTTTGATATAGCCAGGAGATTTTTTGGTCTCCAACACGGCACAGAAGATGAAGTACAATCTGTGGGCACGAGCCAACCGCTATCAACAAAGTGCGGGACATGGTCAAAAACTGGACTTACCAACACATATACATCCCTAACGTCTCGACCCAGAAACACTAATGCCTTTTGAGACCTAGTGGAATGACTCTTAGGGTCAGACGGGACAAGGAAAATACTACCAAGACGGGTTAAATCTTCTTCATCACATCTGAGGAATTAGGAGTTGACATAAAGATGGCAGAAGCAGAGTGTCAAATGTGAATTCTAAGCTTACAAAGGCAAGAGCTCGATACACAAATAATGATGGTAGAATAGAGGGAGATTGGTAATTTGAATGTGTACCACCCCATGGCAAGGGAATAGAAACATCTAGAGAAGCCACAGATAACATGGGGATGGGAATGGAAGAAGGAGGAATTTCATCCCTAGAACCCATAAATGAGGAGCCCAAGGTTAAGGAAGACCTCGAATTGGCCGAAGAAGTGGACAATCTACCTAGGGAATCTACCAGAGAAGAGAATCAACTCTAAACAAGAGAGGAGATAACTGAAATGATCAATAATCCCACTTTCTTGTAGAGCATGGAACTCTTAATTCAACAATGGCGCCGCTAATAATGAGCCACATGATGAGGATTTGCTCGAACCCCGCCATATAGACTTGGACTGGATAGATGGAACTATGCAGGTAGAGGACAAGGTCTAGGTAGGGGGTAGCTCCACAGAGGCCAATAATAGATCCCCACACATATCTAAATACAGCCACAAGGGAGGATTTATTTAATATGGCTATAGAAATGGTAGGTAGAGGCATGGTAAGGGAACTAGGCATGACCCTTGAATCCAAACCATCTCAAATGAAGCCACACATTATTTCAAAACTCGTGCAAAAATTCTCAGGAGATGGGGACCCGATCCAACACACATAGAGATCTTTGAGCCAACATGTGAATCATGTGGCTGGTGAGCGACGTGACCATGATACATGCCTTTTCTCTAACTTTAGAAGGGAAATATCACCAATGGTATCAAACCTTAAAGCCTGAAAATAAATTCAATTTCACATAGCTTAAGAATGTGTTTATACCAAGCTTTGCTCAAAGTGGTGATAGGTGGAGTCATGTGGCTCAACTCCGTAATATAAAGCAAAAGAAAAAGAATCCATGTGGGATTATGTTTCTCAGCTCAAGCACTTAAACTCAAGATGCAAAGTGAGGGAAAGGCTAACTGATGGATCAGCTATTGCCCTACTTTTGGAGAGAAGTACGAGATCATAAGATGCATGATTATCTGCCGACCGACTCCTCTAGATACATGCTGTAAGTTGGCCATTGAATATGAAGATAATATTCTTGAGTTGCTGCAAACCAGAAGATGCCAAGGTAGCTTTGGTGGTAGTAACATCACGAGTCTCTATTCATCAGGATGCGGGATCCAAGAACAAGCAAGTTGGCAACATGACAGTTGAAGAACTCAGGCATTGCCATTTTGGAGAAGTTAAAGTTAGCATCAGGAAATGCTCATCTCTACCCCCGGAGAGACTTAATTTGGTGTTCAATCTATAGACAAAATCATACAAGCACTAGAATGCCCTCACCTAAGACCAAGGCAGTTACTTTA
The DNA here is from genome assembly GCF_041138505.1 of Cibotium barometz. Lineage (NCBI taxonomy): Eukaryota > Viridiplantae > Streptophyta > Polypodiopsida > Cyatheales > Cibotiaceae > Cibotium > Cibotium barometz. Next base: position 16,379,292 of record NC_141050.1, read on the forward strand.
TTGTGCTCACTATCAAAGACTAGGAAACCATGATATTGCCATGTGCAGGTACCCGAGGATCCAACCTTTAGCACAATTACCATCACCGATAGTGCCTCTAGCATTACCAGCACCACCATTGTACCCCAATGTGGCTACAGGGCAGCCGAATACATCCTACTTACCAAGAGGAATGTTTAGAATGTAGGACATATTGCCATTACTGCCACCTTTTCTACCACCACATCCACCACAAGCCAAGACCAACCAGGTGTGTTGATTGAAGAACCCTTGGGAGAGAGGGAAGCTATGCGTGAAGTATAAGTGAATAATGACTACTACTACGAGGAACCAACTAAGATTACACCGGAATATTATGTCTTACAAAATAGCACGCCAGTACTACCTAGTGTTCCAAACCGCGGTATAGTGGAACGAAAAAAACATAAACTCGATTATGAGAAGGGGACCCATGCAGTGTTATCATTGTAATGGACCTTATCAAGTCGCGGAGTGTCCTCTTAAAAATGTGGCTAATGCTGGTCAAACTTAGTCGATAGCAACGCATGCCATGCCCACTCTTTTATGTGTCAAGTGTGGTGATCATCTGTTCAAGGACTACCCATATCGCGCCAACGTCAATGCCTCTACATCTAACCATGCCACCATCAGGACTATAAGTGTGCAGCTTAGAAATATCACACCAATAAATGTCATGACATTTGCACAAACAAAATAGGTGGACAAAGGGAAAAACCCACTAGGTATTACAACCTCTAAGACTCGGAGAAGAATAAGAGTGAAAACGGTGGGCAAGGGTGACACCTTTGTCGTAATTCAAGATGGATCCGAGGAAGATACCATTGACACCGGTTCCACCCAATCAAAGGAAGGAGGCGATCAAGTGCTGAGACTAGACAAGCATGCAAAAGAGAGACCAGCAACCCCCAAGGGTGTTGGAGAATATCTAAATGCTGAGGAGGAAATAAAAAAGCTTAAAGAAGCTAAGGCCCTTATACAGGAGTGTCAACGCAACCATGAAGCAAAATTGAGGGCTAACAGGGCTAGTGATACTGTAAGATTCCTCCTCAGCTTGAATAATGAATAAGCCTCTACTTCAATCCCCTATAACCATTCCCTGTTTCTGAATACAAGAAAATATTATTTTCCTTGTTTTTGTCTAGAGGTTAAAAATTTTAGAGAGTGGTAAATCAATATTGAGACATTTTTAGATATAAAAATTTAACAAATATCAAAAATATATTTCTCTGAAACAACAAAAAGTCAAAATAAATTTTCCAAGGTGCATTAGGAATCAATTAAAAATGATTTAAAAGGCCTTAGCCTAAGGGTCAAGATTTTTTGAAATTTTTAGATTATGGTCCAATTAAGGTTTCTATGGACTAATAAGATTAATCCAAGTATTGGGTAAAAGAAAATACCCAAAAATGAGTAAATGCCCACATAAGATGAAGAGTTGACTGAGTACAAGGTTTATTAATAAAAAAACTATGAGATATTACTAAAAAATGAGATATTTTGGAGTAATCATTCATTTTTGACACCTTGGTAAGGAAAGGGGGACCCTTCAAGGAGGTGCCTATTTCACATGTGTGGAGGAGTTTTAAACTAAAAAATAATAAGATATTTTTATCTCTCTCCTCTCCTGGATCAAACCAAATCAAAAAGGGAGCCAAACTGGTCCAAATCTTGTCCAAATTCAGCCAAACTCAAGCTGAAAAATTCTAGAACTTAGTTGGACTCAGTTAGTGGCCTCCCTCACCTATAAATAGACCCTCATTCTTTTGTATTCTCATCTGTGAACTAGACCATGCCAATATTACTCTAAAATAAGCATATTTTCTATTATCCTCTAAAAATCATCTACAATTTGGAGAGATTGGAGCTTATCTCTCTCTTTAACTTTCTTTGGAGTCTTCATCAACATACTAAACCAATTGATTGGTTGGGGGCCTCTCCTAAGACTAAAGAATCAAGAAAAAAAAGAGGTAAAGTGTGACTTTATGATTTTTTTCTTAATCTCTAAATGTTTTTCACTTCTCTCTAATGAATTTTAGTGATTAAACACATAAAGTTTACATTTATGCTTGATTAAAATGTTTTTTTTAAAGTATATATATATCTCTCTCTCCCCCACAAAGAATGGTCATTCCAATGACCAATTCTATATTCAAATGATGCTTCTCATGTGAAGCAATTCTCAAATCTAAAAGTAAATTCTATGCTTGTTGAATTAGAAGCCAAAGAAGTGGCTTTTTATTGCTTTTATGCTACTTAAATTATGAAAAACTTAGGAATCAAGTCTATAATTGGATATTGATCCAAATGATAGTTATTCTAACATATTGTATTACTAAAATTTTATGCTTTCAAAATTATGGTAAAATTTAACACATAAATCATTTTCATGCATAATATGAAAAGAGGACTTCCTACCATATTCTAGGATTAGTCATCCTAGGTTAATCGAATAATTCTCATCATAACCATGGAAAAATTAAATTTTAATGTTTATGCATAAATCGTTAATTAGGAAAAAAGAGGAATTTCTAGTAATTCATTTTTAAAAGAGAAATTTCCATGACAATGGAAATCCATGTATTCCAATGAAGAAAGAGAAAATTTAGAATACTAAAATAATGGATATTTTATTTAAAAATTAAAGAAGAATTATAGTTAAATTTATTGTTATGCATAAATAAATTTAAATGATGAAAGAGAAATTTCCACCATATTTGGAACTCAATAATTTAAATGAGAAAAGTGGAATTTCTAGTATAATGGAATTAATGGAGATTTGTATTTAATTTTTAAGAGAAAATTTTGTTAAATTTATTTTTATGCATAGATAAATTCAAATAATGAAAGAGAAATTCCCACCATATTTGGAATTCAATCATTTAAATGAGAAAAGTGAAATTTCTAGTATAATGAAATTAATGGAGATTTTTATTTAATTTTTAAGAGAAAATTTAGTTAAATTTAATTTTTATGCATAGATAAATTTAAATGATGAAAGAGGAATTTCCACCATATTTGGAATTCGATCATTTAAATGGAAAAAAAGAATTCTTGGTATAATTGGAATAATTGGAATAAAGATTATTTTTTTTAAAAATTTAAAGTGAAATTTTAGATAGATTTAATTTATAAAAAAAGAGAAATTTCCATGATATTTGGATTGCACTCATCAAATGAGAAAAAGAGGGATTTTAAGTTTATGAAAAAAAAGATATTGGTATTTAGTCGAAAGAAGAATTTTTATGATATTTAAGAAAAGAAGGATTTGAATTAATTTTTTGTGTCAAAAGATGAATTTCCACCATAATTCTACCCAAGGAAGTAAGGTCGAGAAACTATGTGGTAGAAAGAATATCTTTAGATATTTTAATTGGTTAAATCACTAAATTGGTATTTACCCAGATGCTTATCTGAAGGGAATCCTTGTTAGAACTAAACCGAATGAAATTGGTTAGACTACAAGAGGGATGGACAGTAAACCTACTTGTCCATCTCTCGATCTGAATCAAGCAAAAACTTCGTGACCAATTCTAGTTCCTAAATACAAAGAATAGACTACCGTTGAACTAAACCAAATGAAATTGGTTAGACTACAAGAGGGATAGACAGTAAACCTACTTGTCCATCTCTCGATCTGAATCAAGCAAAAACTTTGTGACTAATTCCAGTTCCTAAATACAAAGAATAGACTACCGTTGAACTAAACTAGTTTTCCTTTGATCAAACTCACCAAGAATCTAGGTGGACAATCAGACAAAATGATGGGTAGATTACCCTGTGGTGGTGATGAGGGATCAAGGATCCTTATGAAAGTGGAAATTATGGAAAAAGGGCTTTTGTGGAACCAATCTCAAACTAGAATTTTACTTGCATTGGAACCAATGTTTTTCATTCAAAGGACTGTGTTACGCCAAAATGCTGGAGGAAGCATTTGGCATATGTTTTACTAAGAGGAGGTTCGTTGGAATAGCTCGCGGCGGGGAGTCGTCAAGGGACGTCGCTCGCGGCAAACCCTGCTGAGGTCTTGACTAGCCTCGGTACGGTTAAAATGGAGTGCTTCTGGTACGATGGGCGAGGACCGACGAAGCGGTCCCTAAGTGAAGTGCTAGGACACCTAAGGAGGATCCTAGAGGGTTTTGACAAGGCGATGCACGGGCTCGTGGTTGCTAGGACACCCATGCGTACGTCGAGGAAGATTCGGATGGACTAAAAAGAAAGATTTTTGTGAATCAAAATTTGGTACTGGATCTCGTTGGTTGGCCAACTGGTCTTCAACGGAGAGTCCAAAGGACACATTTTGTAACACAATGGACTCAGAATATTGGAGAATGATGATCAATAATATTATGATTTTCATTGAAGGATTAATGGCAATTTCATATTGGGTGTGTACGTGGTATGCCTACCTTAATTTTTGCATGAATCCCCGGCTAGGGGGCCTGGGAACTCTTTTCCTCGATACCCGGGCAAAACACAATCAAATCTTTATAAAGGAATCCCACCAATACAGTGGTCGGGTGGTTGGCTACGGGTGGTTGGCTAACCCATGGAACCCATGGGCCGGTTGGGGCTGGATTGGAGGATTCTTGTGAAACAACTAGATGCGATTAGTTACGATAGCTAGATTAAGTCCTGAGAAGACCTTGTTCTGTGGGAGGGGATCAGCGGCGGCTGTGCCCCGTCAAAGGAGGAAAAAAGCGGTGATTCCATGGACCAAGTGCAAGTCTCTTCTTGATTTGACCATGTGACTTCAGGTTCAGTCAGATTAGTTTAACTAGTTAAGACTTTGACTCGTTAGAGTAATTCCCCTGTTAGAAGATTTTCCCATGGCAAAATCGCTCGTGCCTTCCGGGTGAGGGGAGTTTTTTCGGGCTCGATTTCGGAGGAACCGCTGGGCTAGCCTCTTGTCCAAACATTCGCGGGCAAGGCCCCGAGTGTGGATCCTCGCCCCGCGCGGGAGGCCAACGTTGCTTTTGCCACCACGGCGGAGGGGGAAGGGGTCTCAGAGCTGGTATCAGAGCTTTGTTAAAATCTAATAAGGACAAACGAATTCTTATCAGAAATTGATAATAAAAACTCAGAAAAAGCATTTTCATATTGTATTTTCATTCTGTAAGCTTCATTAAAAATGAAGAATTTTTAATCAAAGAAATTGTTTTATAGATGGAAGTTTCACACTTATTTGGTGTTCCCGACCTCACCCAGTCACAAGACATGATTGCGTTCGCCTTCAAGCATCTCATCTCTTCCACTACAACTTGAAGGAGCTGAGTCAGACTCGCACACCATTTCGAGGATCTATATTTTCTTGACCCAGCGGAGAGACGGCAGCATAAGTGGTTTGCAGGGCACTATGTCCACGCCTCTTGCGACCAGCGTGCGATGCTGAGGTAGAATCTCTCATTGGCCATGATTCTGATGAAGCTGAAAGTGATACATGGTGTCATTTTATATCACTCTACGCCTCGAAATTTCAGACTTTCCCGCCAATTCTACAGACTCCTTAGTCGCTTTATTCCTAAGGAGAAGATAGTAGCTCCCTTGGCAGTAAGGGAACATTTGTATCAGCGAGGCATGTCTATAGCCCAGTACCGTCGTCTTATGTGTCTCTCGAGGAGATTTTGACTTTTGGAGTCGAGCTGCTCTATGTACATATTGCAACTTTTATATAAATAAAGAAATGTTGTGTGGAGAAAATTTTTTAATTGTATAAGTGATTGTTTATGGACAAACTAATAAAGAAAAATCTATTACCAGACATATGTCATAGATCTCCAATAAGATCACTTATCTTGTTTAAGAAATTGTTTTCTGAACCTCTTAAGTCTTAGGATCTCGTGGACGATATCAAAATAAAAATTTAATAATATATCATTTTTGGTAGAATCATGAGACGAGGAAACCGTGGCCGTATCAGCCAGACCCTCTCTCTGAAGATGAAGAGCTTGACCCCGACGTTCGCAAGGCTCTTCATAGAACTCAGCTAGGACCCTTTAAAGGTGAAGGGGAGAACCTGGGCGAGGGTGTGGAGAAATGGGTGTAAGCTATGGAAGAATATTTTGACGTCATAGGCTACAATGAGCGAAGTAAAATGGCTCTTACCAGGCTGAAATAGTGGAAACAGCCAGGGTGGCATGGAGGAACCATTGTGACACCAACCATCTGGACAGAAATACTCAATCCTGGAACGACTTTAAAACCTATTTGAGGAAGAGATTTTGTCCCCCTGGGTTCTTAGAAACCAAAATGAATGAATTCTTAAAGCTGAATCAGGGGAGCCAAACCATCGAAGAATATCACCAGGCATTTGCTCTTCTACTCAAATATTCACCACCTCTAGATGAAGAGCAACTCATGGGTGGCCAGGTTCATTCGGGGAATGAACGAACCCTTAGACACACTGGTCAAGAATGCCAAGCTAGTATCCATGGCAGAAGCTGTCAGAATGGCAAAGGACCTTGCCAAAGCTTTCATCGCTCGCGTGAAAGTCCCGCCAAAGCTAGCTCCCTCATCCTTCATCAAGAGATTTTAGATACTGGGAAGTTCTTCCAACCTTCTGCCTCCAAAGAGACACCAAGGTCACAACTAGAATGTGGAGACGGGAAGCTTCAGGAATGAAGGAAGACCTTTCCCTTGAAGTACATTCTCAGGAACTCCGGCTCTCTCAAGAATGCAAAGGGAAGAGCTTCGAAGCGAGAACAAGTGCTTTGGATGTCAGGGGTTTGGGCACCAGCTCAAGGATTGCCCATCTCCTTCTATGGGCTAAGGAAGCCAGGGACCTAGAATTCAGAGAGACAGACTCCTTCATATCAGTCCCAATCAGGGTCCCCCCCGCGCCAAAATCAGGGTAACCCCAGAAGAGTGCCAGCTCTGCCTGCAGCCTCCATGCAAAGCAGACTCCGAACTCCCTTCCTAGAATTGGAGTAACCAAAGAGAGAGAGAGTTCCACCTCAGACTGCAGTAGCCAGAGCAGTCACTATAGCTGATGAAGTGGAGGAAGAAAAAGGACAGATCGAGCAATAGAGCATCAGGGGAATAAATTCTCAGTCCTCCACCATACTCTAGTAGAGTACCAGGGGGTAAGAAATTCAAACTTTTGATTGATTCAGGCAGTACTCATTCTTTTATTTCCCCAGGATGCCTGCGTAAATTAGTCCTAAATTAAAAATTAGGGAAACCTATGCAAGTGGAATTGGCCAGTGGAAAGATTCTTTTCACATACCTTGAGACTGACCTTATTCATTTTAGCCTAGATGGGAATGTAGCAGAGCGCCAGTCCAGAGTCCTACCCTTGGGAATCTATGATGGAATCCTTGGAATGGATTGGCTCCAAAAGAATCAGGTTGACATTCATTGTCACAAAGGAACCATCTTTTTCCTAGACCTTCATGGGAATAAAGTTCAAGGAATTGGAATTTTTGGATCCCAGTGCTGCAATTAGTCAAGGCTTCTAAATTATTAAAAGGGCTTAGAAAGAGGCAAGTTGTGTATGTCGTTAAAATGAATCCAGTAGACATAAAATGTAAGGCTAAAGAACCAGAGTGGTTAAGTGAGTATGCAGATGTGTTTCCTGAAGAGCTGACTGAGATGCCTCCGTCTCGTGAAGTAGATCATGAGATCGAATTAACCCCCGGACCTCAGCCACCTCAGCCACCTGTAAGATTCCTCCTCAGCCTCTCAGGATGTCCAGTATCTTCCCCTGTAGTCAAATCCCTCTTCAGAAATATAAAAGATCTTGTTTCTACCTGTTTTGGCCTAGAGAGAGGTTATTCAGATTTTGGATATTTTTGGATGGAAAAATATCTCTTTGTATTTAAATAAGTTCCCCCAAAACAGAAGTTCAAAAAGATTTTCAGAGGTGCATTCGAAATAAATTATATTCTGTTCAAAAGGCCTTATCCTGGGGGTCCAGATTTTTTATTTTAAATTAAGGTTTTGAGGGGCCAATCAGATTCATTCAAATGTGTGGAGGAGATAAATGGAAGAAATAAAGAAAATCCCCCCAAAAATGAGTAAATACTCACATAAGATGAAGAGTTTACTAAGGACAAGGATATTAGTTAAAAAAGAAGAGATATTTAGTGAAATGATGAATTTTTGACACCTCAAGATGGGGATTCCCTCTCATGAAGGAGGCGTCTATTTCACTTGTGTGTGGGAGAGTTTTAAACTCCCAAATAATGAGATATTTTTATCTCTCCTCTCTCTTGTTTCAACTAGATCCAAAAAGTGAGCTAAACTGACCTAAAAATGGTCAAAAATTGACCAAACTGATCTGGAAAATTCTAGAATCAGTTTGCTTGGTTAGAGGCTCACTTTTTCCTATAAATAGAAGCCTTCCCCTTTGTTGAAGCTTAATAGTTTTTTTGCACTATTACTCTACTTCTCCTCAGAGCCAAAAACTGTGAATTTACTCATAATTCATTAGTTTTTGACCTTTCCCTCTTCTAAAGATTGGTGGCCACTCTTGTTTGAAACAAGAGTAGATCCCTCAAACCATCAAGCCAAAGGAAAGCTCTCAAATTCTCCTTGTAAGTTGGAGATTCTTCTCTTTTCTATTTCATTTTATGGTTTTTTATGTTTTTTGTCTTCTCTAAAATGATTATAATGTTATGCCTCATTGAAAAAAGGCATTCCCCTCTCTTCTTTAGTAAATCCAACCATTCTTTATCCTAGATGAATTAGTATTGGATAAAATCAAGTTTTCATAATGTTTCTCTTAAATAAGTAGAAAATGTTTACATTAGAATGATTTAAATACTCTTGGTGAAATTCTAATTAATTTTAGAGAGTTAAAAATTGAAAAATGGTCAGCCATACAAAGGAGGTTATGGCAAAATTTTCTAAAATTGTGTAAAATAAGTTTTACTTTTTTTAAATTCAAAAAGAGTAATTCCCATCGTATATGTATTCTTAAAGTGTTATTTTTCATCCTAGGTATAGAAAAATGCATACTAAAAATATTTTATTAAAAACGTGTTACTTTCTTTAGAATTAAATTCTATGCATAGAAGGAAGCATATTGAAATTGTTATTTTGATTATAAAAGTGTTATTTTCATCATAAATGATTTTTATGCATAAATGGATGCATAAAAGAAATTCTTTTATATTAAAAGAGTGATTTTCATCATAAATGATTTGTATGCTTAAACATATACATAAAAGATTTTTTTATATTAAAAGTGTGATTTTCATCATAAATGATATTTATGCATAAATGGATGCATAAAAGAAATTCTTTTATATTAAAAGAGTGATTTTCATCATAAATGATTTGTATGCATAAACATATGCATAAAAGATTTTTTTTATATTAAAAGTGTGATTTTCATCATAAATGGATTTTATGCGTAAATTAGATGCATAAAAGAAATTGTTTTATTATAAAAGTGTGACTTTCATCAGAATTGAATTTATGCATAAATAGATGCATAAAAGAAAGTTTTTATTTTAAAAGAGTTATTTTTCATTGGATTTAGTTTTTATGCATGGGAAGATGCATAAGAGAAATTCTTTTATTCTAAAAGTGTAATTCCTACTAAATTGGATTTATGCATGGAAAGATGTATAAAGAATTTATTTTAATCCAAAAGTGTTATTCTCATCAATTTTGATTTTATGCATAGAATGATGCATAAAGAAATCTATTTTTATTTCAAAAGAGTTATTTTCATCAATTTTGATTTTATGCATAGAAAGATGCATAAAGAAATCTATTTTTATTTCAAAAGAGTTATTTTCATCAATTTTGATTTTATGTATAAATAGATGCATAAAGAATTTTATTTTTATTCCAAAAGATTTATTCTTATCAATTTTGATTTTATGCATAGAAAGATGCATAAAAGATTTATTTTTATTTCAAAAGCATTATTTTTATGAAATTGAACTTATGCATAGATAGCAGGGAAACTTATTTTAATAAGATGAGGTATTTTTCTATCCAAAAATATTTAAAAACTGAATATTCTCTCTCTAGAATATTTTCTCTCTCTAGGCCAAAACTGGTAGAAACAAGATCTTTTATATTTCTGAAGAGGGATTTGATTACAGGGGAAGATGCTGGACATCTTGAGAGGCTGGGGAGAAATCTTACATGTGATCCTTGAGGGGTGATTGCGGACACTCTAAAAAGTCCAAACCCTCTGTATTTCATTTTCTTTTTCTTGGTGTACATGAGGACAAGGTCCCCCTTTTCAAGTTCTTTATGAGGACAAGGTCCCCCTTTTCAAGTTCTTTATGTTTTAGGTTATGGTCAAACCAATGTTTTCTCCGTAACTTCTTGACCATAAGCCCATGCAATCAAATAAGCCTAGTTTCATCAAGTTTTTCTAAGTCAATCAACCTCTTGGCTAACGCATTTTCTGTAAGCTTTTCTTATACGCTTTTCTTATACTGCAATACGCAGACTTGGAGAACTAAGAATTCCATAAACATTATTGCATCTATACCATAAGTTAGAGAAAATGGAGTGTATCCCATTGCTACTTTATACGATGTACGACAGGCCCATAGTGCTGCAATTAGCTTGTGTTCCCAATCCGTTCAACTGGCTTATGAGGTCTTGGTCAAGATAGCACATAAAATCTTGTTAGTGCTCTTAGATTATCCATTCACCTGTGGATAATAAGGTGATGATTTCTGATGGATTACAAGGAATCCATTGAGTAAATGTTCAATCACCTCATTGATGAAATGTAAACCCCGGTCACTTACTAATTCTAGTGAGCAACCAAAGCTGGAAATAATTTGTTCATACAAGGACTTGGCTGCTGTAGTTCAAGCATAAGCTTTTTTCAAGGCTCTCACCTCTGCCCACTTGGTGAAATAATCCATGAACATAATCACATAACAAGCTTGTGAGATGGATGCATTGCTGCTAACAAAATTAATACATCATTTCTCAAAGGGTTGTCTCACAATTACAAGGGTAAGTGGTATTTTGTCCTTCTGCTACAGAATAGCAAATCATCGACATTCCTCGCATCTTTTCACAAATTCTATGGCGTCTCCGAATAACGTAGGCCACCATAGCCTTGCTTGAAGTACTTTGCGAGTGGTAACTTCTCCAACAAAATGTCCAGCTATTCCTGAGTGTGCTTCTTCTAATACTGTAACGAACTCATCTTCTCGTACACACCTCTTGAGGATATCATCTTTGCCCAGGTTGTATAGTTCTCCCATAATCAATTGATATGGTGTGGCTAGCTTAATAAGCCGACCCATCTTATCCTTGTTCAATGGGGGCTGATCTTATGGAAAACCATGAACTAGGTACTCGGATATTTCCTTGCTTCGCTCAGGCACCATATCAATTTTGAACATACATGCATCTGGTAGGTTATCGTCAATGCCAATTTGCAAGTTCTCCATTTGGAATTCTAGACATATGGTCTACCAAAACATGTTGTGTTCCTTTTCTCATTGTGACTGTAAAGTCGAATTCTAAGAGTAAAAGTAACCATTGTGTGATCATCCCCGTGGTGCATGGCTTATTCATGAGATATAATAAGGCCTCATGATCAACAAATAATACAAATTAATTGGTCAAGAAGAAATTGTGGTGTAGTTTATTTTTGCATCATTTAGTTGTCGCGCGAGACTGGCAAAAAAATTTGGGTAATCCAATTTGAATTCCCCAAGTTGTGCTAGTACGCATCCTTGTGTAAATTGATGCATCAATGTGTGTAAATGGAATACAAGGTCCCAGTTGCATGGTCTCAAAATTGGTGCACTAGCCGTTGCTTTCTTCAACTTGTCATATACTTCTTGGCATTCTTTAGTCCATTCAAAGACGATGAGTAGTCTGTATAATGGCCTGGTAATTTCAGCATAGAATATGATGAATCATTGATAATACCCAACGTGTCCCATAAACCGCTGCACACCCTTGTAGTTTGTTGGTGGGGGTAATTCCAAGATCAGCTTGCCCTCATCAGTGGAAGTACCATTATTAGAGACAATGTGCCCTAAGATAACACTGTGTTTGACCCAAAATTGACACTTTAAAGGGCTTAAGGATATGTGATATAATCGACACCTCTCAAACACCTTCTTCAAGCAAGATAGATATTCTTTCCATCGTGAGTGTGCACAAAGATTGTCAATTAATACCTCAAGCCACCTTTGCAACAAGTAGTTCTTAAAGGCTGTGCATATCAAACGTTGGAAAGTTGCTGGTGCATTAGTGAGGCCAAAAGGTATAACCTTATAAGCATAAGTCCCCCACATCAAGAAGGCCATCTTGTGTTGTTCTTCTTGTGCAATGGACACCTGATTGTATCCTGAAAACCCATCTAAGAAGCTGTAGGCTTTCTCACCTGCTACCCATTTTAATACATGCTCCATATATGGTAATGGGTAGTGGTCCTTGCTGGTAGCTGCATTTACTTTTTTGAGATCAGCACAAACTCTTAGCTTCCCCATTATTTTTCAATTGGTGATAGCCAGTCTATGTGCTCAATCTCATAGATAAAATCCGCAGCTATGAGTTTATCAATCTCCTCCTTTATAATAGCTACATATTTAGGATTCATCTGATATACGGTTTTTTCCTGGATGGTCTCGATCCTTCCATGGTCAGGATAGTGTGTTGAACCACCTCGGATGGTACGTACGCCCTTCATTTCCGTATATTTTCAGGAAAAACAATCCTTAAACTCTTTTAGGAGAGTAATGAGTGCTTCTTCTTAAGCAAGCTGTTAAGTCATTAGAAATGAGTTCTTCTTCTCTTTAGTAGATGTTAAGGCATTAGAAATGTAGACAAGTTTGGGATCCTCCCCTGTCTCTGCAATGTCTACCTCCTTCTGCTGGCCCATCATAAGACGTGGATTGGACATTTTCCTTTACTCTTTTGGATGTTAATTGGACCACTTTCCATTCATCAATGGTGTAGGTTTTGAAATAGTTTAGCACTGAGATAAGGTCAGGCGCTTGTCATCCTCATAATCATCTGTACCTTCCTTGCTTCTGCTTGGCTTCAGTCAGAGCCTTATTTCATTTTCTTCGTCATGCCTTAGTGAGTTTAGGCATATCAAGCTCTTGAAGTGTAGTTTTCTCCTCTTGTTTTCCTTCCAAGGTTATCTTACTCAGCTCCTCACCCTAGTTTTTAGATAACTCATCGCGTGCACCTTAGTGACCTCGAGATATCTTAGCCAACTGGGCATCCATGGGTTTACTTCGCAATAGGGTGTTGTGTTTAGAGACATTGAGTGTTGTTGTGACCATGCAGTTCCTGCGAATCCTTTCAGATGTACACTTAGTCTAATGTCCAATCATGCACCACCTTGGCTTCCCGCATGAAGGGTCTGCCCAAGATAATATCATATGAATCTGGTTGGTGCAAAAAGTCCATTACAACAAATGCGTGATGGTAACTGAATGAGAAGACCTTAAGCCTAACATTTTTCAATAACCCCATTGGTCTTAAGGATGTTCCATCTGCCATTTTAATGATTAGGTCCGCTCTTTCTAAGTTTGATTTTCTTGAGTTTTCCCAACATCACTTGGTGATAATTCTCACACTTGCACCGCCATCTAGGATAGCAAGTGCTTGGTACCCGTTATGGTGGATTGGAATTGTAGCTTTTGTATCATCACTCTCATAATACCTCCCCAATTGGTTGATAGGTATTTGGATGAATCTGGGTGCTCCCTTTTCCTTAGGTTCTTGGTTTTTCCCTGCCAGAGGTGACTGGCTCTCCTCCGTCGTGGTCATTGGGTTCATTTTCCCTTCTACCCAATCCTTGACAACTTCCCACGATGCCGACGTGTTGCATAGCAATGGTGCAAATGGCATTTTGATAGTTGTAGACAGTATTGCTGCTGAGAGACTACCTATGTCTCTAGGTTATTTGGCAAGTGAGGGCTCCTTCCACGTGTTTATCTCATATTCAATCTTAGAGAATGAATGGTTTGATAATTCCTGATCTGCCTCTACAAACATTCTTACCACCATTAGATTACTATGAGTCCCTTCCTCGAACTCTCCTAATCTACCTTTGCAAACATTCTTGCCATTAGATCTATGAGTCCCTTCCTCTCAGACTCTTCTAGAATTGGAGTAGGCGCATCTAATTTTTTTTTCCTTTAATAGCTCATTTTGTGGGGGATACATTGTATCTGTGAGAAGCCCCCCCCCCCCCTCCGGGGTTCTGGTGGGTGGCGGAAGCAGCGTCGGCGGCCTCCCACACGGGGCGGGGATCCACACTCGAGGCCTCGCTCACGGATGTCCGGACGAGAGGCCAGCCTAATGGTTCCTCCGAAACCGAGCCCGAAAAAACTCCCCTTGTCGCCCGGAAGGCAGGGCGATTCCGCCATGGGAAAATCTTCTAACGGCCGGGGGAATTACTCTAACGAGTCAAAGTCTTAACTAGTTAAACTGATCTGACCAAACTTGAAGTCACATGGTCAGATCAAGAAGAGACTTGCACTTGGTCCATGGAATCACCGCTTTTTCCCTCCTTTAACGAGGCACAACCGCGCTGATCCCCTCCCACAGAACAAGGTCTTCTCAGGACTTAATCTAGCTATTGTAACTAATTGCATCTAGTTGTTTTGCAGGAATCCTTCGAGATCCCCAGCCTAACCCCAACCGTTAAAATAGTTCCCAGGCCCCCTAACGATTTATGTAAAAATTAAGGTAGGCATACCACGTACACACCCAATATGAAATTGCCATTTATAACACATTCGGCTAGCTTTAAAACAATCCTTCAATGAAAATCATAATATTACTGATCATCATTGAACTCCAATATTCTGAGTCCATTGTGTTACAAAATATGTCCTTTGGACTCTCCGTTGAAGACTAGCTGGCTAACCAACGAGATCAAGTACCAAAATTTGATTCAAAAAAATCTTTCCTTTAAGGCCATCCAAATCGTCCTCGACGTACGCATAGGTGTCCTAGCAACCACGAGCCCGTGCATCACCTGGTTAGAACCCTCTAGGATCCTCCTTAGGTGTCCTAGCACTTCACTCAGGGAACCACTTCGTCGGTCCTCGCCCATCGTACCGAAAGCGTACCATTTTAACTGTACCGAGGCTGGTCAAGACCTCGGCAGCAGCACAGCAGGCTTTGCTGTGAGCGACGTCCCTTGTGACGACTCCCCGCCAGCTGCTCCAAATGAACCTCCTCTTAGTAAAACATATGACAAATGCTTCCTCCAGCATTCTGGCACACGTAAAACAGTCCTTTGAATGAAAAACATTGGTTCCAATGCAAGCAAAATTTTAGTTTAAGATTGGTTCCACAAAACCCTTTTTTCCATAATTCCCAGTTTCATAATGAGGATCCTTGATTCCTTATCAGGGTAATCTCCCCATCATTTTGTCTGATTGTCCAACTAGATTCTTGGTGAGTTCGGTCACAGGAAAACTAGTTTAGTTCAACAGTAGTCTATTCTTTGTATTTAGGAATTGGAATTGGTCTCACGAAGTTTTTGCTTGATTCAGATTGAGAGTTAAGATTGAGAGATGGACAAGTAGGTTTACTGTCCGTCCCTCTCGTAGTCTAACCAATTTCATTCGGTTTAGTTCTAACAAGGATTCCCTTCATATAAGCATCTATTTTTGAGTAAATACCAATTTAGTGATTTGACCAATTAAAATATCTAAAGATATTTTTTCTGCCACATAGTTTCTCGACCTTAATTCCTTGGGTAGAATTATGGTGGAAGTTCATCTTTTGACACTAAAAATTAATTCAAATCCTTCTTTTCTTAAATATCATAAAAATTCTTCATTTGACTAAATACCAATATCTTTTCTTTTTAATAAACTTGAAATCCCTCTTTTTCTCATTTAATGAGTGCAATCCAAATATCATGGGAATTCCTCTTTTTCCATAAATTAAATAAAAATATTATATATTTCAATTATACCAAGAATTCTCTTTTCCCATTTAAATGATTGAATTCCAAATATGGTGGGAATTCCTCTTTCATCATTTAAATTTATCTATGCATAAAAATTAAATTTAACTAAATTTTCTCTTAAAAATTAAATAAAAATCTCCATTAATTCTATTATACTAGAAATTCCACTTTTCTCATTTAAATGATTGAATTCCAAATATGGTGGGAATTCCTCTTTCATCATTTAAATTTATCTATGCATAAAAATAAATTTAACTAAATTTTCTCTTAAAAATTAAATAAAAATCTCCATTAATTCCATTATACTAGAAATTCCACTTTTCTCATTTAAATGATTGAATTATAAATATGGTGGGAATTCCTCTTTCATCATTTAAATTTATTTATGCATAACAATAAATTTAACTATAATTCTTCTTTAATTTTTTAATAAAATATCTATTATTTTAGTATTCCAAATTTTCTCTTTCTTCATTGGAATACATGGATTTCCATTGTCATGGGAATTTCTCTTTTATCATAAATATGAATTACTAAAAATTTCTCTTTTTTTCTAAATTAACTATTTATGCATAAACATTAAAAATTAAATTTTTCATGGTTATGATGAGAATTATTCAATTAACCTAGGATGACTAATCTTAGAATATGGTAGGAAGTCCTCTTTTCATATTATGCATGAAAATGATTTATGTGTTAATTTTTCAAAAAAATTTCCATAGCTCCACTGCTACTATTACTGATAATTTTTAATAATTTTGAAAGCATAAAGTTTTAGTAATACAATATGATAGAATAACTACCGTTTGGATCAATATCAAATTATAGACTTGATTCCTAAGTTTTTCATAATTCAAGTAGCATAAAAGTAGTAAAAAGCCACTTCTTTGGCGACAAGCATAGAATTTACTTTTAGATTTGATAATTGCTTCATGAGAAGCATCATTTGAATATATAGAATTGGTCATAGGAATGACCATTCTTTGGGGGGGAGAGAGAGAGATATGCTTTAAAAAAATATTTTAAGCATAAATGTAAACTTTGTGTTTAATCACTAAAATTCATTAAAGAGTTTCATTTGTATTGAAGAATCATTCAATTGAATACTTCTCAAGCTTGAGAGGGGTTGAGAAGTGAAAAACATTTAGAGATTAAGAAAAAAATCATAAAGTCACACTTTAGCTCTTGTTTTGCTTGATTCTTTAGTCTTAGGAGAGCCCCCCAACCAATCAATTGGTTTAGTATGTTGATGAAGACTCCAAAGAAGGTTGAAGAGAGAGAAGCTCCAATCTCTCCAAATTGTAGAGGATTTTTAGAGAATAATAAAAAATATGCTTATTTTAGAGTAATATTGGCATGGTCTAGTTCACAGATGAGAATACAAAAGAATGAGGGTCTATTTATAGGTGAGGGAGGCCACTAACTAAGTCCAACTAAGTTCTAGAATTTTCCAGCTTCAGTTTGGCTGAATTTGGACAAGATTTGCACCAGTTTGGCTCCCTTTTTTATTTGGTTTGATCCAAGAGAGAGGAGAGATAAAAATATCTTATTATTTTCGAGTTTAAAACTCCTCCACACATGTGAAATAGGTGCCTCCTTGAAGGGTCTCCCTTTCCTTACCAAGGTGTCAAAAATGAATGATTACTCCAAAATATCTCGTTTTTTTAAACTAATATCTCATAGTTTTTTACTAATAAACCTTGTACTCAGTCAACTCTTCATCTTATGTGGGCATTTACTCATTTTTGGGTATTTTATTTTATTCATTGGATTTATCTCATCCCAACACTTGGATTAATCTTATTGGTCTATAGGAATCTTAATTGGACCATAATCCAAAAAGTTCAAAAAATCTTGACCCTTAGGCTAAGGTCTTTTAAATCATTTTTAATTGATTCCTAATGCACCTTGGAAAATTTATTTTGATTTTCTATTTCAAGAAAATATATTTTTGATATTTGTAAAATTTTTATAATATTTTCTTGTATTCAGAAAAAAGGAATGATTACAGGGGATTGAAGTAGAGGCTTATTCATTATTCTGGCCGAGGAAGAATCTTACATCTCTAGATAAAAACAAGGAAAATAATATTTTCTTATATTCAGAAACAAGGAATGATTTACCACTCTCTAGACAAAAACAAGGAAAATAATATTTTCTTGTATTCAGAAACAGGGAATGATTACAGGGGATTGAAGTAGAGGCTTATTCATTATTCAAGCTCAAGAGGAATATCACGTCCTCTCCCACTTGAAAAACGTGAGATGTCCTCATCTAGCAAAGTGGGGGTAATCTTTCGCCAACTCTTTGTGTGGCGTCTTCTAGAGAGAAGAACTTCCACTTTACTAAAAATTCTCTGAGGACTCTGCTCCTCCTGAGAATCTTCTCCCGAACATCAAGGATTTGTTTGTTGGATATGATAATTCAACTATGAAGATTGATCAAAACATACTCAAGGTGGATCAAAGCTTGTACAAAACATCATGAACATGAGGGACAAAAACTAGTATATGTAGAAAATTGCTTTGAGATTAACACAAAAAGACACTAATTATGATTAGGCATGAACCAAACTTACATAATCACTTGATCACGACTTGTACCTTATTTAGAGACCCCTCTACCCTATTTTTAGTTACATGAGTTGCATGAACCATATGCACCAACCATTTGTAGGCTTTACACTAACCAATGACTACTAGCCTAACCACCACACATTAAATTGGACTAAGGAGTTGGGATTACATTTATCCAACATATCCCCCTTAAGACCAACTTCTTACAAGAACATGAACAAATCTCACATACCTCCTTGACACAATGAGTAAGAGTCCCCCCTTAACAACAACATACAACAACTCGTCAAGTTGGAACAACATAAGTCTTGACTCAACCACATACATGACATAATTTAAAAAGCATAATCATCATCTACATCTTTTATACTAAGACTAGAACAAAGATTTGTTTCTTCCTCTTGGTTGACTTCTTCAACCACATGTGCCTTTGCTAGCTTTTGATCTCTTTGGTAGCACTTTGCAGATGGATGATTCGTCTTTCCACAATACTCACAAGGATGTTTGGAGAAACAATCCTTAGTAAGATGATTTGTACGACCACAAATAGTACACTTCTTCTTTGCCGATGTCGAAGTAATAGTATATGCATAAGGATCTATCACATCCTTTGTAAGAGTCAAAGAAATCAA
Source organism: Cibotium barometz (assembly GCF_041138505.1). NCBI lineage: Eukaryota > Viridiplantae > Streptophyta > Polypodiopsida > Cyatheales > Cibotiaceae > Cibotium > Cibotium barometz. The sequence goes on from NC_141050.1 coordinate 16,398,401, forward strand.
TTGCTCATCTCATCAAGCATGTGACTCGGGTTGGTACATATTTCTTAAGCAAACTGACATGGAATACATTATGTACCTTGAGATGGGGAGGCAGAAGAAGTTTGTAGGCTAGATCGCCCACTTTCTTTATAATAGCATATGGCCCGCAGTATCTGGGAGAGAGCTTCTTATACTTCCCTAAGGATAAGGAACTTCTTTTTGGTCGTGCTCGAATGAAGACCATATATGATTCTTCAAACTCTCTCTGTGATCTCTTTTATCTGCATACTGCTTTTGCCTATCTTGGACTGCCTTTATATCTTTACGGATTGATTGCATCTGTTGGTCCATGTCATCAAGCATTTGTCTGGACATCTCGACTCTGATCAATGGGTCAGACCAAGTTAACGGTGTAAGGCAATCTTGTCTATACAAAGCTTTGAAAGGACTCATCCCAATGCTTCGATGATAAGAAGCATTGTAAGCAAATTCGACCAAATGAAAATGGCTTAACCACTTCTTGGGTTCCCTACCACAGCATGATCGAAGGATATCTTCTATTACTTGATTCACTCTTTCAGTCTGGCCATCTGTTTCGGGGTGATAGGTTGTGCTGATATCCAACAAAGTTTCTACTGCTTTGAAGAATGCAGTCCACAATTTTGATGTGAATTTGGGATCTCTGTCACTTACTATCCTCCTTGGTAAGCCATGCAATCTAAAGATCTCTTTAAGGAAAACTCGGGCAACATCTACTACAATGTATGTTTCTTTCACTGGAATCAGATGGGCAACTTTGGTTAGTCTGTCAAAACTACCACAAAAATGGAGTTGTAACCTGATTGCACTGAAGGTAATCCAGTGACAAAGTCCATACTGATACATTCCCACTTCATCTGAGGAATGTCTAGAGGCTGCAGTTCCCCTTGCATCTTGACTCTCTCTACCTCGACTCTCTGACACATTAAGCATTTTCGCACATGATCAAGTACATCCTTTTTGAGTCCTGGCCAGAAGAAGCTTTTCTTCACAGACATATAGGTTTTTATAAACCCTAGATGTCCAGCTATCAGGCTATCATGGGCTTCTCTCAGAATTCTTCCCTTTATTCCCTCATCATTAGGGACATAGCCGATTATTATAATACATGCATCCTTCATCCAATTTGTACCCAAGAACTCGACTCATTTCCTAAGGAGTCTTGCTTTCCTGCATCAGAAGTGTAGCAATAGGGGCAAAGAATTTATCCTGCATGATTTTCTCCTTTGCTTCACTGAACAATGGATTTGACACCACTGTAATTGCAAGCAGGGAGGCTTTTCTGCTGAGCGCATCTGCAACCACATTTTCTTTCCCGAGCCGATACTTAATTTCAAAATCAAATTCTTGCAGGGTCTGCATCCATCTCCTTTGACGCATGTTGAGATCCTTTGGGTGAAGATTCACTTTAGACTTTGATGATCTATCATCAAGGTGAACCTTTGTCCCAAAAGATAATGTCTCCACAACTTCAAGCATAAACTACTAAGAGTAACTCCAAGTCATGGACGTCATAATTTCTCTCATGTGTTTTGAGTTTTCAAGATTCATAGGCCACTACATGACCTTCTTGCATCAGAGCACCGCCTAAGGCAAACCCAACCACTGGCATCAATAATAACTACCTCAAAGGGTTTGGTAAAATCTAGAAATTTGACAGGTTTGGTTACTAAGGCTGTCTTCAGTTTATCAAAGGCGCTCTGACACATTGCAGTCCACTGAAAAAGGGTACTCTTCTTGAGAAGGTTAGTTAAAGGGGATGCTATCTGAGCATGCCTAGGTATAAAGATCCTATACCATACGGTTAATCTTAGGAATCCTCTGACTTCCTTTACTGTCTTGGGTTCCGGCCATTCTATGACTGCTTGGATCTTTGCGGGGTCAGGAGAAATCCTATCCTTTGATACTGTGAATCTCCACCTGGTCAACAGAGAAAGAACACTTGCTCTTCTTTGCAAAGAGTTGGTGTTTCCTTAGGATTTCCAGGACCTTGCGTACATGATCTTCATGATCTGCAGCATTCTTTGAGTATACTAAGATATCGTCAAAGAAGACAAGAACAAAATCATCCAAGTATTCTCTGAGAATATCCTGCATAAGACGATTAAATATCGCCAAGGCATTAGTCAATCCAAATGGCATGACTGTGAACTCATAATGTCCATAGCAGTATTGAATGCTGTCTTTGGGATGTCCTGCTCCTTGATTCTGATTTGGTAGTACTCGGATTTGAGATCTATCTTTGTGAACATTTGGGTCCCACTTAACCGATCCAGAAGTTCATCAATCCTAGGAATAGGATACTTATTTTTAATTGTTAATTGATTCAATCCTCCGTAGTCAATACAGAGTCTTAACGTTCCATCTTTCTTCTTTTGAAAGAGAACGGGTGAGACACTGAGTATGACAAATCCCTGCTCTAACAGTTGTCTTAACTGCTCCTTAAGTTATATGGCTTCAGGGACTAGCATTTTGTATGCACACTGAGCCACTGGTGGATTAAGATCCCTATCCCCACTGCACAACAATTTTAGGGGTGCTAGCAGCAGCGGAAGTAGCACTTCACGCGCGAGGCAGAGTCCCACACTCGGGGCCTCGCCCCACGGATATCCGGACAAGAGACTAATCCATCGGTTATTCCAAAACCAAACCCAAAAAAACTTCCTTTGCCCGGAAAGCACATGCGATTCCTCCAGGATAAAAATTTTAATCTAACGTAGTCAAGGTCATTACTGACCAAACTGATCCGACCGACGAACCTAAAGTCACTTGGTCAGATCAAGGAAGAAACTTGCACTTGGATCATAGAGATCAACGTTTTTTTCCTCATTGAGAGGCACAGCCGTTGATTCTTTTCCATAGAACAAATTTTGATCGGGATTTACTTTATCTAACGTACCATAACAGAATTGAGTCTCAAATTTAGGGATCCATCAGTGCAGCCTAACCCCATCCAGTCCCATGGATTAGCCAACTGCCCAACCACTGTAGTGATGGGATCCAATTAGGAATTTGGTTAGGATTTGTCCCGGGTACCAGAGAAAAGAGTTCCCAGGCCCCCTAGCCGGATGTTCATGCAAACATAAAACTAGTCACACCACTTACACACCCAATATGAACTTGCCTTTTTTTCTCAGCATTAGCTATCTTTAAAACAATCCTTTAATGAAACCATTGTGTCACTGATCACAATCCTCAAAATCTCTGGTTGAATCCTTATTTCCAATCATTCCTTCGTCGGTGTACTTATGGCATCATTGGCAACCAGAACGCTCACCACCTGTTCACTCAAGGGCCTTTTCGATAGTTCCTTGCTCATAGTAACCAGCAATATATTCACATAACAAAATTGAATCTCCGTGGAAGATCAGCAAGATCAACCAATAGATCCATATAAAAGAGTCATGGACTCATCCGTTGAGGACCAGCAAGGTCAATCAACCAGATCCACACCCGAATTCAGAAAACAACTCTTACTCCTTGTTCCAATACCTTCCCCGACGTACTTGTGGGTATCTTCGACGACCTAGAGTCCGAGCACCGTATGGTCAGCACCCTCTAGGATCCTTCGCAGGTCAGCTAGCGCTTCACTCATAGGTCGCTTCCTTGGTTCCTCGCCCACCGTACCGGAAGCTCACCATTTTAAATCGAATCAAGGCTAGTCAAGACCTCGGTCGACTTTGCTACGCGAGACGTCCTCCATCGACTCTCTGTCAGCAGTTGCAACTTTAACATATAGGTCTCCACGACCTCATTCAAAACGGTCAAAATGCTTCCCCAACATTCTTGACATAAAACATTCATTTTAAAAAACAGATTTCGCATACAGATATAGTTCCAACAAAATTTCATCTTTTCTCATCATTCCACAATTTATCTTCATCGATCCCTATCACATTTCATCATTCCCATATCACATCACATCATCCACACATCAATCCATATCATCCATACATCATCCACATTATCCATACATCCATCCACATCGCCCATACATCCATCCACATCAATCTACATCATTCACACATCAAACCACATCATCCATTCATCCATCTACATCAATCCACATCATTCACACATTAAACCACATCATCCATACATCCATCCACATCACCCATACATCCATCCACATTAATCTACATCATTCACACATCAAACCACATCATCCATTCATCCATTTACATCAATCCACATCATTCACACATCAAACCACATCATCTATACATCCATCTACATTAATCTACATTAATCTAAATCTTTTATGCATCTTTATATGCATAAAATCAAAATTGATAAGAATAACTCTTTTGGAATAAAAATAAAATTCTTTATGCATCTATTTATACATAAAATCAAAATTGATGAAAATAACTCTTTTGAAATAAAAATAGATTTCTTTATGCATCTTTCTATGCATAAAATCAAAATTGATGAAAATAACTCTTTTGAAATAAAAATAGGTTTCTTTATGCATCTTTCTATGCATAAAATCAAAATTGATGAAAATAACTCTTTTAAAATAAAAATAGATTTCTTTATGCATCTTTCTATGCATAAAATCAAAATTGATGAGAATAACACTTTTGGATTAAAATAAATTCTTTATACATCTTTCCATGCATAAATCCAATTTAGTAGGAATTACACTTTTAGAATAAAAGAATTTCTCTTATGCATCTTTGCATGCATAAAAACGAAATCCAATGAAAAATAACTCTTTTAAAATAAAAACTTTCTTTTCTGCATCTATTTATGCATAAATTCAATTATGATGAAAGTCACACTTTTATAATAAAATAATTTCTTTTATGCATCTAATTTACGCATAAAATCCAGTTATGAGAAAAAATCACACTTTTAATATATAAAAAATCTTTTATGCATATGTTTATGCATACAAATCATTTATGATGAAAATCACTCTTTTAATATAAATGAATTTCTTTTATGCATCCATTTATGCATAAAAATCATTTATGATAAAAATTACACTTTTAATATAAATTTTTTTATGCATATGTTTAAGCATACAAATCATTTATGATGAAAATCACTCTTTTAATATAAAAGAATTTCTTTTATGCATCCATTTATGCATAAAAATCATTTATGATGAAAATAACACTTTTATAATCAAAATAACAATTTCAATATGCTTCCTTCTATGCATAGAATTTAATTCTAAAGAAAGTAACACTTTTTTAATAAAAATATTTTTAGTATGCATTTTTCTATACCTAGGATGAAAAATAACACTTTAAGAATACATATATGATGGGAATTACTCTTTTTGAATTAAAAAAAAGTAAAACTTATTTTACACAATTTTAGAAAATTTTGCCATAACCTCCTTTGCATGGTTGACCATTTTTCAAATTTTAACTCTCTAAAATTAATTAGAATTTCACCAAGAGTATTTAAATCATTCTAATATAAACATTTTCTATTTATTTAAGAGAAACATTATGAAAAACTTTATTTTATCCAATAATCATTCATCTAGGATAAAGAATGGTTGGATTTACTAAAGGAGTGAGGAAAATGCCTTTCTTCAATGAGGCATAACATCATAATCATTTTAGAGAAGACAAAAATCATAAAATGAAATAGAAAAGAGAAGAATTTTCAACTTACAAGGAGAATTTGAGAGCTTTCCTTTGGCTTGATGGTTTGAGGGATCTACTATTGTTTGAAACAAGAGTGGCCACCAATATTTAGAAGAGGGAAAGGTCAAAAACTAATGAATTATGAGTAAATTCATAATTTTTGGCTCTGGGGAGAAGTAGAGTAATAGTGCAAAAATACTATTAAGCTTCAACAAAGGGGAAGGCTTCTATTTATAGGAAAAAGTGAGCCTCTAACCAAGCAAATTGATTCTAGAATTTTCCAGATCAATTTGGTCAATTTTTGACCATTTTTAGGTCAGTTTAGCTCACTTTTGGATCTAGTTGAAACATGAGAGAGGAGAGATAAAAATATCTCATTATTTGGGAGTTTAAAACTCTCCCACACAAGTGAAATAGGCGCCTCCTTCATGAGGGGGAATCCCCATCTTGAGGTGTCAAAAATTTATCGTTTCACTAAATATCTCTTCTTTTTTAACTAAGATCCTTGTCCTTAGTCAACTCTTCATCTTATGTGAGTATTTACTCATTTTTGGGGGGATTTTCTTTATTTCTTCCATTTATCTCCTCCACACATTTGGATGAATCTGATTGGCCCCTCAAAACCTTAATTTAAAATTTTCAGAAAATCTGGACCCCCAGGATAAGGCCTTTTGAACAGATTATAATTTATTTCGAATGCACCTTCTGAAAATCTTTTTGAACTTCTGTTTCGGGGAAACTTATTTAAATACAAAGAGATATTTTTCCATCCAAAAATATCCAAAATCTGAATAATCTCTCTCTAGAATATTTTCTCTCTCTAGGCCAAAACAGGTAGAAACAAGATCTTTTATTATTCTGAAGAGGGATTTGACTACAGGGGAAGATACTGGACATCCTGAGAGGCTGGGGAGGAATCTTACATTCTACCCCACTTAAAAAATGTGAGATGCCCTCATCTCGCAGGTGGAGTATGATCTCTTTTATCTTCTTCTTCTTCTTTAATCACTTCCAGTGTTACTGCCTTGGAAGTGGACGACCGATTTGGGAGAAACTCTTTTTGACTTCCCCTATTCTGAGGTGGAGGTCTTGCATTACTTTGGATTGAAACTACAGGTTGGATAGAGGGACTACCTCTGGGATTTCCCTGATTTTGGCGGATAGAACCCTGATTACTCTGGAAGGAAGGGGCTGGAGTCTGGAATCTTGATCCCTGATTTCCCTGCCCTGAAAACTTTGATCCAAAAGAACTTGGGCAATCCATACTACGATGTCCAAATCCTTGACAGTTATAGCATTTCACTCTCTTGTTCAAGGGTGGAACTTCTGAAGTTGAAATCCAGGGGATTGAGTTTCGAGAAAAGGACATTTCTTTCATTCTGAAACTTCCCATATCCTGGGTTTGACCCTGATATCTCTTAGGCGGAGGAAGGTTGGAATCATCTTCTGGGAATAAAAACCTTCTAAAAGGTGATGGTGCTGGCTTTGGCGCAGGACTTTGACATCAAAGGCTTTGGCGAAATCCTTCGCCATCCAAACTGCTTCGGCCATGGAAACTGGCTTGGCATTCTTCACCAGGATATTCAAAGGTTCGTTCAGTCCCCAAATGAACCTGGCCATCAACTGTTCTTCATCCAGTGGAGACGAGTATCTGAGGAGGAGGGCGAATGCTTGGTGATATGCTTCAATAGTTCTACTCCCCTGGGTTAACTCTAAGAATTCATTCATCTTTGTTTCTAAAAAGCCGGGAGGACAGAACCTCGTCCTTAGGTAAATTTTGAGATCAGTCTAGGTTTGGGTATTTTGGTCGAGACAGTTTGTCTCATAGTGGTTTCTCCATGCCACTCTAGCTATCTCCACTATCTTCAGCCTTGCAAGAGCCATTTTGCTCTTCTCATTGTACCCGGTGACATCGAAGTATTCTTCCATTGATTCGATCCACTTCTTAGCCTCACCCAAGTTTTCCCCTTCACCCTTGAAAGGTCCAAGCTACGAACTATAAAGAGTTTTACGAACATCCAGGTCGAGCTCTTCTTCATCGAGTTGGGGGTTAACATTTCTACCACAACGACCTCGATCCAGGTTCCTATCAATACGAAAATTCTTGTTAAGTCTCTTTATTTATGATTCAATCCGATTTTTTATTAAACTGATTCCGGGGTTCTCTAAATAGGTCGGCTCCCCACAGAATCAAGGGATAAAGATACTCATATAGAACCCATTATCAGTAACAATTCATTCAGAATATCTCATTCATATCTTTAACACAATAATGGTTCATCAGACTAATTTTTTTCCATCTGAATAGTCCTCCATGGGGATTTTAATTTTTTTAGATTTTTAATTTATCATCCCTTAACTTGATCCACTGGACAAAAGTTAATAGTAACAATCTGCCAGCACAATCCACTAATCTCATAGTGATTAGTTGAAGCCATTAATGTCATTCCAGTTAAGAACATCATCACACGGACTTGTCCCATTCATCCTCATTGCGGTTTTGCTCAACTTATTACATTTCAACCAAATTTCAGGGATCATCATTTTTCAATCAGAATCCAAATCAACTCATCAGTTCTCAACCAGAATTTAAAAATCATATCAACCACATTCGAATTCATCATCTGGATAGCATTAATGCTTATAATTTCAAGTCTTAGATTTACTCGTATATACTGCCAGTAAAGAGCTGCAGTTATACCCTCGGTATATACGAGTAGTCATGGTTCTTGGAACTATAAAGTAAATACCATCATGTCTAGGCCTCAAGCAAGTCAGGGATTCCATACAATTGCGGTACTTCCATCTGAAGACCCAATTACCAATTTACGAATTTCAGTTTGAATATCGAATTGTATGAATTTTATCACACAATTAAAACCTTTTAGTGCTTCTTGATAAATTTTTGACATATTTGGCTTCTCGGTTGATCCTCATTAGCCAAATAGCTCTGACACCAACTGTAAGATCCCTGTCGCCATTGCACAACAATTTCAGGGATGCTAGCAGTGGAAGTAGCACTTCACGCACGAGGTAGGGTCCCACACTCGGGACCTCACCCACGGATATCCGAACAAGAGACTAATCCATCGGTTATTCCAAAATCGAACCCGAAAAAACTTTCCTTGCCCGAAAAGCACAGGCGATTTCTCCAGGATAAAAATTTTACTCTAACGTAGTCAAGGTCATTTACTGACCAAACTGATCCGATCGAACCTAAAGTCACTTGGTCAGATCAAGGAAGAAACTTGCACTTGGATCATAGAGATCAACGCTTTTTTCCTCATTGAGAGGCACAGCTGTTGATTCTTTTCCATAGAATAATTTTTGACCGGGATTTACTTTATCTAACGTACCATAACAGAATTGAGTCTCAGATTTAGGGATCCATTAGTGCAGCCTAACCCCATCCAGTCCCATGGGTTAGCCAACCGCCCAACCACTGTAGTGATGGGATTCAATTAGGAAATTGGTTAGGTCTTGTCCCGGGTACCAGGGAAAAGAGTTCCCAGGCCCCCTAGTCGGATGTTCATGCAAACATAAAACTAGTCACACCACTTACACACCCAATATGAACTTGCCTTTTTTTCTCAACATCAGCTATCTTTAAAACAATACTTTAATGAAACCATTGTGTCACTGATCACAATCCTCAAAATCTTTGGTTGAATCCTTATTTCCAATCATTCCTTCGTCGGTGTACTTATGGCATCATTGGCAACCAGAACGCTCACCACCTGTTCACTCAGCGGCCTTTTCAATAGTTCCTAGCTCATAGTAACCGGCAATATATTCACATAACAAAATGGAATCTCCGTGGAAGATCAGAAAGATCAACCAACAGATCCATATAAAAGAGTCATGGACTCATCCGTTGAGGACCAGCAAGGTTAATCAACCAAATCCACACCCGAATTCAAAAAACAACTCTTACTCCTTGTTCCAATATCTTCCCCGACGTACTTGTGGGTATCTTCGACGACCCAGAGCCCGAGCACCATATGGTCAACACCCTCTAGGATCCTTCACAGGTCACCTAGCGCTTCACTCATAGGCTGCTTCCTTGGTCCCTCGCCCACCGTACCGGGAAGCTCACCATTTTAAATCAAATTGAGACTGGTCAAGACCTCGGCTGACTTTGCTACGTGAGACATCCTCCATCGACTTTTCGTCAGCAGTTTGCAACTTTAACATATAGGTCTCCACGACCTCATTCAAAACGGTCAAAATGCTTCCCAGCATTCTTGACATAAAACAGTCATTTTAAAAAACAGATTTCGCATACATATATAGTTCCAACAAAATTTCATCTTTTCTCATCATTCCACAATTTATCTTCATCGATCCCTATCACATTACATCATTCCCATATCAGATCACGTCATCCACACATCAATCCATATCATCCATACATCCATCCACATTATCCATACATCCATCCACATCAATCTACATCATTCACACATCAAACCATATCATCCATTCATCCATCTCCATCAATCCACATCATTCACACATTAAACCACATCATCCATATATCCATCCACCCATACATCGATCTACATCATCCACATCATCCATACATCCATCCACCCATACATCCATCCACATCAATCTACATCATTCACACATCAAACCACATCATCCATTCATCCATTTACATCAATCCACATCATTCACACATCAAACCACATCATCTATACATCCATCCACATTAATCTACATCATTCACACATCAAACCACATCATCCATCCATCCATTTACATCAACCCACATCATTCACACATCAAACCACATCATCTATACATCCATCCACATTAATCTACATCATTCACACATTAAACCACATCATCCCTCCATCCATTTACATCATGTAAGAGAATTCTAATTTTTTGATATAAAGATTCTTTACACATATAATAAGGCATAAAGACAACTTTACTAGGAACAACACTTTTATAAAAATCCTTTTATTCATCTATTTATGCATAAATTCAATTTTAAGGAAAATAACTCTTTCGAATTAAAAATAAACCTTTTATGCATTCTACTATGCATAAATTCCATTTTAATGAGAATAACACTTTCAAAATAAAAATAAATCTTTTATGCAGAAGTTCAAAAATATTTTCAGAAGGTGCATTAGAAATTAAGTATAATCTGTTCAAGAGGTAGTCAAGATTTTTTTGAAATTTTAAATTAACGTTTCTATGGACCAATAAGATTTATCCAAATGTAGGAAGGAGATAAATGGAAGAATAAAAGGAAAATCTCCCAAAAATGAGGAAATACTCACATAAGATGAAGAGTTGACTAAGGACAAGGTTAATAGTTAAAAAAGAGAGATATTTAGAAGTAATGATGCATTTTTGACACCTCAATATGGGGGAATTCCCCTCATGAAGGAGGCGCCTATTTCACATGCTTGAATGAATTTTAAACTCCCAAATAATGAGATATTTTTATCTCTCCTCTCTCCTGTTTCAACTAGATCCAAAAAGTGAGCAAAACTGACCCCAAAATGGTCAAAAATTGACCAAACTGATCTGGAAAATTCTAGAATCAGTTGGCTTGGTTTGAAGCTCACTTTTTCCTATAAATAGAAGCCTTCCCCTTTGTTGAAACTCAATAGTGTTTTGCACTGTTACCCTGCCTCTCCCAAGTGCCAAAAACTATGAATTCTACTCATAATTCATTAGTTTTTGACCTTCCCTCTTCTAAAAGATTGGTGGCCACTCTTGTTTCAAACAAGAGTTGAACCCTCAAACAATCAAGCCAAAGGAAAGCTCTCAAATTATCTATGTAAGTTGGAGATTCTTCTCTTTTCTATTTCTTTTATGGTTTTTTATGATTTTTGTCTTCTCTATAATGAAAATGATGTTATGCCTCATTATAAAAAAAGGCATTCCCCTCTCTTCTTTAGTAAATCCAACCACTCTTTATCCTAGATGATTGATTATTGGATAAAATCAAGTTTTTCATAATGTTTCTCTTAAATAAGTAGAAAATGTTTACATTAGAATGATTTAAATACTCTTGGTGAACTTCTAATTAATTTTAGAGAGTTAAAAATTTGAAAAATGGTCAGCCATACAAAGGAGGTTATGGCGAAATTTTTTAAAAATTTGTGAAATAAATTTCATCTTTTATTAATCCCAATTGTTAGAGTATTCTAAAAGTGTCATTTTCATTCGTGCATAGAAAGATGCATATTGATTAATTTTTATAAAAGAATAATTTTCAATAGAATTAAATTCTATGTATAGAAAGATACATATTGATAATTTTTTTATTATGAAAGTGTTACTTTCTTCATTATGGATTTTTATGCATAAAATAATGCATAAAAGTATATTTTTTTATTGTAAAAGAGTTACTTTCTCATCATATTGATTTTTATGCATAAAAGTATGCATAAAAGAATATTTTTTATTATTATAAAAGTGTTACTTTTATCATTATTAATTTTTATGCATAAAAGTATGCATAAAGGATTAATTTTTTTATTATAAAACTGTTACTTTTATCATTATTGATTTTTATGCATAAAAGTATGCATAAAGGATTATTTTTTTATTATAAAAGTGTTATTTTTATCATTATTGATTTTTATGCATAAAAGTATGCATAAAGGATTTTTTTTAATTATAAAAGTGTTACTTTTATCATTATTGATTTTTATGCATAAAGGATTATTTTTATTATTATAAAAGTGTTACTTTTATCATTATTGAATTCTATGCATAAAAGTATGCATAAAAGATTATTTTTTATTGTAAAAGTGTTACTTTTATCATTATTGAATTCTATGCATAAAAGTATGCATAAAAGAATATTTTTTTTAAAAATGTTACTTTTATCATATTGATTTTTATGCATAAACATATGTATAAAAGATATTTTTTATATATTAAAAGTGTGATTTTGATCATAAATGATTTTTATGCATAAAAGATATTTTTTATATTAAAAGTGTGATTTTCATCATAAATGATTTTTATGCATAAACATATGCATAAAAGATATTTTTTTATATTAAAGTGTGATTTTCATCATAAATGATTTTTATGCATAAACATATGCATAAAAGCCGATGGTTAAGAGAAGGGTTTAAGAATTGCACAAATTGGCTAATGGATTGAGCCAAGGTCATAGTTGGAGCATACTTCTTGAGTTTAACAACTGGGAGTAGTAGGCATCCACACTAATGAATTCTTTTGGTCAAGCTATAGAACTCATTCATCTTTAGGGTTTCAAAGTCTAAGGGTAAGTACCTTTCCTTGACAGCTCCCTTGATTTGTTCCCAACAAGTGATGGTGCTTTCTTGGACATCCTTTTCTCTACACCACTCCTTCCACCATAGCGTAGCATCCCTAGTTAGTCAAAAACAGGCCAGCATAGATTGGCTGGCTTCAGTACCAACAACAAGAGAGAAGTAGTTGTCATCGACTCTATCCAGGCATCTTTAGCCACATCTTTTTCTTCTCCTAAAGAAGGAAGAGGGTTTCATATGTTTAAGTAGGAATTTCCTTTCAGATTCAGCATCTTGTTGGCATGAAAAGAGATAACATGCTTTAATGCTAACTAAAGGAAACCCAAAGAGATGAAAAAGATATTATTCACTTTTTATTACATTTTGTGAACAAGGCTGTGTGCTGATTTACAATAGTTTCTCAAATATTGTAAATCGAACTCAAGAGGCTAGTTGGTAAGATCTGAAGCATAGATTTTTGTGGAATCAGCGATCCCAAAAAATCTTGGGTGAAATCTACCACAGCAATAAATCCTACGCTTAGGGATCAATTGAGTAGATGTGTTGGGATACATAACGAGTCTCTCCATTTTCAATGATAGTTTGATCTAGGAAAAGAGTCCCACAGAATATGAAGTATTTTAGTACGCTAAGCTTCTCTAAAATTTAAAGGATACATAGCTCAACATCTATAAGTTCAAATCTACTAGTAGTGAAAATACATTCATGAGTAAAGGGAGATTGTAGAAACTTTATCCTCAATGTTGGCAGTCGATAGAAGTCTAAAAAGTGACTTGCCCAAGTTCTCCATTCATCAATTGGTTTGACCTTAAGTGGTCAAAGGTCAATTTGAATATTTCTATTGTTCAATAAATACTCATATGGGATCGTACCTGTAATTCAATTGTCACAATTGAATCTCACTAGTAAGTAACATCCCAAGAATACTATGAAGCATGTCTAGTCAAGAGCCAATTTTTAACGATCCGATATAAGAATATGTGGGATACGATCAACTATGAGGTTTTTAATTACTAATTACATCGTTGGTAGTACACAGATGCATCACATAATAGAATTCCTTGATTTAGTTCCCTTCACAGGTTCCTTTATCCCTTAATGCCAAAAAATCATTTAAAAAAATAATACATATATATAATCATAAACTTGAATTACAACACAATCCGGAAAAATATCCCTTGGTGCACCAAGTTACATACAATCTACACATTGCAACCATCATGGGTGGTCATAAATTATCACATATTAATAAGGTGAAATGTCCCCTCATTCACCTATACTAACATAAAACCTATCAAGCTCGGGTTTGCAATTTTGAAGGAACCCTCGCCATGCTTTGTGGTGGGTTAACCATCATACGCAGCTGCCCCAAGTCCGTAAATACTCAAGATTTGGTTGCCCTGGGTGGGGGAATACCCAATTTCCCCGGACACTTTGGAATGGTTATCTCCAAGGGAGCATGTCCTTTAGTTTATTTTACAACAACTTTAGAATATGTTGCCATTCTTGCCGTAATCTTGCATCCACATTTCACATAGCAATCCATGCAACAAACATACTCACGTGAGAGAGATAACCTTTTCTATTTTCTTAAAGAAAAAATTATTAATGCATCAAAAAATCCCTTTTCTCCACTTCCTTGGGAGACATTTGCAGCTACTGCTATTTGAGGTGATCTGGTCCTCCACTTCCTTGGGAGACATTTGTAGCTGCCACTATTTGAGGTTTGATTGTATCCTTATCACATTAACTATCCTTGGATGCCCACATCCTCCATGTTCTACACATCCTCCATGAGCCATTATTCTTTTTCGTAGTTGAGCCTTTGCTTATTGCTAGGAAGTAACTCACGTGGCTTGGGAATCGAGTGGAAATCCTCTCTCGGGTAGAATATATCGAGAACTTCCTTAGAGATAGAACCTTTAATCTCTCAATTTATTCTTCCACCACAAGGCTTAATAATAAAGTCTAAGTTATTTTATTTATCTTAGTGGAGAAAAGGGAAGAAACAAAAAAGGACATTGAATGATCGAGAGAGGGAGATATGTGAGCGAGAGAAGGACATTGAATGATCGCACCACCACACAAGGCAATCACATTGAATGATTGCACCACACAAGGTAATCACACTCTCTCTCTCCTCCATACAAGCATACAAGCATACAAGTATAGAGAAGGCACATGTGCTAGAGTACTCTCTCTCAATCTCTCTCTCAAGACAAAATCAAGAACTCACATAGCACAGAGGGGGATTGTGTCCTTTCATTTATGAGAAAATACCTTACATACAATTGGCCCTTATTCACACTTGGGTGCCAAAAAATTACTTAACTAATATTGAAAGAACGGTAGAGGGGGAGGAGACACACACACAGGAGCAAACCCTAATGTATATTGCAAACCCTAACCATAGAGGGAAGCCATGTCCACTCACACACAAAGCATAATGCACTAATCCATAATCCACACAACACACAATGAGTTGTGTCCACACTCTACTAACCCTAGCTAATGTCCACACACTATGACCAGCTGGACACGCGGTCATTTATGTCTCACACATGTTCCTACCTAATCTGCCAGCACATAGCATAGCTGGCTCACACTGACATCGAGCTTGAATCTCAACAGCCCCTCTCAAGCTCATGATGTACTGCCGATGAAGATGTAGATGAGCTTGGGATATCAAGGCTCTGTTGAAAGAATGGTAGAGGGGGAGGAGACACACACACAGGAGCAAACCCTAATGTATATTACAAACCCTAACCATAGAGGGAAGCCATGTCCACTCACACACAAAGCATAATGCACTAATCCATAATCCACACAACACACAATGAGTTGTGTCCACACTCTACTAACCCTAGCTAATGTCCACACACTATGACCAGCTGGACACGCGGTCATTTATGTCTCACACATGTTCCTACCTAATCTGCCAGCACATAGCATAGCTGGCTCACAATGACATCGAGCTTGAATCTCAACAACCCCTCTCAAGCTCATGATGTACTGCCGATGAAGATGTAGATGAGCTTGGGATATCAAGGCTCTCAACACTCCCCCTCAAGCTCATCCCATGTACTCCCAACATAGTCCGGAAGTACTCAAACTTCTCCCTGCTAAGTGGATTCGTAAAGATGTCTGTCATCAGTCTTCACATAGTGAAGATCAACTGTACCATCCAGCACCTTCTCTCTGACAAAGTGATAATGGACCTCTATGTGTTTGGTCCTCGCATGAAACACTGGATTCTTTGCCAACTGTATACTGCTCATGTTGTCACAATGAATGACAACTTTGCCATCAAGAGGCTCACATAAATCTGCCAAGAGGCTCTTTAACCATATAGCCTCACAAGTAGCAACGGCTGCACCTCTGTACTCAGCCTCTGTACTGGATAAAGCAACTGTAGGTTGCTTTTTGCTACTCCAACTCACCACGGCACTTCCAAGTGTAAAAGCATATCCACTAGTAGACCTCCTGTCATATGCGCTACCTGCCCAATCAGCATCTGTGTAGCCATGTATGTCCAAGCTTTTACCACTCTCATAAAATAAACCATAATATGCTATGGTCTTCACATATCTCATGATGCGTCTCACTGCGTCCAAATGTGGTTTCCTGGGGCTCTGCATAAACTGGCTGACTAGCCCCACAGCATAACTCAAATCCGGGCGTGTGATAGTCATATATATGAGACTACCAACCATCTTCCTATACATAGAAGGATCATCCAATTCCTCGCCATAATCAGCCCGCAACTTCACATTTTGCTCCAATGGTGTACTCATAGGCTTACACCCTGTCATGCCATACTTTGCCAACATATCCAATGCATATTGGCGCTGTACTAACCAAGTACCTGCATGATCTTTCACCACTTCAATTCCAAGGAAGTATCTCAACTCACCAAGATCTTTCATGTCAAATTGCCCACTCAAAGCTTTCTTGACATGCATCACATCTGCACCATGATCACCTGTGATAATCAAATCATCCACATAGATGACGAGTAAAACAATCCCATGCTGTGTCTTCTTCACATAGAGTGAAGAATCTGCTGTAGAAATCTGAAAACCAAGTGAGATAAGATATCTGCTCATCTTATCACTCCAAGCACGAGGTGCTTGCTTCAGACCATACAATGCCTTTTTCAACCTGCATACGTGAGTGGGATATCTAGGGTGTACATACCCTTCTGGTTGTGCCATGTACACTTCCTCTTGTAGATCTCCATTCAGAAATGCATTCTTGACATCCATCTGATGCATTTCCCAGCCATTAGCTGCAGCCATAGCAATGATTGCTCTCACTGTGCCCATCTTAGCCACTGGACTAAACGTCTCATCATAATCCAATCCTTGGGTCTGTGCATAACCCTTTGCTACCAATCTTGCTTTATGTCTTTCAATAGAACCATCAGATTTGCACTTCACTTTGTAAACCCATTTACATCCAATAACATTCTTATCCTTTGGTAATGCAACCTCCCATGTATCATTATGGACCAATGCGTCCATCTCAACATCCATTGCTTTTTCCCATACATGCTCTCCAATAGCCTCTGTATAGCATGTAGGTTCCACATGCTTCACCATAGATGTCATATATGCATAGTGCATAGCAAAATCTCTATATGTCAACAGGATATCTGACTCTCTGGGATCTCCGCAATGCATGCGGGTCACTCTGTACACCTGTAACTCTAACATGTGGTGGCACATATCTATCCTGTCTAGCACCAGGTATGCGTAAAACAGGTATGCCAAGCTCCTCATCCAAACTCTCAGAACTAGATGACTCATAACCTGTGATTCCAATTCCTTCGACTTTCTTTTTGCCTTTATCCATAGCACTACTCCCAGTGCTTACACTCTCATGCCTCAAACGTCCTGACCATGGACGTACACTGCTACTCTCAGTTTCTGCTGGCCCAAACATAGTAGTAGAACTAGAACTTGCTTGTGGCAAGTTCACAGGCACATCAGCCTCAAGTGACTCAATGACTCCCTCATCTTTTGCTTTGTACCAACTAGCAAGCTCATCAAACACCACATCACGTGAGATGACCACTTGTCTAGTTTGTGGATTATAACATTTGTATGCCTTTCGATCCTGTGCATATCCAACAAATACACATTTCTCTGCTTTAGGATCCAACTTCCTTCTTCTTTCATCAGGCACATGTACATAAGCTATGCATCCAAAAACTTTAAGATGTCCAATGTCTGGCCTGTAACCTGTGAGCCGCATCTCTGGCGTGCTTCCATGAATGGCTGCTGTAGGTGTTTTGTTCAATATATACACTGCAGTAGCACATGCTTCTGCCCAATAGTAATCTGGCATGCTCTTTTCATTAAGCATTGCCCTTGCCACTTCACATATGACTCTATTCTTTCTCTCAGCCACACCATTCTGCTGAGGTGTATACCTGCAAGTCAACTGTCTGCTTATTCCATGCTTCCTCAAGAAATGCTCAAAAGCTTTTGAGGTGTATTCACCACCTCCATTTGTCCTCAGACATTTAATCCAACAGCCATATTGCTTTTCTGCAAAAGCTTTGAAATCCATGAACTTTTCCAACACTTCACTCTTCGCTTTGAGAAAGTATATCCATGTCATCCTGCTAAAATCATCTATGAATGTAACATAGTATAAACTGCCTTTGATAGATGGGTTTTGTGCAGGACCCCATACATCACTGTGTACTATCTCAAGTGGCCTGTTACTCATATTTCCTTCTCTAGGAAACCTCAACCTTGCCTGCTTCCCAAACTGACAGGCTTCACAAACATGCATATGTCCATCATATTTGAACCTAGGCAATCCATTGACAATGCCTCTTGTTTGCATGTTCTTTAATCTCTGTATATTGACATGGCCAATCCTCTTGTGCCACATATCAATGTCCTGTACCACATTCCTGCTCTTTGAGAACATGGCTGATTTCAGCTCAGGAATTCCAGCATCCAGCTTAAACAATCTTCCTTCTTTCTTGCCTTTAGCAATCACTCTACATCCATGTTTGAAATCTTCAACGAAGCATCCATGCTCGTTGAAACGAACCTGTAATCCCTGTTCCACCATTTGACCAACTGCTGAGGCCAAGCTTTTAGTGATCGAAGGCACATACAGCACATCTGACATAGACTTTGTCTGACCATTGTGCATGACCAATGGTACACTTCCAACATGTGTAATGACATGCTGGGTATCATCACCTGTTTCCACATAGCCTTTTACATCCATAGGCTTCATATGCTCAAACCATTCACCATGACATGTCATATGGTTTGATGCTCCTGAGTCCATATACCATGTATCATCATTCTCAGCATTTGTTGTCATAGAACCCACAACATGCTTCATGGCAAACAAATGATTTGCAGTTCCATCATTGCTACTTGATGCATAGTTACCACCATGTTGTGCATAGTTTCCACCATAATGACCACCACGTTGTGCTCTTCCCCCTCTCAAATCATTCTGTTTGCGGAAACAATCTCTCGCCATATGACCATATTTTCCACAATAATGGCATTCCACATCTTGCATAGAATTTTGTTGGCCTTGCCAACGTCCTCGACCAGGGGAGTACCTTTGCCTCGCTGAGGTGCATATCCACGACCACCTCGAGCACCATATAAGGGCTGAAAATTCTGTTGTGGAGGCCTGTCCTGCCATCCACGACCATTACCACCACGTCCACGTGATGCAAATCTCCCCCTACCTCTAAAGCCTCTCTGCGAGTAAAAAGCCTGATTTCTGCCATCATCATGGCTAGTAGATGCATCCAGAAATGAATCACTGAGCTTGATTTCCTCAACCAACAAGAGTGAAACCAACTCATCGAGGTCGGGTAAACCTGTACTCCTCACTGAGATAGATGTATCAAAAGATTTGTATTCCTTGCCAAGACCACGCAAGGTAATATCCACCAAATCATCATCAGGCATGGGGGCATTTATTGTGGCCAATGCATCTGCAAACTTTTTGATTTCTTGCACATAATCATGTATGCTCCTTTTATTCCTTTTCACATTGTGTATCTGCTGTCGCAATTGAGACTTGCGAGCACTCGTATCTGTATCAAACATCTTGACCAAAGTATCCCATGCATCTTTGGGATTCTCAGCATCCTGAATGTGTATGAGCATAGCATCAGAAATACATATAGATAAATAATGCAGCACTTTGAATGCTCTCTCTGACCATTGCTTATGAGCAATAAGCTGTTGCTGTGTAGGTTGTCGAGGTAGCTCAGGCTCAGGCTCAACACCTGTAATAAGATTCCAAAATCCTTTCCCTTTCAAGAAACTCTTTATCCTGTACTTCCATGCCTGGAAGTTCGTCCTATCCAGCTTTTCACCAACAATCTGAACTGGATTGTCCGACATGTTTGTTCAATGCATACACCTTCTGCACACTTCAAATCTGTAAATGAGCCTTCCTCAGCTCAACCACACGCCAATGAATGTTCCAGATACTCCAAGATAGCCAACAAACTCCAAATTTGATGTAGAAAATCAACCTGTAATCATCCAAGATGAACTGACTCACTCAGTGCGGGATACCGTGAATTGACACGCCTTCCAAGGCTACAAATCACAATGTAATGGTGCAATCAAGTATGGGAAACTTGCATTGACACCTAATCAACCTCAATGTTGAGTATCAACACCATCTGACATGTGTACATATCGATTTTTGAAAACCCCTTTCTCTGTTTTTGGAAAAAACCAGAAAAACCAGAAAAACTAGTAGAAAATTTGCTCTAATTCCTTCAATATTTGTCCAAATTGGGCAACCAGACATTCATTAGCTTAGCATTAGTGTCCATCAACTCCATGTAAGAGGAATTTGTCCAATTGTAAAACACCAAGGATTAATTGCTCAATTAAAAATGCTCTGTTTCTCTGCAACCAAGTGGACAGCCTGTTTTAATCAGCTCATTCCCAGCTCAATTAAGCATCATTGACCAAGCAAATTACATAGCCCTCTTCTCCAAGGTATAAAGCATCCAATTTCTAAAGAAGTTGTGGAAGATATCAAGCACCCACTGAGAATTTGATCTCCTCGTAGTCAAAAAATACAAAATCTGCCCTGTTTTCTCTGTCTAGCTACGCCGCCTGCTGTAGAGCCCTTTGGGAGTGGTTGTAATGCTCAATGATGAGGTAATCAAGTCCCCAACACTCCTAGGTATGTGTGAAATCCACCAATGCTTTGATTTTTACCAAATACATGCTCCAATTTCATCAATTTTTGGCTTCCTTTTCTCTGTTTTGTGTGAGCTCAAAAACCAAAGTTTTTCACACTTTGAAATGCATTCAAATTGCTCCAAAATTTGTTCAAGGCTTGCACATGGGTTGCCAATATATCCCTCTTTGTCAAATACATATGTCTTTTGCCAGAATCACACGTATTTCCACCATACATCAATGTTCCCAAGCTTTAATGGAAAGCTTCAAAAACCAGAATTTACCTTTCCTATTCAAATCTGTAATTTTTTTAAAAAATATGATAAATAAATCTCCTCTGTAAATATATTTCTGTAAGTTTTAAATATTTAAAATGTCCTTCTGTTGAACCCACGTGATACTTACATATTTATACGAGTGACCCCCCGAGTCACCACCTCTGGATGAAGAGCAGGTTTATTCGGGGAATGAACGAACCCTTGGACACACTGGTCAAAAATGCCAAGCCAGTGTCCATGGCTGAAGCAGTAAGAATGGCAAAGGATTTTGCCAAAGCCTTTGTAGTAAAGGTCCCGCCAAATCCTGCACCCTCTAACTTTAAAAGATTCCAAGCCCAAGGAAGTACTTCAAACTTTCCATCCCCAAAGAGGCAGCAAGGCCCAAATCAGAATCAGGAAGCAGGAAGATTCAGAAGTGAAGGAAGACCCTTCCCCCAGAATACTTTCTCAGGAGCCCCACCTCTTTCAAGAAATCAGAGGGATGAGCTCAGAACTGAAAACCGATGTTTTGGATGCCAGGGTTTTGGACACCAGTTAAAAGACTGCCCGACTCCTGCCATGTCAAGGGGACAAGGAAGTCAAGGACCCCGAGTTCAGAGACCAACCCCTTCATACCAGTCTAATCAGGGTCCGTCTCACCCAAGCCAGGGTAACCCCAGAAGAACTCCAGCTTAGCCATATGCCTCTGTCGTCCAGAGTAACCTCAGAACTCCTTCCCAGAACTGGGGCAACCAAAGAGAAAGAGTTCCACCTCAGACTACAGCAGCCAGAGCAGTCACAATTTTAGATGTAGTAGAAGAGGAAAGAGGGTAGATCTATGCTACAATTGAAAATCAAGGGCCTAACCAACAGTTCTCCGTCATCCATACTCCAGCAGAGTATCAGGGTAAGCCTTTTAAGCTTTTGATTGATTCAGGCATTTCTCATTCATTCATTTCCCCTGGATGCTTGCGTAAGCTAGTCTTAGAATAGAAATTAGGGAAACCTATGCAAGTGGAATTAGCCAGTGGGAAGACTCTTTTCACTCACCATGAGACAGATCTTATCCAGTTCAATCTAGATGGTAATGTAACCGCCTGTCAGTTCAAAGTCTTACCTCTGGGAGTTTTTGATGGGATCCTTGGAATGGATTGGCTCCACAAAAATCATGCTGACATACACTGTCGCAATGGAACCATTTCCTTCCATGACTTTCACGGGAACAAAGTTCAAGGAGCTGGAGTTTCCGGATCCCCAAATCTTCAGTTAGTAAAAGCTTCCAGGTTGTTGAAAGGACTTAGGAAGAAGCAGCAAATTTATAAGTATCCTATCCCAAGAATTGATGGGCTTCTGGACATGCTAAATGGAGCCCAGATCTTCACAAAGATAGATCTCAAATCCGAGTATTACCAGATCAGATCAATGATCAAGATATACCAAAAACAACCATCAATACTCGCTATGGGCATTATGAATTTACTGTCATGCCGTTCGGATTTTTAACTAATGCCCCAGCTACATTCAATCGTCTAATGCAAGACATCCTCAGAGAATACTTGGATGATTTTGTTCTAGTTTTCTTTGATGACATTCTGATTTACTCAAGGAATGCAGCTGACCATGAGACTCATGTCAGAAAAGTTCTTGAGATTCTAAGGAAGCATCAACTCTTTGCCAAAAAGAGCAAATGCACTTTCTCTGCCGACCACGTTGAATACTTGGGCTTTCTAGTATCAAAAGATAGAATTTCTCCAGATAAGGGTGGTGAATATTTGAGTAGAAGAGCAAAGGCCTGGTGATATTCCTCGATGGTTTTGCTCTCCTGCTTTAGCTCTAAGAATTTGTTCATTTTGGTTTCCAAAAATCCAGGGGGACAAAATCTCTTTCTTAGATAGGTTTTTAGGTCGTTCCAGGACTGAGTATTTCTGTCTAGACAGTTGGTGTCACAGTGGTTCCTCCATGCTACCCTGGTTGTTTCCACTATTTTCAGCCGGGCAAGAGTCATTTTGCTCTGCTCATTATAGCCTGTGACGTCAAAATATTCCTCCATGGCTTCCACCCATTTCTCCACAGCCTCGCCCAGGTTCTCCCCTTCTCCTTTGAAGGGTCCTGGTTGAGTCCTATGAAGAGCCTTGCGAACATCAGGGTCAAGCTCATCATCTTCAGAGAGAGGGTTTGGCTGACGGCCACGGTTTTCTCGTCTCATGATTCTGCCAAAAATTTATATATTATTGAATTTTTATTTTGATATTATCCACGAGATCCTAAGACTTAAGAGGTTCGGAAAACAATTTCTTAAACAAGACAATGATCTTATTGGAGATCTATGACATATGTCCGATAATAGATTTTTCTTTATCAGATCGTCCATAAACAATCATTTATTCAACAGGGAATTTTTCTCCGGAAAACATTTCTTTATTTATATAAAAGTTGCAATATGTACATAGAGCAGCTCGGGCTCCAGAATCACTGCCTCAGACGTAATCGTATTCAACAGGGAAATTTTCTCCGAAAAACATTTCTTTATTTATATAAAAGTTGCAATATGTACATAGAGCAGCTCGGGCTCCAGAATCACTGCCTCAAACGTAATCGTATAAAGAAGAGAAACTGTGAAGAAGTCATACCATGGTACACACGATTCATTACACAAAGAGGTGCTGCAATTCTATTCCTAGGGATAAAGCGGCTAAGAAGTCTAAAAAATCGGCATGAAGTTCTAAAGTTCCTGGGTGAATGATCAAAGAGCTAGACATGCTGAACAAGCCCTAGTCTTATCAGAATCATGGCCAATGAAATATTTTGCCTGAGCCTCCGACGCTAACTGGTACTGACATTAATGCACTGTCCTCCATTGAACCACATATACCGACGCCGCTCAAGAGGGTCAGGAAAGTGAAGACTCTCAAAATGGCGAGCGAGTCTCACTCTGCTCATTCGGGTCGTTGCAGAGTTGACGAGGTGATCAAATGCAAAAGCTATCATATCTTGACTTTGAGAGAATCCAGGAATTCCAGATAGGTTCGAGGTGTCCATCTATAAATTTCCAATTCAATTTATAAGTTTTCAATTTTTGAAGTTCATTCACATAGTATTAACAAGTGAAAAACATTTCTTTCCTAGATTTCTATTAAAAGAAAATTAGGCAATTTTCACTCTGATACTAACTGTGAGATCCCTCTGCCCCCTCCGCGCACCGGGACAGCGGAAGCAGCCTCCTCATGCGTGGGGCAGGGCTTCTCACTCGGGGCCTCGTCCACGAATGTCCAGGCACGAGACTAGGCTAGTGGTCACTCCGAAAACCGAAACTGAGAAAAATTCCCATGCCCGAAAAGCGGAGACGATTCCACCTTTTTGAATTTTTCTTAACGAGTTTTCTAACGAGATCAAAACCTAAACTATCCTCCACCTGAATAAACCAGATAGAAGGAAACTATCACTGATATAATTTGATCATCTGAGCAATTCAACGCTTTTTTCCTAATCAAGATTACGCACAGCCGTAGATCCACTCAATCGAGAAATTTATCAGGGAATTAACTATCTACTCGAATCCTAGCGTAATCCTAAGATTTTTCAGTTTGATTATTAAAACTCCACTGATTCCAGCCTAACCCCATCCGGCCCATGGGTTAGCCACCACCCTGCCACCACTGGAATCGGTAGATCCGAACAAGTACTCACCCACCCGTAATTGAAATGCCTTTCTTAACTTTAGCTTTAGAAAACAGATACGCACACACTCCTCTTTAAAACTTTAAAAGCAATCCATTGATAAACAATTTACTGGTTATACATCTTCTTAAAATTTCCATCGAGTCTTTGTTTCTCACAAAACAGTATCACTCTGGACTCTCCGTACAATATCTTCCTTGACATACGCATGGGTGTCCTCGGCACCGCGAGCCCGTGTGCATCGCTTGGTCAGAACCCTCCAGGATCCTCCTTAGGTGTCCTGGCACTTCACTCAGGGACCTCTTTATCGGCCCTCGCCCATCGTACCGGAAGCGCACCATTTTAACCATACTGAGGCTGGTCAAGACCTCGGCAGGCTTTGCCATGTGAGCTGTCCCTCGAACACTCCCTGCCAGCTGTTGCAACCGAACTTCCCTTAGATAAACATGTATGCCAAATGCTCCCTCCAGCATTCTGGTGTAAGACAATTTTTTAAGAAAATAGGGTTTCTATGCAAGGTTATAGTTTTGATTTTGTTTGAATACCATGAATAAATCTTAAATCCGTATCCCAATACTTCTAGATCTAGGTCTAAATTCCAAACATAATTCCTCGAATTCTATTAACTTGATCTCCTCAGATCAAAATCAAAAGTCTTAACTTAGTTTTAGATTCGGTGGGTGATTTGAGTACATTTTCCCTGAACTGGGCACATCGTCATTGATTGAAACTGACGAAGGAATTAGGTCTTGGTCAATAGTCTGAATCAGAATTTGGGTTTGGAAAGGTTCTTCCTAAACTATCTTTCTCGAAAGGTACTATTTCAATTTCTCTTTTTCTAAATTTTGTTCGACGAATATTTACTTACAGGTTTCTAAAACATGAATTTCTTATGAGAAATAAAATAGTCATTTATCTCGATCTCCAACTTCGATAGTTTTATTGAATTTTCTCATTACCATCTTAGTGAATATGAAATGGTAGCATTTCTTCTCAGAGATTATCTACTTATTTATTTTTCTAATTTTTGTAAAAATTAAATAGAGGATTAAGGAGAACCTTATTTAATTATAAAGATTCTATATGCATCTAATTATGCATAAAATCCGATTCTAATGAAAGTCACACTTTTATCATCATAAAAATCATTTATGGTAAAAATCACTCTTTTAATAAAAAAATATCTTTTATGCACCCATTTATGCATAAAAACCATTTATGATGAAAATCACACTTTTAATATAAAAAAAATCTTTTATGCACCCATTTATGCATAAAAACCATTTATGATAAAAATCACGCTTTTAATATAAAAAATATCTTTTATGCATATGTTTATGCATAAAAATCACTTATGATGAAAGTAACACTTTTATAAAAAAATAATAATCTTTTATGCATACTTCTATGCATGAAAATTAAATATGATAAAAGTAACACTTTTATATAAAAAAATAATCTTTTATGCATACTTCTATGCATGAAAATCAAATATGATAAAAGTAATACTTTTATAATAAAAAAATAATCTTTTATGCATACTTCTATGCAATCAAATATGATAAAAGCAACACTTTTATATAAAAAAAATAATCTTTTATGCATACTTCTATGCATGAAAATCAAATATGATAAAAGTAACACTTTTATAATAAAAAATAATCTTTTATGCATACTTCTATGCATGAAAATCAAATATGATAAAAGTAACACTTTTATAATAAAAAAATAATCTTTTATGCATACTTTTATGCATAAAAATCAAATATGATAAAAGTAACACTTTTATAATAAAAAAATAATCTTTTATGCATACTTCTATGCATGAAAATCAAATATGATAAAAGTAATACTTTTATAATAAAAAAATAATCTTTTATGCATACTTTTATGCATAAAAATCAAATATGATAAAAGTAACACTTTTATAATAAAAATTAATCTTTTATGCATACTTCTATGCATGAAAATCAAATATGATAAAAGTAACACTTTTATAATAAAAAAATAATCTTTTATGCATAAAAATCAAATATGATAAAAGTAACACTTTTATAATAAAAAATAATCTTTTATGCATACTTCTATGCATAAAAATCAATAATAATGAAAGTAATACTTTTATAATAATACTAATTTTCTTTTATACAAATAATAAAAATGCATCTTCTATGCATGAAAATGATACTTTAGAATATAGAAATCATAAGGATTACTCTTTTAGAATAATGAAAGATAATACTTATTTCCAAATTTTTAAAAAATTTCACCATAACCTCCTTTGTATGGCTGACCATTTTTCAATTTTAAGTCTCTAAAATTAATTAGAAATGCATCAAGAGTATTTAAATCATTCTAAAGTAACATTTTTCTACTTATTTAAGAGAAATATTATGAAAAACTTGATTTGATTCATTAATCATTCACCTAGGATAAAGAATGGTTGGATTTACTAGAGAAGAGAGGGGGATGCCTTTTTGGATAAATGTAATCCCAACTCCTTAGTCCAATTTAATATGTGGTTGTGGTCAGTGGTTGGTGTGTAAAGTCTACAAATGGTTGGTGCATGTGGTTCATGCAACTCATGCAACTAAAAATAGAGTAGAGGAGTCTCTAAATAAGGTACAAGTCGTGATCACGTGATTATGTAAGTTTGGTTCATGTCTAATCATAATTAGTATCTTATTGTGTTAATCTCATATCAATTTTCTACATATACCAGATTTTTGTCCCTCATATTCATGATGTCTTGTACAATCTTTGATCCACCTTGAGTATGTTTTGATCAATCTTCATAGCTTAGTTATCATATCCAACATACAATTCACTGTTTTTGGCACTTGGGAGAGATAGGGTAACAGTGCAAAACACTATTGAGTTTTAACAAAGGGGAGGGCTTCTATTTATAGGAAAAAGTGAGCTTCTAACTAAGCCAACTGATTCTAGAATTTTCCAGATCAGTTTGGTGAAATTTTGACCATTTTTAGGTTAGTTTTGCTCACTTTTTGGATCTAGTTGAAACAGGAGAGAGGAGAGATAAAAATATCTCATTATTTGGGAGTTTAAAACTCATTCAAGCATGTGAAATAGGCGCCTCCTTCATGAGGGGAATTCCCCCATGCAGAGGTGTCAAAAATGCATCATTACTTCTAAATATCTCTATTAACCTTGTCCTTAGTCAACTCTTCATCTTATGTGAGTATTTACTCATTTTTGGGAGATTTTTCTTTTATTTCTTTATTTATCTCCTCCCTACATTTGGATGAATCTTATTGGTCCATAGGAACCTTAATTTAAAATTTCGAAAAAATCTTCACCCCCCAGGATAATGCCTCTTGAACAGATTATACTTAATTTCTAATGCACATTCTAAAAATCTTTTTGAACTTCTGTCTCAGGGGAACTTATTTTAATAAGATGAGATATTTTTCTATCCAAAAATATTTAAAAACTGAATTACCACTCTCTAGAAGATTTTCTCTCTCTAGGCCAAGAAACAAGATCTTTTATACTTCTGAAGAGGGATTTGATTACAGGGGAAGATGCTGGACATCTTGAGAGGCTGGGGAGGAATCTTACACAATTTCAAGAGACCTTCAGGCCTTCCACAATCTCATGAAAGAATTTGTCGTAATCCATGTTATGGACGAAAAACGTCTCTAGAATCCTCTTTGCATCATCCAAACGTTGCCTTTTGCTGGGGCTTTGTGTATCTTTAGCCCTTTGTCGTTTCCCTGTATCCAGTGGCTCTTTGGTGAGTCCTTCTTGGAGTGATGTGGCTTCTTCTTCGTAGCCTTGGTGCTCTTCTTCTGGCAACCCTTCCTGTTGATTCTCTTTATGTAGCTCAACAAAAGCATGTGTATCTAACATTGTTGAATTTTTAAGAGGGAAAAGATTTTTGAAAATCTATTGTGTCGGACTTGAAGGGGGGGTTTGATGATGTGTCTGTGTTGCCGTCCCCCCTAGAGGTGCTGACAAGCTGAGACTTGCTGCTTTTTGCTGTGCCCAGTACTTCCTGGTATGACAGTATTTCTTAGGCTAGCTCAGCCTTTATTCTTTGTGTTTCCTCAGCAACGTCAGGCATAATTCCTCTCATCTTCTTTTCAGTTTTCTTCTTTCTCCCTTTCTTGAGCTCCTTCATGTTTCCATTAATATGACTTGTCCTTCCTGCATTTCTTCAGAGGTAAGTGGTGGTGGTGCTATCTGTATTGCCAGTTGCATCCGTTCTTTTGGTTCCTGATCTAGAAGAGGCCACTGAGCTATGTGATTCAGAACCTGTGTCATCAAATACAGGTTGCATATATTTGACTGGTGTGCCTTTAGATAATTCTCCATTTCTCTATGGATGTAATAAGCCCAATCATCTTCTTTTTCTTCATGTACTTTGGCGATCCTGTTAAGGGGGACCCTGTTGTACTTGTCTACTAGCTTTACTTGCATTATGAGTGACATTGCTCTACAGGCCTTTTTTGTCACCTCATCCCTGATGTCATAATCGGCCCCGTTGGAGTTGTAAGAACTTTTCTTCAGCATGGCATCCAAGGGCATCTTTTCGTAATTATGAGAGTGTATCTTAAGTGGTGGTGATAGATGTAGGGCCTCCCATATCAATTCTTCTGTGATTAAAATCTACTATGTGGTTCCATCATCTGCTTTAGTTACCTTTCCCCTCTTAGTGGCCTTGTAGTATGCCTTGAGGTACTCTGCACACAACTCTATATCAATGCTTCAGGGGAGACATTCTGCCATCCGTCCTAGGCCAACTCTCTCTAGTTTTTCCTTGACTTCAACAGCCTCCAAAATATGCAAGCACTTAGGGCTCTGGTATTGCAGAGCTATCTTTCCATACGCAGTGTGGATTTCCTTGCTTATGATTGCACATGGAATGCCTGTGCATACTGACCCAGATAGCTCAATTTTGGGCCCTATGTGGGTCTTTTCCTTCTGCTAACTGGTGATCCAGTTGCACTGGCTTTTGCACTAGCTTGTGTCACTACCGGAGTCTCTTCGGCTTCCGGGTGAGAGGTAGCTGAGGTCAACATCTGTAACAATGAGAACAAGGTTAGTCTAATGACTGGTGAGGGCATGTGTAATGCCTTGTTGTTTTCTCTTCTTCTTCTTTTGGGAAGTGTCTCAAGGTTATATTTGATGATAAGTGTGTTAGTGGTGTGAGCAAATAAGGAGGTATGAATTTCAAATAGAGAAGGTGCACATCATGATAGTGCAGGTTAATGTATCATGAGATGACAGGGTACAAAACCCATGAGGTGGGCAAACATCAAGAAAGTGCAGGGTGTAAAGCTGTGAGATGTGTTTCTGTGAGCTAGTCAAACCGTGAAATGGTATTTCCATGAAAGTGCAGAGTTAAGTCCCATGAAACATGTTTCCGTGAAAGTGCAGGGTTAAGTTCCGTGAAACATGTTTCCGTTGAAGTGCAGGGTTAAGTTCCGTGAAACATGTTTCCATGAATTAGTCTAACCCCGTGAAAGTGAAGGGTTAAGTTCAGTGAAAATTGTTTTTTTGAAAGTGCAGGGTTAAGTTTTGGGAAACATGTTTCCGTGAAAGTGTAGGGTTAAGTTCTGTGAAACATGTTCTTGTGAAAGTGCAGGGTTAAGTTCCGTGAAAGTGCAAGGTTAAGTTCCGTGAAACATATTTCCATGAAAGTGCAAGGTTAAATTCCGTGAAACATGTTTTCGTGAAAGTGCAAGGTTAAGTTCTGTGAAGCATGTTTCCGTTTATACCCTGTTGAAGAGTAAATGGGTGAGTGTAGTTTATGAAGTGGTAGGGCACAGAAACAAAAGATTCGTATGCAGCAACCAGTTTTTGTCAATATATAGTATCGTGAGAGTGCAGGATGTGATTTACCAATGGATTGTAGGGTTTGTGAGATGATGAGAATGCATGTATTTGAAGATATGGGGAGAAATCAACCACGCCTATGCAATTAGTCAAACTTTTACCATTATTAGTGAACTTTTGATCATGCAATTTATATTCAAGAAGGAAAGAACTGAAAACACAAAAAGAAAACGCAAAGGCAAGGTATAAGCTCCCACCTTAACCCGAATATGTCGATTTCGCAAAGCAGATGCTCAGACGGGAATCGAAATCGTGGAGATGCAAGCTTGTGGATCGCGCACACGATGAAGATGAACGTAAAAATGCACGAAAAGGGAAAGACAATTGATTTTATGGCACGATCGTCAGACTAGCGGTGGCTACCTTAATGAAGAATGCCATGTGGCTTGCCATGATTGGTTGAAGAAAATGTGATTGTTTCACACAGCGTGAACCTTTGAGAATCGATTCACGGCATGAATTTTTAAGACTATTTCACGGCGTGAAACTTTTGAACCAGTTCATGACATGAACTATTTTGTGCCGACGAGTAGTGTGTGCAAGGTTGATACCCTACGTTCCTTTCATGCTCAGATACTCAATCATGCATTCAAAGGTTAGATGAAGTGAATGATCCCCGTTTTTACCTTGTATCCATTTTTGAGTAATGGATACCTTTATTTTGTTTATTGCCATGGAAACCAAGGTGGTACTTTGGCACTTTTGGGCATTTGTTGCAATCGTTTTAACTCCATATGAGACTACTTGATCTTTCCCTCCATCCAACTGAAGACATCCAACTGAAGGGTTTGTATCTGTGTCCATTTGTTGCACCTTTTTCTTCTTCTTCTCAATAACATTACCCCACTCCTCTATTGTGGTGGGTACAAGTAGCAGGTTTGTTATCTTCAGTTTATCATGTTGGATTGGCTTCTTCCTCCACACCAATGTTTGTGCATTCCTAGCATTTATTTTAGTCGGGATTTAGCTCTAAATGCCCTTACTGTCCTTTTCCTTTGTATTTGTAGGTATTTGCAACAATGGGCTTTGGGTGGACTTTGGGCACCCATATTGTTGTATTTCCCTAGTAATAGCCTTGTGCCACCAGCAATTCCTTTCCAACCCATTGCTTACAAGAACCTTGTGGAGTGCTTTTTTGTTTGGAATACTGCTAGCTTACATTTGAAGACCATTTTTGTCCCTTGTTTGATCTTTGAAATTTTTTCCCTGATTCCTTATTTACGCCCTTCTCATCATTGTATAGATGGTTTCCAAGTTGACCCTTAGCACCCACTATTGAGTACTTGGTAAATTTGGCTATTTTTTATGTATGGATTGTGGGGTTGATGACTTTCTTGGTCATGAGCTATTGTTACCGTGCTTGGTGTTTCCCTATCCTCAATCATGGCTTGCTTCCCTTTGTTTATTGGGCTCCATAAGGGCACAAAAATGACATTGTTTCCCTCATTTAGTTGTGATGTTCTCTTTTCCCATTGGATATTATAGTGGGGCAAATCCAAGATCATCCCAAGATCATTTCCTCCTCCAGCAATCCTACAGGCATAACAAACACCTTTCCAACCAAGGGATTATTTTTTATGGAAACATTAACACTTAGAAATCCCTCAGCTTTCGTAGTTTGTTAAGTGCACACTTCGTATTTGTGCATTGGTGACCTCAAGGTGTGGTTTCTCTAGAGCTACCCATGTCTCATATGAGATCAGATTATGACTTGATGCAATGCTCGTTGTATAACTTTTAGTCGTAGAGACTCCCACCCTGAGCCGTGTTGGCTCAATGTCCAGTTTATCCTCGTCATCAAAGGAGAGTTAGTGAAGCCATGTTCACTGCAACATCCTCTTTTGGAGTATCTGTTTGGCCCCTTGGCCTCTCTGCCTTAGCTTTTTCTTGAGCTTACTTGATTTTTTCTTTTGCGAGCTCCTTTCGTTGTTTTAAAAGATGTTCTTGCAAGAGCATCTCTTGGGTCAGTGGTCCAAAATATTTTTTAAGCTTGCTTCCATTGACGTAACCCTCCATTTGTACGCTCTCAATTGTTTCAATTCTAACCAACCCTTGAGGTGTGATTTCGGACACTCAGAATGTCCTAACTCTCTGTACATGAGTTTCTTTTTTCTGGTGCTGCCTACACCATACATGAGGACAAGGTCCCCCATTTCTAGTTTCTTTTGTTTCAAGTTATTATCAAACCAACGTTTTCTTTGTAACTTTTCGACCATAAGACCATGTGATGCAAATAGTCTGGTTTCATCAAGTTTCTCTAAGTCTATTAGCCTTTCAGTTAATGCATCCTTAGTCAAACGTTCTTGCACTGCAATTCTCAAGCTTGGAACTAGGTACTCCATAGGCATTACTGCTTCAACACCATAAGCTAGACGACGGAAGGGAGTATATCCCATCTCGCTACCTTATACAATGTTCGATATGCCCATAAAGCTATCGTTAGCTTATGTTCCCAATCCATTCGACTTGCTTCTAATGTTTTTGTCAAGATAGTACACAAAATCTTATTTGTACTCTCCACTTGACCATTAGCATGTGGATAATAGGGGGACGACTTCCAGTGGACTACAAGAAATCCAACAAGTAAGTGATCAATCACCTCATTAATGAAGTGTGAACCACGATCACTGACTAACTCTAATGGGTAGCCCAATCTCGAAATGATTTGTTCATATAAGAACTGAGCTGTTGTTCGTGCATCAGCTCGCTTCTTAGAGACTCTGGCTTCTGCCCATTTCGTGAAATAGTATGTGGCCACAATCACATATCAGGCTTGTAAAATGAATGCGCAGTTGGACTAATAGGTCCAACAAAATCAATTCCCCATTTCTCAAAAGGTTGTCTTACAATAACAGGGGTAAGTGGCATCATGTCCCTTTGTTGTGCGGGATAGCAAATCGCTAACACTCTTCGCACCTTTTAACAAACTCTATGGTGCCCCCAAACAACGTTGGCAACCATAGTCCTGCTTGAAGTACCTTGCGAGCTGTAATCTCTCCAACAAAATGTCCTCCAGCTATCCCTGAGTGTGTTTCATCCAATATTGTGACAAACTCATCTTCCCGCATGCATCTCCTTAAGAAGACATTGACCTTACCTAGCTTGTATAGTTCTCCAGCAATTAATTGATAAGGTGCAACCAGCTTAACAAGCCACCATATTTTATCTTTGTTCAAGGGTCGTTCTTGCGAGAAACCATAAGCTAGATAATCTTATATTTCTTCACTCCATTCGGGCACCATGTCCAGTTTGAACAAACAAGCATTAGGGAGGTCATCATTAACACTCGTAGTCGATTCCCCATTTGGAATCCTAGACATATGATCGGCCACCAACACATGCTGTGTTCCCTTTCTCACCATAACCATGAAGTCAAATTCCAATAGTAGTAATAACAACCAACGTGTGATTCTTCCCGTGGTGCAAGGCTTGTTCACCAAGTATAATAAAGCCTGATGGTCCACAAAGAATACAAATTTGTTGGCCAATAGGTAATGTTGATACTGCTTGACAGCATAAACCATGGTCAACCCTTCTCGTTTTGTGGTGGTATAATTCACCTCTACATCATTCAATTGGCCAACTAGCGAAGCAGACTGGGTAGTCCAATTTGAACTCACCAGGTTGTGCCAGTACGCATCCAATAGCAAAGTTTGATGCATCTATGTGCACATGAAATATAAGGTCCCAATTAGGTGGTCTCAAAATCGGCACGTTGGCCACTATCTTTATTTGTGAATCCCTTCGAACATACACATGGTCTAATACCCAATTGTGCACCAATTTGGATTCCCTCATGAAGGGTCTTCCCAATATTATATCATATGAGTTTGGTTGGCACAGAAAGTCCATTACCACAAATGTATGATGGTAGCGAAATGTAAAGAGTTTGAGTCGCACATTCTCTAAATGCCCAATGGGTCTTGAAGATTTTTCGTCCTACTGTTTTAACGATAAGATCTGCTCTTTTTAGATTGGGTTTTTCCCAACTTTCCCAACATCGTTTTGTGATGATGCTGACCCTCACCCCACCATCCAGGATAGCGAGTGCCTGGTATCCGTTATGATGAATTGGGATCGTAGTAGCATTAGTGTCATCACTTTCGTAATAACGCCCCAATTGATTAACCGGTATTTTGACAAGTCTGGTCGTTCTTTCCCTTGCATGTTCTAAGGTTCTTTTTGTTAGAGGTGACTAAATCTCCTCTATAGTGTCAGCTAGCCTTAGTCCGCCGGCCTCTACCCATTCTTTTATGTTTCCCCACAATGTTGGTGAACTGCATAGCAGTTTTTGCACAGAAGTGGATAGTACAGTTGCGAGACTACCTATGACTCTGGGTTCTCTAGCAATTGAGAGTTCCTTCCATGTGTGCGTCTCATATCCATCCCTAGTAGGGAATGAATGGATGGACTCATCCTATGCAACCTCTCCTCAAACATTCTTGACATCATGTTTCCTTGAGATCCCTCTTCCGACTCTTCTGGAATTAGAGTAGGTACATCTAATTCCCTTTCCCTTGTTGGTTCATTTCTTGGATACATTGTATCCCTGACCTAGTTAGCCCGTAACTTGGCTTTGTGAAGTTGTTGACACTCTTCTACTAGGGCCTTGGCTTCTTCAAACTTCCTTATCTCTTGTTCAGCATTTGAATATTTACTGACTTCTTTAGGGGTTGATGGTCTTTCCCCTTGCATTTCTTGGTTAGGCTCATTTAGTTTGAGCACTTGATTCCTCTCTTCTCTTGATTGAGTGGATCCGGTGTCGATCGTATCTTTGTCAGATGCTTTTTAAATTGTGACTCTGCTGTCACCTTTACCCACCTTTTTCACCCTCCTTCTCTCCTGCCAGTTCTAGAAGTGGTTGCATCTACTGGGTTCTTCCCTTTGTTCCCTAATTGGGCTTGGGCTCATGTTAGGACATTGAGTGGCGTGATGTTTCCAAGTTGCACACTTATGGTTTGAACGGTGGCTTGGTTAGAAGTGGAAGTCAAACCACTTGCACGATATGGACAATCTTTGATCAAATGATCAATCCTACATTTAGTATAAGTAATGGCATGTCATTGGGGTGGTGCAGTCAATTGTTGAGGTTGATGCATATGAACCACATTCTTGTTAGGACATTCAGCAATTCGATGTGGTCCACTGCAACCAAAACATTGTAGTAGTCCTCTCCTCATATTTGCATTTATGTCCTTACCTTTCCACTGTACCGTGGTTTGAAACATAAGTACTAGCGTGTTATTATGTAAGATATAAAATTGTGGTGCAATCTCCGCAGCTTCCTCATAGTACTCACCATTGATTTCTACTTCACTATGGCTCTTCAATCAATACTTGGTTGATTTTAGCATGTGGTGGTTATGGTGGTAGAACAAGTGGCGACAGAGGTGAAGTGTCATGTACTCAAAACATCCCCCTAGGTAAATAGGAAGGGTTTGGCTGTCCTCTGCAGCTGCATTGATTTGCACGGGTGGTGCTAGTAAGGCCAGTGGGGCTCTAGGTGTGCCGATAGCTATGCTACGGTTTGGAACCTTGGATATCTGCTCATGGAGGTGTCATGATTCCCTAATTTTAAACACTGCACACAATAGAGAGTAATGCCCTTGCTCTTAACTGTGGACATTCAATGGTAGTGTGATTCAATCTGCACATAGAACACCACACCAATTCTCTACGAGGGTAAAGATGGGTATGCCCATGCCCAGCTATTTCTCTTCCATCCTTCACCTTCAATTTTTCTAGTATGGCATTACTGAGTTCGTCCACATTCGTGTTTCCAACTTGCTTGCTCTGAGTTTCAATCTCTTGGTGACTCGAAACTCGCGAAGTCGTTGTTGCTACTGAAGATATTTTGACATCTTTTGGTTGTGGCAATTCCAACATGTTGTCTTCATATTCAATTGCCATCTTACAACATGCATCCAGAGTAGCCGGTCGGGATAATACTAGATAATCATGCATCTTGTGGTCTCGGAAAGCATGGCAATAATTGATCATCAGTTAGCCTCTTCCGTAGTTTGCACCTTGAATTCAAGTGCTTTAGCCGGGACACATAGTCTCACAGATCGACTCAATTTCTTTTTGTTTGATGTTGTGTAGTTGTGCCATATGACTCCATCTGTCACCACTTCTGGCAAAGCTTGTCACAAATACATTCTTGAGCCACGGTAATTATCTTATCTTCTGGCTTGAGGGTTCGGAACCATTAATGAGATTTTCCTTCTAGGCTCAGTGAGAAGGCATGAATCATGGTTACATTACTTATTGGCCTACGGGTTTCACATGTGGACTCAAAGATCTCTACATGTTGAATCGGATCCCCATCCCCAGAGAGTTTTTGTATGAGCTTTGAAATGATGTGTGGCTTCATTTGGGATGGGTTCTAGAGCAGTGCCTAGTTCCTTGACCATTCCTCGGCCCATTTCCACAGCCATATTCAATAAATCTTTCCTTGTGGCCACATTAAGATCTATGTTTGGATCCGCTGTTGATCTTTGAGGAGCTATTCTCCCCCTCCCTAGACCTCATCTTCTTCAACATTGGCTCGTCTAGGCATTTCTGGGCTATAGGACGGTCTGACCACTTCATTCTAGGTGCAAAAAGTCAGAGAATAGTTCACGTCGTGAACAAATTTTTCGTGCACAAAATTTTACTTCGGACTCAGAAATCTGCGTTACCTTGTTATAATTTTTACTGGTCTCAAGCACTTCATTAACCTTAATCTAATAATACCAGGTTTGTGAGCTAGATTTGGTTAAGTCATGAAACTGTAAATAGTTTACGTCCTGAAATGGAAACCATTCATGTCGTGAGTTCCTATCTAGTTCACACCGTGAAATGTAATTGGTTCACGCCGTGAGATACTCTAAAATAGTTCACACTATGAAATGTAAATCGTTCACGTCATCAACTATTTAATGTTTCACGTCGTGAAGCATTTTCTACTAGTTCACGGATTACAATTTTGTAAGATCCGTGATGTTAGAGGTGTCAGGATAAGACGACCTATTTTTAGCAAGGTAATCCCGTGAATTGTGGCGCTAATTGTGGCAATGATTTTGGGAGTGTTTCACGCCATAAGATTGCAGGGAGTAGCTCACGTCGTGAACTATTTTCCTGCTGCAGTTTCACATGGAGAATTCTCACGTCGACAGAGAGGAGTTTGGGTGCAAAATACCTATCCAGATTCTTCCAAAATGATTGTGCCACACATAAAGAATGTAATAAGAGTTCAAGACACAACCAATGGCTCCTTATTTTTACGATTTTTGTAGATTTTTTCAAGGAAAGAAAAACATAGTATCACCTTTCTCGTTCACGTTCACTATGATGATATAAACATCAAAATTAAAAGAAGAAAACAGTGGAGCTTTCCTCCAAGGTCACTCCAATATACAACCACACAACAAAAACAACCAATTTCTCACAACTTTTCACTTCCACTCAAATCTTATCCATACATAATGCACTACCAAAATGCAAAGGCAATGATGAAACTTATGTAATGGGAGCTGAAACTCAAAGAGGATGGAAGAAACAAAGGTGTTTCCCCGGCAGCAGCGCCAAAAATGTTATGGACTACCACACCTCTAAGAAGGAACTCAATGCATTCACCTTTGGAAAGAGCAATAGAACACAACTGTCATAGGGCACTTACCAATGCTTCAAGCTCGTGCCCCTTGAGGTCTCCAAGCTCACTTGAGAAGCTCCAATCCTCTAAGCTCCACCGCCACGCTGTCACCGTAGAGTCACTCGCACCACCACACAAGGCAATCAATCTCTCTCACTCCTCCATATACAAGCATACAAACATACAAGTTTAGAGAAGGCACATGTACTAGAGTACTCTCTCTCAATCTCTCTCTCAAGACAAAATCAAGAACTCTCATAGAACAAAGGGGGATTGTGTCCATTTATTATAAGAAAATTCCTTATATACAATTGGCCCTTATTCACACTTGGGCACCCAAAACTTACTTAACTAAGGCCTTGGATGGCCAATATCTCATAATGTACAACTTTTATAGTGCCTTTGCATGACATTAATACCCTCAAATGGAGGAGCATATTTGTTAATCCAAAATGGGATTAACACAGTGGCATGATGATCAAAGTGTTCTCTATTTAGTTGGTGGACCCCATCAAATGAGCACTATCCAAGAGCAAGAGGTAGAGCAATGGAGGATGGAATGTTATGATACTTTAGCCCCATCACTCTATGAGATTTTATTGCCACGTATTTGTCCATTTTGGGCCATTATAGGTGACTTCATTGATAGTTTCCATGGGGATAGATGTTTGTCTCACCTGGCTATAATCTAAATGCCATTATATAGTGAGGATTCCCTAAGACCACTGCCAAGTACACCACAAGTAGCATATGAGCTAGGAGTAACCCTTCTGGATGAGGGACCTAGTGATGTTGAGTCTGAGTTTGCATTCACATTGCATCTTTCCCACGATGACCTTTTATGATAATCTTTTCTCTTCATTTTTGTTATTTTCTTACATTGTCATCGAAGTGTGTAGTCAAGTTTATTTGCTAAGATATGTCCATCAATGTAGCTTCCACATCTCCACATTCAACCATCTTATAGGCACAGCAAATGGCAAGTCTCTTCTATTTAAACACGTGTATTCGAAACTTGCTCTTTATATGTAGATCTTTTACATTTTTTTTAAATTTCATTGTTCACTTGGAGAATGTTTGCATTGCACTTGGACTTGTCTAATTTTCTCTCACTTGCTATCTAGATTAATATTAATGCTAGCATTTTTTCTTAAAAAGAATCCTCGTCTTCCTATTCAGCGTCTAAAATAAGATATGTTGGAGTATGCCAAGGCCTCAACTCTATCTTTATTGAGTTCTCTTTAGCCATATTCTAACTATGTAGACAATTTGTGAGTGAAAGGATAGTTGTTACAATACATAGTAAATTAACACAAATAAAAAGATAAGAACAAGAAAAGATCACTATGTAGGATCCAGGTAGTTCTTTGGGACACCAGCCACCACAACAATGGTACTTTAGATTGATGCCTTGACTTTTCATGGGGTAGAACTGTGCATTTTTTCTCCCCTCGAAAACCATCATAGTAGGAGGTTCTTAGTGGTTCTTAGATACTCTTGGCATAGGTCTTTAGGCCATTGCTTTGGTCTCCACAGGGTGGTGGCTTATCTCTATTTATTGTGAGAAATAAGAAAACACCGAAAAATAAATCAATAAAATATTCTCTTAAAATAAAAACTAATTTTATTATGTAAATAACTATCTAATTTTATTATGTAAATAACTATCTAATCACAAGCAATTTTGCTTCTAGAGCTAGCATCTTACTTTAGATGGTTTACGTGCATCATTGTGTTTTGAGACTACGACCATAACCATAGGTATAATCTTGTACTACTAAGCTCGTGGATAGAAAACTTTGTACTCCTTTATAAGTTAGATCCACATTAATTTTTGTCTTTGTAGCATCTTTAGAAAGTTCGACTAGTCGTATCTCCTTTGTATGATGATTATATCTATGAATGTTCTTTTTTGCTAAATCTTGGCAATTCTTGTTTCCCTAAGAACATCTTACTTATTATTTTTGTTGCTATAAAAATAATGCGAAGCTTCATGTTGCTTTCCTCATGCGACATCAACTTATCTTCATATGATATCTTAAAAAAAGGACGGAATCAACTTATCTTCATCGGACATCTTCCAAAGACAAAATCTACATTGGAAAGGGGGGCATATTAAATCATTGCCAGAGACATCCACACAACGTCAATGCCAGCCACCTTACCATATTTAACAATTTTGGCCAAAGTCCTTAGAAATGTTAGATTTCATTGGGATGTTCTTATATTGTATTATGTTACGTGTGTGATCGCCGCTTGTCTATTAAAGGTGCACCACGAGATCTTAGGTTGAGAGTAATAGTTATGGATTAGGTGTTTACACAATCTAGAGTGGTCAAATGAGCCCTAGGACCTTATTTTTAGCTTTTCATACTCAAGATGTAAACCCTAGAAACCACACATAAAAGGTAAAATGTAACTCTCACCACTCATTCTCTTGTGAATAATCTAAGTGAGTGCTCTTTTCCTCTCCTCCCTTGCTTATCTCTTGTGTTTATTGAGCTCTTGTGTGCTCCATTGTGTGAGTGAGTGAGTGAGATATATATATATATATAGATAGATAGATAGATAGATAGAGAGAGAGAGAGAGAGAGAGGGAGGTTCAAGCTTCTATTGGAGTTCGGATTGGAGTTCAGCGACAAGTGACTGAGTGGAGCTCTTGAGTGCTCCTTTGTGGTGGGCGATGCTATGTATGAGAATCCCAAGCAAACCTGCATTGACGAGGTGAGTGACATACCCTGACCATGCATTTTTGTGCTAGGCTAGGACTTATTAGTTTCTCGGCTGAGCTATTGTTCTCCCAAGTGTGGAAAGGCAAAGCTCCACGACATGTGGTTACACCCTACACCCTTCCCATGGTGCTAGAGACACCTAGTGGTTGTCTAATTAATTAGAGATTTTTGAAGTACCTTTGCTACTAGGAACACATAAGGAGGGATCTTACATCATCCCCCACTTATAAGAATCAAGATGAGCTCATCTTGAAAATTGGGAAAAATTAGGGATAATCTCTTTTCATATCCTCTTCTTTTTCCCATGTGGTATCTTTCACCAAAGAAAATTTCCACTTGACTAGGTACTCTTTCAACGTTTTGTTTCTTGGAGGTTTCTGTGGGATATCTAAGATTGTCTTGAGATCTAGATCTAACTATCCTTGATCTAGGGAAATGACTTGATGACATGTAGGATATGGCTAGGATCTAGAACGTAACTTTTTTAGTAGCAACTGATGTGAAATACATTGTGAATATCCAGGTGAGGGGGTAATAAAAGTTTGCAGGCTAAATCTCCTATTCTCCTAGAGATCACATAAGGTCCATAGTATCTAGGGGAGATTTTTCTATACTTCTCCAAGGATAAGGAACTCCCCATGGGCCTTACTCACATAAACACCATGTCCCCTTCTTCAAATATCCGGATAGACCTTCTTTGGTATGTGTGACTTCTGTCTGTCTTGGGCAATCTTTATGTCTCTCTTACTGATCTGCATCTGTGGTGATCCATTTCATCCTACATTTTCTTTGAAACCTCAACCTTGATCATTGGGTCTGACTAAGTTGATGGTCTAAGACAATCCTGACCATAGAGAGTGCCTTAAAAGGAATTATTTTTATGTTGTGATGGTAAGAAGCATTATAAGCAAATTCTACCAAATTCAAGCAATTCATTCATCTTTTGGGTTCTTGACCATAGTATGATTGAATACTGTCTTCAATTACTTGGTTTACCCTCATTCTTTGGATGATAGTAGATAGTGCTGATATCTAGAGAAGTCTCTACTACTACCTTAAAGAAAGTGCTCAAAAACCTTGAAGTAAACTTGGTATCTTTGTCACTCACAATCCATCTAGGCAACCCATGTGATTTCAATATCTCCTTTAAGAACACTCTTGGCAACATCTAATGTAGTATAAGTCTTTTTGGTGGGAATTAAATGAGCAACCGCCGTGATTAGTCTATCCACCACTCAAAGATGGAATCACATCTTGGGTTGACTGCAAGTAACCCAATAATGAAATCTAGGCTTATACATTCCCTTTCATCTGGGGTTGGTTGTAATTTTATAGGCATCTTAACTCTCTCATCCTTGACTCTTTGATGCACTAGGCATTAGCACACATGGTGCAACACATATCTCTTAAGTCCAGGCCAAAAGAAACTCTTTTGAACTGACATATAGGTTCTTATATAGTATGGGTGTCATAGTATGGGTGTCCTGCAATCAGACTATCATGAGATAATGTCAGAATTTTTCTCTCTAGCTCGTCCACACTTGGAATGCATAAGAAAAAACACAGTTCCGATAATACCACTATTGGGAGCTAAACTCTCACATACACAATGCTTAATAAGAAGAACACAAGGGTGTAGAGTGTGAGAGAGAATGGCTAGCTCAATAGCAAGGGATCAAAGAGCTCAAAGCTGGTACAAGGTGAAAGTATAAAAGAGCTCAATAGCAAGGGATCAAAGAGCTCAAAGCTGGTACAAGGTGAAAGTATAAAATGAGTAGCAACCCTAAAAAATGGATGTGGTTGTTTATATACTAGCTGACCCTAAGGTATCCATTCACACCTAGATGGCCATGGGGAAAAACCGGATGAGACAAAGGTGCCCATGGCATTAGTGCATAACCTCATTGTAGTATTACCATAAATATCTAACACCTGCCACATCAAAGTATTACCATTTAAGCTTGATGAGACAAAGGTGCCCATGGCATTAGTGCATGGCCTCACTATAGTATTACCATAAATATCTAACACCTGCCACATCAAAGTACTTATCCATTGATTCAATCCATGCTTCAGCCATTTCGCTTACATTCTTTCATTCACCTTTGAATGGACCTAGTTGTGCCTTGTGAAGAGCTTCTTGGACATCATTCTCATAAGGGATTCTTCATGTTGTAAGACCCCCACCCTCCCCTTACTCCATATAATGGTCAAAGTCAGTAGAGCACAAGTTCTAGACTCATGAGGGTGAGGCTAATTTCCCGATCCTTACCTACACTATTCTGATGGTTGGCTATCCTTATAGTTCTTCCTCCTGAACTTCTCTAAGGAAAATTTTATCATTGGGAAATGCAAGCAAGTACTCTACAATAATCTAATAATTTCCTATTTA
Organism: Cibotium barometz; assembly: GCF_041138505.1. Classification (NCBI taxonomy): domain Eukaryota; kingdom Viridiplantae; phylum Streptophyta; class Polypodiopsida; order Cyatheales; family Cibotiaceae; genus Cibotium; species Cibotium barometz. Next base: position 16,442,051 of record NC_141050.1, read on the forward strand.
CTTTAAGCTCATTCCTTAGATTTACGAGGTCTAACTTGTCTAGGAAAAATCCTATCATTGGGAAATGCTGGCAAGTCCTCCAGGATAATCTGATAACTTCCTATTGTTCATTCCTCAAATTTATTGGATCTAACTTCTGAGCCTAAATCCTTCTGGTCCCGAGTGTTAAACCAATCCAGCAAACCAGTTAATTGGAGAATTCAGTGTATCTTATGGTCCTAAGGGTTAACCAATCCACCCAACTAGTCAGTTGGAGAATTCGGTGTGTCTTTTAGCTAGGTTGAGGGTTTTGTGCCCGAATACAAAGGAGATTACTCTTGATCCCCCTAGTCAACATGTTTTTTAAAGGACACATGCATACCTTGACACATTGATAAACATTTACTTTAAGTAATTAACATTAAAAATTAGTTCAATTTTACTTGTATCATCATGAATAACATCATTTCCATATGAAAATACAATATGCTTTCAGACTAGTTTACTTTAGGCCCAATATACACTAGACCAATTCCTTTAGGTGCCGGACCAGTTACTTTAGGTCCAACATCTAAGTCACTTAGTCTCCAATTTCACGATTAATATTACTGGCCTCTCAAGGATTATCCCTATCTAGTTTGGGTTTAAGAACGAGTAGGTCAACAAGGAATAAATTATCAAAATTTCTTCCTCTAAACACAAGTTTGAGGTCACTAAATTCCATGAGAGCCAATCCACCCTAGGCTGCTTCTCCTAGCTAGGCTTGACATAGGGAGCATAATACACCCACAAGGTTGATTCGATGCTCCTCACTTAGCCATGCCGGGATCATACTCTTATGCCCTTATCGAGGAGGGTCACAACCTTGGAAGTTGGCCTGCTCCTGCTCACATGAGCACCACTCCTGCTCACATGAGCACCATTCAGGATGAACACATGACTATAATTCATATGGCTTTTGCCACACCAATGCACTAGTTAATAATATGACGGGATCTTCCCCATAGTGCATCACTCATAAGCCCATGGCATTCCTCTTTCGGACAGCTAAAAATAATCCTTTTTCTTAACAATATGTTTAAACATATCCAGTACTCATAACTAACATTTCCTTGATAGGGTTCTCGTATATTTTCAAGTACTAAGGGAGTCAAGATTTGATCCACTTTTTGGACCATGTCACAATCCCTAAGACCTTCAAGGGGAAAGCTTTGTTCTAGATCCCATGAGCCATTTTGTCGACAACTGTGGTCACATAAACCAAGTCAACCAACTCCTTCTAGAGGGAACTTTGTTATCATCATTTTCTTTCCTACCAGTACTTGAGAGCTATTACTTGTTGGTTTTTTCGAGTGAAGGATCAACAATTCCCAACAATCATGTCCCTAGAGTTCTAGTCACATTGGTTGGATCAACCTTATCAGTTGCCTACCTTTGAAGGAAAGTATCAAAAACAAGAGTGCCAACATGTCCTTAAGTGGTCGGGTCCTATCATGGATTGAGGTAATCGTGACTTCTTGTTCCATCAATCCCACTTCTATGAGAATTCACACACAAGTCATAATAATGCATAAATTTTCTCCTTAATATCACCATGGAATAGCATTAAAAAAATTCTATGTACCATGGAAACCTTAGACTCATTCATACAAGTGGTCATTTGCTCTACTTCTTGAATATAGAGATGGAATACAATTCAATGAACCCTAGAAAGTCTCATCCTATGATTTGTTAAGCTTGTGATTAATTCCCTTGACTTCCTAGACAAGAACCAAAACTTATTTATGCTTAATCTTAGATCTCTACATTTGAAAGATGATTCCTATTCTTGGCAAGATTACTGTAAGATCCTCGCATTCAGGAATGGAGATTTACTAATACTTCCAATGCTTCCTAAGAACATGTTGGAAAGAGTGTTACTCCATAAATACTTTCATTTTTAACATAACGTTTAATGTAACTGTCCTAGCTTAACAACATTAACATCATTTATTGAATATTAAAGCTTAGAAAGAATCTTAAATGTAGAGATCTAAGCCACCCATCTTGCATGCATTAGGTATTACAAGTATGATCATTGAACTATGTGTAGATTGAGTCTTCTAATAAACTTTTCTTCATAACCAATGGTAGATTAGAAAAAGAGTTGTATAGACATGACAACTAACAAAAAACTCTCATAAACGTGCATACTCATAGAATCTCATAACCATATTAGCTTAAAGAAATTATCAGCATACATAACTTATGAACATACTTACTTATGAAACTCTTAGATATGTTTACTTGCAAAAATAGTAGCTAAGATTAAAAATATTAATATAGTATCTAAGCTTAAAAGATATCCATCAATGCTATGCATTTAAAAGGAAAGCAATTATCCCATGAGTAGTCTTCAAATCTTATAAGTGAAATTATTTAAGCCCAACATGAATTAGTTGGTAGCTTTATAAAGAATAAACCTATCTAATATAATTTGCATATAACATGGAAAGAAAGCATTAAACCTCTTCTAGTTAAGCGTGAGGCATATATAGAACTTTTATGCAACCAAAGGGGAAGGTTGAGCCCATTATGAGATATCATAAGACATCCCTAATTGGAGAAAATTACAACTAAGAATTTCCCTAATGCATGCTTTATGAAAGTATGAGAAAGGAACCCTTCCTAGGTTCAACATAAGAAAAGAGCATCAGATTTCAAGCCTTAAGATTACTTTAAGCACCTATCAAATCACTTAAGCAAGATAATTTCATATTTACTTAATAAACAAGACAACAACACATATTCTATGAGAAGATACACAATTTTGTTAAATATTATAACTTGCAGGAAAATATTTGACCTATCATTAAGTGAGAAATCTTCAACATAAAGCTTAAACCATACTCACATAGCCAATGGGACACCTTGGCCATACCTCTATGAAAGAGATACCCATGCAATAAGGCTAATAATGAACTAAATCTACGGATGTCTACCCTAAGTGTTTAGAGTTTTACTTCAATTCATACTTATGCCTTTGGGGAATCTATTGAATGCATCGAATACCAAACATTAAGCTATGACTAATATTTACCATTTCTTGAGCAAACTAGTGTTTATAGGCAAGACTCAAGAAGTGTTTATAGCTTTATGAGAAAGCTACCTTAGATGATTAGAATTCATTCTCAACTTTATCTGCAAGCTCAAATGGAGCTTGCATATATTAGCTTCATGAGAAAGCTACCTTTAGATGATTAGAAACCATTCTCAACTTTATATGCTCAAATGGAGCTACTCTAGGCAAGACTCAAGAAGTGTTTGTAGCTTCATGAGAAAGCTACCTTAGATGATTAGAATTCATTCTCAACTTTATATGCAAGCTCAAATGGAGCTTGCATATATTAGCTTCATGAGAAAGCTACCTTTAGATAATTAGAAACCATTCTCAACTTTATATGCTCAAATGGAGCTACTCCAAGTATTAACCGCCAAGCCACAAGCCATGGGCATTAGTTTGCTACATTTTTAGAAAAAGAAGAAAAACAAATAGACATTCATAGGAAACCTCACAGTGAAGCCAACCTAAGTTAGATCCATGAGCACTTAATCTACATGATTAGCATACATACTCTACACATCTACAAGATTGGTTAAAGCTATGCAAGCCACCAAATACTAGTCAACAAGCCTACATAAGTAAATGATAAATTTTCTCAAGCTATGGAAGAGGGGAAATTTTAAAAATTTAAGCCTCCATTGGGAGAGTTAATAATTTGAGCTTTGGTGGGGAGGCCATTGGGAGAAATCGGGGGTGCCAAACCTTAATTAGGTTTTTGCTACACGCACCCTCATGCCTTCCATAGCCTCTAGAGAGATCCACATGCATCCCAAATCAAGTAGGTTTCAGTGCAGCTTTTGAAGGCTACTAGCCACTCAATCAGGTCTAACTTAATGGTTATTCTAAGATCATTGGCTAGCAAGTTGCCACTAGACTTACATTTTCACATACAACTTTTAGGGACCAAATAGAATTTTTCTATTCTAATACTTTTCCAAATTTATATTTCTCTTTCTAGACTTTTTTTCTCTCTCTAGGCCCTAACTAGGCAAATGAAGGAATTTTCTCGCAATTATGTTTCTAAAATTAGTAGACTAATTATTTGCCCTATTCATTGACTTTTATGATCACAAAAAATTTGGCATGGCCAAGAATTAGGTTCTTGAATTTACTCAAAAGTATTGAAAATCATAGTGTAAAATCTAGAACATCATTTAATAAATAAAGTAATATCACAATTATCTCCTTGCACCACACCTCTACTCCTTGAACCACGAAAATATGCACCACTAAGGTCAATCACCCTAACTTGTACTACCGTCGTGCAGCGAGGAGCCCACAAGTCTTGCATCCCAAATTGGTAGGAGCTGTTTCTTATGGCCATATTCTTCCCAAGGCATGAACACTCCAGGTTACATTCGCACCAAAGTTATGTTCAACATGTAGGTCTAGCCCAAACTTTCTTGCTAGCATAGTACACAATGGAGCCACCTCTATCCTCACATCAAACATTCTAGGAGCACACCCACAACTACTGTCGAGATGGGTCAAGCTCTTGTGGACGAGACCATCTTCATGATAGGACTCACCACTCGGACGACATTCACCCCCAACATCATATTAACTTGTAAGGTACCTTCACAAGACTCACCGCCCAGATGACATTCGCCCGTCGGCATCATATTAACTTGTGAGTACCTTCACAAGTTTCCACTAAGTATATAAATAATTCCACAAATTATATTATAAACAGTATCCAAAAAAATATCAAACATGATCGAGAAACACATGCATCAAGAAATAGGGTAAACCATAACAAGTTCGGATGAGACAGTCTTCATCCTCCATTGAAACCCCGAACACATTTTTTAATCCAATAATCTTGTCCCAAAACTTCACAGCCCTTTGAGCAAACAGTTGAAACCATCCTTTCCTTAAGCCATAGGGTCTCTAAGGGTCAACTTATTCGATCCTTCGGTTTTTGAATTTCCATGCATATCCTTTAGCTAGATCGATAATATTGGGTTTCTAAAGGACACATACTCCTAGTTTAGATTAAAAGCACTTTTCTTAAGGTTAAGGCTTTGTAGCTTCACTAAATCTTTTTGGGGTCAGAAAGAAACTTTAAGTCATACACCTAGCCTTTAATTAAGGTTTTGGTCATATCACAATTCTTCGATGACATTCCCAATATCTTTAGTTAAAAATTTACTACTCCGAGTAGTTTTTCCAAGTAAGTCAACTCCAAGGTTCCTTCTTCTCCAAGGCTTCTTCCTCTCTTTTCTATAATACTTTTAGCCATATAAGAGGTTCACCTACATTTAAGATAGGTCCTATTCATGTTTCAACCAAGTACTTTCTTCTTGAATCATCTTATGTATAGATTAAGCCTTTACTAATTCTTAATTTAAATCCCAACTCTTAATTTAAATCCCAGCTTTTAATTTAAATCCTGGCTTTTCCTTAATTTAACTTAGTCAAGCAACTATTCTACGTCTAGACCTTCCCTGGTCTTAGATTACTAGACTTCTTAGATGTTGATATCTAATTACTTCTCTCTAAGTTTTCCCTTATCTTTCTCTAGATTAATGATACTTTTTTTTAGGATTTCATTGAGGCCTTTCCTCCATCAGTACTTTTCTTCTGAATTTAGATCCTTAATGACACTTCTACCCTTAATTTTCTTTACATTCTTGGTCTCTATGGAGAAAACCCCTACTACAAGTGGCATTATTTCTCTAAAATCTACTAGTATTTCTCTAGGGTGTAATTCCTTCTTCTTCTCCATTCCCTTTCTAAGTTTACCCTCTCTCATAAAATTCTTCCTTTGATATTAATCTCATCCATAATCTAATTTTTATGGGGATAAATTCCATTAGTAGAGGCACTCTCTCTCAAAAGTATTGGACCCTTATTAGATTTTACGGTCATATGGCTTCTTTACCATAATTTACTAGAGATACCTTATGTTTAACTAAGGGTCACAAAATTATGCTTAATCCTTTTTTCCAAAAACTCTAGAATTTATGGCTTCTAATCTCACTTCTAGTTCTAGAGACAGAAAATCATATTCCAAGGTCAATGATAAGGTAATAATCCAATAATCTTATAAAATTGAAGTGAGAATTTTGTATGCTAAAATCTATTTAGAAAAATACACCCATCGTACAAGTAAGCCATTTTTCACCTTGTGTTCATAATTAGGGCTCATGCTAGTGGTACAACTTAGGTAATAAATTAAAAACCAACTTCCTAGACTATAGATAAAGCCTATCTCTTCCTAAAATAACCCTTCCTATGCTTGCAACATAAGCTAATTCAATTTTACTTAATGATTCTAGACCTTATATTTAATTTTGTATAAAATCTGAAGTCTATAGTCATAAGGTAATTTAATATGAAGCTTTAATACTTGGTCCTACATCTTATTGAAGTCTCTAGAAGCAACCTTTTCACACTAGATGGGGAAGTAGTCTTTTTCTAATCCCTTTATTTCCTTGAGGAAAGGGGATAAATTAATTTAAAAATAAAGGGTTCAAGCAAATCTACACCCCTTTAATTTATAGTGAAGGGTTTCTAGCTAAGGCTTTCATGTAATCTCTCAAATACATTATTTTATCCTTTGTAATTATTTACATAGAGGCAAGAATTCAAGAGATTTGAATCCAATTGAAAGCATTTTAAAAACAACCAAAAAGGGTACATGTATTTGAAAAAATTCCTTGAGGAAAGGGGATAAATTAATTTAAAAATAAAGGGTTCAAGCAAATCTACACCCCTTTAATTTATAGTGAAGGGTTTCTAGCTAAGGCTTTTATGTAATCTCTCAAATACATTATTTTATCCTTTGTAATTATTTACATAGAGGCAAGAATTCAAGAGATTTGAATCCAATTGAAAGCATTTTAAAAACAACCAAAAAGGGTACATGTATTTGAAAAAATTCAAGAATTTGAAAGCAAATGTAATAGACCTACTTGTGTAAAGTTACAAATAAATAATATGGGTGTGTTGCAGTGGTGGATGAAGAAGCTCTAATTTCCTTCAAGAAATCCAATTTACACCTTAGATGTTGCACTTTCGACACTAGTACATTCTTGTGGTTTGGGTCTAATTTGCACCTTACATTTTGTACACTAGTACCTAGTCTACTCTATGACATATTCTTTGAATAGCCCAAGTACTTTTGTATGAGAAATGTTGACTAGCAACACGATAGTATTTTCTCCTTTCTTCCAAGTGTGGGGTTCTCAAGTGATTGGGGCCCCTTTTTATAGTGAAATCCCCTTCTCTTGTAGGAATATAATGGCTCAAATAAGCATAGCCCCCACGAGATCTAGTTAACTCCTACATACTTGAGTTTATGGGGGCTAGACCAACTAATATATACCTTAGATTATTGTGCGCTATCTAATATGGAACTCAAGTTTCTCAATTTACCTAAAGCTAAGGGAACCTGACACCACTAGATCACTAGCTAGACTCAAAACCATCAACTTTTACCACTTTCCACACACCATCTTGGTAAAACCATGAGCACCCAAACTACTTTTCACTTTTGCACCTTGTTTTAATTTAAACCATGGTTTCTCCCAAACCTTTTAACCTTAATATATTTTAAAAAAATTTATCAATGGTGCACACACACTTAATCCAAGCCCACTTTATTTATTTTTCTCAAGATACTACCAAGACCTTTGCCCAAGCTCTTAGTCCTATGCTAAACACCACATTTCAGATTTAATTATGGCCTCAAAATTTTCAAATTTATTTATGATCTAAGTGCTTTCTCACATGGGTACATACACATATGCACACATGTGTGCACGTATGCACAAGTGCACCTTTATAATTTTTTTGAGCATGTGAACCTTATAAAAGTTCAAGGTTCCCATCAAAATCTATTTTTTCAAAGGATTTTACTTAATTTTGAGCAATTTCCCTATGTGCACATTTCCTTACACATTTTAACTTGCTCCAATAATACACTATTTTATTATTTTTGGGCCAAAAATCTTTTGTCTAGCATAGACAGGAGGGATCTGACACTAGCATAGACAGGAGGGATCTGACACTAAGGGTGAGAGGTTCTTGTGTTAACTTACCATTTTTGGGCAAGTGTTCTAGTGGATCTCTCATAGGTTTTATATCAAGAAGTTGGTTCTTTGATTAAGGTTCTTTCCTTAGCAACTCCATGTGTTAGCTTTATTTGCTTAGGTATCCAAATGTGATGGTTCCCTTGATAGAAACCCTAAATTTGAAGAAGATTCTTCAATACCCATATTTATTAGTTATTACAACAAGATTTGCCCTTAAGTTTGAAGAAGAAACTTTAATGTCCATATTTGTTGGTTATTGGTAGTAAGATTTAAGTTTAAAAGTTTTGCTACTTCTTGGTGGGGGTAACCTTCGGTGAATTATAAGATTTACCTTTGAGTAACCAAATCCATGGGTTAGCATCATAGTCACATTTTTAACTTTTAGCAACCATTTGCTAGGGTGTTGGCTCACTGCATCGATGGTTTTTTCTCTCCTATCCATCTCCCTACCCGTTGGCAAAAAAGGGGGGGGGGGGCAGTCTGTAAACACCCTCACCATGGTAATTTAGGCGAGGTGCACAGAGCAACCTTTATGATAGTTTGGATAGCTACTAAGTAGAAGCTTCATGAGGGTTTAAGTAGAAGCACATCAATTATTAGGGGTTCTAGCATCAGGGGTGATTTTTTAATATGAAGATTCTCAATCATGCATGCACTTTGATAAAGCAAGAAATTGGGTTGTGAGAACCGCCATCATAAGAAAATAAATAACAATAGTACTCAAAATATCAACTCCAAGTATCAAAAAATAAAGAAATACAACATAAATTATACTCACAATAGCAACTTCAAGGTATAAAAAAATAAAAAAAGTACCAAAACAACAGTTAGATTCTAGATCCATCATCCAACACAGACGTCGATAATTTTGAGTTGACTTAGCAAAACATCCATACCATGCGTAATTTTAATATTTCATCTCATGAGCATTTTTTCTTGTTTTGCACTTTTTTTACGTGTCTTAGAAAAGTATGGCCATCAACCTTAAAGAGCACAATAGGGATGATGCCGTTGAATCGGCATGCATATAATTTTGTTTCCCGTTTCTTTTTGTAATACTTTATTGATTATCCTATATTGGTTATGATGTTTGGCTGCCCACCGTTGAAAGGTAGGTTATGATTTCAATTTAAAAAATAAATTTCAAGTAATATACATGTAATTTTTTTTCCAAATAATATACATGTAAAAAATTTATCGACAAACTTCAAACTATATGCTTGGATTTTGAATTGCAGGTCTAACGCACAATCTTTTTTCTTTTACTACATGATAAAAATACCCTTGTTCTTGCACATGATAGAACTCTTATATTTTCTTATGTAGTTGCTCATGGCATTTACAAATGGGACTCTGTTTGACAAGATTAATTTGTTCAAAGTTAAAGAGTGACATGGTAAAAATACACCAAAGTGTAGTTTCAAGCTTTCATTGCCGCTTGCATAATCTTCATAGCTCAATTATACTTTTTTACAATAATAAATTTTTACATGGAGAGATGGATAAACACATTTGCTTAATAGATGCAGAGAGACATCGATATCAAAAGAAGTACATACTTGTGAGTATTAGTTCACATGTTTAGTTTTTATCATTTTACACTCATTGTGCTATTGTTATGTTTTGATTGTTGAATAATAATGCTTGCCTAAAATATGTATGTAAAGTGCACTTTTCATCAACACACTTTTCATAAACTCTGGTGGAAAAGTAAGAGACAATAGAAAGCTTAAGCTTACAAGCCTCTTGAATGAAGGGCAACTGGTAAGCTATAAGGTCATAGAAGGGCAAATTGTTTAAGAAACCCATCACTCAAATTTTATGTGACGACAGAGGATATGGGTTTGTTTTTATCCTGGAGCATGCTTAACTTTTGAAAAATCGTCGTTATCTAGAGAGGAGAAAGAAAAATGCAGGCTCTAATTTTTTTTTAAATAGTAGTAGTTGGTTGAAATTATGAAGAAAATGCATGTTCAAAATTGCCTTTTCCTCTTCAACCCATGGTGAAAAAGATTCATGTTAGCTTCACTAAAAATGTTTCTTGAACGTATGCCCTCCCATAAAAAAGAAACCTTGATCCATATTCCATCCATAAAAATCTTCCTCGGTTGGATAGCATGATCATTAATGAGACAATATTTTTCACAATGTCCTTGTAGAAGGGTAGGACGAATAATCCTCCACCGTTAGCGTGAACAATAACAATAAGAGCCCCAAGAAAACCACTCTCGAGCAATACCAAAAATAAACTTTTTTTCTAAACTAGTGAAAAAAAGGATAACCATCAAGCTCAATTGGTTTTTACTGAAAAAATGTATAGGTTAACTAATTTTATGACTAAAATTTCAAAATTTTGAATCTTTGAATTCAAGGCTAGGCCAAATTACATTCAATTTTTCCATTGTTGTAGATCCCGCCAAAAAGAACAACAAGCCTCTACTGTGTGGGGAGCGTACACACCAACCAACCAAAGAAGTTGTTCTTCATAAGTGATCTCCACAACCATAAATCTACCATGAACATCTTGATACACAATAGAAGGCTGAAAACGATCATGGACAATCATCATCACCCCTGACTGGGTGGAAGGGTGTCCATTGAAGAAAACATGAAAACCTCTATGTATAAAGCCACCACTTGCCTGACTATGTTGTTTGTGCTCAACCGTGCAAAGAACATCCCATTGATTAGACAACAATGTTTTCCACAAGACATACTGCTCTTATGGGAGGAAAGCTCGCATTCCAATGAACCGGCTTCATAAGGACAAGAAACAAAGTCAATGAGAGTGAGGTTGTGGACTGCCTTTGCTTTCATTAGCAGCCAACGCTGCACATACATCACCCATATAGTCACCCAAAATTGCAAAAGCATTTTGCAAAACCCCAGAAGATGGTTGACCGGAGGAAGAGGGCCGATTCCATTGTTTACCTCTTTCACTCGTATACCTTTTATCCCAAGGGGTGACAACACGGCCTTATCTATCAAAAGCTAGAGGAGAATAAGGCTCATTAGCCCGGGTAGATCGAGGGCACAAATTATATTGCATAGGAAGAGATCCACGTCCCTGGTCAGAAGGCTGACGGTCCCGAGAATGCCCTAATGTGAAGTAGCCCGGCGACCATAAGTAATAGGAGGATTATGCAAATTCTGGATTTCCCCTTGGTCGGATGACTGATTCACCTTTTTGCCTTTACAACTAACCACATCTTTCCAAGGAGCCTCCTCCTAAACTACTTGTTTTCCTCTATCCTCAACCTAGTGTACATCAACATGTTGTACATCAGAAGTATTGCCTGTGTCCTCCACAACCATGTAAGAATCCTCCTTGCCCACCTAAGACTCCACCTCAACAGGCACTCCTTGATCTTTGTCAATGAGCTTGCACTTAGCCATGAAATGCCCCAATTGACCACATTGAAAACAGTGTCCCACAAAAGCTCCCCAATGGAGCTTGAAATGCATATACCTCATTCCTGGTGACTTAAGGCGCAACCATGGAGAGCGGGGATGAGTGGCATGCCATAACATACATAATCTATTCCAATTGTTGGACCTAGAACGGGGCGGAACCAAGACTTTTCCCAAAGATTGCATTGCCTCATGCAACATAGGCCAATACATAGCAGGACAATTCTCCACCTCCACCCAAATGGGACATTCCTGCTTAAGCTGAAACTCAGCCAAGTGTCTCCATGGGATAGCATGCACCAATTGGCCCTCAAAAAACAGAGGCACTTTCTGAAGTACCAACTGTCGAGCTTTAGGCGTTTTAAACATAATTTCAAAAAACCCCCTGGGTCTATCAAAAATTTCTTCTACCACATTTGACTGCAGAAGGGAAGTCAACCACTGACGGATCATATGCATTGGCGGCAAGCGCCCTATGAAAAAGAAAATTAAAGCCTTCTCATGGAAGGTTGTCAGGACTTGCAAAACACGGGGCGTGTCCTTTAACACTTCCAAAGCATCCTCTTCAGGGATATCCACTGCCTTTGATTCATTATGTTCCACATATTCTTGAAGAAGGGAATTCGCAAAATCCAACAAGAGATCCCAATCCAATCCCAATCTTTTGAGTAGTGCAGAGCCTCCTAGAATAACAAGTTTGAAGAATGTACTACCAATCTCAACCTTTGATGATTATGGAGATTCACAATACTTTGTGGCTGACAAGCGAGGTTATGTGCACCTTCTACATCAATTGGCCAAAGGATTCTTGAAATATGATGGTGAAAATATCACAGATTCACGTGTAGAACTGCATAAGGTAAGAAATCAAAAGACCAAGAAATCTCACTGTTTATAGTCCAATGGAAGCAACTCAACTTAATTCTCATCTCCTTTGATCAACCATCAGGTGGTGACTAATATTGAGTACTCTCAGTAAGCCTTGGTGTTTTGAAGAGCAACCTCATCACCTACAAGCCTGATTTGCCGGTGAGTTTTCAGATCAAATTCAAGCTTATAATTATGCATTGTATTATTTATTTACAGCTCTTTCCACTGCAGTATTGGAAAATCAAAACCTTCTTCCAGTTTGACATGGCTATTTTCACAAAGATATTTCTGAAGTTCCCATACACATTCTGGCCAACTAGACCGGGCACTCAATTCTTCATTTATGCAGATAAGAAAAGAGGATGCTATCCAGTTTGGCAGGTATATAACAAAGCCTCACTTTGTTTTAGTGCTAGCCATGTTTGCTTATAGAACATAGAAGCATGCCAACACAATGAGTGAGATTTTCATCGTTCAGTAAAAAGTGGCTTGTTATTGGGAGATTGGAAGGACAAATATATGCATGTACATATGAAGTTTGTTTGTTGCTTTGTTCCTTCTGTGGTATACACACACATATACCCAGAATTTGCCAGAGCGGCATCCTATGGGGACTCTCTCTAAAATGTTTTATGCTTAGGCAAACATGCGTTCTCTCATATCGATGATGAATCCTCAAAGAGAAGGTTAAAAGCTTGTTAACATGAAGCCTAACATTTCTCAAACCACTATAAAATGAGTTTTATGCAGCATATTGTACATGCTTTTCTTTTCCAAATGAAAGTATATGGCACCAATCTTCCATGTTAGATTACAGTGCTATAGAAGGCTCATTTATTAGCATCTGTTTAGCTCTTGCTATGACTGCACTCATGGAAACAGCCTTTTGGTGTTCATCTGGGCAGCATTTGAAAAAAGAATACCCGAGATCAAACATCCTCCTTGTAATAGCCTCAGATGATGAGTCACGATGAATCGAGCAGCAAGCAAATGACCAAACAAAAGCAGAGATGATGGAGGTCTTGAGAAAGATGTTTGGGAAAGGCATTCCTGATGTGGAAGACATACTTGTGCCAAGATGGTGGAAGCACCGTTTCTATGGTGGAAGCTACACAAACTGGCCAATTGGAGTATCAAAGACTGATTTTGATCGCGTATCCAAATTTCTAAGCACCATAATGTTCAAGGCCATAGAAGAGTTTTTCCTTGTATGCTTCATCTTTTTTGTAATCTCTCTTCTCTGGACTTTGGAGGTGGAAGGTGATTGGTTGTTTGTGTGTTTGCAGGCTCTTGTTGGCAACTTGTATTTTACGGGAGAACACACCAGTGCTAAGTTCAATGGTTATGTCCATGGTGCTTATTTGGCTGGTCATGAAAACATATTTTCCAATTAAATACCCAATTTATTCATCTAACTTAGCCCTTTTGCCTACAAAAAACGGAGGTCCAGATGCGCCAGAAAAAGTTGTCCGATAGGACAGTATAGTTGCCCTATAGCTTTACTCCCGTGAAGCAATGGTCTTTACATCAGATGGATGTAAAGACCCGCAAAGCAATGGTCTTTACATCAGATGGATGTAAAGAATGCATTCTTGCATGGGGATTTGCAAGAAGAGGTGTATATGTTGCAGCCACCTAGTTATGAGGATGTGGGTCACCCGAGCATGTTTGCAGGTTGAAGAAAGCCTTGTATGGCTTAAAACAAGCACCAAGAGCATGGTCTGACAAGATTTCTGAATATCTTGTCACTACTGGCTTTCATGTAACCAATGCAGATTTCTCGCTGTATGTGAGACATGGTGATAGAGGGGTTGTGCTTGTTGTCATCTATATAGATGACTTGATCATTACGCGGGACCATGATGCAGAGATCTTTGATGTAAAGATCTTGCTTAGACAGAAGTTCGAGATGAAGGATCTGGGGGAGCTCAGATATTTCTTGGGCATTGAGGTGATTAGGTCACCACATGGTATTGGAATACTGCAGAGACAGTATGGCTTGGACATGTTGTCCAAGTATGGTATGACAAGCTGTAAGCCAATTTCTGTGCCATTGGATCAGAATGGCAAGTTAAGTGCAGATTCAGGAGAGATCTTGGAGGATCCTACTATGTCTAGACGCATAGTAGGAAGCTTGATCTACATAGTAAGAAGCTTGATCTACATGACGATCACCAGACCAGATTTGAGCTATGCTGTTGGGTTGGTGAGTCAGTTTATGCAGGTTCCACGAAAACCGCATTTGGATGGCTTGGACATGTTGTCCAAGTATGGTATGACAGGCTGTAAGCCTATTTCTATGCCATTGGATCAGAATGGCAAGTTAAGTGCAGATTCAAGAGAGATCTTGGAGGATCCTACTATGTATAGACGCATAGTAGGAAGCTTGATCTACATGACGATCACCAGACCAGATTTGAGCTATGATGTTGGGTTGGTGAGTCAGTTTATGCAGGTTCCACGAAAACCGCATTTGGATGTAGTGAGATGCATACTGAGGTATATGAGGTCTACTTTTTTGCATTGTGGACTGTTTTATGAAACTGGGACAGAGATATGTGTACATGGTTACACAGATGCTGATTGGGCTGGTAGTATCTCAGATAGGAGATCTACTAGTGGTTTTATGTTTTCTTTGGGGGGTGTCCCCCTATCTTTGCAGGTGCTGGGTGAGCGGGTTTGGTGACATACATAGGTGGGTGTCCCCCTATCTTTGCAGGTGCTGGGCGCAGGTGAGCGGGTTTGGTGACATACATAGGTGGTTCCTCCCACTCTCCGGAATTTTTTGTTGACTCCCTTCACTATGGAGGAGATGGCAGAGGCTATAACGGCACTACCTATATGCAAATGCCCGAGAGAGGATGGGCTTTTGGTCTCCTTATTTCTTCGACACAGGGATCTCATGTAAGGCAGCTTCAAAGCTGCCTTTAATGAGATTATGATCACGAGACCCAGGCTGTCAGAGAGGTTGATCCATCCGGAGAGCTCAATGTACTGAAGCCATCGAAGGCACTCTCACCCCGCCAGCGGAGTCCATCGAGAGCATCTGGCTCGATATCATTCGTATCCTCCATGGACAGTGGGGGGAGCTTGAGGGTGGTTCAGACTGCATGTGGGAGCGCCGAGAGGCCTTCCTAAGAATCTGACGTCATGGTCCCTTTCTCACTTATAGTGGTGGTGAGCCCACTTGGCACTATAGACTACTTGTGTGGTTGTTTCCCCCTCCCCCCATTGTATGAGATAGCCTTCTCTTCCTAGAAAGGCCAACTAGAGGAGGAGCATCCTCCCCCCTCTATGTTTCTTGACTCTCACTTCCCTTGAGAAGCCGAGTCTGTACTTAGCCATTATCATTGTTTCTCTTCATAACTAATAAAAGGATCTTTCTTCCAAAAAAAAGGGGAAAAAAGCGAGAAAGGCCTGGAGGTTTGAGAAGATTGAACATAGACATGAATACACAGAGGATATGGGGAGAGGGATGTGCATGAATAAGTAAGTTTTTTTATGATTGCATAAAGCCATGCTGGGCATTAATATTTATGATGAGCACGTGTATATACTTATGTAGGATTCCTACCACTCCGTTAGACATGGCAATAGACTACTTCAACTTCGACTATGAGAAAAAAATCGTAACCATGTTTTTTGTTCATGAACTTGTCATGAGTGAGGGCTCCCTTCACAAACTTCCGTTTTAAGTGTTCGGCCAATTAGTTTAACTCTTTTGCATGATCTAGCCAAACACGCATTGGAGAAAATCTGAGGTGGCAGCCCAGTCTCACGACCATGTTCAACAAAAAGCGTAACCGCAAGAACCTCTTGATCATCATGAGGGCATGCACAAAAACAGGGCCCAAGAGTTTTGAACCCTCAAGAACCCTCAAGCTCTATTAAAGGAAGCGATGCAGTAGCCACTTGGGCCACTTCAAATTGCAAGCCACTGGCATAGACAAAATACACAATCCTTAGTTTGTGAAGCCAAGAGGGGACCTTGATACTTTGCTTATGGATTTCATTAGATCATTTGGATTGGATAGTATAAGGTTGAGCTTGCTATATACATAGAAATTATGTCTTTTTGTGTGTGGGAAAATTACGACTCAATCTTTTGAGTAGTGCAAAGCCTCCTAGAATAACAAGTTTGAAGAATGTGCTAGCAATCTCAACCTTTGATGAATATGGAGATTCACTATACCTTGCAACTGACAAGCAAGGTTATGTGCACCTTCCTCATCAATTGGCCAAAGAATTCTTGAAATATGATGGTGAAAATTATCACAGATTCGCATGTAAAACTACGGAATCATAAGAGCAAGAAATCAACGTTCACAGTCCAATGGAAGCAGCTCAACCCAACTCTCAACTCCTTTGATCAACCATCAAGTGGTGACTAATATTGGGTACACTCCTCACACTGTTAAAGTAAAAATAGAGGATGGTTCCACTTACAATGCAACATATGCCATTCTTTCAGAGTAAGCCTTGGTGTTTTAAAGAGCAACCTCATCACCTACAAGCTTGATTTACCGATGAGTTTTCATGTCAAATTCAAGCTTATAATTATGCATTGTATTATTTGTTAACAGCTCTTTCCTCCATAGTATTGGAAAATCAAAACCCCGATGATTAGATCTAGGTACATATAACACTTGCATACACCCCACATTGTATCCTCTTACATCCCACATTGTATCCTCTTACATGATCCCCGTTGAGGAAAGCAAAATTATTAAGAGTAATAATATGAGATCAAGTAGTTGAAACACTTGTAGACTATCCTTGTTGGCAAAATTATTGAGAGTATTAATATGAGATCACTTTAGTAGTTGAAACACTTATAGGGTGTCCTTGTTGGAAAACTACATACACGCATGCATGTAAACACTAGTTCACTTGAATCATGCGAGGAGGAAACAACAATTTGGTTATATACACAAGCACATGTATGGCTTCAGTTGGGGGTCTTAGAAAATTACTAGTACTGTTAATAGTGTGTCCACATAGATACCTGACGAAAGCAAAAGATAGTAACAAAAATTACAAACAATTTGATCAACTTAGGCTAGTGCTTGTTCTTAGATCTTAATGACCTGAGAACACCTTAGGCTAGTGCTTGTTCTTAGATCTTAATTACCCGAGGACAACTATATGTAGGAAAAAAAGGCCATATTATTTCCCCTTAAATGTTTAGAAGCAAATGTTTCTCCTTAAGGCTTTTCAAGAGCATCTACGCTCGTGGCTTCGCGTTCCTTAGGGTTTACACTTCTCAGCTAGGGCCTTTTCAAGCGCCTCTATGCTGTAGACATAAGCTTGACGTATGGCTTCGCGTTCCTGCATGGAAGAAAAGAGACTCTGACTAAAATATACAAAGGACTTGTCACAACAACAACAAAGAAAAGTGTGTCGGCGGCTACCTCCTAAACTTCAACGCAGCAAGATCCCTTACAATTCCTGGTAATAGTGCTGTTGATCTGTTTCCCTCCATTCCTGTGATCCCACGCTACTCCATCTGATGTTATTTCACTGCACTTTCAATCCAATACAATTTCAGGGGGGGGGAGGGGGGGGGGGGGGGGGGGGGGGGGGGGGGGGGGGAAATCATCTTAGTGGGTAAAAATCCACAATAGGACGTGTGCGCATGTGCCCCAATAGGCATACGTGTACGCTACACATGCAAGATCGCATCGACTACTTTCACAACAGGCCCACAAACTAGTACGACGTGTGCGTGTGTGGATGGCGTGTGCACGCCAATAGGGATATGTGTGCATGTGCATCACATGTCTTTGGGCATACGTGTGCGCATGTGTGCATGTCTATACACAAAAGAGTCAATGGTGGAAAAAACACCTCCAGGGTATATGGAAAAGCAAGCTGCCTTTAAAGCAAGGATTGTTTCTTTGGCCCTGATTAGTGAGTGTCCTCCCTGCTGAGGAGATGCTTGCTAAAAGAGGAGTAGCTCGAGCCACCTGCATGCAGATGTGGAGAAAGTGTACCACATTTGTTATGGCATTGTTTGGAAACAAGGGAGTTTCTTCGACGATTGGCCGATGATATAAGATGCTTTCCAAGCATGTGATATGGAAAGCAATTCTGGATATTTGGGATTGGTGTGCCCAACTCTCTTGTTATTTATGTTTTCTTTCTATGGACTAGATATTGGGCTATGTAGACAATATGGACGATGAGAAACAATGCTATGTTTGGGCAGATGTCTCTAGAGGCATATGCTTACTTTAAGATGAATTTGTGACAATCCCTCCATGCCTGCTTCCAGGAGGAAAATGCCTTTAGCCACTTCGAGGTGTTTTTTCACTGCTTCTGAAGTTCTTTGAAGATGGACTTATCTTGAGTCCATCTCCTATATTGTACTTAAGTCATTGTTAATAGAAGCATGGTTTTCACAAAGAAAAAGTGTGTGCGTGCATACACATGTAGGATCGTGTCAACAACTACTACCATAGTAGGCTGACAAACCATCCATTATGGCAAGGCTCAGGAAAAGGCGGGTTTGCTTTTTCCTGGAGCCTACTTAACTTTTGAAAAATCCGTGTCATCTTGGGAGGAGGAGGCCTCCAATTTTTTTAAAAAATAGTAGTGACTGGATGAAATTATGAAGGAAATTTTTAATTCAAAATTGCCTTTTCTTCTTCAACCCATGGTGAGAAGGATTCATGTCAGGTTCACTCAAAAGTGTTTTCTAAACATTGCATTATAGAGCTCATCAGTCCATTATAGAGCGCTCTGATGACGGAGAAACGAGAGTGAGCGTTTTTGCAATACTTCGACAAGCAATGCCAAAACAAAAAAGAGCCACAGTCACTTGTAAATTGCAATTTGCTAACACAAGTAGGGCCTTTTACGAGATAGTGCAAGTATTCCACCAAAGTTTTATCATGTAAAACCCAATCAGTACTTCACATAGGAAAGGGCTATTGGGACTACATAGAAGGTGATTATGAAGAGGCACCAGAGATATCGGACATAAATCCGACTGCTCTGCAGATGTGAAAGAGTTTAAAGACTGGAACCAAGGAGCCAGGAAAGTTATGTATTGGCTCTCCATTAGTATACATGACACCATGATTGGGCACATTCAGGATGCCAAGTCCCCCAAGGAGGCGTGGGACACCTTGGTTAAACTCTATGAAACAAATACCAAGGCATGCAAGATACAATTGAAGAACGAACTTCATACTGTGGAGAAAAAGAGCATGTCTGTGAATGACTATGCATTGAAGATAAAGGGTATTGTGGAATTCCTTGCATCTATTGGTGTATCAGTAGATGATGATGATAAGGTGGAAGTCTGTCTACGTGGTCTCGGGCCATAATACAAGGCGTTCAAGACGTCTATTCAGACTCGGGAAAACATTCCCAACTTTACAGATTTGGTGTCTATGCTGATTATAGAAGAGAAGAGCTTGGGTGAAGACCAACAGTCTTCACAAAACAAACACAGTTCAGAGCAACAGGCCTTCTACACAAGTTCAGGTAGAGGACGAGGTAGAGGAGGCCGTGGACGCGGTCAAGGAGGTGGCCGAACAGGTAATTAGAATTATGGCCAGCAGCAGCAACAACAACAGTCCCAGAATACACAACAACAACATCAACAAGACACGGGTGGAAGAGGCAAATTCAAAGGCAGGGAGTCAAAGAGGACGTGGAAATTGGCAAAGGCAATATAATGATACACGTGAATGCTTTTATTGTGGTAAGCCTGGAGATGTGCAGGCAGAATGTTATAAGAAGCAGGCTGACATGCAAAATGGGAAAGTGCAGCAGAACAACTATGCATCCTCAAGCAGAAACAATGAGGATAATGAAAGGTTGTTTGTTATGCTGTCATGATGAATGCCATGTCTGAAAATGTTGAAGCAGCACAAAAAGATGATATATGGTATGTGGATTCAGGTGCTTCGAACCACATGACAAGTCATGGGGAGTGGTTCAAGGAGATGAAAAACCTTGAAAGACCAGGTTTTGTG
The DNA here is from genome assembly GCF_041138505.1 of Cibotium barometz. Taxonomy (NCBI): domain Eukaryota; kingdom Viridiplantae; phylum Streptophyta; class Polypodiopsida; order Cyatheales; family Cibotiaceae; genus Cibotium; species Cibotium barometz. Next base: position 16,462,438 of record NC_141050.1, read on the forward strand.
GAAACAGGGGATGACACTGCTCATCCGATTGTCCATGTTGGAGATGTGCCATTGTCTATGCAGGATGGCTGATGGTTGTTATGTTGAAGACTTTAAAGACAAGTATAGGTTGGTTGCGAAAGGCAACAGAGTGGGCAGAATGTTTACGTTGAATGTAGACATGCCTGAAATGAGTGCTGCGATGTTTGCAAATGGTTCAGGAATTGTTGCACACACAGACATTTGGCATAAAAGAATTGGACATGTGAATGTGCAGAGAATGAAGTCTATGCAGACTAAAGGAATTGTGACAGGGCTGCCAAAATTTAAAGTGAAAGGTATGCAGAGAATATGTGAAGCATGCCAATTTGGAAAGCAAACAAAGCATGTATTTCCACGTAACAGATATGTGAGCAAAAATGCACTAGATGTTTAGATGTATGGGGTCCTACGAAGACCATGACTATGGGAGGCTGCAGGTATTATGTGACATTCATTGATGACCACACAAGGAAAGTGTGGGTATATTTCATGAAGGAGAAGAGTGAGGTGTTCACTCACTTTCAGAATTTCAGAGTTTTGGTTGAAAAGCAAACAGGGAAATATGTAAAGTGCCTAAGGTCAGATGGAGGGGGAGAGTACTTCTCCAATGGGTTCTCTGAATTTTTGAAGAAGAATGGTATTCGGAGGCAGTTTACATGCAGATACACTCCGCAGCAAAATGGAGTTGCTGAGCGAAAAAATAGACACATTGCTGAGATTGCGCGAGCATTGATGGAAGAGAAGAATATGCCGCATAGCTATTGGGCTGAGGCTGTTTCTATAGCAGTATACATCATGAACAGGACTCCAACTGCAGCCATACATGATGTAACTCCAGATGAGAGGTTTACGGGCAGAAAACCTGATTTGTCTCATCTGAAAGTTTTTGGATGCATTGCATATGTGCATGTACCAGATGAGTTGAGAACTAAGATGGATCCAAAAGCTGAAAAATGTGTGCTTATTGGATATTCCCTTGAGCAAAAGGGATACAGGTGTTGTAACCCTACTACACGTGAGTTAAGGGTAAGCAGGGATGTTGTCTTTGATGAGATGAGCAGCTGGTATGCTGCTGAAAAAGAAGCTGTTGGGGCTGATGTGAGTGGAAGTGTGGTTGCACAGAATGCAGGTCAGCAATCACAGTCTTTGAGTGGACCAGGAGAGTCCTCATCTAGTGGGTCTGTTGATAGACCATGGAGTGGCAGGCTGCGTCATAATACCAGTCCTGCAAATGTGATTAGTACATCACGTAAAGGAAAAGAGAAAGTGGTTGAGCCCATTGGTATGCCTAACATTTCTGCAGGGCATTCTCATGTTGATGGAGAGTCTAGTGGCTCAGATATGAGCCTTGATGGCTAGGCTCCTTGACATTCATTCACTCCTTTAGGGAGTGGAGTCATTAGACTAGGATAAGGTAGGAGCGTTTCCACTTTTTGAGGGGTAGCCAAAGGCTTGCCCCAAGACATGTACACCTTTTTATACTATATGAATATACTGAAACTCCTCTCTCTCTCTCTCTCTCTCTCTCTCTCTCTCTCTCTCTCACTTACGTTTTGTTTAGGGCTGAAAGAAGACTCCGAGAGCTTTCGCATGTAACAAATGCCCATGAAAAATTTAATCTTGATTTAAGAAGAAGGTGCCCAACTCTCTCCTACACATAAAATCAAAACACTAGCGGCATTGTACGCTCTAGATTTGGGTCTACAAGCACCACCACCAAGAAGTTGAGACCTTGCAACAAGCAATAGATACACATTACCCAAAAGATTCCACACACATTGAACTCTTATATGCTTATGATCAAGGGAATATTCAGAGATCTATAGACCTCTATAACCCAGTTAATGAAGAAGTGCCACCTTCCTATGCATGCCAACATGCATCCCCAATTCATCAAGAAGCTGCAACTCATGTTGAAGTGCATGAAGACCCTATGATATTGTAGAAGATGACAATTTTGGAGAAGTTGCATACAAATCCCAAGCAATCTTGTATGTGCTAATAACCAAGAAGAAATCCACATTGCGCAGCAGAAGAGGTAGATGACATAGGTGAAGAAATACACGATGGTCAAGTATGCTCTCATGCTAATTGCTCACTCATAGTCCAAGATGCCCAATGTAATCGAGCAACCTTTGAAGGCAAACTGCATATAGGACAAAACTCAAATATAAAGAAGCACTAGCAGTTGGTAATGTTTTCATAGTCACATTCTTCTATGCTTATTTTGAAAACAAAGAAGGGAAAATATGTAACCCTCCGGCCATTCAATTTCAAGTCCGAATTCAACTGTTCCAAGTGGTGGGGGGACCAAAGGCAAGTCCAAGAAGGAAGAAGTCAAGCAAAGATTAAAGTGGTTCGTGATAATCATGTTCAAGAGTGAAGATGAAGGTGAAGACCACTCGTATGAAAGGGAAAGAAGTCAAGCAAAGATTAAAGTGGTTCATTGATGATCGTTTCCAAGTGAAGATAAAGATGAAGATGAAGATGAAGACTGCTAGTGTGAAAGGAAATTAGCACTATGAAGATGAAGACCACTAGCATGAAAGGGGCAGCACTATGAAGGCAATTTAAATAACTTATATATCATGAAAGCCTTATTTGATCTAGGCTGAAATTGTAACACACACGTATGCATTTAGTCTAGGTATGCACGTATGTGACTCACCACATCTTCTCAAATGGATAAATCTCATTTTTGCACATGTAAGCTCTACCTTTTCTCTACGAGAGGGAGATTGTCCTTTTCTCTACGAGAGGGAGATTGTTAAAGTATGTTCACATAGACATCTATACATCAAGAGATGAAACCACTCATAACTACTTAGCAAACCTCATGTAATCAAACCTCATGCACACTAATAAAAAACTTACTAATTAATAAGTGGTCTAATGCCTAATCCCTCTACTCTTTGAAAAAACCATCTCTCAATGTAGAAAGGTGAAGACAGAAATAAAACCACACATATTTTTTATTTGTGATGATGAAAATTCCCATGGATTCAAAATTAAGATAAACATATCAAAAGTATCATTTATTGCATTTTCATGTGGATTTTCTTCCAAAATGTTCATTTAAGGCATTCTTTCCGCTCATGATATGATGTAGCACAAACTTGTGATTTAGGGCTTATCTTCCTACAAATTCTCTTTCAAGTTTCTTTTTTCATTGTTGTGTTATTTTATACAATACCTCAGATTCTAGGGTTTTCCCCTTGTAGCTACTATTTCTTATGCATGCTATGATGTAGGCATCCACACTACTGCAAGTTTATAACTATGGTTTTCTCATGCTATCTGAATTAGAGTTTTCGTCTGCAAGTTCTAGCTTTAAGGTTAATCATCCAGTCCAAAAGTGAAGTTGGATGTTAAACAAACTCTTGAAGTGCTACTTTTTTATGTTAAGCATCCCGATCTATGCAAGGAGACAATCGGCCGTATAAATCTCTTCGATAGAAGCCGCTTGGCTTATTAAAAAATGGATGCAAGATTGGATGGTAAGGGTAGAAGAGAACCCTTTACTTGAGAAACCCTTATTAACTGATGGTGATGAGTGATGATGAAGCAAAAATGATAGGCAAAAAGAAAGATAGGAAGCACTCAGTCTTTCAAGATTTCCATCTCTTCCCATCTAGTCGCAAGTATCTTGTGTGGGGCGAGTTCTGTGAATGCTTATCATCCTATGGCATGACCATCCTTGCCCTCTTCCTGCTGGAAAGGGTCCGCTAAGTGAGACCTAGGACGACACAAAGGTCATGCATCTCTTCATTGTTTCTTGCTACGCGACACATATTCGTACCTTTCCATCTGAGTTGGAGAAACAAAAAGGATAACCTTGTGCTGCATGAGAAGATGACACACATCTAAAATTTAAAAAAACCCACAAATAATCTTATAATTAAAAGGTAGTGAAAAGAAATTGAACTAATTATTGATTTATCATTTTTTACACACTTCGGGGCTCTATTGCCCAGATTGTCTGACTATTCATATATATGCTCAATCTTCTCAGGTCTTCAGGAATTTCTCTCTTATTAAACAAATACTATATTCAGAAGGATCTCCCAAGAAAACACATTCCATTTTGATTTCAATTAACATGCTCTCCAAAAATAGCTGATTTGTCAGCATGCTCTTACTCGAGTGGCTTAGTGTTGAGATGTCAAGCTCAACACAGGCTGACACACATAATATGCTTGGGTGACCATTTTCGTCACTTACATCACTGGCGTGTTTGGTAGGATGCTAACATGATGGATCTTGACGAGTGATTTGAGGACCCTCCTATATAATAGGGGCATGGGACACACTCAAGGGATGTTCTCTTGTGTAGAGCATTGTTTCTACTCTCTTGCCATTTCAAACTAGAGCTAAGTGATGATGGAGTGAAGTCATATCTCTTGGTGGTATGGGACACTAAGGTAAGATATGTGATACTTCATTGTATTTATGTGAGCACCCTTGGGCTTGAGGGTGGTTGTGGGTGATGCGTATATGCTTGGTTCATGCATTATTATTAGCTAGAGAGAGCTTTAGGGTTTTACCAGTGGTATCAGAGCAGTCTCTAGTTAATTTTTGAATTTTTTCTCCTCTTATTTTTTCTCTCATTATTCCAAAAACTTTAGCATTTTTGAAGTAAAATTTAAACATTTACTAAGAAAAAAATATTATTTTTTTGGTTTGTTTTGGTGGTCTATGCATTGGGAACGTCAATATGGCTGTTGGAACGTGGTGCTTCTCGACTTGGATGACGTATCGACGTTGCAGGGAAATTTCATGAGTGAAAATGCTATTTTTCTTTATTTTTATGGTTAAAAGCATTTATGGATTTTTTAAACCAAAATATCGCACATGATAATGTGGATATTTTGCTAAAAAGGGATTCCCCTACATCTCAAATAAATTTGGGATTTTTTTCTAATTTTTAGGACATTGTTTGAGCATTTTATGGTTAAAAAAAGCATTTTTATGCATTTATTACGGGTTTCCCGAGGGCATGCTATCAAATTTCTATCAATTTTTTTTTGCCAAAATGCAGTAGGGGGCAGCATGTCGGTGCATCGGGTTCTCTCTCATGTGCATGGCATTTTTTTCGTCTCTCAAATCTGTGTTTTTCCTTCATGTTCTTCTCTCTCGTTTATGAACACCTCGTAGGTGTTCTTCTCTCTCGTTATGAACACCTCTTAGGTGGGATAGATTTGATTAATATTAATCATCATTAGGTATTAATCTCATCATTAGTAAAAAAAATAGCATTAAGACTTTAATCAGAGAGTGGAGAAGAAAGATTGAAGGAAGAGAGAGTGGAGATGAAAGATTGGAGGAAGAGAGAGTGGAGATGGAGGATGAGTGGGGGAGTGAGCTCTATGCTCCCTCTCCCCTCTCCCTCTCATTCGTGCACTACCAGGGGGGGACTTCTTTTTGCAGGCCGTCGGTGCATAGTCCCCCCCTATTTCCTTCAGAAAAAAATCAATTAAGCTTTTTTTAAGAATCTTACTTAAAAGCTTTAATAGCTTTTAATTAAAGGTTAATTAAACTTTGATTAAAGCTTTAAAAAAGAAGAAAAAAATCTTCTTATTCATGATTTTTTTAAAAAAAATTCATGTTGAGTCCTTTGACCTTTAAGTCCTTTTTTTTACCTTCCATATTTCGGAGTTTTTTGTCTTTTCATTTTCCCGCTACCCTTGACTTTTCGTATTCCGAGATGACCTTTCGGGTTTCATATTTTTTTTTCCGTTCGTATTCTAATGCGTTCAGGGTGCATTAAAAAAATTAAAAATGAAAATTTATAAAAAAAAATTAGACAAAGGTTATTTCAAATTTTTGGAATATCCATGTTTGCTGGCATGTGGTGTGTCTGTTCGGGCGCTCGTGACTTTTCAAATTCTTTAAAAAACTTTTTTATTAAAATTATAAATTTTAATTGGATTTAAGAATTGTCGGGTGGAATTAAAAAATTTCATGTTTGATGGGATTCTTGGGGTAAATTGTTTTAATAATTACCAAAAATTAGAAAAATCCTAGAAATTGGTATTTTTGAAATATCAATTATATTTTGGTAAATTTATTGCTATAATTTTTTGGAAACTTTTACATTTGGAGAGCCATAAGATAGAATTTCTTGGATTTCAAAATTAGTAAATTTTGAGGCCCTAGAAAAATAGAGAAAATTAGGAAAAAAATCATAATATTTTTTTTTCTCAAGAATTTAATATTTTCAGGGGCTATCTAGTGTTGAAGTACGTTTTTTATATGCTGACATTAGGTAGAGGCAGATTATTCACGTATAATTAATGCGAGTGTGCCTCGTATTTGTAGTTGTTTCCATTTGGTTAATTCTAGACGGTGTTTTCATGATTTTTTATCGTTGTTTAGCCACTAAATGCTAATTAAAGCATTTTTTCTTATGTGCAGTCAGTTCTGGCAAATTGATTTGCTAGATCATTTTGGTCAAAAGAGGGAAAGTGAAGTTGAATTCGAGTTTATTACCATGGCTCATATTGACTTCTCAATCAATGATAATGTCGATGAGATGAGTGATCATCCCAACTTGGGTGGGGAAGATCTAAAATTTCAAGTTGAAGAAGAGGAGGCTGTTGGAAAGAGTGAATTTTTGGAAGTGACAGAGAGTCTTGAGGCAACTATTGCCAAATGTCATGATGAGATGGAGTCACTAAAGATGCAAATTTTGACTTTGCAAAAAGCTCTTTTGGTAGCACCTCTTGCTCCTACCAAAGTGGTTACTTCGTTGTTTGCACCAAAAGTGTACGACGGTGAGAAAAAGGAGAAGACTCAGGAATGTGTAGATGCCTGGCTCAATAGGTGGACTACACATTTTGCCTTTCATCCATTTGCAGATACAAAAAAGCTACGCTGATGGCGTAGAGTTTATTGAAAGAAAAGGCGTTAACTTGGTCGAAGGATCTTAAAGATGATTCCATTCCTACCACTTGGCAAAGTTTTGAGAAAGATTTTAAAAAAGTGTTTGTCCAACGAGAGGATGAATTCGAAATAATTGCTAAGCTTGTTAAAAATACCATTGGAAATCATTATTTTGACAATTATGTGTAGAAATTTAGATAATTGGCTGCCAAAGCCAAATCTGATGATCATACCTTGTGTGGGATTTTTATCAATGGTCTAGCTCGTGATTATCAATACGAGGTAAAGAAATGCAAGGTCAAAACGGCTAAGGATGCTATTCAGGCGGCTCAGGTTTTTCATAAGACTATGGTCGGCGCCAACACTTCAAAACCATCGTCTAATGAAATGAAATCCACGTTCATTTTTTCAAATAGTGGACAAAAAAGAAAGTTGGTTTTCACACCAAAACCAAAAAAATTCTGACAATGCCAGCAAGAAGCATAAATTTATGAGGTAAGGATAATATCACAGGTTTCAAATGTAAGGAAAAGGGACACGTGAAGAAATTATGTCCTTTGAATGGAGCTTCATCACCTTCGGCGCGTGGACAAAAGGTGGCACCGAAGAAGTTCATACCAAAAGAAATCTATACACATTACATAACTTCAAGGTAAATACTATGAAGTTAATATTACGCATCTTGAAGAAAGCCAATGTTCATATTGTACTTAAGTAAAGACATTTTTGGTCCGGATGAATTATTTCATGTTTATGGATCAATAAATGGACATCAGGTTCATATTTTGTTTGATCCTAGTAGGACTCACAATTTTATTGACAACATTAGAATGAAGCTGGAAACCACAAAGAATAATCACATGTACAAGGCTAGGATGACTAGAGAACAAGTCTAATGTTGGGACAAGAAAGTGTCAAAACTACAATTAGATATCCAATTGTACTAGTTAGAGGACAAGTCCAATTTTAGGACAAGAAAGTGTCAAAACTACCATTAGATATCCAATTGTACTAAGATAGACTTGATCTTCATGTCATGAGCTTGGGTTATATAGACATACTTCTAGGGATGGAATGGTTTCATAAAAAAAAATAAGGATTTTTCTGTTGAGATTGGGTCAAACATTTGATGTCTTTCCATCACAATGGAAACCTTGTTACTCTTAGGAAAACATTTTTGTACCCAAGGAAACTTTTATTTATGAGCTTGAGTTAATGGAAAATATTTTTAGCTATGAATTTTTTCAATTGGTTATGGATCCAATGTCTTCATGTGTTCATTTTGATGTAAACAATGTTTCTATGGATGTTTGGAAAATTAAAGTGTTAAATTCCATTAAGAGCGAAGTTCAAGATGTATTTCCTAATGAGTTACCTCATGGATTACCTCCTAAACGAGAGGTGGACCATAAAATTGAGCTAGTGCCGGGTGCAATTAAATTCCATTAAGAGCGAATTTCAAGATGTATTTCCTGATGAGTTACCTCATGGATTACCTCCTAAACGAGAGGTGGACCATAAAATTGAGCTAGTGCCGGGTGCAAAACATGTTAGTATTCCTCCATATAGGCTTAGCTGCCAGACTAAGAAAGACAAGGTAGCAAAGCAACTAGCTGAATGCTTGAGGATGGGTTAAATTAGACCAAGTAAGTCTCCTTGGGGTGCACCAATTCTCCTGGCTAAGAAAAAAGATCAAGGTACCTGGCGAATGTATATTGATTACAAACGTCTTAACAAAGTTACTTTGCGAATTGGTTAACATCAAATCCGTATTGCAAAGGAAGATGTTCCTAAAACTACTTTTAGGACACGTTATGAGCCATTATGAATTTTAAGTGTTACCCTTTGGTCTCACTAATTGACTAGCAACTTTTCAACAAATGATGAATGATATATTTCGGGATCTATTAGGAACATGCGTGGTGGTTTTCTTAGATGATATTTTGATATACATTAAAACTTTGGCTAAGCATGAGAATCATCTTAAAGAGGTTCTAGGAAGGCTCAGGAAGAAGGAGAAACTGTATTGTAAATTATCTAAGTGTGATCTCTTTAAAAAGGAATTGTTATACTTGGGTCATAAGATCTCTCGATATGACTTAAGTATACATTTGGATCGTATCCAAAAGGTTTTGGAATGGCCAGTTCCGTGTACGGTCAAGCAGTTAAGATTTTTGTAAGGTTTCGTGGTATTTCATCAAAAATTTGTCAAGGATTTCATCAATTAAAGATCAAGAGGATCCATGTGTCAGAGTCTGCAAGGCAGCAAGGACACAATGGTGGATCAACAGGACTGCAGAGATCTTTGGTACACATCATGAAGCTGTGAATCAGCAAGATCATTTGCACGAGGCTGTGAATCACCAAGAATATTATATATATAGCATATTTTGGCAATATACAGTAGATTAGGTCTCTCTATCCTTCTCTTCTGTGTCTTTGCTAAACATAGGATTAGCGTTAATCTTTTTTGCTTAGCGTTAATCATGAGCACGCTTCCATAACACGATGATCATAGACATGTATATTCTCATTAGCAAATATATGGGCAGATTTTGCAACCCTACAAGCTCCCGAAAGTGCCCAAGACATAGCCTAATGGTTGGGACACCTTTTCGGCATAGTTTGAACACAAAATATGTCTTTTTGGACAATGTTATGTGGGAAAAATAGACAAAACCGACTTGATTACGAATTCATACCTTTTCCCTATAAACAGGATCATTAAGCATTCATTACAATCATCAATCAAAGATCAAGAGGATCCATTTGTCAGAGTCTACAAGGAAGTAAGGACACAGTGGTGGATCACCAAGAGCTTCTCTTATCTAATTACAAGTAGAGGACTGCAAGGATCTTTGTTATACATCATGAAGCTGTGAATCACCTTGATCATTTGCACAAGGCTGTGAATCAACAAGATCATTGTATATATAGCATGTTTTGGCAATATATAGTAGATTAGGTCTATCTCTCTTTCTCTTCTGTGTCTTTGCTAAACATAAGATTAGCATTAATCTTCTTTACTTAGTGTTAATATGAACACGCTTCCCCAACGCATGTTAAACAAGAGCTCCACACCTCTATGGGCAACAGTTTCCATCACCATCTCCCGCAAGCGTTGTCACACCGTCACATTGGACTACGGGTCCTCGTGCCTCCTCTCATCTCGAATCACTCACACACTCACTAGCATGCATTAGAGAAGGTAATAAGCAAAAGACACACTCTATGACACAATGCGAGAGTATGTTGCATTATGAAAGAAAGTGACTTATATACAAGGCCATAAGTATTCACACACTTAAATTGTGGTCAACCAAGCACCCAAGGCTCATAAGTGGCCTATTGCTTATACAATGCTAAATCTCATAAGACGTGTGTGAAGAACATTCACAAGAAAGCCACATTCTAGCTTGTTTTGCCACACGCTCTTGGAGCGGGAATCGCCATAAGTATTATGTCAAACCATTTCCGAGCGCCCATCCAAGTTAAAGATTTAGACACTGATGCTTCATAGATGGATCATACATGCTTTTGGCATCTCCATCTTTGCTATTTGATGTAGAATTATAGGTGCAACTCCTGTTAATTCCAAAATGCGTTAACATTTCCTCCTTCCTATTGTCGATCGCATCCTCGTTGATCGAGTAGAAGACTTTGTTGTGGAGGAGAATTGAGAAGTTGTTTTGTCGATGCTTATTATGTTGCATGAATGTCCAATGGTTATTGTTCCTCTGAAAGGAATAGGGAAGGCTTGTTAGTAAATGATAAAGTTAGTAAATGGAATCAATATTTTTGTGAGTGGTTGCTTTTTTTTTAAAAAATCACAAGTTGATTTGCATTGATTATATAAGTTAGCAACGATTCCTAGGCTTGTTAATATTGGAGGAGAAGAAGAGAGTGAATCTTAGTTCCTCATTTGATACCTTGAAGCGATGCAAATGTAGCTTCTTGGTTATTACTTTCTTTGCAGGACTTTATCAAATGATCTTGAAGTGAACCTGTCCCTCTATTCTTCATCCCATGTGATTTTTATTTTTTATGTTTTTTTTGTACTTTTACTAGTAGATATACAATGAAGTGCATTAAAGTGAGTCAAAGAGACTCTTGATGTAGTTGTTGTTGAAGTCAAAATCATTGGACAGGCATGAAGCATTCTTTTGACTTGTGAGGTTAATAAAAAAGTTCTTCACCTTCTTGAGAGCGGTGTGGGATTTTATAGTAAAGAGGTATTGTTAAAGGGGTTTGTTATTAACGTAGTTTGAATGGGTGTCATTGAGGACAACCTATTATACTTGCACTAGTATTGTAAAGGGAAATCTAAGTGATGGATTGTACCATTGACTGGGGTTTCATCCACCATGGTCCCTTCATCCAAAGATATACCTGGGAGGATGTCGATGGTAAGACTATGGTGCAAAATTGTATTTTTTCCACCAATGGGTGAGTAATTATGTTTATTCAATGAAGCAATTGCTACAATGGTTAGCCAATTAAAAGAAGAATGATAAGACAATGAGCTTACCCATTGATGTGATTAGCTATCCATGACAATATATGCTTCTATCTCTTTTTATTTCTTTTTTTAAATCTCTCCTTTTTTGGCTCTTAATATTGATTGGTTAGTCATATCAGCAATTGTTAATGTGCACTGAAGTGATCTACAAGCTTGTGTGGTGATCTAGAAGATTGGTTTCTCACAGTGCGAATATCTTAAGATATTCAGGTCTGAAAATTTGTATAGTTTGGACCCTTTTCATGCACATAAGTATCATAGATTACTTAGATGTTGGATGGAGGTTAGTAGATCATGTAATGCATATGATTAGTATGACGTAAATAACCAGGGCAGTATATTCAAGTGTGAATTTTTGGAGAGATTCACATCAAATGAAAGCTAATATTTTGATGCAAAACAATGTTAGATGAATTCCCTAAGGTTAGAGAAAATATAAGGTATGAGAACTGAGACTTTGACTTGGCGTGAAAAACTAGATTGGTTTTTTACAACTGTGAATATCTTGAGATATTCACGTTGAAATTTTGATCACTAAAAGAGATAACGAGTACATAGCGGTGCTTAGGAAGATGTGAATGTTCAATGTGCAAGTACATGAGTTTTTCCCTTGATTTGAGGAGGTTATTTTTGGCGTAAAAAACCAGACTGGTTTTTCACAACATGAACATTAACAGTGGTTTTTCATGACAAAAGAAGTTTTGAATATCTTGCTTTTGTGGCGATTTTGTGGTTCGCCTGATCATTGGAAAAGACTAGAAATCATTCATGCCATCCTTAGAATATCTTTTTTGGACGTAAAAAACTCCAAATACTCGTGGCCGTGAACTGCCACTGATTTTTCACGTCAACTAAACTTTTGGTTTTTATGCTTTTGAGCTAATTTTATTAAGTACCTCATCACTGTGAAAACCTTGGTATAATGTACACTACTTTTGACCATCTTTTTTGGACATGAGAAACTTCAAATACTCATGCCTATGAACTTCCACTGGTTTTTCATGTCAACCAAACTTTTGAGTATCGTGCTTTAGAGTTGATATTTTGATTACTTTGACTATTGTGGAGTGTCAAACATGATTTTTGACCCCTTTGAAGTAACTTTTTTGGGCATGTTTTTCACAACATGCCTATCTAAGGAAAGTCACGTGTGAATATTCTCACATGTTTACTCATGATTTGTTCCGGGGATATAGGTAACTTCTTTTCCTACTCTTTTCTTGAATCTTTACTTCCCTGCTTGCTCTTCCTACTACTCTAATAGTAGTCTACATGTCATCAAACGACACACATGCAGGATTGTAGAAGAAGGCCATTGGTACTACATCAATAGCAAATTTGATGCTATCGGTTATGTCGAAGCAAAGGACGATATACAACATGCTGAAAACCCTCCAAAGACCATATTAGGGAGTTTGGGAAAATCCCAATTTCCATTTTGTAAGATTAAAAAAATGAGAACACAGTGAACCCTTTTAAGCTTTTGTCAAAACCAACTCATCTAACATAGGAAAGCTCTTGAAGAGTAAGTTCTAAATCCACATTCTCTGAGAACTTTGAATTTGGCATGCTGAAGATGCACCAAAAAGTATATTGAAAAGAAAATTCCCAAAGTAATGGGATATACCAAAAAGTATATTGAAAAGAAAATTGCCAAAGTAATAGGATTTTCCCAAACTCCCTAATATGGTCTTTCCACGCAATGTTTTTATAAAATCCCATGATGGCTCAGATACACCAAAAAGTATATTGAAAAGAAAATTCCCAAAAGTAATGGAATTTTCCCAAACTCCCTAATATGCTCTTTCCACGCAATGTTTTCCCAAAAAGTATATTGAAAAGAAAATTCCCAAAGTAATGGGATTTTCCCAAACTCCCTAATATGGTCTTTCCATGCAATGTTTTCATAAAATCCCATGATGGCTCAAATACCTATGCACCTACTGTACAAGGCCCCTATGCAGTAGCATATCCAAACACGACTCTTGATCAAGATAGAGTGGGCCCCTCAGAGTTGCCCACACAAATTTAGGTGCCCACAAAGATAAAGCTGCCCCCTTAGATTTTGCAAGAGGCTCATCAAACACTACCCTGCAGAGCAGCTATTCATGCAAGCAATCCCAGCCCCAACCGCACCCAACAAAGCAACAATTGAAGGCAAAGCCATCGATCTGAAGTTCTTTCAGAAGCATGTAAGCTTGCACGATAAAAATAACAACTCTAAATACTATACATCAAGACGCAAGAGCAGCACATGCAAATGGGAAAGGAGAATCAAAAGCAAATGAAAATTACTAAAGATCGAGCAAACCGTGGCACAAAAATAGCAACCCCACAACTTAGTTACATGCCTATTTGATACTTGAAAGTGCTCTAATGCCCAAGCAAAATTCAATGGCAATAGATACACATTACCCAAAAGATTCCACACACAGAACTCTTACATGCTTATGATCAAGGGCATATTAAAAAATCTGCAGACCTCCACAACCGAGGTCATCAAGAAGCTGCAACTCATATATATACCTAGATGAATCCAGGAACATGTCCAAATTCACCTTTTAGAAACGTGCATGTTATATACTCATGGTAGTCAACCCACAAGACTATATAACTATCAACTCCATTGTGCATAGTATGGACTAGATACTACGACATCCCCACTAACGTCATCAGTGCCCAATAGTGGGTGTAGAACTATATATCAAGATATGCTCCCACACACACAAACACACACACACACACACACACACACACACACAAGAGCATATATTCACACAAAGCCCTTCGTACTGAGTTTCTGTCAAACCTCCAGAGAGGGCAGACTCAACCATAATGAAGCCTAGCACTAAGGGAAGTAGCAAATAGAAAGAATTAGTACAGCAAATAAGTAGTTGTTTGATAGGGCAAATGCACCGCCAAAGATATAAAGAATAAGCACAATATCAACTGTCCGTAACTCGGACGAAAACTTCACAATGTGAAATCTGCATGTCTGCTAATACGGCTGAATTATATACCTAGATGAATCCAAGAACATGCCCAAATTCACCTTTTAGAAACGTGCATGTTATATACTCATGGTAGTCAACCCACAAGACTATATAACTATAACTCCATTATGCATAGTATGGACTAGATACTACGACATTCCCACTAACGTCATCAGTGCCCAATAGTGGGTGTAGAACTCTGTATCAAGATATGCTCTCACACACGCGCGCGCGCGCACACACACACACACACACACACACATAAGAGCATATATTCACACAAAGCCCTTCGTACTGAGTTTCTGTTAAACCTCCGAAGATGCACTAATGAAGCCTAGCACTAAGGGAAGTAGCAAATAGAAAGAATTAGTATAGCAAATAAGTAGTTGATAGGGCAAATGCACCGCTAAAAATAGAACGAATAAGCACAATATCAACTGGCCGCAACTCAGACGAAAACTTCACAATGTGAAATCTGCATGTCCGTTTTAATACGGCTAAATTATATACCTAGATGAATCCAGGAACATGCCCAAATTCACCTTTTAGAAACATGCATGTTATATACTCATAGTAGTCAATCCACAAGATTATATAACTATCAACTCCATTATGCGTAGTATGGACTAGATACTACGACATTCCCACTAATGTCATCAGTGCCCAATAGTGGGTGTAGAACTCTGTATCAAGATATGCTCTCACACACGCACTCCACACACACACACACACACACACACAAGAGCATATATTCACACAAAGCCCTTCGTACTGAGTTTCTGTCAAACCTCTAGAGATGCAGGGCAGACTCAGCCATAATGAAGCCTAGCACTAAGGGAAGTAGCAAATAGAAAGAATTAGTATGGCAAATAAGTAGTTGATAGGGCAAATGCACCGCTAAAGATAGAACGAATAAGCACAATATCAACTGGCCGCAACTCGGATGAAAACTTCACAATGTGAAATTTGTATGTCCGTTGATACGGCTGAGTTATATACCTAGATGAATCCAAGAACATGCCGAAATTCACCTTATAGAAACATGCATGTTATATACTCATGGTAGTCAACCCACAAGACTATATAACTATCGACTCTATTATGTATAGTATGGACTAGATACTACGACATCCCCACTAACGTCATCAGTGCCCAATAGTGGATGTAGAACTATGTATCAAGATATGCTCTCACACACACACACTCCACACACACACACACACACACAAAAATAAGAGCATATATTCACACAAAGCCCTTCGTACTGAGTTTCTGTCAAACCTCCGGAGATGCAGGGCAAACTCAGCCATAATGAAGCCTAGCACTAAGGGAATTAGCAAATAGAAAGAATTAGATTAGCAAATAAGTAGTTGATAGGGCAAATGCACCGCTAAAAATAGAAAGAATAAGCACAATATCAACTGGCCGCAACTCAGACGAAAGCTGCAACTCATGTTGAAGTGCATGAAGACCCTACAAAATCGAGGTTGCTATTGTAGAAGAAGACAATTTTGGAAGAAGTTGCATACAAAGCCCAAGCAATCTTGTATGTGCCTGCTAATAACCAAGAAGGAATCGACATTGCTGCAGAAGAGGTAGATGACATAGGTGAAGAAATACATAATGGTCAAGTACGCTCTCATGCTGATTACTCACTCGTAGTCCAAGATGCCCACTGCGATCAAGCAACCTTTGAAGGCTAAGTGCATATAGGACACACAACTCAAATACAAAGAAGCATTGTCAGTTGTGGTAATGTTTTCATAGTCACATTCTTCTATGCTTATTTTCAAAACAAAGAAGGGAAAATATGTACCTCTCTGGCCATTCAATTTCAAGTCCAAATTCAACTATTCCAAGTAGTGGACCAAAGGCAAGTGCAAGAAGAAAGAAGTCAAGCAAAGATTAAAGTGGTTCGTGATGATCGTGATCAAGTGAAGATGAAGATGAAGACCACTCGTGTGAAAGGGAAAGAAGTCAAGCAAAGATTAAAGTGGTTTGTGAAGATCGTGTTCAAGTGAAGATGAAGATGAAGACCGCCAGTGTGAAAGGGAAGTAGCACTATGAAGATGACGACCGCTAGTGTGAAATGGGCAGCACTATGAAGTCAATTTAAATATCTTCTATATCATGAAAGCCCCATTTGATCCAGGCTGAAATTGTAACACACGTATGTATTTAGTCTAGGTATGCATAGATGCGACTTACCACCTCTTTAAAAATGGGTGAATCTCTTTTCTGCACATGTAAGCTCTACCTTTTCTCTACGAGAGGGAGAATGTTAAAAGTATGTTCACAAGACATCTATATATCAAGAGATTAACTGCCTAGCATGGCTTTATGATGCTTTGAAAAAAATCTCTCTCAATGTAGAAAGAGGAGGACACAAATAAAACCACACATTTTTTTTATTAGTGATGACAAAAATTTCCATGGATTCAAAATTGAGAGAAACATATCAAAAAGTATCATTTATTGCATTTTCATGTGGATTTTGTAATGCAATGTTCGTTTAAGGTATTCTTTATGCTGATGTAGCACAAATCTGTGATTTAGGGCTTACTTCCCTGCAAATTCTCTTTCAGGTTTTTTTTTCATTGCACGATTTTATACACTACTTCGGATTCTAGGGTTTTCCCCTTGTAGCTAGTGTTTTCTTCTGCAAGCTATGACATAGGCATCCACATTACAACAAGTTTATAGCTAGGGTTTTCTCTTGCTATCCAAATTAGAGTTTTCTTCTGCAAGTTCTAGCTTCACAGTTAATCATCCTGTCCAATAGCAATGTTTGACGTTAAGCAAGCTGTTGAAGTGCTACTTTTTGATGTTAAGCATCCCGATCTATACAGGAGAGGATCACCTGTATAAATCTCTGCTACAGAAGTCGCTTCGCCTGCTGAAAAATGGATGCAAACATGGATGGCAAGGGCGGAAGAGAACCCTTTACTTGAGAAACCCTTGTTAACTAATTGTGATGATGATGCAACAGAAATGATAGGCAAAAAGAAAGATAGGAAGCACTCAGTTTTTCAAGATTCCCACCTCTTCCCATCTAGTGTCAAGTATCTTGTGTGGGACAAGTTCTGCGAGCGCTTCTCATTCTATGGCATGAGGTCCATCCTGGCCCTCTTCCTGCTGGAGAGGATCCAGCTGAGTGAGACCCAGGACACTGAGGCCGTGCATCTCTTGATTGTTGCTTGCTATGCGACACATATTCATTCCTTTCCATCTGATTGGGAGAAATAAAAGGGATGTCCTTGTGCATGAGAAGATAACACGCATCCAAAACCACAAATAACCTTATAATCAAAGGGTACCGAAAAGAAACCCAACTAAACACTTCGGGGCCCTTTTGCCCCATATTATCTAACCATTCATGTCTATGCTCAATCTTCTCAAGCCTCCAGGCCCTTCTCTCTTATTAAACAAATACTATATTCAGAAGGATCTCCCAAGAAAACACATCCCATTTTGATTTCAATTGACATGCTGTCCAAAAATAGCTGATTTGTCAGCGAGCTCTTGCCCGAGTGGCTCGGCTCATCACAACCCACCCTATCCAAGAGGTCATGGGTTGGAGCCCTGACACCATAGGGTTGTGTGTGTGAGTGGTGTAGCTCCTAGCTCGGCAACATCCCAGAGAAAGGGGGCTTTCAGGAAAAAAAATAGCTGATTTTAGTAGAGCTATGAACATAAAAAAGAGAAAACACACAGGCACATGTGTGCATGCTAGCCAATGTACTGTTTGTGCATGCATTGTGATTCAAGAATACGACAAACGCATGCATGCATCCATACGTTGGTACACATGAATGTGCGAGTGTGCATGTGTTAAAGTATGTGGGAGGATGCACCTGTGCAACATACATGCTTGTGCTTCCCCTTTCAACTATCTAAGAGTGTCCCAATGCTGTCGAGTTTTGGCCTTGTACTGAGGAGGTAGAAAATGTCTCTTAATTTTGTGCTAAAAATCCTCCCAGGTATGAGGTCTATGTTCCCATTCTTGGTAGCATTCCACCGTAAAGCAACATTCTGAATCATATGATTTGTAACACACTTGACCTTGTCTTTTTCGAAAAATTTCTCTCCTGAAAAATAGTCATCAAATTGGCTAAGCCAAGCTAAAATAGTGCGTGCATCCTTCTTTCCATCAAAATTTCGAAAAGAGAAAGCCTTACGACTGATGCGAGATTCTTTCCGAGCTGTTTGAGCATCTGAAGTTGCTTTCACAGTTCGAAGAATAGAATCCTCATCACTATCGCTTTCAATATCATGCTTGTGCCATTTACAAGATTTCAATTGGTTTTCTAATGCATTTCTATGAGTATGTTCATTGACCAATTGTGCTTGTAAAGCAGTGAGCTGCTCTTGAATAGATGGGGATGCACAGGAAAACTAGCCATAATTGATTAAAAACAAAGGGAAAAAAAATAGCAAAAGTTCAGAAACACTTATGGTAGTTCCCGCTCTTGATAATAATTGTGAAGTTTGTGTAACCCGCCAAAAATAGAAGAGAGATGTGGCCGTCCAATGCAATCTCCAAATATCCAAAAGTAGCGGTGAAGCGTCGGAAGGTCGATCGGTGGAAAAGGATCGAGTACCGAAAGAGAATTTGAGCTTCAAAAGAGTGAACAGTGACCAATTTTGCAAATTTTGAAATTTTTGATTTGCTGTAATTCTGAGTTGAGAACAAGGGTGAAATGCTAAAAATTTATTCAGTTCGAAGCCAAGTCAAATTCGAATGAATTTGGGCAATTCCAATTTGGGCACTTTTTGAAGGGTTTTTTGACTTAAAAGAGCCCCACACATGAATCTTTTCGTATCTTTTAAGCTTTTTATGAGTAAAAAAAGATGGAAATTATGGACACCATTGATTTCTGCAAACTCACAACCACCGTTGCAATTTCAAATCTCCGGATCCTTGACGAAACAATGTAGACAGGGTATAAGTTTTATGCAAGAGAGCGTTCCGAATGCATCCAATGGTACCGATCTGACTTTCGTCAACTTCTGCAAATTTTAGGAGCTTCCAAGCAGGTCGACGCTGCGCTTTCACGTTTTTCTTTGCTAGCTTTTTTTTTTTGGCCTTATGTGAAGCTTGTAGAGGCTATGAGATAGCTGTGTGGTAGGCCTTCTAATGAGCCTTAGTTAACGATTTTTAAATCTCTTTTTTTGGCCTTCTTTTATCTTCTATGCACGTATATTTTCAGCCGTCTTTTTACATGAAGAACTTTAAAGCCGTTCAAGCCTTAAAATTTTTCCTGCTATTCAAACGAATTAAAATCCTGCTATTCAAACGAATTAAAATATCTATGCAGGATTAACCACAACCCTACCTCCCTCCAAGTGGACAAAGGAGGTGGGATTAAAATATCTATACAGGATTAACCACAACCCTACCTCCCTCCAAGTGGACAAAGGAGGTGGGACTATTTCAAAATAACCACTCCTCTTCCAAGAGTGAGGAGGAGCCAAATCTCACATCTTCTAATGCAATTTTGAATTTGAATCTAAAAAGATCTAATCTCACATCTTTCAATGAAATCTTTGTATACATGCTTACATACCTATAGATACACACACTTTTATATATTATGTATGTATGTGTATCTATAGGTATGTAAGCATGTATATATAAATAGTGTGCATGTGCATGTGTGTGTGTGTGTGTGTGTGTGTGTGAGAGAGAGAGAGAGAGAGAGAGATTACATGTAAGATGCATTTATTTGAGAGTGAGCATACCTCACCACTCATCCCTACCATTAAAATTTAATCTAAAATTTAATTAATTAAAATTATATATATGTGTGTAAATCTATTTAAGTGTGTGTGTGTGTGAGTATGTGTGTGTGTGAGAGAGAGAGTTTCTATGTGAGAGAGTGTGCATGAAGAGAGAGAGAGAGAGAGAGTGTGTGTGTGTGTGTGTGCATGAGAGAGAGAGAGAGAGAGAGAGGCTAAGAATTTCTATGTAGGAGATAGTTTGTATGGGAGGAGATAGTGTGTGTTTTCATTAGTGTATGTGCGGTGTGTACATGTGTGTGTGTGTGTGTGTGAGAGAGAGAGAGAGAGAGAGAGAGAGAGGCGACAGATAATTTCTACGTAGGAGATAGTTTGTGTGGGAGGAGAGAGTGTGCATTTAGATTAGTGTATATGCGGTGTGTACATGTGTGTGTCATTGCATTTTTATGCCCATCTTGGATTGCATTACCTAGTTATTTGTAGGAGAGACGCGCTTATATCTTTTTTTCTGTCGTCTTTGTGAAACATCCACTATGCAGAGGTGAATTGATTCCTCAATCAGTCGTAGCACCACATTTTGATCTGGCAACAGCTACTTATAACTACAGTAATGCTTTGAGCAATTATTTGCATGAATAAGAGGATATTTCTATATCGACTGTGCAACGCTTGTTTGGACAGTAAGTCTCTCTCTCTCTCTTATCATGGAAAATTAAGACTTAGATGGGTTGGCCCATATTGCATCTCGCCCAAGATTGGTCGTGCAAGTACCTTTTTTATATCACCATTAATGGAGTCGCTCTATCAAAACTGATGAGTGGCTTCCGATTAAAACCCTTGGTGGTGACTAATAGTAGTGTGTTAGACTCATCACCTTCAAATTATTATCCCAGTTTATTAAGTGGAATTTCAACCATAGATTTAGTATTTTTTTCTTCCACTCGAACTATTGATTTGGATATAACTACATGTCTTATGCATGTAAGCAAATGGTGGTAATCCGACATTGAGTTCTCCATTAAGGAGAGCTCTCATCGTGTCAAACAATTCAAGATCTCATCGTGTCAAACAATTCAAGATCTCCACTCAATCGAGTGGTTTATAGTTGTACTGGTTTGTGAGGCCATAAAGTCTAACAATTTGGGGATATTTAGTGGTGCATTCATGACCTCTTTTCCATAAATAGGTGTCGATGAGACTAGAAAATCCATCTCCAAGATGGGCTCAGGGTTCCCATATGGTAGTTGTCCCTTGAACCAATCAGGGATCAAACTATAGAGGTGGAGGTCTCAGTCACTTCCATGATGACACTCGGTAGATCCAAAGGTTTGCGAATCTTAATATAGTATACGTTAAGGTACTAGGGTGTATAGTATCCGAGACTCTCAATTTCTTGGGTTTTAATTCAAGCTCATCTTGTGTTTTCGTAACTAAATCACTAAATTCTTGGAGTTGCTCAATCTCCTTTTGAGGGTCAAAATAAGAGCCAAGTTTTGTCATGTGTGATCTAATTTCAGGAATTACAAGTTCTCGTGGGGTCTCCTTCCCTATGCTCTTAGTTTTGGAGAGTATTTTGCTACCCTGTTCAAAATCGGCCCTTGTGTCCAAGGTGTTTGAGTCCTCACCTAGGTCCCTAATGAAGATTGGCTCTCGAGGCATTCCAAGATTTTCTTTTTGGTTTCCTTCATTTTCCCATTCTTAACTAACTTTTTCCTCTTATTTTTCTTCTTCTTCTTAGATTCCGCTCTATCGAGCCTGGAGATCGTTGCTTGAGAACATGTTGGTTTTGGGCTTGTAGCCAGATGATAGCATTCAAAGATGTGTGATCTAGATTTTTTAGGATCTACCTTTGAGTTTTATTACTTATCCCAATCATGTTTAGGGGTGTGATGATGGGTCCCATCTGTAGGCTTGTCACCACAATCTTGATGGGGTAGTCCTTAATTTAATGATCTATGCCATAATTATTATAAATAGCTGGTGGCATGTTTGAAGGCATTGCTTGGTTGAGTTGAGGAAACTTCATAGGGCATTCTGAAACTTGATGGGGACCTTGACAGTGGTAACATTGAAGAGGCATTCTTCTAGCTGTGGTCTTAATGTCCCGGCCCCTTCCCATCATTCAACAAGTTGGTAAACTGGCTTGACTCCCCCTCTCCCATCCACTACATAATAGTCAGGATGAAGCTCTGTGGGGTCCTCAGAGAGGTGGGGGTGGGTTCGACATCCACCTCATATTCTTGGAAATCGATAGGCTCCTCAAAGCTTACTTGATTAAGATGTGTCACCGTTGATGGAGGCAGTTGCAGTCCCAAGATTGGTGGAGGTAATGGCACATTGGTGCATGGTGCATGCCCTTTGATAGGAGTTGTTGCATGGGATGTTCCACCATTGCTTGATTTGTTACAAGATCGAGGGCTAGCATTTGTTGCGGTGCTGACAATGTTACATGTGGTCTCGTTGTATTGGCAATGTTACATGTGGTCTCGTTGTATTGGCAATGGCCTGTAGGCATGTTCAGTAATCTTGGGCTTCATGACCATAGCACCCAAAAAAGCTACAGTTACCATTATAACAAGCTCTTAAAATTGGAAATTTGTTAGTGGTATGTCCGTGATAGCAAATGGAACACCAATGTACCTCTCTCCTTGAGTACATGTGCGCATTGTCTAAAGCTTTGGTAGCCTTCATTTTCTCTTGGAGGGCTTTTGAGAAGTCAATCCAAGTCATTTATACTAAAGTATTGCCTTTAGCTACAGGTTTCGTAGTGGTGGTGCTACGACCCCATGGCTACTAACGTAATAGACTTAGAATCTGAAGCTCTTACTCCCTTTATCATCAAGTTATCCTCAAGTTGGATGGCATTAGCTGTGACGTCCTCCCAAGTGGTGATACCTCTAAAATGACCGAACCATTATGGATATGTTCATGTTTAAGTCCGTGGATAAATTGATCAAGCAATTGATTATTGAAAAAGCGCTCATGTAGGGCACAAGGAGAGTTCAAATGCTTAAGATGACTAATAAAATCTCTCATTGACTTGTCGACTTCTCTCAGCTTTGTACTTGTGCAACTGTGAAGCCACACTCTACAAAGCTCCCTCATGCACAAACTGCTTTAGAAATAACCTTTGAAGCTCAGTAAAGTTTAGACATTCTTTAATTCTCAAAGTTCGATACTAATCACTAGCCTTGCCATCTAGTGTAAGTCTAAATGTGTTGGACTTTGCAAGCTCATTCCTCTCACCTAAGGCCTCCCAAACTTGATCACGACCTCCAGGTGTCTTCTAGGATTGCCCTCTCCATTGAACTTGTGCATAAGCTTCGTAATTTGTACAGCCTTTCCATTGCTACTGTGTCCATTATCTCTGACTAGTCCTATACTTTCAGCCATAGCTCTCCCCAATGCTTGCGCAAAGGCTACTGGATCAACTGGAAGGGTTGCTGTTAGAGGTATTGTTTACAGCAGCAAGGGCAACATGTGGCATGAAGGGTGCTGCCTCTGCGCCAAGGGCACCATTGGTCTAGACATTTGTGAGGATGCCCCCCTTTCTCTAGGGTGCATTGGAAAAGTAGAGGAAGATGCAAGGAATCGAGG
The DNA here is from genome assembly GCF_041138505.1 of Cibotium barometz. Lineage (NCBI taxonomy): Eukaryota > Viridiplantae > Streptophyta > Polypodiopsida > Cyatheales > Cibotiaceae > Cibotium > Cibotium barometz. Next base: position 16,486,189 of record NC_141050.1, read on the forward strand.
ATATTCTGAAAAGGTGGGGGTACAGGAATCCCCTTAGGTACCAATGGCATATGAGCCAAGGGCACCACTGGTCTAGTCATACCATGAGTCTGAAAAGATGGGGAATCATATAGGAATTCCCATAGGTATTGATAGCATATGAGCCAAGGGCACCACTAGTCTAGTCATTTGTGAGGATGCCCCCCTTTCTCTAGGGTGCATTGGAAAAGTAGAGGAAGATGCAAGATTCCCCTTTTGTGACCCTAGTCGATGAGGTGGATGTGTTAACTAGGCTTGGAGCCATTGTTATAGGGACTGTTGCCACTATGGTTGCCATAGTTGTAATCAAGGGGATGAAACTAATGGACAATCTTGCATGGTTAGTCACAGGTAGTAATAGAATGGGGGGCATTTTCCTCCAATGTGATGACGTTCGGTTGAAAAATGCTCCAGTTACATTTCAAAGGATGGTTCAGGAAATATTCTATGAATATCTAACCACCTTCATGAGGGTGTTTGTGGATGACTTTAGTGTGTTTGGAAATAAAGAAGAACTTATTTATTTATTTTTTACTTTTTATGTTCTTTATTTTTTATTTTTTTACATTTTTTATTTACTGTTTATGGTTTCAGTTTTAGGTTTTACCAAAAAGGGGTTTTCCTAGAATCTTTGACTAGGGCCTGCATGCATTAAATGCATCCAACCAATCAAAACTCACCTGAAAAATGGGTATGTGTTACGCTCATGTAACTGGCATGGCTACGATGCCTATGCCTGCCTACCCACACATGCCTAGCCACCCGTGGGTCTCCACCCCAGGCGCCCTCACCCCTGAACCCTGGCTCAGAACCCTGGCTCACTCACCGTCCATGCTCTAGGCTCAGCCTCTCATAGCCGCTATGGGCTATGTAATATTATTCCCCCCTTTTGAAGTGTTTGCGCTCGTGAAAATGAACTTCAGAAAGTTCTTGGTTAACGTACTCATGTGCTCACACGAGGAAGCTTCATCCTCACTCACGATCTCTCCACTTTACTAAAGCTTCATGGTACACAGTATGCCTCGTGTTTCGATCTCTAAATCCAAGAATCCTCTCAAGCTCATGTGGAATAGATGGTGGTTCTATCAGCTCCACCAAAATGCTAGGAGAAACTACGTTCTCTTTATGATAGACATTTTTTTGAAGTCTACTGACATGAAAAATAGGATGAACTTGAGATCTCTCAAAAGGCTTCTCTATGGTTTTGATGAATGGTTTATGGTTTTGGTCTTATGTACTACTAGAGGCTTCTAGCAGTATGGGATGCTAGAATTGTCACCTACATAAGGATCTCATATGGGGAGTATTTTGGTGGTATGGGATGCTAGGATATTTCGCATATGCGGTTATAGAAATATGAATTGTTCATTAGTATCATGGACTGGCTGATTCTAGATTATGAGTATGTTGTGGATTACAATGGATTTATTGGGTATCTTATGGATTGAGGACTCTTTGCCGGCAACTCAAGTTTGTACGCCAATCCACCAACCTTCTTAAGGACTTTAAAGGGACCGCAGTATATAGGAGAAAGATTTTCACACTTTCTCGTCTTTAGAGTCTCCGACTTCACACATGGAATTTCAAATAAATAAAATCGCCTTCTTCAAAGGTCAATTCTCCGTGACCCTTATCCGCATACATCTTTGCACGATCTTGTGTGCTATGTATACTATCTTTTGCTGCCTGACTGCAACATATCTTGCATATTTTTAAGGAACTTGTTAAAACCCTAAAGATCTCTCTAGCTAATAATCATGCATTAACTAGGTGTATACTCATCCACCCAACCACCCCCGAGCCCAAGGGTGCTCACATAAATGCAATGAAGTATCATATATCTTAACTTAGTGTCCCATACCACCAAGAGATATGACTTCACTCTAGCATCACTTAGCTCTAGCTTGAAATGGCAAGAGAGTAGACACAATGCTCTACACAAGACAACATCCCTTGAGTGTGCTCCATGCCCCTATTATATAGGAGGGTACTCAAGTGACTCTTGACTCTCCATTTCCATGTGTGACCCTTGGTTGCTTGACCCTAACCTCAACCCAAGGTTAGACCTAACCTTTGTCCCACTAGAGCATGTTCCCATGCTCCCATGTTCACATGCCTAGGGAGGGTTAGCCTCCTAGTATATGCACATATAATGTGCACATAACATACTTCCCCTCTCTCAAAACATTGCACTCTTGCAATGAAAAGAAGGAAATTTACGTTGAACGTTCTCAACTGACTCCCAAATTGAATCCTCAATTTCCTTGTCTTTCCACTTAATTTTAACCTCAGGGATTAGGTGACTACAAAGTTTCCTTTCCCTGAATTCAAGTATCTTTTCTGGATTATGTGGTACATAAGATAAATCTTCGACTTCAACGAGTTCTTGAGGAGTGATTGTGTTATCCTCACCTCCTAGCTTCTCTTTTAGTCTACTGACATGAAAGACTTGATGAACTCTGACATCATGTGGAGGTAGTTTTAATTCATACACAACTGTACCAATTCGGCGTATAACTCAAAATGTACCGCAATATCTAGGAGATAATTTTGAGCACTTTCTTGTTGACAAAGTCTGAAAATCTTTAAGAACTTTTAAATAAGCCAATGCTCCTGTCTCAAAAGACCGAGGTGAGCATCCCCTATCAGCATAAAACTATGCTCTATCCTGAGCACTCCTAATAGAATCCTAAGCTTGGGCTAGCATTTCCTTCATATCTCGCAAGAAATCCCTCGATGCATCAAGCTCACTGTGCTTAAGACCGACATCAATAGTAGGTTCCCTAGGTTGATACCCATACATAAGCATGAACGGACTATAACCAATAGCCGAATGCTTAGAACTATTATTGGCAAATTCTATCATTGGAATATATTTTTCTCAACTCGATGGTTTTCTAGAGACATATGCATGAAGCATATCCTCTACAATCTAATTCACACGCTCTGTGCCCATCAGACTACTGCGGGTGATCAAAGGAACTCATACTCAAAGTAGTTTCCAATTTCTTGAAAACTTCCTGCCAAAAATGAGCCGTGAACTTAGAGTCCCAATCGCTCACAATATCAGAAGGTAGACCATATAGTCTAAACAGTTGCTCAACAAATTGGTAAGCCAATTCCAAAGCTTTAACTGTTGTCTTTGTGGGTAAAAACCTATCCATCTTTGTCAATCTATCCACGACTACCCAAATGGCATCGTGATCCCTGCTCTGGTATGTGGAAGTCCTGTAATGAAATTCATGGAAATACTTTTCCACTTTCGAGACGGAATATCCAAAGGATGTAATAACCTAGCAGATTTCAGGTATTCTGCCTTGTTAATCTGACATTTGACCACATAATTTTGAACAAAATCCTTCATTTTTGGCCAATAAAAAGTCCTTCTAACCAAAGCCAAGGTACGTTATATGCCCGGATGTCTTGTCGATGGTGCATCATGACACTCAAATAGGATCCTTAGTTTCATTTCCGACACATCCTGGTACACAAACCGTATCATTTCAAAATAAAAGACCATTCCGAATAAAAAATTGGTTGGCTTTTCCTTGATTCACCAGGTTTTGATCTACCTTAGAGTTGGACCCTGATTTTGCCAAATTCTAATATTTTCCAAAGAAAATATATGTACTGCTTAAGTGAATTTTACAAGTTAGAAGTAATTTTCGTGAAGCTAAGTTCATTAACTTCACCAATTCGACTCAACGCAGCACCAATGCTATTCAAGCTGCCTTTTCTATATTTAATCATAAAATCAAAGTCCTGCATCAATTCAGCCCATCTAGCCTTTCTAACTTTCAAGTCTGGTTGATCACAAATGAACTGTAAAGATCGATGATCTGTCAAGACCATAAACTGAGACCCGTAGAGATACTATCTCCATGCCTTTAAAGCATAAATAATTACATACAATTCTTTCTCCTAAACTGGGTACCTAGTCTGTGCATCATTGAGTTTCTTACTCTCAAAGGCCACAGGTTTCTCATCTCCTAGAACAAAGCTGCGCTTATCGCAAAATCACTAGCATCAGTCTCTACAATGTAAGGTCTACTAGGATCCGGTAAGGCTAACACAAGAGCATCTCGAACTTTATATTTCAAAGTATCAAAAGTTTCATGTAGCTTCTCATTCCACTCAATCGGAGAATTAGACTTCTTAATTTTATCCTTAAGAGGCACTAGGTTGGTAAAAGGCACTGTCAACTTTATGCTTAATGATCCTATTTATAGGAAAAATGTATGAAATCGTAATCAAGTCGGTTTTGACTATTTTTCTGAGAAAACATTATCCAAAAAGTCATATTTTGTGTCCAAACTATGTCCAAAAAGTGTCCCAACCATTGGGATATGTCTTGGGCACTTTTGGGATTGTGTAGGGCTGCAAAATCCACCCTAAATCTGCCCCTAAATCTGCCCACATATTTGCTGATGAGAATATACATGTCTATGAGCATCAGGATTAACAGATGCACATGACATCCCCTCCTGCTAAGCTTGAAGCACTGGGGTAATCCATACACCTTTGCTCCGATTCCGTTTCGGTCCAATTGAAGACTGCACTTTATATCCATCGGCTCAATCTCCAAGCTCATTGACTTGGTCTTCAAGTTCTTTGGCTCGGTTTTTGGATCTTCTAAATTACATGTAGCCTTTTTCTCCTCCTCACAAGATTTGAAGAGTTTTTCTGGAAGCTCCTCTGAAATTGTCAGGACGACTTTATCCTCCTCCAAATAGGATTTGGAGAGATCCACCTCCTTGGGAACTATTAGGTTGACGTCATCCTTGTCCAAATAGGATTTGGAAAGATCCACCTTCTTGATCTGTGGTTTTGGTTCTGGTTTGGCTTCTGGCTCTAGATTTGGCTCTAGTTATGGTTCCGGCTCTGGCACGTGCATCCCGAGTAATGGCGCCTCCTCGGAAACCCCTCTTTTTGTGATCACGTCTCTCGAGAACTCATCTTAGAAGCTCTCTTTTCGTTGCGTCAATGCACTCAGTCTTGGGCTGCTTCTCACAATCCGAGGTGATTCCTCCTTCGCCTTTGTTGATGCTGCCATGAAGTGTGTCCATGTTTCCTTGAGGTGTGCCCAACTTTGCTCATACAAAAGATAGGCTAGTCGTGCCTCTTCTTGAAGCTTTACTTGATGTGCTTCTTTCTCGCGTTGCTGATAGTCCCTTGTTGTCTATACTTGGCGATGATTTATACGTATTGGGCTTGGCGTTCTTGTTTCCGTTTGTATCGTTCTTCATCTTCTTGTCTCCAACGACTTTGCATATTCTTATACTCATGCTGTAACTCTTCTTTCCACGCATCATTGCTCTCCATCGAGGTGAGTTTTGGTGGAGGGAGTAGCAAAAAGGAATCTTTTCCTACCTAGGTTAGACCTAGGCTAAGTTTTGTGCAGATTCTACCTTGCATGCAGCCTATGCTACATGCAAAAATGGGTTGAAACGCTAAAAACGAAAACCCTAATTTGGTTTTTCCACTTTCCACATTGAATCTAGGACTGAAAACACTGTTGCTAGGGTTGAACTCATGCAAAATATAAAAACCCTAATTTTGTCTTGCAAACCTAATTTCAAAAAACCTAATTCAATGTGAAAACATAAGCTAAGGGCTGTCCTAGGATGATCTAACCTCTAAAACCAATGTAACATGCGTTGTGGAAGCGTGTTCATGATTAACGTTGATTAAAGAAAATTAACACTAATCCTATGTTTAGCAAAGACATAGAAGAGAAGGAGAGAGACCTAATCTACTGTATATTGCCAAAACATGCTATATATACAATAATCTTACTGATTCACAGCCTTGTGCAAATGATCTTGTTGATTCACAGCTTTTGATGCATACCAAAGATCCCTGCAGCCCTCTACTTGCAATTGGACAAGAGAAGCTCTCGCTAATCCACTACTCTGTCCTTGCTGCCTTGTAGACTCTGACAAATGGATCCTCTTGTAAACGGAAGTATTCATATTGGAGGATCCTGTCACACAAATGCTCACACCGTCTTCTGTATCCTGAGTTTCGTGAGTTTAGCAATCCACTTTAATACTTCAAACTTTAGAGAGATATGAGAACTGTACATCGTATGGGGTCCCGATTACCCACTGAAGGGCCCCCTATCCCGTTACCGAGATAGTATTTGCTTTATTATCTTTAAAGAGGCTGACGGTGTGACTGACGATAAGCCAAACACAAGACCTTTGAAGACCAAGTGTTGGGCTAAACTGTGCACTGCCTATAGAAACACCAAAGATGTCCAATCTCGAGCCTATGCACTCTTCCCAATGGTATAAGGGAGGAATGCAAAGCTAGGGCTGAGAGAGGGGCTATTTGGGACTGTTCTAGACTGAGTATGAATGCTGTAAATGAATATGAATGCTGTGTTTTACCTTCACCAAGTGGCTGGAGAAAAACGATGAATGGATGAATGCTAAAAGCTGTATGGATGCAGAAAACGCAAGGTTTACTGATGGCTGAATGTAGAGAATTGCTGCGTTTGCTGATGGAGGGCTGAATGCACAAGCGTTGATGCTCCTCTTGCTATAGGATGACACACTTCTCCAAAACGCATGGAACTGAAGTGGATGCAAGGCTGAATATGATGCGCCTGAATGCTCTTTGCTGAATATGAATGAATGAGAGAGTGATTATGCAAGGGCTCTATTTATATGGGCTGAATGAGCTAGTTGGCTGGCTACTGAGTTGGCCGACTGCTCATGTCCAATGAAGAATGCATAAATGTGTTTAAAATGCTGAAAATGTTGGGAAAAATACCAAAAAAATCCTAGTAAATATCCTGATAAATACTGGATGATATTTGGGGTTCCTGCAATGGTCTAGATGCTATGCATGAATGATGTGCAATATGCAAGATGCTTTTTTGATGCAAACCCTAAGGTTTCTAGTGACTGTATATGTATGAATGTGTCTCTTTAAGTGGGTTAAGGGACTTAGACTGATTGATTGGCTTGCTATGGCTGAGAATGACCTATGTAGCTCGTGCCTGACTTATCCTGGACTGAGGATTACAATGGGGTCAGGGTGTACGACAACTAATACTGTACAATGTTGCATTGATGATGATGAGCCAGTTTGTCACCATGCACTACAATGCAGAGTGCATGTGACATTTCCTCCTGCCTAGCTTGGCGGAAGGTTCATGGCTTCCAAGTAGTCCGCCAACAACTGGGGGTACTCTTGAAAGAATTCCTCGTCATACGGCTTCGTGGGTACCTCGATCTCGGAATTTCGTATAGAACTGACGTATCCGTCGATCGGAACCATGCTTCCAATGATGAAGAAGTATCTGCTCGAGCTCGATGACTTCTGCCTCGTCTATCACATCTGGCTACTGTTCATCTGAAACATCAAACACTTTTGGACCAACATATGGTTTTAGCCAAGAAACATGGAAAACATCATAAATTGTCCAACTGTTAGGCAATTTTAACTTCATGGAGACATCACTTATTTTTGTAACTATTGGGAAAGGTCGAAAACTGCGGAATGAAAGCTTGGGACAATGTTTGCCCACTTGTTTCAATCTTTGTTTCATGATGTGTAGATAGACCCAACCCCTTCGTTGAAGTGGACATCTCGTCTAAACTTACGTGCCTGTCTGTGAACTGAATAATGGCCGAGCTCAAAATTGAGGACCAAACTGGGTTGAGTACCAAACTATGCAGAATCGACATACTGATCTTCTATGCTTTCTAAGTCTTTTCCAGAGATGTTGAGAATGGTAGACTCCTGAATGGTCTGGATGCTGGTCTTTCTACTAAGAACATTTGCTACTGGATTATGCTGACCAGGGATGTACTTGATCATTCCTCCAACCTGATGGAAGAGCTGACCCTGTCGAGTGTGCTGATCACTCCAGTGGGCACTTGGCATCGTCGGGAGCTACTTAAGTGCTTGGTGGTCTGTGATGACTGTGAAAATGCGTCCATAAGGAACAGGTTTCAAATGTTTGAGTACTGATGACAGGTGTTCTAGCTTGCCCTTAAAAGTCTTGGAAAGACGAGAGGGAAACTTGTCTTGGAAAGGAGAGGGAAACTTGTTAGGAGGTTCTGTCCTAGGGACCAAATCGATATGATGATCCGCAGGACGAGAGGGTGGGAGATCATCCTTAAAAATGTATGAATGAGAAAGGAGATCTGCCGACTAAGGGACTGAAGAAGATGAGACAGCGGTTATCGAGACGATGAGATAGAAGCTGTCTGAGCATAAATCAATGCTCCTTCTGCTCCCTTGCAGATAGCTCATTGGGCTTGGAGATGAGAAATCATAGGAATGCCAAGAATGCTCCTATCTCCTTGAATCATGACAGGCTCAGGAAAACCTTTAGAGATAATAAAGATGTCCTACCCCCAATTGGGAATAGGTTCATACTGATGAAACCACTGGATTCCTAAGATCATGTCACATCCCAAAAGAGGAGAGACAATGAAATCTGGCTGGAATGAGGTCTTTTGAACTTGAAAAGAAAACTGTTGTATCCTTTGAGATATGTGGGTGCGGAGACTAGGTGCAAACCTGTCTACCTCCAAATGATAGGGCACTAAGGTACAACCCACATTGGTAGCCAACTGGGAAGAGTTGGCGTCCTCAGAACTGCCCATGTCAAAAAGGATTATGAACTGTCGACCCTTTGGCAGAGCCATAAGCTCGGATCAAGCTTTTCTGTGTGGTTGTTGCCTCACCCTCCTGTATAGCATCAAGTACCACGGATGGCATGGGATGCATAGAAGGTAAGATTTGAACCGCATTGGTGGTAGCAGGCAGGTCCGGAGGAGCGAGGGATAAGCTCGGATCAGGCTTTTCTGTGTGGTTGTTGCCTCACCCTCCTGCATAGCATCAAGTACCACGAATGGCATGGGATGCATAGAAGGTAAGATTTGAACCGCATTGGTGGTAGCAGGCGGGTCCGGAGGAGCGAGGGATACTGCGGCTGGCACCTGTGGTGGCAGAAGGCTCTTTGGAGGCTTGCTTTGCTTGCCTTTTTGGACAATCCTTCTTACCATGCCCAATGGTATGACAGAAAAAACATCGATTTTCTGACTGATACTATCTTTGCTCCTCTGGAGGAAGATAGCCTCCAATGATGCCTGCTTTAGCCTTTTCCTTAGGGGTCTTCTTAGGCTTGGGTTCCTTACCCCCTGAACTAAAGCTAGGACTATTGTTTGTCTTAGTGTCTTTAGAAGACGAATTACCCTTCCACGGTTGGGGTTTGGTACTGGACTGTGATGACTACTTGGGCTTGCCTCCGTTCATCTTCATTTCTTCATTTTGAGCGAGAGTCAAAGCTCGGTCATATTTACTAGGTTCAAAGTTGCGATCTGTGAACCGGATGTTGGGATCTAATCCATGAATGAATTGATCCATCTTGGCCTGCTCAGATAGCCCTTACTGCTGTGCTAAAGTGATAACCTTTCCGGAAAATTGAAGCACTGGGGATCCGTTCTGATTGAGTCCATAGAACTCATCTACCAGACCGGTCATGTACAGGGGCGGGAGGCTTCAGGTCATGGACAAATGTATCCTAGCTAAAAGCTGTGACACCTGTGGTCTGGTCTGTATAAAGATAAGACCAATGCTGCCACCGTGACTGTCGACCAATGCTGCCACCAAGTGACTGCCTTAGCAGTGAGATGGGAAGCCGCTACGTGGACTCTATCCTGAGGATCTATGATCCTAGCTAATGGAAAATGAGCAGTAAATTGATGAATGAACTGATTTACTGCTAAATGATCACACTTACCATCATACTTACTGAAATTTGGTTGACTGCGAATGACGGTAGTTGATGCTGCTGACTGTTGGTTGGTGGCACTTGAGGCGGGGGATGTTGAAGAGAGGTGCTGGTATCTAAGATGAATGGCCTTCTTTTCCCTTTGGTGCTTGAGTAACATACGTTCTCGATCGAGCTCTCGTTGGTGCTCCCGAGCGACGAGTTCAGCCTGACGCCGGTCTTCGTCGATCCTGCGTTGGGCTTCCTCATAGTCCAGTCTTTTTGCTTTTTCTTGTTGCTTTATAGCTTCTCTCCTTCGGGCCTCGTCTTCTCTCCTTTGTTGTTCCATCTGAAAGAAGAGGGAGATGTAGTCGGGGGCTGCTGGAGGCGGAGGACATGTTGCTACTGCCTCCAAGAGTTGGAGACGCTCCATGGGCAGCTGGTTCTGAGCTTTAAGAAGAGCTATGGTGTCTACTGTAGTCGAAAGAGCAAGGTCTCCTTCGGGGGAGACTTCTTCCGGTTGATGGGTACTCTCCTCTATAGACATGATACTGAAGTCGGGGGTCATGCTGGAACACAATCTGACCATCCAAGGATGCCCTCACTCTAGGATACGGTGTGTGTGGACAAGTTGGCTCTAATACCAATGTAACATGCAGCGGAAGTATTCGTATTGGAGGATCATGTCACACAAACGCTCACACCGTCTTTTGTATCCTGAGTTTCGCGAGTTTAGCAATCCACTTTAATACTTCAAACTTTAGAGAGATATGACAGAGAGAGATGAGTACACCGTATTTGGTCCCGAATTACCCACTGAAGGGCCCTCTATCCCGTTACCGAGATAGTATTTGTTTTATTATCTTTAAAGAGACTGACGGTGTGACTGACAATAAGCCAAACGCAAGACCTCTGAAGACCAAGTGTTGGGCTGAACTGTGCACTACTGTAGAAACACCAAAGATGTCCAATCTCGAGCCTATGTACTCTTCCCAAAGGTATAAGGGAGGGATGCAAAGCTAGGGCTAAGAGAGGGGCTGTTTGGGACTGTTCTAGACTGAGTATGAATGCTGTAAATGAATATGAATGCTACGTTTTACCTTCACCAAGTGGCTGGAGCAAAACGATGAATGGATGAATGCTGAAAACTGTATGGATGTAGAAAACGCAAGGTTTACTGATGGCTGAATGCTGAGAACTGCTGCGTTTGTTGATGGAGGGCTGAATGCACAAGCATTGATGCTCCTCTTGCTGTAGGATGACACGCTTCTCCAAAACGCATGGAACTGAAGTGGATGCAAGGCTGAATATGATGCACCTGAATGCTCTTTGCTGAATATGAATGAATGAGAGAGTGATTATGCAAGGGCTCTATTTATATGGGCTGAATGAGCCAGTCGACTGGCTACTGAGCTGGCTGACTGCTCATGTCCAATGAATAATGCATAAATGTGTATAAAATGTTGGGAAAAATACTAGAAAAATCCTAGTAAATGTCCTGATAAATACTGGATGATATCTAGGGTTCCTGCAATGGTCTAGATGCTATGCATGAATGATGTGCAATATGTAGGATGCTTTCTGATGCAAACCCTAAGGTTTCTACTGATTGTATATGCATGAATGTGTCTCTTTAACTGGGTTAAGGGACTTAGATTGACTGACTGACTTGCTATGGTTGAGAATGACCTATGTAGCTCGTGCTTGACTTATCTTGGACTGAGGATTACAGTGGGGTCACGACGTACGACAAATATCATCCTGAATGGAACTAATACTGTACAATGTTGCACTGATGATGATGAGCCAGTTTGTCACCATGCACTACAGTGCAGAGTGCATGTGACACCTCTTGATCTTTGATTGATGATTCTAATGAATACTTAGTGTTAGTGATCCTATTTATAGGGAAAAGATATGAATTCGTAATCAAGTCGGCTTTGCCTAATTTTTCCACAAAACATTGTTCAAAAAGTCATATTTTGTGTCCAAACTATGCCCAAAAGGTGTCTCAACCATTGGGCTATGTCTTGGGCACTTTTGGGAGCATGTAGGGCTGCAAAATCAGCTCTAAATTCACCCCTAAATCTGCCCATATATTTGCTAATGAGAGTATACATATCTATGAGCATCGGGATTAACGGATGCACATGACATCTTGAAGTGGTGTGCTCGAGCTTGGCCATTGGAAAGATCCCCATTACGGTGAAGGTAAGCTCTTGTGAATGTGTTTCTAGGAGTGACCAAAATGGGCCATAGGCATATGGGCCTCTTCATTTGCAGGAAGGCATGGATTTTGAAGAAAGAAACAACAAGGGAAGGAATTCTCACATTAGCTTTGGTGTGATTAGAGGATGAAACAGTGACAAAGCGTTCTCCTACAAGTTTATGGGACACATTTTATGCCATGTAAACCCCGGCTCGTCAAACAAAACAAAAATTACCTTCATTAGTGTCTTCTTGAAATAGTGCTATAGGTGAGTGTCCATAAGGCGTAGCAAACAAGGGCCACTCGAAAAATGGGTTTTTGCAATGCATGGTGGGCTCACAGAGGTGGATCTTTAGACATATTTGATACCACGTTAAATAAGAGAGAAAGGCCTAGTGATACCACGTTAAATAAGAGAGAAAGGCCTAGCGAGTGTCCCCCTATGCCATCGCCCCCCCTCTGTCCTTCCCTCACCTTCGCCATCACTTCCATATCCCCCCCTGCTTCTTCCTTCCATTGCGTTGCTGCCCTTGTTACCCGACTGTGCCTGTCTCAGTTCCCGCCTTGCCCTTCCGCTTCGTCTCAGCCCTCCACCACTGCTCCACCTTTGCCCCTTCCACTTCAGTGCCAGCTCTCCTTCGCCCCATGTGCAGCCCGCCAGACTGTGCACCGCTCCTAGTCCCTTCCATTGTACGTTCTCTCTCTCCTCTTCCTCTTCTCCATTCGGGTGCCGCCCAGTCCCCCCCTTCCGTTTCGCGTTCTGCCTTTCCAACCTTTCGCTTCCCCCCTTTGTATGCTCTTCCCTATCCTCTTCTTTGTCTCCCTAGACAAGTGCTGTTAGCTTTTGGGTAGTTTTCTCTTTTAGGCAAGATTTCGCAACTTCTAGTCTTCGAAACTCCAAGAGGACTCTATGGCAGCCGCTCCATCATCCCCGACCGAGGCCGTCGATCTCTAGCTCCTCGCTTTGACAGTCGCATCTATGGAGGCCTCCACCTTGGTTTGCAAGATTGTAGGTAGCCGCTTGGTGCATGGATAGCTCGGGGATCTGTTACAGGCTAACCTTTTTGGCTAGCTTGGAAAGATCACTGATATTCATCCCTCGGGACATGGTTACTACCAGCTTGAGTTTGATTTGCTTGTAGCATCGGATAGAGTAATGCAGCTGAGTCCCGTTGCACTATGTACAGTCGAGGCCTTCTTTGTGAGGTGGTAGCACGGCTTGCACCCAACGTCCGACACTTTGGCTAGCATCTTAGGCTTTCCCATGACAATTTGCTTTCCTGGTCTTCGGAAGGAATACCTTCCTTTCCTCCCGATGATAAGTGATGTTATTGGGAGAGTGATGATGATAAGTGGTGTTATTGGGAGAGTGATGGAAACCCCACACAACCACACCGCTCCCCTCGATTGCCACTTCGGTTCTAGCTCGGACGGTCGGGTTTCCATCCCTTTGTATTTGCATCGCCTCTCTGGAGTCAGCCTCTCATGCCATATTGCTTCCTTGCCTCCGGGGAGATCCTATTCTACAGAGAGTTGAGTACTTCGGCCTCCCAAGCCAATGCTTCATTTGCCAGTAGATGGGACACCTTGCTAGAGCTTGTCCTTGCTGTCAATCTAGAGGGCTGCCACCAATAGCGTCCCCCCCCTTTCCTGTTCCCAGTTCAGATTCTTATCGGGGGGGGTATTAGCCCTGAGGCATTACAGTAGCAGAGCCCGGCCTATGTGTAGGAGAGTGGCAGACCGTTGGAACCGTCGTTTGACTTCCAGAGCACAGCGGCACAGCCAGGCACGCCAAGCTGGCAAGACACATGAGGATATGGTTTTGTCAGAGAACCATTATGAGAATTTATCTCAGCAATCCCACCCAGACGGTGATGCGCCCCCCCCACCCTCGAGGAACCTGCCGGTCCTCCCTTTGTGAAGATCGTTTCCTCGTCGTGTCCTGCTCCTTAGACATTCAGATTCCCACAGGGTTCTTTGACCTTTCAGAGCCTTCGGCAGACCCGAATTTGCAGCTCCCCTCTCCCATAGGCAAACCCTTCCTCACTTGGTCCCCCTCCCTCCCATGTGTCCCCGCTTTCTTCTACGGCTTTCCCTCGTGCAGCTCCCTCTGCTCCGACTTGATCGAACACTTCCCTCCCCTCCCCACCTCACCAGAGCACTCTCGCTACCCTCCAGCTGCGCTTGACTTGGAGCAGAGACTGCTAGCAGGCTAATTTAGTCCGCCGTTTAATCTACCGTTTCAAAGACCGGTATAGATGACTACGGTGCCTCTCCAGTGGGGGCTCTCCCTCTAGAGTCGCAAGCCCCCCCCTCCTCCCCCTCCTTCTCGTGTTGGGATTTGCAATCTCTGTGAATCTCACATTTATACTACAAGGGGGGTTTGTTAGATATTTGGTTAGGTTATGCACTTATGCCATGGGCACTTTTATTCCACTAGGTTTTTATTGGCATATATGCTATGAGTAGTGCCACATGTGAACATGGGCTAACCAAGGGTACTTTTCTCCCGCTGGGTTTTTCCCCTTGGATATGTGATGTGAAAGGACACCATCATTGTTATTGTATTTTGATATTATGGAGTCAACTTCCTAGATCCACACAATTTCAAATGCAATCCATTCTTGTATTTGGGGCAAAACATTTGCATAGGACTTTGTGGTTGCTTGGCATTGCACTCCGGTGCGTTTGAGATTTTGCTTGCAGGTGCTTTTTACAGTATATTTGGTTGCACGTGTTTGCATATCTCTTGGTAAAGAGATTTCAACAAATGGCTGGAAATATGACCGATATATTCGGGATTTTGTCCCAAGAGGACAAATTGGATGGCAGTAATTACTCCCTCTAGAGTTTCATGGTCCAGAATCTTCTTGTGTGGCCAAAGAATTATGAAGTTATGTGTCGAGTGAAGATATACGCCCTGTTGACATAGCACCTAACATGCTTGGCCATGGTGCTCAACAAACTTCAGTACTTGCTCCTCCCTTACAACAGCAGAAGAGATGGGATACTCGCGATGCCCAAGCGATGGCTTTAATTTCTGTGAGTAAAGTGATCAATCATATCGCATATTTGGTCTTGCAGGATCTCACGGCGGCGAGCTTCGAATGCACTTGAAACCATGTATCAGGCAAAGAATGAGGCTAGGTTTGCATATCTCAAGAAGGAACTTGAGAACTTGGACATGAATGATGGTGATAGTATGGCTGATCATCTTACGAAGATCTAGGATCTTCGGGAGTAGTTGCTCAATATTGATGAGTTCATTTATGAAAAGGAGTTGGTTTCCAAGACACTATTATCTTTGCTAGAAATTTACTTGAACTTTGGGAGGTTTGATTTTCAGTCAAGATCAGCCACCACAAGCGCCTTGGATGTAGGCCTTGGAGAGATCAACAATTTACTACAGGAGGCAACGCAGAGCAGTTTGGCTAGCTTTCGAGAGTAGGAAAGGAGCATCCATCGAAGCCTGGCTTCAGGAGAGTTCACTAGATAGCCCGTGGATTAAGGTCCAGTTGGCTACTGTCCGTATAGAGCTCAGTTCCATCGAGGTGCGGAGGGTGGAGTATAAATACCATGCCAAATCCTCGTTTTGGACCCAGGCGGGAGACATGGTCACCAGGGATTTCTTTGAGATAGCAGGCCCACACAGGCGAAGGGATGGTATCCGTAGGTTGCGAGTCCAGGATGGATCTATTGTTGCAGATCCCCCTCATGTGAGAGCTATCGCCATAGATTTCTTTTGCTCTCCTCACGGGTGCCCCCTATCTTCGTAGGTGCTAGATGCTTGTGAGCGGGTTTGGCGACATACGAGAGAGGTGGTTCCTCCCACTCTTTGGACTTTCTTGTTGACTCCCTTCACTATGGAGGAGCTGGTGGAGGCTATGACAGCACTACCTAGCGACGACAAATGCTCGGGAGAGGACGGGCTTCCGGTCTCCTTATTTCTCCGACACTAGGATCTCATGGAAGGTGGCTTCAATTCAATGAGATTATGATCACAAGAGACATGCCAAAGAGGCTATCAGAGGGACTGATCCATTTGGAGAGCTTGATGTACCGAAGCCATCGAAGGCACCCTCACCCCACCAGAGTCCATACGAAGCATCTGGCTCGATATCATTCATATCCTCCGTGGACAATGGGGGAAGCTTCAAGGTGGTTCAGACTACATGCGGAAGGCCTTCCTGAGGATTTGGCGTCATGGTCCCTTTCTCACTGATAGTGGTGGTAAGCCCACCTGGCAACGTAGACCACTTGTGTGGTTGTTTCCCCCTCCCCCCATTGTATGAGATAGCCTTCCCCTCCTAGAGCGGCTAGATGGAGGAGAAGAGCATCCTCCCCCCCTTTTATGCTTATTGACTCTCGCTTCCCACGAGAGCGGAGTTTGTACTTAGACGTTATGGCATTTTCTCTTGGTAACTAATAAAAGGATATTTTTCTCAAAAAAAAAGAAAAAAAGGGAAAAAAAGAGAGAAGGGCCTGGAGGCCTGAGAAGATTGAGCATAGACATGAATACACAGAGGATATGGGGAGAGGGATGTACAGTAGAGATACACGAATAAGTAAGTTTTTTATTAGTGCATGAGGGTTGATTACATAAAGTAAGTTTTTTATTAGTGCATGAGGGTTGATTACATAAAGCCACGTTGGGCATTTATGTGTGGTTGCATCTCTTGATATCTAGTTGTATTTGTGAACATACTTTAACAATATTCATGATGAAGTACTTATGATGAGCAAGTGCATGTACTTGTGCAAGATTCCTACCACTCCATTAGACATGGCAATAGACTACTTCAACTTCGACTATGAGATTGCAGGTCAAGTTGCAAAGACAATATCATAACCATGTTTTTTGTTCATGAATTGACCTTCAACTTCTTGTTATGTGTCATGAAATTGAAAATCATGAGTAAGGGCCCCCTTCACACATGTCCACTTCAAGTCTTCGTCGCGGCAATCAGCTTTACTCTTTTGCACTGTCTGCCCATTGGACGAATGGAGAAAATCTGAGGTGGCAGACCAGTCACAGCCATGTTAAACAAAAAGTGTAACCGCAAGAACCTCTCAGTCATCACGAGGCCATGCACAAAAACAGGATCCAAGAGTTTTGAACCCTCAACCTCTTTTACAAAAAAGTGATGCAATAGCCACTTGGGCCACTTTCAAATTGCAAACTATTGGTAAAGACAAAATACATAGTCCCTAGTTTGTGAAGCCAAGATGGGACAAGCAAGTGCGGATTCTTGGAGTCAGGGCCAGATAAGCCTCAATATTCCCTTGGGAGGGGAAGGATGGGGGACTCTCTCTATAAAATCAGCTAGTAGGAGACTAGTGTTGTGGACCCTCATACTTTGCTTATGGATTTCATTATATCATTTGGATTGGATAGTATGAGGTTGAGCGTGCTAGATGCATAGAAATTATGTCTTTTTGTGTTTGGGGAAATTATGTCTTATCTTGTGACACATGACTCAATCTTTTGAGTAGTGCAGAGCCTCCTAGAATAACAAGTTTGAAGAATGTACTACCAATCTCAACCTTTAGTGATTATGGAGATTCAGGATACCTTGTGGCCGACAAGCGAGGTTATGTGCACATTCTGCATCAATTGGCCAAAGGATTCTTGAAATATGATGGTGAAAATATCACAGATTCGCGTGTAAAACTGCAGAAGGTAAGAAATTAAAAAGACCAGGAAATTACTGTTTATAGTCCAATGGAAGCAACTCAATCCCAATTCTCATCTCCTTTGATCAACCATCAGGTGGTGACTAATATTGAGTACTCTCCTCACGCTGTTAAAGTAAAAACAGAGGACGGTTCAACTTACAATGCAACATATGCCATTCTTTCAGTAAGCCTTGGTGGTCTTTTAAAGAGCAACCTTATCACCTACAAGCCTGATTTTTCGGTGAGTTTTCAGATCAAATTCAAGCTTATTTCTCAAGCTTGTAATTATGCGTTGTGTTATTTATTAACAGCTCTTTCATCTGCAGTTTTGGAGAATCAAAACCTTCTTCCAGTTTGACATGTCTATTTTGACAAAGATATTTCTGAAGTTCCCATACACATTCTGGCCAACTGGACCGGGCACTCAATTCTTCGTTTATGCAGATGGGAAAAGAGGATACTATCCAATTTGGCAGGTATAACAAAGCCTCACACTTTGTTTTAGATTTTCAGTGCCCTGTTATTGGGAGATTGGAAGGGCAAATGAATGCATGTACATATGCAGTTTGTTTGTTGCTTTGTTCCTTCTACGGTATACATATACATATAAACATATATGTATATATATAGGGCAACAAGAAACCATCTGTGAGATCATAATTATGTGGGGCACTCTCTCTAAAGGGGCATCCAAATCCACTATTAGGTAGGGCAGGTGGCTCCAGACTGTCCTTTGAGCTGTGAGTCTGCAGATAGGTTACTTATGTTGTAGTTATTGCACTATCTTTTAAGATTTACTTGCTTAAATACGTGGATATGTGACATAATGTGAGTCTCTTAGGGCACTCTTTTCCATGTCAGGAACCGACTATGGAGGAGAAATCTAGATACCAAATCTTTGTTAATCCTGACCTGTAAGAGGGTTGGGGGAGTGGGGATATTGCCCTTATTTGTTTGGGGCTTTGGAGGGGCTGATGTTGTCTTGGAGTATAATACATATTGGTGTTTCTCTTAGGCAGCATTGGTGCATATAAGAACGTATCCCCATTGGGCCAGCCAAAGCTATATAGACTGTGTTTGAAGGGTCCAAGAACCGGCGGCTGTGTGTTTGGGCACAGGCTGGTTGCACAAGTGACAAAAGCGTTTGGCCTTTTGAGTTTAACAGGGCATATCTGTGCTTAGTTGACCTCAACTCGAAAAACAAAACAAAAAACTGGTTGCGCAACTGGGCCTAGCAAGTTGCTACAGCCCACCTGTCAAAATGTGGTTGGGTATGATGCATGGTGTTTATTTTTGGCAAACAAAAGGCGCCTTAACGACCTCTGTACCTGCAGGCCTGTTAAGCAAGCTGACCCAGCTGGTGGCTGTGACGGCGCCAGATTTTGCCAGAGCGGTGTCCTATGGCGACTCTCTCTAAAACGTTTTATGCTTAGGCAAACACGCGTTCTCTTATTGATGATGAATCCTCAAAGAGAAGGTCAAAAGCTCGTTAACATCGGGCGCTTGTTCTAGTGGTTGATGGGGGCGGCCTGTAACCTGGAGGTACCAGGTTCGATCCCCAGCTAGACACCCGATAGTTACAATGCCCTCGCTTTGTAGGGGTCCTCACGGAGTACTTTGCTCCCTTCTAGTAGCCAAATTTAAAAAAAAAAAGCTCGTTAACATGAATCGTAGAAGCAGCCTAACATTTCTCAAACCACTATAAAATGAGTTTTATGCAGCATATTGTACATGCTTTTCTTTTCCAAATGAAAGTATATGGCACCAATCTTCCATGTTAGATTACAGTGGTATGGAAGGCTCATTTATTAGCATCTGTTTAGCTCTTGCTATGACTGCACTCATGGAAACAGCCTTTTGGTGTTCATCTGGGCAGCATTTGGAAAAAGAATACCCGGGATCAAACATCCTCTTTGTAATAGCCTCAGATGACGAGTCACGGACGAATCGAGCAGCAAGCAGATGACCAGACAAAAGCAGAGATGATGGAGATCTTGAGAAAGATGTTTGGGAAAGGCATTCCTGATGTGGAAGACATACTTGTTCCAAGATGGTGGAAGAACCGTTTCTATGGTGGAAGCTACACAAACTGGCCGATTGGAGTATCAAAGACTGATTTTGATCGCATGAAGGTTGTATCCAAATTTCTAAGCACCATAATATTCAAGGCCATAGAAGAGCTTTTCCTTGTATGCTTCATCTTTTTTGTAATCTCTCCTCTGGACTTTTGATGGTTGTTTGTGTATTTGCAGGCTCCTGTTGGCAACTTGTATTTTACAGGAGAACACACCAGTGCTAAGTTCAATGGTTATGTCCATGGTGCTTATTTGGCTGGTAAAAAAATATTTTCCAATTAGATACCTGATTTATTCATCGAAGTTAGTCCTTTTGCCTACACCCACTGATTAGCCTACTGTGTTTTATATGGTGGAGTTCGTAAAAGTCCCTACTTGTGTTGGCAAATTACAACTTACAAGTGTTTGTGGCTCTTTTTTGTTTTGGCATTGCCTGCCTAAGTGTTGCAAAAATGCTCACTCTCGCTTCTCTGTATAATGGATTCAGAAAACACTTTTGAGTACACCTAACACGAATCCTTCTCACCATGGGTTGAAGAAGAAAAGGCAATTTTGAATTAAAATTTTTCTTCATGATTTCATCCAGTCACTACTATTTTATGAAAAATTGGAGGTAACATTTTTACTCCTCCCAAAGATGACACGGATTTTTCAAAAGTTGAGTAGGCTCAATTTTCCAAAAGTTGAGTAGGCTCCAAGATAAAGCGAACTTGTCTTTTCCCGAGCCCTACTATAATGGATGGTTCGTCGGCCTATTGTCATAGCGGTTGTTGACGCGATCCTACATGCGTATGCACGCGCACTTTTTTTTGTGTGAAAACCATGCTTCTATTAACAATGACTTATAACAATATAGGAGATGGCTTTGAGATAAGTCCATCTTCAAAGAACTTTAGAAGCAGTGGAAAAACACCTCGAACTGGCTAAAAGCAATGTCCTCCAACTATAAGCCATCATGAAGGGATTGTCGCAAATTCATCTGCCCAAACATAGCATTGTTTCCTATCTTCCATATTGTCTATAGAGCCCAATATCTAGTCTATAGAAAGAAAATAACAAAATCGGGAGATTTGGGCACACTAGTTCCAAATATCTAGAATTGCTTTTCATATTGCTTGCCTGCTGAAAAGTGGCCTGTGATATCATCGGCCAATCATCGAAGAAACTCCCTTGTTTCCAAATAATGCCATACCAGATGTTGTATAGTTTCAGAACGAGGTCCACATCTGCACAACAGGTGGCTCCAGCTGTGGCTCTTTTAGCAAGCATCCCTGCAATAGGGAGGACACGCACTAAAGAGCGCCAAAGAAACAATCTTTGCTTTAAAGGCAGCTTACCTTTGCATATACCCCAGAGGTGCTTTTTCCACCATCTTTCACTCGTGTATGTACACACACACACACACTCATGCACACATGTGCCTATTGGCACACACGTGATGCACACGCGCACATGTCCTTTTGGCTTGTAGACATGTGCACACATATACATATACCTATTCTAGCCATAGATAGCCAACTCATTGCTACTCCAGCCAGTCAAATCAGAAGCGCAAACCGCCAATCGGATGAAGAGAAATCGCATTTTTATCAAGCTCTGTTTTTCTACAGCAAATCAGTAATTTCCACTTGATCAAATCAAATTGCTCTAATTCCTCTTAGCCCCGGGGGTTTTCAAGCATGCTCTACAAGCTGGTGAAGACAGAATTCAATTTCATTTAGTCTACAATGAGATCCAAGCTCTTCATCAAATTTGCAGGTGACTTTGGTAAAACAGAGATTTCAATATTTGGTCAAATCTTGTGTTTCTTGGCTTAATCCTCTACTAGGCTCATTGCTATTGATGGCTTTGAAAGCATTTGAGCTCATTTGAAGTCTAAGGTCCCAGATCTAGACTCCCCGCATACTCTGTTTTTTGCACACAAAACAGTGGATTAATTTGCTAATCAGTGATTAATCAGTGCTAATCACTATATTTTGGTATAATTGAGGGTTCAAATTAACCATTAAGTATCTTATACGATCCCTATAACTTCATATTACAATTCGGAGTTGGTTTGATACTCCAACCATTCCGTACAAATTGGTTACCCTTGATTTAATATAATTTCTGGAAAAATTGTGCTGATAAATTTGTGATAATCATCATTTTGCATTTAACCCTTGGTTAATGCCTGTAAATCTCACTCAAATTCAAGATTATTCACAGCCAGAGTTGCATTTGGAATGTGCATAAGAATGAATGCCATATGCATTATGTATTGTGGGCACATTACATCAGTGTAAATATGAGATCAGACACTGCCCTTGTCCAGAATAAGACAAGAGGTAAGACCTCCCGCATAAATTTGGGTTTGTATTGCATAATGACACAAGATAAACATAAAAAGCCCAAAGGAACTGACAGCAAAACATTGAAACATGTTGCTTACATGGAGCAAGAAGACCTGATGGACGAGCTCATGGCCCCAGCCATGAAAGAAGAAGAATATCTCTTTCCAAGAGGAAGATCCACACCAAGAAAATCTAAAGGAAGCATTGAAGGAAGACATGGACACAAGAAGAGAATGAAAGAAGAGATGGACGCGTGGAGAGAAGTTGCCACGACAAGAAGACTGAAGATAAGAGAAGATGTGAGGCTCCAAAGAGTGAGGAGCCATGTGAAAATCTCTGAGAGAGAGAGAGAGAGACCCCACAACCCAATGTAACCTGTCCCAACAAAGTAAAACCACCTCTGAGCCACCGATGATGTAGGCCACGTGGTAGATGTATGTGTGAGCACTTTAGTCAAGGTCGTGGACACTTATAGTAGCCTTGGACACATAGAGAGAGAGTGTGTGTGTCAAGGACTATGGAGTTTAGGGACGTGAGGCACTGGTCGCGGACTGTCAAGTAAGAGAGAAACTTGATACAGGGTCCAGGTGTTCTAAGTTAACTTGAGGGGAGGTGTAGACACTAGTCGTAAGGGGAGGCAAACTTGGTATAGGGTCTAGGTGTACTAGGAGTATTCACTTGAGGGGAGGTGTTGAAAATACAAGTGAATAGGGTGTGTGCGGGAACAAGCCCTTGGTTAGAGGCTGTAAAAGAGAATGAGTAAATGTGAAAGAACCTGTGAAAAGGTGAGAAGAATCTCCTGGGAGAGAATAAAGGGTAGCATGAGAAGATTTAGAAAGTGTGGAGATATTCTGGGAGATATTCTGGGAAAAGTGAAGAGGTGGAGAGAATCAGGGAAAAGAGGTGGAGTGAATCATGGAGAAATCAGTGGGATTTGATGCTTGATGTAAACTCTATATATTGAGGCATTGTCCTAATGAGAATTTGCTGGTTTTTGTGAGTATCCATGCCTACATTAATCTATAATTACCTTATTTGCTAATCACTTTATTAATTATCCACCACTAATTATATCTTAATTATTTGCTAATCACTTTGTTAATTATCCACTAATTATTTACTAATCACTTTGTTAATTACCCATTAATTATATCTTAATTATTTGTTAATCACTTTATTAATTACCCACTAATTATATCTTAATTATTTACTAATCACTTTATTAATGATGTTGATTCTAGTGCATAGCTCATCACAATGCCCTAATTTCAACAAATATACATACCTATATACACATAGATAAATACATGCACACATCTATATTATGTATGTATGTATGTATCTATAGGTATGTAAGCATGTATATATATATATATACTACATTAGAAAATAATCCTCTTCTCCACATATACATACACATATTTTCTAATATTATATTATGTGCATGTTTAAAAGAGAGAATACACATACATAGATAAATACATATACACACACACAGAGATACACACACATATATATATACACACACACATATACACACACACAGAGATACACACACATATATATATATATAAATTATGTATGTATGTATGTATACATGTATGTATCTATAGGTATGTAAGCATGTATATATAAATAGATCTATATACACACACACATGATACGTGCACACGCACACATACGTACTCACATATATGGATACACGTGCACACAGAGATATGCACACTTACACACATACACACATGCAAGCTTGCACATACATATACATGCGTATATATGTACACAAGCATACATACTCACATGCATGCAACATGTATACATAGATGTAAACACACATTTGCACATGGTACATGCACACACGCGCACGTGCACATGCACACAGACACAAAGATGTACACACGAACATATTCATATGCTCACACGTACATGCATACTTGCACATGGATACACACAAACACAAACATACACACCACGTACACACACACACTATACACATACTATACACATACTAGCACATACGCTTAATCAAGACACTTATATGCATGAAGTTGGCATTACACAATCATACACCTGTGTGTGCACACACAATCAGACATATGCATGTAAATGTGTGTTTAAAGAGAGAGAGTGTGTGTTTTTATGCGTGTGAGGTCGTGAGAAGAGAAAGTGTATGTGTACATGTATGCATGAGAGGTATATATGTGAGAGGGATATATTGCACGTGTATGTGCATGCATGTGAGAAGAGGAGTATGTGTATGCATGTGAGAAGAGGGGATGTTTGTGTGTGCGTGCATGGGAGATTGTGTGTCTCTGTGTGAGAGAGAGACACATATGCATACATGCACATATACATGCACACACATGAAGACACACACACACTCAAGTTTGCACACATACATGCATATATACGCACATAAGCACATACATATACATACATACACAAGTACATGTATGCAAACATGGATGTGCACACCCACATATACACACATGTATGTATAGATGCTCAGGCATACACATTTGCACGTGTACATGCACATACACAGACACAAAGATGCACACATGTACATACATGCACACGTATATACATGCACACACTTGCACATGGACATACATACATAAATGCTCATTCATGGATACACATAAACACATACACACATACACACACCACACAGACATGTGCACATACACACTAGCACATGCACATAATTAAGACACTTATACGACGCATGCATGCATGAAGTTGACATTACATAATCACACGTGTATGTACACACAGTCACATAGATGAGTGGTAAGTGTGTATGTGGGAGAGAGAGTTTCTATGTGTATGTGGGTGTGAGGAGTGTATGTGCATGTTTATGCGTGAGGGGTGTGTATGTGAGAGAGGGTGGGTGCATGTGTATATGTGAGGATGTCTGTATGTGTGCGTGGAAGATTGTGTGTCTATGAGACACACATGTACACATACATTCATACATGCACACACAATCACATACACACTTGCACATATAAATATATGTGTATATACATGGCATGCATACCACATAGAGTACATGCACATACTTAGACATACACTCGCTTACATGTATACACAGTCGCTCACATGTATACACATATACTCACCTACACAAACATATGCCAAGAGTTGTACATTTGTATATGTACACACGCACATATACACTCACCTACACAAACACATACACTCGCATGTATGCATGGACACACATACATATAGATATGTACACTTACACACACACTCAAGCTTGCACATACATATAGATATGTACACTTACACACACACACTCAAGCTTGCACATACATATATATGAAGTTTTCTTTTCTCCTTTCTCCTTTTCAAAATTTCTCCCTCTCCTTTCTCCACGTAAAGACTAGGTTTATGGGGTAGACATACTTGCTTTATTTTGTATAGGTATAGATGTGTGCATGTGGAAAAGAAACCTCAAAAGACTATTTTCTCTTCTTCTTTATCCTTTTCAATATGAAGTTTTCTTTTCTCCTTTCTCCTTTCTCCTTTTCAAAATTTCTCCCTCTCCTTTCTCCACGTAAAGACTAGGTTTATGGGGTAGACATACTTGCTTTATTTTGTATAGGTATAGATGTGTGCATGTGGAAAAGAAACCTCAAAAGACTATTTTCTCTTCTTCTTTATCCTTTTCAATATGAAGTTTTCTTTTCTCCTTTCTCCTTTTCAAAATTTCTCCCTCTCCTTTCTCCACGTAAAGACTAGGTTTATGGGGTAGACATACTTGCTTTATTTTGTATAGGTATAGATGTGTGCATGTGGAAAAGAAACCTCCAAAGACTATTTTCTCTTCTTCTTTATCCTTTTCAAAAGTTCTCCCTCTCCTTTCTCCACGTAAAAGCTAGATTTATAGGATAGGCATACTTGCTTTATTTTGTATAGATATAGATGTGTGCATGTACACGTGCAAATGTGTATGTGTGCGTCTATGTATACATATGTGTGTACTTGTGTGTGTGTTTGTATGTGCGTATATGTTTGTGCTTATTTGTGTGTATAAGTCTTTGGGGGTTTCTTTCCCACACATATGCATTAGGGTTCACAATTAGCTGTCTCCATCAAGTCATTTGTTCATTGAATGACTTTCTTTTATATATATTAGAAAGTAAATTGCCCATCCCTCTCCCTTCCACACACACACACACACACACACACACATCTTTTAATATTATACTATGTGCATGTGTAAGAGAGAATATACGTACCTATACATATATAGATAAATCTATATATATACACATGTATATATATATTATGTATGTATGTATGTATCTATACGTATGTAAGTATGTATATATAAATAGATCTATATGTATGTTGATTTACACATGTATGTGCATGTACACGTAAAACACACAAACACACACATGATACGCGTACACATGCACATAAACACACATACACGCTTGCACGCATGGACACGTGCACATAGAGATATGCACACTTACACGCACACTCAAGTTTGCACATACATGCACACAATCACAACACATACATACACAAGTACATGTGTTGACATGCACACATGTATACATAGGCGTAAACGAATATATATTTTGCACATGGTACATGTACACTCACACATATATGCACGTGTACGAGCATACATATAGACAAAAAAAGATGCACACACGAATATGCTCACGTATATGCACACTTGTACATGGATCACACAAACACAAACATACATACCATGTACACACACTCACACTATACACACACTAGTATATACGCACAATCAAGACACTTGCACGATGCATGTACGCATGAAGTCGACTTTACACAATCACATACGTGTGCAAACACAATCACACATTAGCATGCAAAAGAGAATAGAAAAGACATTATATGTAAGATACACTTATTTAAGACAGTGAACACCTCACCATGCATCTCCATGTATTAAAATTTAATATTAATTAAAAATACATGTATTTATTTATTTTATAAATGTACATGTATATATAGGTGTATGTCTCTAAATATAATAAAACATAATATTATAGATAATATATATTTACATATGTGAGTGTGCACGCGTGCGTGAGAAAGAGAGTGTTTTTGTGTGTGTATGTGTGCATGCATGTATGTAAGAGAGAGAGAGAGAGAGAGAGAGAGAGAGAGAGAGGGACATGGAAGTCTATGTGGGTGTGTGGGGGAGGGGAGGGGAGAAGAGTGTGTTTGTATTAATGCATGTGACATCTATGTGTACATGTGTGTGTGTGTGAGTTTTTAATATTTGAGAGTGCGTGTGTATGTGAGAGGGTGTGCATGTGTGTGTGTGTGTGTGTGTGTGTGTGTGTGTGAGAGAGAGAGAGAGAGAGAGAGAGAGAGAGAGAGAGAGAGAGAGAGAGAGAGAAACATTACATGTAAAATGTATTTATTTGATAGTGAGCACACCTTATCACGCCTTTAACAATTAAAATTTTATTAATTAAAATTACATGTGAGAGAGTGTGTGTAGTGCATGTGTGGGTGTGTACATGTGTGTATGAGAGAGAGAGAGAGAGAGAGAGAGAGAGAGAGAGAGTATGCATGCGTGTGCGTACATCTGCATCTATGTGTGCTTGAGAGAGATGGGCCAAGCTTGGAGAGAGAGAGAGAGAGAGAGAGAGAGAGGGGGGGGGGGGTAAAGAGGGAGATGGTGAAAAGAGAGAATAAAAAGTATGAATTAAATTAAATAAAAAATATATATGTATATGTGTGTATACATGTGTGTTTTTATTTACATTTATACATTTATACATATGTATATGTATACACATGTGTGTAATATATCTACCTATATATTTAAAAGTGAGCACAACTTAACATTCATCTTCACACATTAAAATTTAATTAATTAAAATTATCTGTGTATTTATATTTTTAAAGACATATATATATGTATGTATAAGTATGTTTCTGTAATAATAGGTATGTGTATCTAAAACATAATATTATATATACTAATATTTACATGTGTGAGAGAGAGAGAGAGAGAGAGAGAGAGAGAGAGCTTTTATGTGGGAGAGTAAGAAGAGAGAGGGATTGTGTGCATGCTTGCATGCGCATGCATGTGTGTGTGTGTGTGTGTGCATGTGTGTGTGTGTGTGTGCATGTGTGTGTGTGGGAGAGTGTAAGAAGAGAGAGGGAGTGTGGTGTGCATGCTTGCGTGTGTGTGTGAGAGAGAGAGAGAGAGAGAGAGCGGGTGTGTACGTGTGTGTGTGTGTGTGTGTGTGTGAGAGAGAGAGAGAGAGAGAGAGAGAGAGAGAGGGAGAGAGAGAGAGAGAGAGAGTTTCAATATTTGAGAGTGTGCGTGAGAGAGAGCCGGAGAGGGTCATGTGCATGTGTGTGTGGGAGAGAGAGAGAGAGAGAGAGAGATGGCTGTAGAGAGGGAACCGGTTCTTTTCTGGAACCTTGGTCACAACAGAAAGGCATAGGTCCAATACTAGTATTCAATAATTTTTTGTTATGTATTAAATAAATGCCATTAACTTGGCATTTAATTAATACCTCAGTCTCCCTTCCTCTTCTCCTTCTCTCTACTCGTAGAATAAGCTCTTTAGGCTTTTTATAGAGAATTGTGAGACCTTACATAGAAAGGATATGGATAAATGCATGCAAATAGAAAGGACAAAGAGAGTCATCATTTCATTGACTTTTTCAAGCAATAATCATTACATATTAAATATATTGTGAGACCTTAAATAAAAAGGATATGTGTGCATATGGAAATAGAAAGGGCAAGCAGGGTCATTTTTCAAGCAGTAATCATTACATACTAAAATGAAACCTTAGAAAAACACTGCTATTTTTGAAAAACTCACTTAATGTATTTAATGGAAATGTAAAATAACATTTTAGTGTCTTATTTTCCTTCTCTTACATATAGTCATACTCAAGTTATTAAGATCTAAGAACAAGAACGAGCCTAAGGTGATCAAATTGTTTGTAATTTTTGTTACTACCTTTTGCTTTCATTGCATATCTATATGGACACACTATTAATGGTACTTGTAATTTTCTAAGATCCCCAATTAATGTGAAAAGTATTGTGCTGTGTATGTATGTAAGCACCTGCAAATAAACGATATCCCAAATTATTGTTTATTTCTTACATGATTCAAGTGAATGAGTAATGCGTGTGTGTAGTTTGTTAATAAAGACAGCCTACAAGTAAACTACTTGATCTCATATTAATACTCTCAATAATTTACTTTCCTCGATGGGAGTCATGTAAGAGGACACAACGTGTGGTATATGCAAGTGTTATGTACCTGGAGCTAATCACGCCTAATCAAGTAGGGTTAGAGGAGCTTGGGATTAGGAGAGAGTAATCACCCTCGAGGGATCACGCCTAATCAAGTAGGCTAAGATTCATAATTAATAAAACTAGACAAGTGGTAGGCAGATACGAAGGGCTAAGCTTCATAATTAATAAAACTAGACTACTGGTAGGCTAGCTATATATAGCTGTAGTTATAAATAGCTATCACTATATAAGTAATGCCTTGGTTATTATTATGTAGTTAGTCATACAATGCACTTTTGATGGTTTGTGCTTGGACCAAGGTTTCTACTCTTGTTGGTGAACATGACAGTTCATCGATAGTATTTCTCTTAGCACCATAGCTTGCTTTTCGTTTCATGAGGTATGCTTCTAGAATTATTGCATTGGTTGTATGTGGATTCTGAGAGGAAGAATGTAGGAGAGTCATCCATGTTGATATGTAGAAAAACCCTTTCGAAATCCTAGCTTTTCTCTGGATTAACTCTTAGATAGGCTACAATTTTACTTAGGTGTCTATCCTTGATATGTCTTGTATACGAATAGGCAAGGAGTTGAGTTTTGATGCCCTGAAACCTTTGATAGAGGGGTGATTTTAGCTTGTGCACAGAGGCTTACGTGGGTAGTAGATAGGTCCCATATGGAGAAAATCATGAGATGGTTTCAAATAGTGCAAGGGTTAGCAAAGTAAAGGGAGAGACTAAACCAGGGTGGCAACAAGGAGAGTCAATAGTCAACAGACAGAGGATCATCCATATTGGCGTGTGTGAGTGTATGCGGGTATGGATAGGAGATTGTTGGACACTTTTGCATATGATGTTGCCAAGGAGAGAAAAAGAGAGTTTCTTTTTAGACGCTATTTCTTAAAAAAACCAAAAAGGAAAACATGTGTTCCCATCTCCAAAGGATCATCATCATCTATAGCAACATTCTCATCAAAGGTCACATTAATGTGTTCAAGAAGAAGATCAATAAAGAATGGAAGAGCATCATCCAGCTCGACTTGATCACATCCATCAATCATCACCAACATTCATTGAATTCTCGGACATCTCTAGAACATCTACAACGATCTGCTTTTCATAATAGCCACCCTCAACATTCCATGAGTATCATCACATTCTCATCAACCTCATCAAATAAGGTCACATCAATGTCATCAAGAAAAAGATCAACAAAGAATGGAAGAGCATCATCCAACTCAACTTGATCACATCCATGATCTACAACTCAACTTGATCACATCCATGATCTACAACATTCACTAAATTCTCTGACATCTCCAGAACATCTACAAGGATCTTCTCCACAATATCATCATGCTTTGAGTATCATCACATAGGTCTTCCTCCTCTACTTCCAACAGACTCTGATCCGAGTCTATTTCTTCATCTAATCCATCTGCTGAAGGCTTTGTAACACAAGCATCATAGCTTATCTTCTCACCGGTCAAACCAGTAACCTCATTTAAAGATCCAAAAAAGTCAACACCATAGCTTGCTCTCCTATTGGCCAAAACATCAGCTTCGCTTTCCTCTTCAGTGGGCTGCTTCAATCGGATTCACATGATCAAGATGACCCTGTGGGGTTGCACTTGATTCCAATCAAGATGATCCTGGGGTTGCACTTGATTCCAATCAAGATGACCCTGGGGTTGCACTTGATTCCAATCAACTCCAAGAATCTCCAAAACAGCAAATTCAGACTTCCAACCTGCTGAATCAACTTTTGAACCTCTTAATGTAATCCTTCTTATCCTCTATTAGGTTCCACAACTCTTGGAGCTTCCACATGAAATCTCTTTTCCATATGCCTATCCATATGCAATGGGTCTACCACTGGTGGCCATATCTAACCTGCAATCTTGCTCTCTCTCTCTCTCTCTCTCTCTCTCTCTCTCTCTCTCTCTCTCTCTCTCTCTTTCCTTGGCTAGCTCCTGCTTCCTCATCTTCTTCCTCCACTGTTCTATAGCTACTCGCATAGCTTCAACAAATGTACTTAGATTTTTCATCTCCACCTTCGCCTTGATACTTCCATGCTGCACACCAACAAACTTGTCTTTTTTCAGAAAGTCAAGAAGAACCCGATTTTCTCCTAAAGCTTTGAGTATCCTTATCCAGATAGCTTTAAACCTACCCACAAAAGCTAGCATATCCTCATCCTTTCCTTGGTTCAACCTGCTTAGCTCTCTCCACAAGTACTCATGAGTATCTGCTTTCTCATATCTTCCTCTCAGGGCTTCCTTCAAATTGTCCCAGCTTCCTCTTTCAGCATCTATGGCTTCATCCTTAAACCACTCCCTGGCTGCATCTTCTAACAACAAATTCACCATCCTTAGCTTATAAGCATCCTCATCCCTATTATTTCTCAAATCTACCAACTCAATATTCCTCAGGAACTCAGTGACATCTTCACTCTTCTCTAGTTTGAACACTTCATATCCAAATCCAACCATGGGTCGTGAGTTGATAAGTAAAGTAGATCCCAACCTGCCAGTCAAAGCCCTATAGCAAGAACTCTCTGATCCTCAGTAGTGGAGGCACCAAAACATGTGAGGGTTCTGGGTCATGGCCTCTATAACACCACCAGACACCACACAAGTGCAAGACACACAGATACCATAATTGGGGGACTCTCAAATCATAAGCTCCAAGAAACCTAACAACCTAAAAGATTTCCTCTGATCCTTTGAGAATTAAAATAGATCCAAAGCAACTATTATGTCCCTTTGAGGAGGTTGATCCAATCCATTACACCTCACAGGTTCCCTAAACCCATAGACTCTCACCTTCCTCAAACCTCAAAAGAACCCCACGTTAACAGTTCACAATTTGATCACCTCTTTTCCTATACCTTTCCTCGATTCCAGACCACTCTCTCCTGTTTCACAGTCCTCATAACATCAAATCTATCCCACAATGGTTCCCTCCTTGACAGTCCAGAGAAACCTACCCTTTATGCTTCTCAGGCCACTTTGATCCAAAGCACAAATTATCTTGTATGCCCTTATATTCCCTAAGTGGTTCTATTTGTCTCAGACCTAACATGGCAATCTTCACATCTTCACATGCAGATGGCTCTCCTCAACAATCTCAACCAGAACTAACAAATTATACCAAAGACAACATACCTTGCCCAAATAAAGCATCACATCAAAATACTGTCTCAGACCTAACATGGCAATCTTCACATCTTCACATGCAGATGGCTCTCCTCAACAATCTCAACCAGAACTAACAAATTATACCAAAGACAACATACCCAGCCCAAATAAAGCATCACATCAAAATACTTTATTATCCCATACAGAGCAGACTCAAGTTAAACTCTCTGATATCTTTAAACTTCCAAAACAAGACAAGTCTAAATAGCCATGAGACATGGGCTCAAACAAAGGAAAACAAAAACATAAAAAGAAAGGAACCTTTACAACTTGAATTCAGAACAATCGTCACAGCTTTATCTTCATTCTCACAACATCAAGCCTCAACAATGTAATCTGCAATTTTGTCTGGGGGCCTTCATCTTCAAACCGAGAGGAACAGTTGAACCAAGCTATGGAAGCATCCAAGTTCCAACAACGAGACATCTAGAGAGATCATAGGGCACCTCACATCCTAAGTGATCCTCTGAACACCCTTGCACACTCTACTCTGGACAGTCCCAAGCCTCCTCAAAATTTGTTCTAATTCTTTCTCTGTGAATTCCCACTTCTTCCCTCACAAAACCAGAAACAAGCAGGGCAAGGCTTTCAAGCGTGCACACCCTTAGAACACAACCAAACCCAAAATCTTTCAAACTTTTCACTCTTCCAAACCTCTAGCTTGGATAATCACTTCTCTTCCCACCTGTAACCTTGCCACCCCTTCTTCCCAATTCAATCCTGTTCTTACTTTCTCTGATCATCCAATCCCCCTTCCCTTTGTTGTTTTTTCTCTCCTTTCCGATAGAGAAGCATGAATACCCCAATTTGGAACTCTTTTGTTTCTATACTCTACTCCTATCTTTTTTTGGCTCTCCCCGACTGATGATACCTTTCCCTAATGCTAAGTGGAAAAGCATTCTATGCATGGGTACTGGATGCACATGACAATGCATCATCCCTGTGTATATGATCAACCATAGTTCATCTTCCACCATCCCACATACATTCACACACCTTCCATCATCCCCTACATCATGAGCATTCTATGATCACCTAGAGCCATCCCCTCTTAAACCCACACCCACAATAGACTTCTACTAGGGATCTAATCCCTTAGGCATCTGTTACAAAAATGCCTCTCACAACGTTGTAATGTGACAACCAGTGTTGTATGGCCATTGCTTGGAATTATGTGTTTTATGCTTACACGAAACACATTGAGATTCATTATAACTTTATGCTAGATCTCATCATATTTAGGGAGGTCAAGATGGTCTACTACTACCTGATGATAGATAATTGTGCATACATATTTACAAAGCTCTTAGTAGGAATTAGATGGAGCGGCATCTTCATCAACTCGACATTAGACCGCAAAGGTAGTTTACTTTTTAGGGGGGGATGTTGGATATCAATGCTCCACCCTCATATTGTATAGGCATCAGACCACAAAGGTGGTTCATCTTTGGAGGGGGTGTTAGATATCAATACTCCACCCTCATATAAGGCTGCCCAGGCACCCGCTAGCTCATGTTTGTAAAGTCCCATTACGAGAAGTAGGCATGGTTGAGTAACCCGATGCACCCAATATTCATACGGGAAGGTGGCCTAGGAGGCCAAATGGTATAGAGACAACTTGGGTTAGATTTAGCAAAGTGAAATAGGCTACATGCTACATTGGACCATTATCTCATAATGCTCCACACATTTAGTAGGTAGACTTTACTCTTGGACACCGACTATGACCATGGACCTACTTAGTCATGTCATGGCTACTCGCATATACAGGCCTAGAAGAGATGTCACTAGCCCCTTCTCCCCATACTTTATCAATCATCAGGGAGTAAACTCACTGCTAGCTTCTACTAGCATACATTCTCCATCTTAGCAGTTCCAAATCAGCCATGGAAGCTCCTTCACAAGAGCACATGGGTGGGGCTTTGCCATCTACCAGATCAGTTTCAGTAATATATAGTTTCTCTATCTATGTTATTGTGTAATTTTAAGTTTTAAAGCTTTGTGTGGTGAAAAATACTACTTCTTGTGTGAGTGCTTTCTTATATACACTACACATTATATCCTCTTACATTTTGGGCTAATATTTTGTAAATAAAATGGATATACAGCACCTTTATCTTAAAACTTATGCATGTCCTTTTAATTCTAAGCTTGTAAGTATCTTAAACTCGTTTTTAATTATTGTTAAAAAATTCACCCCTTGGCTTGCTTCAAAATTTTTTGGTCCTCCCTCCATGGCTTGCTTCAAGTTTTTTCATCCTTATTAGCCTTTACATATGAAATAATTTGTATCAAAGCTTGGTAGATTAATTATAGCTTTTGTGTTGGCTTTCCAGTTAGGTAGTATTTATGCATGTTAGCTTCCCAATTAGGCTTGTTAATTAGTGCTATTTTGTTGCCTGAATTAAATCTTTGAAACGTCTATTCTCTTCTACAAATAGATAAAAGAACTATTATCATCGAAAATCATTAAAGCTATGCAATAGCATTAAATATTTAAAACAATACAAAAATTTGAAAGACTCTACCGATAGAGAAGGGAAGGCAAAGTTGTGTTGCTTTGGGTGAGATTGTTGTGATTTGCAACACAACTTCAAGCAGTTTTCTTTGGACTTATTCTTTAAAGGCTTTTCTTTAGACTTCTTTGGGTAAGATTATTGTGATTTGCAACACAACTTCAAGCATTTTCTTTGGACTTATTCTTTAAAGGCTTTGGCTAAAACCGCAGTTTTTATTTCTTCTTTTAAAAATCCTCTTTCACATGTCTTCTTAAAAGATGGGTTGCTCGCACTATGTATTGTGAATTTTTCCACCATTTTTGAAAGCTACTTTTGGCTTGAGCTTCATTAGGCACAAAGGAAGTGTTGGGTCAGCATAAAATTCTCAACATTTTCAATCATTCATTGTAAAGTGCCTTCATTCTATAAAGGCCACACACACTCACGTATATGCTTTTACACTTTGGCATTTTCATACACTACATCTAATTCGCTTCAAGATTTAAACGAGAGTATAGTAAATTGGTCACCATCCTCACCACTTGTGGTTACATAAGTCTTGTTTTTTGGAGGAATTTATTCATTATTTTACAACTTTGTTCTCTCAATCATTGACATGGATTTCAATGGGAGATGTTAACCTTGGGTCACCAGTCTCTTTAAACACCTAATGTGCTACAAGATTCAAACGAGAGTTTAGTAAATTGGTCACCATCCTCACCACTTGTGCTTACATAAGTCTTGTTTTCGGGAGGATTTTTTTCAAACTTTGTTCTCTTAATCATCAACATGGATTTCAGTATAATATGCTACCTTGGTCCACTATGGGCACACCACTCTCTTTAAGGATCTAGTTTGTGGGGTTGTGATCTTACTCGATTATTTTTTATGACATCAACATCAAGAATTTAACATGAGCCTTGAAAAGCATTAGTGACTTTCTTAGTAGTGTTTGGCTTTTGCAAGACTGGGTGGGTGATTCGGACATTAGGCACTTATTAAAACAACGCATTGTTGTTCTCTTGATAGATTTAGATATTTTCTTCTTTTGAGAAGCATTGGGTTTATCGGAGTCCTTTCCATTGCCTTTGTATGCATTTGTGCGGTGTGTATAAATAAATAAATATATATGTGTGTGTATGTATATATATAATTTAAATGGGTACCTATATTTATATATATATATAATTCAAAGGGGCACCTACATTTATATATATATGTGTGTGTTTATATATGTGTGTGTATATATAAAATTCAAAGGGTTACCTACATCTTTTAAAAGTGTTGAACCCCCCAACTTCCAAGGTCCAAGGGTATTAAAAGTCGTGTGGTGGTGAAGGAACGTGCCGCTAATCCGACATCGAGCGACGGAGGAAACAATTTCGTGGATAGACTCCGCATGACGATGGGCAACGCTTTTCCTCTACTCCCACGTTCTCTCATAGTCTGCAGTCGGTCTTGTGCTCTGTGTTGTGGTGAGCCTCATCGCTCCTGCTCCTGCTCGCATTACCTTCATGTTGGGCTCCTTCCTGGCCCTCAGCTCAAAGGCACGTAGCTGCCTTCTCCTGAGCTCTCTCTCAAGGCCTCTACAACACCCCTCATCCTCGCATTGAACCCACAAAGACACAGCTAGTCCATTGCCTCTTGAGTAGCTGCTCTCCATGGCTGGCTTGAGCTCTTCCTGCAGGTCTTTGCCGTGGTTGTTTTGCCTTCTGTCGTGGACTCTCATGATACTGTCCTGTCAGGCACATGAAAGCCCTTCAAATGGCAACCCCTCCTCGGTCATCATTATTGGTGCTGGCATGTCAGGTATGTCATCCACAGATGAAAGAGATGAAGCAGAAGCAAGCTGCAGAAGCTGAACTGTGTTGGCATAATGGATGGATTATGCAGGAATTATGGCTGCGAAGACGCTGTCCAAGCATGGCATTGATGATTTTCTGATCCTGGAAGCTACAGATAGGATAGGAGGGCGAATGCACCAGACAAAGTTTGCAGGCTACACCATAGAATTAGGGGCAAACTGGGTGGAGGGAGTGGGAGGAGAGGAGGAAAATCCAATCTGGACACTGGCCAAGAAGTATGATCTCCGTGTATCCTACTCAGATTATGATAATGTGAGCGCAAACACCTACAGCGAAGAGTGAGCAAATTACAAAAACCCTTGCAATACACATTTTGATCCACACCTCTAATCTCATTTACACAATCTCAATTTGATTTGATTTATGCTTTTCAGAGGTGAACTGCTTCCTCTATCGGTAGCAGGGCCTCGTTTTGATCTGGCAACAGCTTCTTATAATTATTGTAATGCTCTGAGCAATTCATTGAATGGTCATGGGGAAGAGGACATCTCTATATCAACCGCCCAACGCTTGTTTGGAGTGTAAGAGCCTTCTCACCATGCATTTTGCACAAGCATTTTTCTTTTCAAACTTTATAATCTACTCATAACACTGAAACTTGAAAAATTTTAAGCAGAAATTAAGAAAATCCCGTTTGAATTTTCTATTTTACACGGATAGTTTTGCAATTTAGTTATAATCCTAACATATATTAACCATATATATATATATATATATATATTTGTTTCTTGAATAGTAAAGCCCTCTCTAACCTTTGAAGATTGCTTGTATTTTACATGGTTTAAGAAATGTTTTTTTTCAAGCACTACGCCTTATGCTTAGGGCTTAATGAAGCTCCTTACAAACTGGATTTGCCACCAAGAACAAAGATTCATCTTGTTAGTTGACAAAGAGAGATATTGGGAGACTCAGATAATCTTGTTGCTAGGGGCCATAGTTGAAAAAAAAGTACATTTTTTTTTGGAAAAATAAAAAATGTGTACGTTTCAAAACATTCCAATTTTTGGGATGCGTTTTTAAGGTATTAAAAAAATATTTTTTATTTTTAAAATAAAAATTTAAAATGTTTTTTTTGGGGTGCGCGTTTTTTACATGAATGGTTAATATTGAATGGTCATTGGTAAATCAATATTAAAGTTAATGTTGAATGGCATTGCTGCCGCCACTAGACCCATGAGAGCCTAGATATTATCATTTTGATTTAATGAATTATGATAGCCATATGCTTCAAATTGTTCACTCTTGAGTTATTATGCACAAGTTTAACTCTTATACATGAAATCTGTGGTTCATGGACTTAAAAACTATATGTACATGCCATAATTATAGCTAAACAATTTAATGAATAAAAAACTTAATTTAAAAACTTTTCCAAAATTTTGAAAAACGTTTTAAAAAGTATAAAACACCTATAATACTAGCTATTTTAAAAACGTTTGGCAACTATGCTAGGGGCACTCAAATGAATATGTTGCTAATGATTAGAACCAAAAGAAATTCTAAACTACTGTGAAAGGGCTTTTAGACACGTTTCCGAGCTCCTTTTCAAACAAAGGAACCATTCTCAGGAGGATAACTCATGTTATCTTTCCTTAGTACTTACCAATAATCTTTATTTGTTCAAAAAGTAATGCATTTGTTCAGCAGCAAAGGCAGTATGTTATCTTTCTTAAGTATAGAGGTACTAATTTCTTTCCTTCATTTAATCTACTAGAGAACACATTGAATAAGGTATGTCATGGCACATTTTGCACTGCATTCTTACACTCTAATTTCTAAGGTTTTGGCCCCATACACTCTAGTTATTTTTGTAAGGTTCTCTTTGTCTCAAATAATTAATTAATGCAATGGAAGATTTGGTACCCATATTTAGAATGCCTTTCGTCTTGTTGGTTGTGAAAATAGAATCTCTCTTTTAAGGGTGGCAAGTGCCCACTTTTTGCAAGGTCCAACTTATGGATCTTGTAACTTAATGGATAATTTTGAGGGACTCATTTTGGGGGGTTCTCACAGCTGGATCATGACCCAAATCAGGCTGTGGCTAAGCTCAAGTCTTACACCAGGAGGGTATATGTATGGCACATGAAATTGATTTACAATAAGAAAAGAGGATTCGGTAGCAATAAAGCTAAAACTTCACACTTTGAAACCTTTGGTAACTTTGATTTCCAAGTGAGGCATGGCA
Source organism: Cibotium barometz (assembly GCF_041138505.1). Taxonomy (NCBI): domain Eukaryota; kingdom Viridiplantae; phylum Streptophyta; class Polypodiopsida; order Cyatheales; family Cibotiaceae; genus Cibotium; species Cibotium barometz. Next base: position 16,525,259 of record NC_141050.1, read on the forward strand.
CCTTAAATTTTTTAAGTGTGCCAAAGGTTTTTGGTCAATCATTTATTACAACTATTGGTTTGGATGCTCAATAAACACTTATATGCTGACAAAATGTGTGTGTTTTTTTTTGGGAGCTTTAAAAAATATAAGTGTATGATGAGCAAATTGTTGCAATGGTGCAGAATTCCTACCACACCCTTAGACATGGCAATAGATTACTTCAACTATGACTTTGAGATTGCAGGTAAAGTTACAATCACTATCAATGGAGTTTCTTTCTTTGGTTATGGATTCAATTGGAGTGTTGGTTAGACTTAAGTTAAAAGTTGAGAGATGTAAGGAGCCCACTTGAGGAGATATTCTGGGAAGTGCAGAGCCTCCTAGAGTCACAAGCTTGAAGAATGTCCAACCCAATCCAACTTTTGTTTATTTCGGGGATGATGAATATTTTGTGGCCGATAAACGGGGTTATGTGTACCTTTTGGATCAGTTAGCCAAAAGCTTTATGAAACATGACAATGAAAGCATCACCGATTCACGGTTGAAGTTGCAGAAGGTGAGGCATCCAGAAGGTCTAATTACTTGACAAAAGCAACCCCCACTCTGTTTACAACTTCTTAATACTGCTTTTGTCTCTCATGCTCTCTCCTCCTCTGCTCATGCTCAGGTGGTTACTAAGATTGAGTATTCTTCTCACGGCGTTATTGTAAAAACCGAGGATAATTCAACATACACTGCAAAACATGCCATTTTATCAGTAAGCCTTGGTGTTCTGAAGAGTGAACTCATTACCTACAAGCCTGATTTGCCAGTAAGTATTTCTTTTTTGTTTTTTTTGTTTTTTGTTTTTTTGTTTTTGCAGAAAAAAGACTTCTATTAACTATGAATAGACCATACAAAATCATGGTTGGAAGCCCATCCCAAAATGTAGGGTGACCTCAACCAATATGGGGCCCAAAGGTGCCAAAAGAGTCCTGTGGTGGTCGATGCGAAAAAGATCCCTTGATCCCACTCCCTCATGAAGACAGTGCGCTTTGTTTGTGCAGATCTGGAAGGTCCTTGTATATGAGCCCATGTAGCCATAAGACTGAATTATATTTCCCCATATGGTACAAATGCACCGAGTGTCATATATCTGAATCCCCTCAATAGCCTCTGTGCATCTGGCCCTCCAAATCTTCCAAGCTGGGATACTGGCAATGAGTTTCCAAGTAGTATCAATCCTTTGGAGAGGTGGTCTATACTATATATCGAGTAGCATGCAACGTTGGGCCACACCTCTGCATATCATTATGGCAGTGTCCATATCCCTGTCCTCAAAAAATATTTGGGGACTAGATTGAGTGAGCCAACCAATAGCATCCCAAGTAACATAAATGGTATCTGTCCTCAGTCTGCTTTAAGCTGAGCTATAGAGCCCCCAAATCCTCTGAGCAGCTCTACACCCCCATATGTAATGTCGCATTGTCTCAGAAGCTACCGCGCATTTGGGACATGCGGGGGTTGCACCAAAAATAGCCCTCCAATGATTAATGGGGAGGCCACCATGTAAGAATAGCCAAAAGAAGTGGGAGATGTGGCTCCTCCTGAATGAATGCGAAAGCATGTGTGCCAAAATCTCTTTTGAATCAATGGGGTGATGTCATAGCTCTCCCATTGTGGCCTAAGTGTAGGAGTCCTTTGAACTTGTCCAAGTAAAAGGACCTTGGCATCACGGACAGTGGACCTGAAAAAAGGCTGACTCTTCATAGGATTGCATCAATCAACTTCCACTCACTAGGATCCCAATGAAGATATATTATAGGACATCCACCATACAACAATAAGCACCAAGACCCATGGGTCACAATATCAGGCAGAGGGTCAACATGCCAGTGCTTTCCTGAGTGACTAACTACTCTCACTTCCACTCACCAGGATCCCAATGAAGATATATGATAGGACATCCACCATACAACCATAAACACCAAGACCCATGGGTCAGAATATCAGGCGCAGGGTCAACATGCCAGTGCTTTCCTGAGTGACTAACTACTCTCACTGGATGAAGGGTAGTGTCGGGAATAATCTCATGCGTGTCACATTTCAACAATCTCCATCTTGCCTAGATAGAAAAAAAAAATCTCCCTCTTGATCTTGATCTAGCAAGGCTAACACTTGTAATGGCACTCCTGTCCTGGAGGAAACTCCTAGCCACCTAGGATGATGCTCATCGTGAAATGTGCTAGTAATCCACTCATGAGGTATAGTTGCATCAATTTGATTGATCTGTCTAAGACTCCCTCTGAGATGCTGGATGGATCCAAAGGAAGACTTTTAAAAGTTTTCCAAGCAATAACTGTTGATGCACATCTCTCCCAGCCTGGCCATTGCATATATCTAGATGTCACCTAATCTCATCTCTAATGAGGTCATTCCGCATAATGGGCTGTCTATTGTTGCCAGATGAAGGGGTAGTGATGGGTGAACACTAGTAGTGTCACATGCGGAAGCTCTGGGAGTCTTCTTTCAGCCCTAAACACCATGCTGATGCAAAACAAAAGTAGAAGATAGAGAAGAGAGAGAGAGAGAGAGAGAGATAGCTGAGTATTTAGTAGATTCATAATGTACAAAAAGGTGTACAAATCTTGCAGCCCTTGAAAAGGTTGAAAACACCTAATCTAATCCTAAGTCTATGACCCAATCCACTAGGGACTGGATCCCTAACAATGAGCAAGTGTGCCCCTTTTATAGGGCTGGGTTGCCTTCATGGACTAGCCAACTTGCTGTCTGTCATGGCCCTGTGAAAATGGAACAGCACAAGTGTGGGCATGGTGGTTGCTGAGTCAAAATATTAAATGATTCACATTTGGGGTGCCCGGACAGAGATAATGATGTGTGGACATTTCCAGGTGTGAAGGGGGAACTAAAACATTAATATTTTAATGTTTTATTGAAGGTTGCCCCTAGGCCTTAGTGGCCCCTAGGGAACTTTAATAATTATTAAAGTTGGGGCCCTAGGACAAGTATGGAGAGGGAGCAACTCCACTTTTGGAGTGCATGCCTCTCTCACTTCACTCTCTCTCTTGCTTTTGGGAGACATGCGTGCAATCTCAATTGTGGAGAAGAGGAGAAGAAAAAAAACGTGGAAGCTAGTCGGCTGTTGCAGAGAATTTTGGCTGCTGAAAACTGTGTGAGAAAACAGGCCGTACACATCTGTACGGCTGCAGGTACAACTGTACGACTACAGGTACAGGCGGCGCTGACAGGAATCTGTGCTGTGGGTGTTGGCGACGGCTGTTGTTGCAGGCGGCTGCAGTTGCTGGTACAGGCCGTACAGTACTGTACGACTGCAGGTACAGTGTACGGACGGGTCTGGAGCAGTCGGCGCTGGACAGTACGAGTGCAGACTGGTACTGACAGAGCCGTACAGCTGCAGGCGGCGCTTTTCTTGATACAGGCGGCGTTTTCTTGGTACAGTCGGTGCAGCATCAGAGAGCTGCAGGTACAGCACTGAGGTGTATGCAGGGAGGAAGGTACAGACAGGTACACCCACACGTGTGAAGCAGAATTGTTGAAACAAGTGTCTGCAAGTACAGACTGGTACAGTTACTTCCTCCGGTGCAGTTCCACGAGCTGATTTTGGTAAGCTCTGAGTTTGTTCATCTATCTCTCTTTCCATTGGCTTATGTCTGTTGCAGATTTGAGTTATCTGGCCCCTTGTGAGAGGAGGGGTATGGCAGATTGAAAAGGGTGGAGACAGAGATTGAACAGTGAATGTATGTTGTGCTGAGTTGTTGAATCATGTGCATGAGATATGCCAGATGTATGCTCAAGGCTGTCCTGCTGAATAGTCTTGGCTGATCAGAGGGAAGCACAGAGTGTCGCTTTGAGACACAGATCTGTGTGTGTGAATCCTCTGTGCTGAGAGGTATTGTGGGCTGTCAGATTGGACATATAGGTGTATTCTCTTGGCTGATTTTGTTGTACTCAGCCTTACATATTTTTGAAATTGAATAAAGAAATACCGCAAGGGGCGCCAAGCTTTGGGGCCAACAGGTGTCGTTTTACTTTTAGATTTGGGGCACTCTAGCTCCAATCATTTTTTGTTTTCGTATCTAGACTACAAGTGGAAGGGTGACTGCTAGTCCACCGCACTTTGGTTTATACCAGAGGCCGGTTTCAAGGTTCCGTCCCCGGGACCAATCATCAACTTTCTTAAGGGGGTGAGCTCGTGGTTGCCTCGAGGAAAGTCATCGCTGAAAAATTCAGCAACATGTTTGATACAGAAGATGAGTACTTTTATCATGAAGAGGAAGAGCAAGAGACCTCTCCTGAGAGAAATGCATCTGAGGATAATCTTGCAGGAGAACAGGCTGCAGATGATGAGCAATATGAGGATGTAACACAGCCAGAAGATGTACTTGGTAAAGAGGATGATGATGCTCGGTTTAAAGATCGTTTGGCTAGTGTTATGGATGTGTTTATGCAGCTCACACAAAGTGAGAAGTTTGCTGAATTTATGAGATCCCGTACAGAGCCCGAAAAGAAGAAGAAGGTGCGTTCTAAGAACCTTCCTCAGGGTCATAGTGGTGCCATCCCACAGGATCCATCTTTTGGACAGTTTCCGAACATGCAGCATGCTTATGGTGCTAACTCTCAGAGTTCCTTCTTTGGACAGCCATCTATTCCTCAGTAGACTATGCATCCAGGTTATTTTGGTGGTGGCTCGGTGTTCCAATCTATGACTGGGGGTTATCCTCAGGGAGGCATGGGTATGCCAGGGCCTTTTGGAGCAAATTTTCAGCCTGGTATGCAGGGGAATATGTATGGTGGTATGCAGTCCGGTATGCAAGGAAATATGTTTGGGAGCATGCAACCTGGAATGCAAGCAAATATGTATGGTGGTATGTAGCCAGGTATGCATAATGGAATGTTTGGAAACATGGCTGGAATGTATGGCATGCCAGGTGTGGGAATGGGTAATGTTGACCCAATGATGGGCATGAATGTTGGGGGCAGCAATCCTGCGAAGCCACTTCCATATGATAATCTAACGCCTATGGGAAAGGCGAAGGATTATAAGGAAGGGGGAGCTGCTGTGAAGTTTGATACATTCAGTAGGGCCAAAGATAAACTTAAAGCACTCACCCTTTTACAGCAATTTGATGCTGCTTTTTCTGGTGGGAATTACACAGAGTCCTCTAAGGTGAGGAAAGCTGCCACTTTTCTCAAAGGCAATGCTTTGCAGTGGTGGTCTACTCTTCTTTTGCAGGGTATAGCACCCACTACTTGGGTACAATTTAAACAGGTTTTCTCTTCCGTATGGCTCACATCTACATTTGAGGTGGATGTTATGACTGCATGGCACAAGTTGGATGCTTCAAAGTGTGAAAATTTGGAAGATTATAACAAGAGGTTTTGGGAAGCTTTACTCCCAGTGACTTCTTACCGTGCAGTGCCTTTGTCTGAGCAGGTAGAGAAGTATTGTTGTGTGGGCTGCCCAAAGAGGTGCGTGATTATTGTATCAAGACTCGAGTAACAAACATGTCACAGATGATAGAGAATGCTATGACAGCTAATGCGTTACTCACTGGAGGATCATCTGGGTTTAAAGGAAGTAAGAACATGAGCAAGAAAGCTGAAAAATCTGGGCATGCTTCTCGTGATGCTAAAGGGTCTTCAGAGACGAGGTATAAGAAGTTGTCAATGCCCAAGAGAACTTCTGAGGAAAGACAGGCTTTGAGAGATGCTCGGAAATGTTTTTACTGTACAGAAGAGGGACATATGTCATTTAATTGTCCCAAGAGAAAGTCCCAAAAGGACTCTGACAATAAAGGAGAGCCCAAGTCAAAGAAACCAAAACCTTCTGCAGGGTTAGTTCCTGATCTTGTGGGGGAACAGCCAGGTGGTGAAGAGAGAGAGTTGTGCAGGGCATGGGGCAAAGTGAGAGATCAGAATGCCTTGATATTCTTTGACACAGGTGCTAGAGCCAACTTCATTTCACCAGATTTGGCTGGCCGATTGGGGATCCGTGCTGCAGAGGAGATGGGGCCGTTATATGAGGCTAACATGGCTTGTCCAGGGTATGCAGAACCCGTTACTCCTATCATTGGGAAGCTCAGGCTTCATTTGCAGGGTTATGTGGACAGCGAAGAGTTCTTCATCATGCCCCTTGATGGCTGTGATGTTTTGTTGGGTATGCCATGGTGCCACAGAGTACATGCGGTGGTGGACACATACAATAGGAAAATCACTCTGACTCATAGAGGGAAAGAACATGTATTGGATGTGAAACTTAAAAGGGGAATCTGTTCCTATTGTATCCGCTTCGGCAATTTCATCAGTAATGAAAAAGCATCTTTCCGCGTACTTGATTTATGTAAAGGATGCACAGGATGATGAGTCTAAGTCTAATTTGTCTATGTTAGATAAGGGCAGGATTGATTTCTTATTTAAGTATCATGGCTTGCCTTCGTCTATCATTGGTGACCGTGATCCACCACGGATGATGAGTTTGTTCTGGAGAGGGTTGTTTGACAACATGGGTACAACTCTCAAGTTTTCATCGTCATTTCATCCACAAACAGATGGTCAGTCAGAAGAGGCTAACTCTACAGTGTTGGATCTTCTTAAGTGTTATGTGTCAGAGCACAAGCAACAATGGGAAAAGTATCTTCCTTTGGTGGAGTTTGCATATAACAACACTGTTCATACCTCGACAGGCAAGGCGCCTTTTGAGATTGTGGAAGGAGGGAAGAAGGTACCACCCATTTTGCATACAAAGGATAAGATCTTTGAGGCTGATTAGTATGTGGAAAACATGGATGAAGCTTATCGGAGAGTTAAGTTGGCACTCCAGAAAACTCAGCAGAAGCAAAAGAAAGCTGTAGACCGTCACAGACGTGATTTAGAGTTTGCATTGGGTGATTGGGTTCTTTTGCGCTTTGAAAAGGCTAGACTCAAGAAGATGAAGGGTAAAGAGCGCTTATTCCCTAAGTTGAGCATGCGTTATTATGGGCCTTTTCAGGTATTGGAAAAGATTGGTGAGGTAGCCTATCGCTTGAAGCTACCAGATCACTGGAGAATTCACAATGCTTTTCACGTGAGTCTCCTTAGACCTTTCCGTGGGGATGTGCCTGAGGATGTATCAGATGAGGCTCAGCCGGAAGTTGAGGAACTTGATGAGGTTCTTATTCCAGAGCAAATACTAGCACATAAGGAAAGAAAGGTACGAGGTAAAGTTTCCCGTCGCTATCTTGTGAAGTTCAAGAACTATTCACCGATGGATGCGAAGTGGATGGAGGAAGGTGACTTAACAGATTCACCTCAGGTTTTGCAGCTTTATCTCGATGCCTTTGAGTTAGAGCCGACTCTTATTGTGGCTCATTCAGGTTCAGCAGAGCATGGGTCTGGAGCATTACCTGATGCTCAAGAGGAGGGTAGCACCTCCGCTCCCTTGATACAGACAGGCTCATATGACATCTAGAGGTCGCTTGGTGCAGTTTTTATCTCACCCGAAGGTACTGATGGCTGACAGTACATCTGTTTATGGGACTTCTATGATATATGTGTACTAGTCACATGGGATATTGTGGTTGTATATGGTTCACAGTGGTATACAACTTGGACTACTACTACGCCATTGGTTTGCAGTGAATGTTGATACATGTGCATGGCTTAGAGAGATTGGGACGCTGATCTTGCCATATTGTATATTTGGATATTTTGCTGAATCACCAGAATGCAATCGAGGACGCTTGCCATTTTTCAAGAGGAGGGTATGTCATGGCCCTGTGAAAATGGAACAGCACAAGTGTGGGCATGGTGGTTGCTGAGCCAAAATATTAAATGATTCACATTTGGGGTGCCTGGACAGAGATAATGATGTGTGGACATTTCCAGGTGTGAAGGGGGGAACTAAAACATTAATATTTTAATGTTTTATTGAAGGTTGCCCCTAGGCCTTAGTGGCCCCTAGGGAACTTTAATAATTATTAAAGTTGGGGCCCTAGGACAAGTATGGAGAGGGGGCAACTCCACTTTTGGAGTGCATGCCTCTCTCACTTCACTCTCTCTCTTGCTTTTGGGAGACATGCGTGCAATCTCAATCGTAGAGAAGAGGAGAAGAAAAAAAACGTGGAAGCTAGTCGGCTCTGCAGAGAATTTTGGTTGCTGAAAACTATGTGAGAAAACAGGCCGTACACATCTGTACGACTGCAGGTACAACTGTACGACTGCAGGTACAGGCGGCGCTGACAGGAATCTGTGCTGTGGGTGTTGGCGGCGGCTGTTGCAGGCGGCTGCAGTTGCTGGTACAGACCGTACAGTACTGTACGACTGCAGGTACAGTGTACGGACGGGTCTGGAGCAGGCGGCGTTGGACAGTACGAGTGCAGACTGGTACAGACAAAGCCGTACAGCTACAGGCGGTGCTTTTCTTGATACAGGCGGCGTTTTCTTGGTACAGTCGATGCAGCATCAGAGAGCTGTAGGTATAGCACTGAGGTGTATGCAGGGAGGAAGGTACAGACAGGTACACCCACACATGAAGCAGAATTGTTGAAACAAGTGTCTGCAAGTACAGACTGGTACAGTTACTTCCTCCGGTGCACGAGCTGATTTTGGTAAGCTCTGAGTTTGTTCATCTATCTCTCTTTCCATTGGCTTATGTCTGTTTTGCAGATTTGAGTTATTTGGCCCCTTGTGAGAGGAGGGGTATGGCAGATTGAAAAGGGTGGAGACAGAGATTGAACAGTGAATGTATGTTGTGCTGAGTTGTTGAATCATGTGCATGAGATATGCCAGATGTATGCTCAAGGCTGTCATGCTGAATAGTCTTGGCTGATCAGAGGGAAGCACAGAGTGTCGCTTTGAGACACATGTGTGAATCCTCTGTGCTGAGAGGTATTGTGGGCTGTCAGATTGGACATACAGGTGTATTCTCTTGGCTGATTTTGTTGTACTCAGCCTTACATATTTTTGAAATTGAATAAAGAAATACCGCAAGGGGCGCCAAGCTTTGGGGCCAACAGGTGTCGTTTTACTTTCAGATTTGGGGCACTCTAGCTCCAATCATTTTTTGTTTTCATATCTAGACTACAAGTGGAAGGGTGACTGCTAGTCCACCGCACTTTGGTTTATACCATAGGCCGGTTTCACTGTCGGCCAGCTCCAAGACAAATATTCACATATTTACTACAGCCGATAGAAGAAATGCCATCAAAACCTGGCTGACAGCCTCCTGTCCTTTTCTAGAAGGTTCTCCTACCCCAAACCTAGTAGCACAAGCTCCAAATCTGTTTTCTAGTCTGGTTCTTTATCTGTTGCCCTTCAGGGATTAGCCTACACATGTCTTGCACATGACATCCCCCTCTGCTAAACTTGATGACGGGATTCCAAATTCTATTCTTGGATGACTGTCATCATCCCTTTGTCTCTTCTTGGAGTCCCAAACTTGTCATCCTTCCCTTCTTGGCAACCTTTTCACTAAATACCCCACCCGGTCTCGAAATCCACTCCAACTTTGATGAAGATCTATGCATTTGTTCCATCCTGTCCCCTATCCCTTCATGCCCTGTCCCTGAACACTTTCTCTGGTCTTCTTTTCCGGAGTATTGAGTCGGGCACTCTCTCCACCCCTTGGAGGATCATCCTCACTTGGAACCATTGCTTGAATGCCTTTCCTAGTATGCCCCAAGTGGCACCCGACTCACAAGATTGCCATTCCCCTTGGGTCTTGTGGAACACCACCAACCAACCTCCTGGGAACTTCTTCTATGTCTTGTGTTCCTTTCCTTGGATTGTGCACCTTCATCTGGGATTGAATCAGTGTTTAGCCTTGCTGAGCCTGATGTTGTAATACCAATTTCACATGCGGAAGCTCTGGGAGTCCCTAAACACCATCCTGGAACATGCTAAGGAAAAACACAAGCAGAAGATAGAGGAGAGAGAGAGATAGCTGAGTATTCAGTTGTAACACGCGGAAGCTCTGGGGTCTTCTTTCAGCCCTAAACACCATTGAGAACCTGCTGATGCAAAACGCAGATAGAAGGGAGAGTAGAGAGAGAGAGATATGGCTGGAAATTCAGTATATTTCATATAGTACAAAAAGGTACTTTTCTACAGCCCTAGGCTACCGCATACAAAAGGTGATAAAACACCAAAATCTAGTCCTACTCTAAGGACCCTAAGGACCCATTCCATAAAGGAATGAAAGAATTACAATGAGGAGCAAACTTGCTATTTATAGTCTCTTGGACTTCATGGAGAACTGGCGGACTGTTGGTCGGCCAATTGACTGGAGATTAAATGCCTTTAAGCGCTGTCCGGCGACTGGGCTCCTTGATCTGTCATGATGCGCCTGCAGCCCGCCTTGTCCTCTGGTTCAGCCGACCACGCCTGTAAGCAGCCGACAACAGATCTTGTACCACCGACAGCCGACTATCCCTCCTTTTCATCTAACACAGCTGACAGGACATCCTTCAATGCCTTCCATGTCCTGCTCCAAGTCCACACTGTACCTTGTGCTCCAAATCCTAGCTCTATTGGTCTTTTTCTTGGCTGCCCCTTCTGGATTAGCTCTGAGAATGTCCATGGCATTTTCATGCACATGACATCAGTATATTCATAATGTACAAAAAGGTGTATAAGTCTTGTAGCCCTTGGTTGCCTTGAAAAGGTAGAAAACACCTAATCTAACCCTAAGTCTATGACCCAATCCACTAGGTATGGAATCCCTAACAATGAGCAAGTGTGCCCCTTGAAAAGGTAGAAAACAGGTGTATAAGTCTTGTAGCCCTTGGTTGCCTTGAAAAGGTAGAAAACACCTAATCTAACCCTAAGTCTATGACCCAATCCACTGAATCCCTAACAATGAGCAAGTGTGCCCCTTTTATAGGGCTGGATTGCCTTCATGGACTGGCCGAGCTGCTGTTGGCCAGCCCTAGGATAAATATTCTCATATTTACTGCAACCAATAAAAGAAACTCCATCAAAACCTAGCCGACAGCCTCTTGTTCTTTTCCACAAGGTTCTCCTTCCCCAAACCTAGCAGCAAAAGCTTCGAATTTGTTTTCTAGTTTGGTTCTTTATCTGTTACTCTTTAGGGATTAGCCTTGGGATTAGCATACACATGACATCCCCCTCTGCCAAACTTGATGATGGGATTGCAAATTCTATTCTTGGATGATTGTCATCATCCCTTTGTCTCTTCCTTGAGCCCCAAACTTGTCATCCTTCCCTTCTTGGCAATCTTTTCACTAAAAACCCTACCCGGTCTCCAAAGCCTCTAACTTTGATGAAGATCTATGCATCTTCTCCATCTTGTCCCCTATCCCTTCATGCCTTGTTCCTAAACACTTTCTCTGGTCTTCTTTTCCTAAGTATTGAGTCTGGCACTCTCACTCTGTAACTTGGTTGAACAAATGCTAATCAATACACTTAAATTTGATGGACACTTGCTCAAATACAAGAAGTAATTTGTTGAATTGACAAGAGACACAAAATGAGGCGAAACGGCCGACCCCTCCCTCAAATAAAGTATATTGATCTTGGGAGAATCAAGTACATAGTGTCATGGGCATTTTTGACCAAATTTCCATACCAATGCATATGAATACAGTATTGCAAACAAGTGGTTGTCGATGTAGACTTGCAATCCACACTACCCTCTCAAGTGCCCATGTTCCCTACCATCTGCTCTCTATTGTTCCACCAACACATGGTAGCAACAATCTGCAAGAGAGCACGTAGGAGAAGAGAACACTACACAGGGTATGTGATCTTGTAATCCGGTTCCTCCCTCCTGCTACTTGCTTCCATATTTAAGCATAAAAGCTTACCAATTGCAAGTAGAGTCAATGACAGCGGAAGTCTTCGCGATGGAATTCCTTAGAGTGATGAGATCTTCAATTTGTCGCATTTCTTCGCGACAAAAGTCTTCAAGAGGATGAAGGGAACCTTGGGAAAGCTTCCCCTATGGTTCAACTTGAGAAAAGAGGGCTGAAATTACGGTTTTCAGCAAATAGACCAGAAATTAGAGCAATAAAGAGAGTTGTTTTGCTGAATTTCAATCATTGGGAGTGTGTAGGAGAGTGATTAGCATCCGGAAACACTCTTGGAAGCTTGAGAAACACCTTAGCAAGCTTGGAAATGGAGTTGGGAAGGAGAAAAGTGCAGAAAATGCAGCCCAACAGCCCTCATGAAGGAGGCGCCAATCTCTAGAGAGAGGAGGAGTGAGGTGGTGAGTTGTCTAGTGTAGGTGGCAGGTAGGACTCACTTATAAATTATGACCAGCCCGGTGTTCCCAACACATTGATGTCCCGAGGTGGACATAACCCAATGTCCACCGCCCAGACCTTATTCCCTTTGTACGAAGGGAGTAACCAGCCATGTGTCCACTCTAGCTTGCTCCACAAAGCATTTGGTTGCCCAAAACTTAATGAAGTGTGTACACACTCACTTCTAAGTTAGTGCTAACTCCTAAGGCTAGGTTTATGACCAATACTTACCACCTGTCACATGCCACATAACCATGTGAGCAGACAGTTTCACATGCACGGTTCGCGGGGGGGCGTCCCCTTACCCGGAACTACACATTGGTCAAGCAAGCATGAAAACAGTATGCAATTTCAATTGCAAGCAAGCACATAAAGATGCTATGCAATGCAGCATTGGTATGGAGTCTGGACAATCCCCGTTCATGAGACTATACCAAAATAGACGTGCTCCAGGCAAGTACACGAGGTACCAGATCCAATGGAACACTAATCCACCAAGCATTTCCGAGCATGTACACAGAGGCACAAGTCCCAACGGAAAGCCAAGTCCACAGTATCACATGAGTGGTATCAATCCCCAGCATAAACAACTGCCATGGACACCAGTCCAATGTACATACATGATAAGAAAGCACGGGTGGACCAATTGGGTGGCCAAATGGTGACACACTCCACCCCTTGGAGGATCATCCTCCCTTGGAACCATTGCTTGAAAGCCTTTCCTGGTATGCCCCAAGTGGCACCCGACTCACAGGACTGCCATTCCCCTTGGGTCTTGTGGAACACCACCAACCAACCTCCTAGGAACTTCTTCCATGTCTTGTGTTCCTTTCCTTGGACTGTGCACCTTCATCTGGGACTGAATTAGTGTTTAGCCTTGCTGAGCCTGATGCTCTGATAATACCAATGTCACATGTGGTAGATCTAGGAGTCTTCTTTTAGCCCTAAACACCATTATGGAACATGCTGAGGTAAAACGCAAGCAGAAGATAGAGGAGAGAGAGAGATAGCTGAGTATTCAATATATTCATAATGTACAAAAAGGTGTACAAGTCTTGCAGCCCTTGGCTGCCTTGGAAAGGTAGAAAACACCTAATCTAACCCTAAGTCTACGACCCAATCCACTAGGGACTGGGCAGGATTGCCTTCATGGACTGGCCGATTTGCTGTCGGCCAGCTCCAGGACAAATATTCACATATTTACTGCAGCCGGCAGAAGAAACACCATCAAAACCTGGCTGACAGCCTCCTGTCCTTTTCCAGAAGGTTCTCCTGCCCCAAACCTAGCAGCACAAGCTCCAAATCTGTTTTCTAGTCTGGTTCTTTATCTGTTGCCCTTCAGGGATTTGCCTTGGGATTAGCCTAGACATGTCTTGCACATGACAAGTAGGACCATGCGGGGCACTTTTTACCATCAAAGATGTAGCACTACAACGACCACTTTCTCAGGCTTATAGAGGATGGATTCATACAGAGGCTAGGGTACTTGGATGTTTTCATGTCACATGCCATGAGGATAGCACTTGGTCAGCTCAGGGTCTCATCCCATAGGCTTGAGATTGAGGTTGGCAAAGCAGTAGGGATCCCTAGAGAGAGCAGACTCTGTAGATTGTGCTAAGGAGGAGTAGAGTTTGAGGAGCATTATATTTGTCAATGCCCGGTGCATTTTGAGATTAGGGGGAGATTCCACTGCCTATTTAAAGAGGGTTTTGGGCCATTATCTGGGGTTATGGAGTATCCAGATCAGCGTTGTCTCGGACTCTTCTTGTTGGAGATTTGATGACACACAGAGTTACTATTTAGAGATCCTCGACCCCGGCAACCATCTCAGTCTACCATCACTAGTTTTTCCTGCTCTCACAGGAGGACATGCAGACATATGAGGCCACCACATTATCGATGAGGGCCCCACCATCTCGCCCCTCGATTGGAGTTACCCTGCCTCGTGCCACTCCACTTTCGGAGAGCCTGATGGCCTCACCCCCCTTGGACCTCGAGCACCCCAGGCTCACCAGCCCTAGATTGATGAGATCCTCCGTCACCAAGCATTTGTAGCTGTTACCTTGTCCTAGCTTCTCCTCGGCCCTGCAGATCTAGGGGCCCTCCTCACACCCTTGCGGATGTTGGACATCCTTTATGGACCCCTACCACACATCGATGGATAGCTCCCTCTCCACACTCACACCCCCGTATCCTCTACACCCACTTTGTATCCATGATGATGAGGATGGTGATCCTCCATGATGAGGATGACAATGATGATCCATACATATCCACATCTACCTAGGGCTTAGTATTAGTTCTTTTTTTGTTATCTTGTCTTTTTTTCCATGATGAGATTCCATGGACACATTGTACACCTTTTCTCTCATAGACCGGTTGGGTCTTTTGCAAGATGTTAATATAGGTTCTTCTTCTTCTTCTTCTCTTATTGCCATTACATGTAATGAAGAGGAACCTGTTTCCTTTATAGAAGCAAAGGAAAGTAATCATTGGTTGCAGGCCATGCATGATGAGTATGATTCTAGAATCCATACTCAAGAATGACGCTTGGGATTTGACAGATTTTCCATATGGCAAGGAGGCCATAGGTACGAAGTGGATTTACAAGCTTTATCGGAAAGCTGATGGTAGCATTAATCACTACAAAGCCACGCTTGTTGCAAAGGGTTATGCCCAATAGAAGGGGATTGATTTTGATGAGACCTTTGCATGCACGTCTCATATGACTTTGATCAGGTGTGTTATTGTTTTGGTTGCACATCATCGATGGATTGCACATTAGTTGGACGTGAAAACTGCCTTTTTACATGGTGATTTGCTTGAGGAGGTATATGTGTTCAGGGACACCATGGAAGAAGTATGACAAAGTTGGAATCCCAGAGTAGTCAAGGGATGATGACAGAAGACCCCACACATGAGAAACATAGCATTTAATGTTACATTTTATGCCTCCAAAGGTTGCCGATTGGTAGATTAGGTTGCCCCATGCACCTATGCTTACATGCTTTATGTATGCACCTAATGGACTGACTTCACATGCCCTAATCCTTAGATGACCTAAATGCTTCTTCTCCAAGTGGGTTAAGGGACACATGAGGTTGGGAGAGTAACCTATGTAGCTCGTGCCTGACATATCCCGGATTGGGACTCACAATGGGGTCACGATGTATGACAAATATTCTTAGAAATGGAACTAAATTTTTGTATAAGTATAGTACTGTTGATGAGCCAGTGTGTCACACTGCACCTCAGTGCATGGCACGTGTGACATTCCCTCCTCCTTAGCCGGGCAGTAGTTGCATGGCCTCCAAGTAGCCTGCCAATAATTGGGGGTACACTAGCCAAACGGCTTCGTGAGTGCCTCGATCCTTGAACTTTGTGTTGAACTGTCTAATTCTATGACCGGAACCATGCCTCCACATATGAAGAAGAATCTACTCAGGCTTGATGACTTTTGATTCGTCGACCACTTCAGGCTGCTTCTCATTCTGAACCTCATGTAAAAATGGTTCAACAAATGGCTTTAACCATGAGACGTGGAAGACATCATGTATAGTCCAACTGTCAAGCCATCATGTGGAATCCAACTGTCTGGCAACTTCAACTTCATGGAGACATCACTTAGCTT
The DNA here is from genome assembly GCF_041138505.1 of Cibotium barometz. Classification (NCBI taxonomy): domain Eukaryota; kingdom Viridiplantae; phylum Streptophyta; class Polypodiopsida; order Cyatheales; family Cibotiaceae; genus Cibotium; species Cibotium barometz. Next base: position 16,541,132 of record NC_141050.1, read on the forward strand.
CTTTACAATAGGGAATGGGCCGAAACTTCAAAAAGAGAGCTTGAGACAACGCTTTTCCACTTGCTTTAATCTTTGCTTCATGATGCAGAGAAGTACCCAATCTCCCTCCTTGTATTGACATCTCTACAAGACTTGTTGGCTTGCGTGGTGTATACTTACTGTGCTTTGGTTATGCTCTCCTTTACTGACTCAATGATCTCTGAGAATGTCTTTGTGGTCTTGTTGGCCTCCAATGATGGGGACACCATCCTCATAAGAAATGATGAGAAACAGCAACCAAACGCTGTCTCATATGGAAGTCCTTGTAGTGCTAGATGAATTATGATGATTGAGTGTCGTGAGGATTGCTTGTACCGAAGGAAAGATAATGTTCCCACTTTGACTGCTTGTCATGGCAATATGAATTGAGAACATCGAAGGCCAGTTGATTGTGAATTTTTGTCTTGGCCATTTGTTTACGGATGAAATACATTAGACAATTGCAATTTAGTCCCAAAGTTATAAAATAATGCTCTCCGAAAACTTTGGATCTCTATTTGAAATAATATCCTTGGCAAACCACAAACTGGGTGCCAAAGTCAAACGAACAAGCGAAAAGCGAACAATCTTCGGCTGTGTTCATTTGCTTGCACGGAATGAGCATGCAAAATTTGTTGAACCGGTCGACAATGGTCAAACACTGTGTATTCGTGTTTCCTATGGCGGCTGGAAAAGGACCTACAAAATCCATACTGATGTCCTGAAAAGGTTCCTCAAGGATGGGCAAAGGTTGTACTAACCTGGTTTGCTTTGTGTGTAGAACCTTCACTTTTTGACAAATTTGACATGCTTGGACATACTGGTAGACATACCTGGCCAATAAAAGAATCACTCTGACATGCTTGGACATACTGGTAGACATACTGGCCAATAAAAGAATCACTCTAACTTCTCCAAGGTACTGTTGATACCTCAATGACCCCCAACGAGAGTTCATGGGCATCATGAAGAACTAGCCATCTTGTATGGTGTAATGTCTTGGGGACAAATTTTATGGAGTCCTGAATTCTACCGAATCCGCGTACTGTGCCTTTGTAACTTCCATTAATGGGAGCGGAAGGGGGTTTCATAAAACATTTGACCATTAATGCAATTTAACACTGAAATTGGCCACAACCTTAAACATATGCCCCACTTAATTCCACAAAACTGTAAAAGAGAGATGTGCACATTTGACATTGCATAGAGGCCAGAATGGGCTGACCCCACCCTTGGAGTATTTTATTACCCAAGGAGAAAAATATCATGTGGGGGAGCACACGCTCCAGATTTATCCACATACAACCATGAGTAATTCATATACACGGGCTGTCATCAAAAAGCCCCATGAAAATGCCAAGAATATGTATATTCCGTGTGGATACTGGCCAACATAGCTTATCCAATAGCCCACATAGCTGTACATAAACCCATATGGTTGAATCATAAGCCCATAAGGCAGTCCATAAGCCCATATCATTGAATCATAGGTCCATAAAGCTGTCCATATGCCAATATCATTGAATCATAAGCCCCATGAATCTATATGGCTGAGATACAATACCCCATGGCAATAGCAAGTGCCCGATGGCTGTCCATATATTTCCAATTAAAAAGAAAAATGCCCAATGGCTGAAAGTTGTAATATAATGATGAAATACCCTTGCCTTCAAGATTTCTTTGCAATGGAAGCCTTCAAAACAGTCCCCAACAGCCGACATACTTCATGGGCAGCCTTACAAAGAGAGAGAAACAGAGCAACCAGCATTAGGGCAGCCTGTAGCGGTGGTAGAGAGCCATAACCTGGGGAGTAGAGAACTACCAAGAATAGAGAAGAATTGCCAACATGATAGAGGCTAGTTAGTAGTGATAGAGCTTGCCCAAATGAAGAGAGAGCTCCAATTTATAGATTTAGGGCTCTCATGAGCTCGAATGGCAAGTAAAAGCTATAATGACTAGTGTAGAGCTGAGGTGACAAGTGTGAGGTCACTTGTCTCACGTTGATCCACAATCCTTCCACATGTCCCAATTTAAGAGATGGTTCCTACCTATAAACTTCATCTCTAAAAATATATTGACTTGTAGACATTCTGTAAAAGGTGCTTCAACTCCCCCTCTCCCCCCCCCCCAAACCTCCATTTGCCTAGCTTACGGATGTAATGACATGAACGGAATTTCCATTTGGGGTGTCCAAAAATAGTAACCCTCCTAGATTTTAGGAGTGTGATCCTTTGTATTCCACCTTATTAGAAATGTATGTGAGCATCATGTAGAACCATGTTTTTTTTTCCAAAAAGGAGACTTCTATTAAGTATGAAAAATTTTACAAAATGGAGATTTCACACCAACAAGCAAGGTGGAGATCTCAACCAATCAGGAGCCCTGTTCTGCCAATAGGGTCCCGAATGCATAGTTACCGCGGAACAGCGTTCCGCCTTTCTGGAACGCCGGAACGCCGGTCTGGAAGATGCCCGGTGCCCGGAACGCGCAATCGGAGCGCGGAACGCCCAGGAAACTCGGAACGTGGCAGAAAGTTTCCCGGAACGCCGGAACATAGGGCGGAACGCGCGTTCCGGGCATTCCGACCTGACTGTCTCTGCGCGGCGGTGGCGGCGACGTGTTTTGTTGCTGCTGCGGCTGTTTTTTTGCCATTTGCTGAAGCCTGAGTGCTCTCCCCTTTGCTGAGTTGCAACTTGCTCTCCCCTACCACTCCACCCTTCCTCTTGGCTGCCCCACACTCTCCGTTCCACCTACTACTCCACCCTTCCTCTTGGCTGCCCCACACTCTTTGTTCCACCTTGAGGCTTGGCTGCCCCACACTCTCCCTTGGCCCCTCCTCTTGGGCCTTGGCTCCTTCTCTTGGCAAGTTGGCTGCCCCAGAGGTGACAAGCCACGCTACTAACTACCCACACTACCCTCTTGCCACTTGGGCCGGCACTTGAGCAGGTAAAGTTGGCTGCCCCACAGGTGACAAGCCACGCTACTAACTACGCTTATGTCATATGCTGACATGTCATATGACGTGGCGTTCCCCGACGTTCCCGATCCGCTCCTGTTCCCGTTCTCGCTCCTTGTTCTAGCATCCGACGTTCCCGGAACGTTCCTGTTCCGTGGTAACTATGCCCGAATGAGAGGACGTGAAAAAGATACCAATGTCCCACTCTCTCATAAATTGGGCACGCTTCCTCTTCGCAGCCCTCGAAGATCCCTGGATTCTGGCCCAGGTAGCCATAATGGTGTGAATAATATCACTCCAAATTCTGCAAAGACACTGAGAAACAAGAATGGGAGTACCCTCAATGGCCTCAGTGCATCTAGCCTTCTAGATATTCCAGGCTGAGATGCTAGCAATAATCTCCCAAGAACTGTCTAACCTCTGTGCCACACCGGAGGGACAAAGTGTGAAAGTGGCAAATCCTGAAGACCTGAAGACAACACTGCCAAGCAACTCCTTGCCTAACCATAATGGCCAAGCTCCTATCAGTCCCTTCGAACCTCAGCTGAGGCCTAGACTGTGTCAACCAAATGATAGAATCAAAAGAAACGATAGCATCCCTCTTAATCCTACCAAAGAGGTGTGCAATCGCAGACCAAACCCTCTGTGCTTCCCTGCATTCCCATAAACAATGGTAAACTGACTCCGAAACTCCTGCACATCTAGGGCATGCTGGGCAAGCACCTGTAACAGACCTCCATTGATTGGTGGCCAGACCACCATGAAGGGAAACCCAGATAAAGGAGGAAATCTCTGGCTTCCTATAAGAGTGCCACAATCTCCGCCAAAATGCCCTCTCAATATCAATCGAAATGCTGTAAGACTCCCAATGGGGTCTAAGAGTAGGGACACTTTGAATGAGCGTGAACCTCTCCCATGAGGCTCGCTCCAAAGGGTGTAAACCCCCTTCGCGTCCACCCTTCTTGTCAGAAGGTTGCTCAACCATATTGAAGTCTCCTCCCACTATCCAATGATCAACCCGGGGAATGACATTTGTAATGGTGTCCCAAAAGGCCACCCTTTCACACCTCACGTTAGGTGCATAAATATTCAAGATTCCCAATTTCTGACCCTCATGCATGATCAAGATCCACTGCACTCTAGCAGGGATAATAACACCGTGCCCAATAACATGAGGCATAACAGATGCTGCCACTGAAATGCAAACACCCCCTCTAGTCCCAACAGCCGAGGACCAGAAGGTGTGGCCAGAAAGCATCTTACCAGTTTTGTCACACTGAGATCTATCCAATTTGTGTTCTTGCAACAAAAGTATATCCATAGACCCTCCTGTAACAGCAGGGTGAAGCTGTTCCTTCAGAAGGCGCTTCCTACCACGGGTGGGAAGCCCTCCAAGGCCCTGAACATTCCATGAGACGATTCTCATGGAAGAGAAGAGGGTTTGACCTCCGATCTCAGAAGACGATGGGCAGCCTGAGGACGCCTCTCATAATGCTGGAGGATGGGATAATCCACGGGGTAAAGTCCATTGACATGCCCTTGTCCGGGGCCCTGCATAGTACCTGCATATGTACGAGAAACCTGTGTGCCCTGCGGGGCATCAAGAGCAATGGCATCATGCTGAAAATCCTGCAATACATGATCCCCACTGCGCTGAGCATCCTGCATATCGGACCCTCCAAGTAGAGAGGACTCAACAAAATCATCCTGATCTGATATATCATCTCCCTGCAAAGAAGCATGAGCTGATACCTCCCTCTACTGCCTAGAAACATCATCTATTTGAGGTGCAAGATCCGAGGAGGTCTTCCTATCAATCGCACCAAGGGGGCGGGCATGAGAGGCAGCTCGCCACACATGGTGGATTGTAGGACGGGAAGGATCCAAGGGAGGTGGCGCCTGAGAAGCACGCTTGCGAGGGCTCCTGCGACCTCGAGCCCGAGGGCAATCTCGAGCAAAGTGACCCTGTTGGTGACAAACCCGGCACTGATCGGGTTTATCTGCAATCTCCATACGTTGCTTCAAAAGACCACTAGAGCCCGGAAGCAAAACATAGTCCTCAAAAAGCTCACAGTCACGGGCAAGAACCATGACCTTGGGGATAGCATCCGCTGAGGCAGTAACCACCTGGGCAAAAGATGTCGGCAAAGCGTGGAGGGGGGGCACTTGAAGAACCAGCCCAAAGGCGGACCCGATGGCCTCTAGCATAGGCCAATATGCGCGAGGAAGACCTGGGAATCTGAGAGTAATCGGGAAACAGTTCCGGTCTTCCTCAATAGGATCAAAATAGCTGGAGTAGGGAAGAAAAAAAATCTTCCTCGGGCCCAATGGCAAAGGGCTGCCCTTCAAAACCTCTAAGGTTGTCCTCGGAATCAAAATCCACTTGGAAGAAACCTCTTCCAAGCAACCTAACATCTCGAAAGTGTGGAGCGAGGTTGGAAGGCAGATCCGCCAGGACCCAATCCCGAGCCTGGAGACGGGAAGGGTGAGATCCAAAGATTCTGGCAATGAGGGTCATTTTGGAGTCTTTCTCGATTTCGGCGAAGAGGACCGTGAGCTCGTTTTCGGAAAAAACAATGGTTCGCCGCCCCGCTTGAGGGAGAATGATTAGCCATGATGCTAATCGAAAGAAGGCCGACTTGAACCCCGATGAGGAGCATTCTGAACCAAGGGGAAGAGGTAGGCAAGAAGGCGAAAGAAAGGAAGGGAGGGAGTGAAAAAAAGAAAAAAGAAAAAAAGGAAAAAGAAAAAAAAGAAAAAAAGAAAAAGAAGAAAAAAAGAAAAAAGAAAAAGAAAAAAGAAAAAGAAAAAAGAAAAAACAAAAGAAAAAAGAAAAAAGGAAAAACAAAAAAAAAAAGAAAGAGAAAAGAAAAAAGAGAAAAAAAACAAGAAGTTGGACACAGGCGAAGGGATGAGCTGCGCAGAGGGATGAGGCAGAGGAATGAAGGGGAGGAAGAGGCAAGGGCGACCAGCGGAGGAGGAATGATGGGAGGCGGAGGAGAAGTTCATTGCGCGCAGAGGGAAGAGGCGGAGGAATGATGGCAGGCAGAGGTAGGGGCGAAAGGACAGAAGGGAGGCGGAGAAAGGAATGGGTGATGTAGGCACAGAGGCGGAGAAGGACAGAGGGGGGCGAAGAAAGGAATGGGCGATGCAGGCACAGAGGCGAAGAAGGACAGAGGGAGGCGGAGGAAGGAAGGGGCATAGAGGCGACACAGGCACAGGGGCATAGGCAGGGAGGGTTCGGAGAGCTTACATGGTCATACGCTTTCGTCGCAGTTAGAACCAAGCAATATTCAAAAGATGATTTTATCATAAATTCTGTAGAACCATGTTTCAATACTAGATCTCTCCCAAATCCTCAGGAGCTCGCCATACACGCTTTCCATTTGATACTGGAGCTCCAATGCCCATTTCTATGTCCAAGAAACCATCTTGAGTGCTAGACCAAGCTTTGAGCGCTAGATCTTTTGTATTGGATAATCTCCCATTCCCAAAGCTTGTACTTTCCAAATATTTAGACGTCCTTGAGTCTACTAGACCCCTTTCATATTGGGAAATGTCTGGGCTGGTGACATCCTCCCCAGACATTTCCACTTGACACGCATAGTCCTAGTGCTCCATAAACATTTTTGCTACACATAGTTTATAGGCATTTCTGTCACGTGCACACATCGTGCCATGCTAATCCCTAATCTAATCCTTCATTAAGGTAGCAATTTAAGCATCCATTTAGTGTGTGAAAATGGCATTTTTCCCAGCCCTAAAAAGGGAATTTTACTGGGTTTATTTGGTTATTTTGGATTTTTGGGTCTTTCTGCTGGCTGACAGTCCCTTTACTGGGCCGACCAGCAGCCCACTTACTATATATAGCATATCATCGTTGACAGCTCCAGTGTTTCCTTCTGCAGCATACCCTTGGGACAGCAGCCCACTCTCTGCACTTCAGCGTTTTACATCAGCTCATATCATGGGACAGCAGCCCTCTCTGCTATAGTAGAGCACTTCAGCGTTTTACATCAGCTCACACCTTGGGACAGCAGCCCACTCTCTGCTACAGTACAGCACATCAGCATTTTATCATCAGTTCATATCTTGGGACAGAAGCCCACTCTTTGCTACAACACATTTACGTTTTTCTTCTACAGTTCTCCTCGGGACAAAAGCCCTCTCTGCTCACCATCTCACATCATCGGGACGGCAGCCCATCTCATTGAAGGCGGTGCGAAGGCCACCTTCCATGAGGTCCCAATGGCGAAGAAAGAAAGAAGTAGGAAGCCCGTCCGCCCCCGGGCATTTACCCCTGGGTAATGCCTTCACCACCTCCGCCAGCCACTCTGCAGTGAAAGGGGTCAATAAGAAAGACTGAAGGGAGGGGGGAACCACCTCTCTCGTGTGTCTCCAGACTCTCGCGCGCACATCCATCACCTGGGGGGATAATGGGGCACTAGTGAGAAGAGACCAGAATAAATCTGTGGCAATCCCTACTCTCAAAATCCCTCCAATCTCCTCTGGGCTGCCTCCTGCAAGAAAATACTGACCTCCCCAAGGCCCTCATCCAAAGTGCACGTTGCAGATCCTGAGGAAAAGTCTAGACCCGCCCATATCTGCTCAATCGAGCTACAAATTTAGGGTCCTGAATGAGGCTGTCTGGAATCTTGGAGCTCGCATGTCTGTCATGCCTCCATGGGTCCTCTAGGGACAGAATAACTAGGGCATGATCTGAAAATGTAGTGCCTGCCAGAATACCAACCATGCCTCCATGGCTACAAGCCCACTCGTCAACATAAAACCTATCAAGCCGAGAGAGGTTGGGGCCAGTGCTCCGCCTATCCGATCGAGAAAAGCTAAGACTCCCAGGGCTGCGCTCAAACTCTAGAAGATGCCAAGGGTCATGTCCCCTAAGAATCAGTATCATCTCTTCCCATGCAGAGTACTCCACCCCTGAGACAGTGGCCGTGCCCCCTCCAAGTCTGTCCTCTGCTGCCTCTATCATGTTGAAGTCACCGCCCATGCACCAAAAATCAGCCTGGGGAAGGGCCCGTCGGACAGTGCTCCAAAAGATAGCTCTACCTGCAGCCGCATTCGAGGCATAAATGTTGAGGAAGCCAACGCTATCCTCTCCAATCAGAATGGTAACCCACTGAGCACGTCCTGGAACTATGACTCCCGATCCTGTCACACAGAGGGCAGAAGCTGCTCACTGACAGAGAGAGACACTCCTCCCTGCGTCCTTGAAGGGCCGAAGGATGGAGACCAAAAAGTATGACTCCTACCTGGTAGAATCTTCCCGCAGTGGCGGTTACGCCCCTCAATAAGATGGTGCTCCTAAAGGAAAAGAATGTCGATAGATCTCCCCACCATAGCTCGATGCAGCTCTCCTCTAAGAACGCCCCGTCTCTTAAAGCACTAAGGCCCCCCTAAGCCCTAAATGTTCCACGAGACAATCCTCATATCAATCTCTGTGTGAGGCGGAACTACCGGAACTACCCTCCACTCCAAGAATCTTGGGCACGGGCTTAGATGGGGAATAGTCACAATCTATCCTAGTGTGGAGTCGCGCCAGGTGGGCGTGGATCCTGCCCTCCATGTACTGCCACTCTGCCCGAGTGTGAGAGTATGCATGCTCCGTGCTCCATCAATCACAATGGAGGTATCTGTAAGAAGGGGGGAGATGTAGAGAGGTATGCATGAACACAAAAAGTAGCACCTCCAGGTTGGAGGTCACCATCTCCCCTCCCTCGTCTCGGTGTCCTGATCCATGAAGCTCCATCCTGGCCAAAGACCATAGATGAGTAAGAACGTCTGTGATCCAGAGGTCTTGCAGATGATGTGGTAGCTCAATTGCCTGATCCTGTATGGTAGCCGCCACTGACTTTGGATCCCACTCTGTCTCGGGGGTTGCGCTCAAGGGGAAAGAGAAGATCATTGCGCCATTCTTTGGCATAGAGGGTCTAGAGTGGTGGAAGACCACACATACCCGAATAGGGGCTACGGTCTCCTCGAACCTGTCTGTCCCTTCCGTCGGAAGACACCGGAAGAAACTATAATCCACAGGTTGCCCCAAGATCCTGGGGGACCCGCCTGGAGACTCAGGTGGGAGAGCCCTCATTGGTGAGGCCGCAATGGTCATCTCCACCGACTCTGAGAAACGATGAATCAGGCGGCGAACGATGCTTGCCGGCTGTCTCCTCTCCGGATCAGGGGCTGCAGAGGGCTGATAGGAATGCTATGGAGAGGGGGGGGGGGGTCGTAGGCGCAGAGAGAGGAAGGGGCAAATGGAGCGATTGCGTGAATAGTCAGAGGTGAGGGTGGGGGAGGTGACGGGGGAGGAAGCGAGGGGGGGTGGGAAGGTGGAGAAGTTGGAGAGGGATGCTGCTGAGAGGTATCCCGCTACATAATGGGATCGCCTCGAAGACTGGGAATAGATATCATGTGAGGCACAGAATCCGGTGAGGCAATACAAATGCGCAGAGATGGAATCCCCACTGCTCGTGTGAGGGCCGAGATAGCGTGGGGGGGGGGTTCCATCCTCTCCCGATGGCACCACCAATCACTGGGAGAAGAGGAAGGTATTCCTTTCTGAGGCCTAGAAAGCAGATTGTCATGGGTTAGCTTGAAACTCCAGCTAATGGGTCAGTGCCGGGTTGAAGTCGTGCTGCCACTGTGCAAAGAAGGCCTGGGCCGTACACAGTGCAATGGGGCTCAGCTGCATGACAAGATCAGATGTCGTTGGTGAGTCGAACTCAACCTGGTAGTAGCCGTGCCCCAAAGGATGAATATTTGCGATCTTTTGCTGGCGCACCTAGGAGGCTAGCCTGAAGAAGATCTCTAAGTTGGCCACGCACGGGGCGGCTATCGACAATCTTGCACACCAGAGTGGAGGCCTCTAGGGATGCGACAGTCGTAGCGAGAAGTTACAGGTCCGCTTCGGAAAATGAAAGGCAGGTAACGGAGGCCTCGGTCGGGGGAGACGGAGCGGCTGCCATGGAGTCCTCCTGGGGGCGAAGACCAGAAGAGGCCGAAACTTGCCGAGACAATGAAGAAATACCCACAACCTAAGGGCGCTGTCGGAGGAACAAGGACGGGCTAGAGATGGTGGAGAAGAGAGGAAAGGGAGGGGCGGAGGGCGCAGAAAGGAAAGGAAAAGAAAAGAAAAGAAAAAAAGAAAAAAGAAAAGAAAAACAAAAGAAAGAAAAAGAAAAAGAAAAGAAGAAGAAGAAGATAGAAAGAAAAAAAGGAGAAGGAAAAAGGAAAAGAAAAAAGAGAAGAAAAGAAAGAAAGAAAGAAAGAAAGAAAGAGAAAAAAAAAAAAGAAAAGAAAAGAAAAAAGGAAAAGAAGGTGGCGAAGGGAAAGAGGCGGAAAAAGAAAAAGCTAAGGGAGAGGGTGGACGGGGGGGGCAGGGGGGTGCGCGCACACGGAGAGGGGGAGGGAAGGGCAAGTGAGCCTAAACGGGGGCTACCAGTGGGGGCGGAAAAGAATAGAAGAGAGGAGGGGTGAGTGTTGAGAGGGGGAGGGTGGAGCTTTTCTAAAATTCGTGACAATTAGAGCTACAATGTACACATAATTTTGGGGCTTTTGGCATTTATGTGCAATTTGCACAGAATTGAGCCCATTGGTGCACAAAAATTTGGGGCTTTCATTCTATAGGCCTTGTTTGGATATTTGTGCAATGAATGTGTAGGGATTTGCATTGCAAGTGTCGTCAGGATACTCCAAACACTTATTACGGCTTTGTATTTGGGGCAAAAAGTTCAGGAACTTGTGATTGCTTGGCATAGCACTCTAGTGCATTGGGATTTGGCTTGCAGGTGCTTTTTACAGCATACTTGGTTGCAAGTGTTTGCATATCTCTTAGCAGGGAGATTTCAGCATTATGGTCGGGAATGCAACTGATATATTTGGGGTTTTGTTCCAACTTCCAAGAGGACAAACTGGATGGTAGTAATTACTCCCTGTGGAGTTTTGGGATATATTTACAACAATCAAACTACATTCAAAAGCTGTTGCACAAGTTTGGGTTTCATGAGAGCCTTTTGATATGAGTGTTTACAGCCAAGTAGTAGGCTGCCTCATATACTTATGCAACACACGTCCGGATATTTAGTTTGGTGTTTCCTATTGTAGCAAATTTATGCACAAACTAGGTACAAAGCATTGGCAAGTAGTGAAGCGGATCTTCCGCTATCTTCAGGGCACCCTGGATTTTGCTTTGGTATATCCTAGGGGAGGGAGCTTGTAGTTACATGCTTCCAGTGATTCAGATTGGGCTGGTGATTATGACACAGGGAAATCCACCAATGGGAATTGTTTCTTTTGGGGGACTAATGCTTATCATTGTTGGGCAAAAAGCAACCCACTGTTGCCACATCTTCTTGTGAGGCTGAGTACACAACCATAGTAGATTGTGTATGGCTGAGGAGATTAATGGCCAATCTTCATGAGTGTCAACAGACACCCACTACCATACTTACTGACAGTAAGAGTGCTATAGCCGTGGCATGAAACTGAGTGTTTCATGCACATACTAAGCACATCGAGATTCATTATCGTTATGTTAGGAGAAGATACATGCAGGGGAGATCACATCATCTTACTGTTCTATACAAGATAATGTTGCAGATATGTTCACAAAGGTGTTGCCTCGAGAGAAGTTTAAAGCTTTCCGCAAAGCTTTGGGCTTACTCTTCTACAGAGAGTGATCTGCTACCTTGTGCAGGTTCACATTGCCACTGCAGGGGGGATTTATTGGCATATTTTACATGGTTGTAGTGCCACATGTGAACATGTCATAACTAGGGGCACTTTTTCCCTTTGGGTTTTTCCCCTAGCTCACATGGTGTGAAAGGACACCTTTTTATTATTGTTGTACTTTGATATTATATGTGGGTTGACTTCTCAGCTACACATACATTCCAATGCAATCCACACCTTTTCATCTCCATCCATGTACATCTCTGTGATCTCTGTGTACTGTGTATTATTGTGTGTAGCTGCAGCTCCCCTCCTGGGCCAACAAATACATATACTGGAAAACCAATCTTTCTCTCTCTCTCTCTCTCTCTCTCTCTCTCTCTTTCATGTGTGTTGCAGGGTGGCTGACTCGCGCACAATAGGAATATTCCATATGCTGAAAAGGGCAGGAGGACATGTGGGAAAGAGAACGGTGAGTGGAGGAGCAAGGGACGTGGAATGAGAAGGGAAGCATAGGGCTGGGGCAGGCAGTAGGCAGAAGGGGAGCAGAGGGCAACAAGCGGGAGGGGAGTACAGGGGTGGGTGGCAACATGCAGGCAGAAGGGTGCAGCAGGAGGGGGCGGGCTGGGAAGGTGCAACAGGAGGGAGGGCGAGTGGGAAGGGGGCTAGCAGGCAGGAGGGAGGCTGTAAAAAGGCATGCACAGAGGGTTGCGAAGAAGGGAGGCGGGTGAAGGGTGCACACAGAGGGGTGCACAGTTCAGCAGTAAGTATTTGGAAAATAATATACAGGAAATACGAGTATGGTTTCTTTCACAGTTGAGGTCAACTGATTAGAAGATGTCACCAAGATAATGACATAAGCTCTTGCCTTGTTAATGGACGCTAGTATCAGGATGTACAAGTAATTGAGAATGGGGGATTATCCAGTATAGATGTGCAGGTTTATAGAATGCCTTTGGGCATGTGTATCTCTAGGGATGGAAATGGGAGTCCAAGGACGTGTGGGAAACACCTTCTGTGGCCCTGGACAATGGCCATGTGAACAAGGGTTAAAAATGAAGGCTATTTATGTGTGTTTATATTGAAGAATTTACAGCCATTTTAATAAATGGGTGGAAACATTATTATAAAGGCCGGGCATATGACCCATAGTGGGCCGCTCAATGGTTTTCCTGTAGCAAAAGGAAACCATCCACTAGGGTTTTTTTTCTTGCACCAGACTAATGTGCATAGCTTCAAGAAAACCTTACCTCTGATACCAACCATAGTAGCAAAAAAACATGTTTCTAGCTTTCGAAACCTCGAAACGGTTTTTAAAACCTCAAAACCTCTCTAGTACAAAAGTTTCGCTAAAATTTCAGATTTTGTTTTTTTCCCCCCTTGATTTTTCTGGGATTTTTTTATTTTTGTTTTTGTTCCATATCCTTCTCATCACCTTCCTTTCCTCTTCTTCTCCTGCCTCCCTCCTTCCCTTTTCCAGCTACTTCTTTCACCTCTACTCCTCTTCCCTTCATTCTCTTCTTCTCTCCTCTCGTTCTTTCTTTCTCTTCTTCTCTCCTCTTCTTCTCCCTTGCTCTTCTTCTCCTCTCTTCTTCTCCTCTCTTCTTTCCCCTTTTTCTTCCTTCAATGTCTTAAATCTTTCCCAATTTCTACCTTCTCTTCTTCAATTTCTTAAGAGTCCTTGATTGCACCACTTGTGGCATCTAATCAATCAAAATTACCATAATGCCTCACGAAAATAAGGATGGTTCCCCGAGATGTGTGAGAAGAGACTTCCCCGAGATGTGTGAGAAGAGACCATTTTTTCATCATTACACTATGTTTTTAGATGGCTACTATAAGTTCTTTAAGTATTTATACTTTATGAAATTATTGATTTTTCGAAACCTCACGGTTTCTTAGCTGAGGGATGAAACCTTTGGAAACAAAACCCCAAAAACCTCGAAATGGAAAAAACCTCGAAAGGCTTCTTGTGACTATGATACCAACATTACATGCACATGGATAATTTTGAGTGGTAAGGCATGCAAACAAAGTCTTAGAGAGTGTTTTAATTCACAAAGATAAGGACAAGAGAGAGAATGCACCAACACAGGATTGGGTCTCACTGTTGGGACCCCACCTTTTGTTTTTTTAAAAAAAATAGTGAAGTTGACATGAGTATAATATTCAGAAGCTGACCTCCTCAGTCTCTTGATTTGTTTGCCCAAAAAGTGTGGTCTAATTGGCACTCTCTTTTAGAGTGACCAATTAATTGACCCTTTTTTGGCCCTTGTTCACATGGACACTTTTTAAAAGGCCACCTGACCCTTTTTTAGCCCTTGTTCACTTTGGCACTTTTAAAAAGGCCACCCGACTCACTTAAAGCTTGTCTTTCACCTGGCACGTTGCCTGATAGGTTGCCTAGGACATCATACACACCTTAACTCCAGTTGGGCTGCAAAATTGTTGAGGATTACGCACAGACGCTGTGTGTCTACCCAAAAAGTGTGGTCTAAGTGACCTCTCTATTAGAGTGCCCTTTTGTAGCCCTTGTTCACATTGGCACTTTAAGAAGACCACCCAACTCACTTACTTGCACCTGGCACTTTGCCTGATAGGTTGCCTAGGACATCATACACACGTTCAACTCCAGGTGGGCTACAAATCCCTGCCACCCGATGCAAGTGACAATTCATTTGGCATGTTATGATATGGTGTTGCAACACTTCCACTTTTTCTTTTGAATGATTTTCAAGGTCAAGCATATAGTGTTTGTTTGGCATGTTGCACTCTTTCTGTGCTATTGCTCACAGTTGCTTATGATTTTTTAATAATGCAGTATTGGAAGATTGTAACGTTCTACCAGTTTGACATGTCCATCTACACAAAGATATTCTTGAAGTTTGCGTACAAATTCTGGCCAACAGGACCTGGCACTGAGTTCTTTCTCTATGCAGATGGGAAAAGAGGGTACTATCCTTTTTGGCAGGTAAAATTGGTTATGCTCCATTGGTATCAGAGCCTAGGACAGTATTCATCTTTTTTATAAACATTCTATGTGTTGTTGTTGGGCAAATGGAAGCAGATAAGCATTTCCTCTTGTTTGCAAAGCTTCTCAAACTTAATACATGAGAACATTTGTAAGAGATTTTATCAAATAACTGCAACGGGTTGAACATATATACATCCATGTATCCATCTTTCCATGAGAAAAAAGGACGATGCAGGAAGATTTGTCATCTTGAAGTCACCTCTGTTTTCAGGCTGAGGCCTTTCCAAGAACGAGGAATATCTGCATATATCAGGTTGGTGTGGCTAGGAATAGAAAGATGGACATACGGTACGGATAAGTGCAAGGACGTGAGGCCGGACACTGTTTTTTGTGAGCCCTTGTCCAGGGATGCTTCGCTAACATACTGCCATGGTTGGTCGGGTCACCGATGTAATGCACTTGTATGATGATTTGTACGAGCTCTGAGGAACCCCCATAGAACTATCCACTACACCTCGAGAAAACCATTGCGCCGCTCACTATGATCCAACAGGAAGAGATCCTGAGTCTGGGAGAGCCATCACATGCTTTAGAGATGCCACATAGCCCTGACAACGGCAACACACCACCCAGCCAGGTAAATATGTTGCCAATGATTAGTTGGTTAGCTGCTGAGCAGCAGACCCCTTCAGGCACTTACCCTATGGGAACCGAATTTCCTCATGTGACAGTTCCATCGAGCATAGGAGAGCAACCACGAGGAGCAACAACTGGCTCATGAACGAGCCCTTGAGGAGTTACGACTAAATATAAGGCGGAGGAGCACCAGCAACAACTAGGTTACTAGTGGCAAAAGAGAACTGCCAGCAGTGGGCTTTTGAGGCCAAGAAGGCCCGTCTTTTGGAAGAGGCATGACTGTGGGAAAAGCAGAGAGCAGAAGAGATGCATAGACGTAAGGAACATTGTAATGTGGTGGATAAATGATCCCTAATCTTGTGATTAAATAACCATCAACGATGGTAACTTTAGACAGCAAATCAACACTCTCTCTCAGCACATAAATGACGTGGTACTCTACACTAGGAGCAGAATAGTCTCCCTTTAAGAATATCTATGTTCCAAAAGAGTGATAGAAGGTACAAGATAGTGGGTGCCAATCCAAGTTTCATGAATGAAAACAAAAGCCCATGAAGCTATCCACGGTTTTCAAAAGCATCATGGATCTTCAAATGGAACAATTTGTCGTGTGAAAATATGAAATTTTAACCAAAGAGTACTTCACTCGGCATGAGGCACCTCCGAGGGAACTCTTTACGTGATGATATTGCCAAGCACAGGTCCCAAGATACGTGGGGAGCTTGGAAAGCAAATCAACCTGCTGAAAATCAGGGTTTTGTGGCGTCAAAATAGCCAGGCAGCAAGTAGAGAGTGTGCAGGAGCTCCAAACACCAAAACGGGGAGAAGGTGGTACAGCTGAAAATCAGTTTGGACAGCATGTAGGGAGGTTGTGCAGGTGTTCGTGATGAGAGAGAGAGAGAGAGAGAGAGAGAGAGAGAGAGAAAGATAGTCGACTAGCTCCATGGAGAGGGATTCAAAACATGCATGCATTGCTTGCCAAATGTCCAAACTTACATAACAAGCGTCCAAAGTCGCTTGACAAGTGTCGTGGGTGTCCAAAGATGCTTTAAATATGGGCATGAGCACTGTAGAGTGTCCAAAAGAAGGTGCCTGGCAAAAATACAAAGGAATGGAAGCCCAAATGACTATAATAACGCCTTGGTACCGGGCTCATGGTAAGTGTGTGTGAACACAAACTTAAAAATACAAAGGAAATGACTATAATGCCTTGGTACCTGGGTTTACGTGTTCACACCTCATGGTAAGTGTGTGTAAACACAAACTTATAAATTTGTCCTAGTCCCACAGTAAAAAATTGAGTTTTGGCCCAACTTCGGTGACAACCACCTCCATGGCCTCGAAGCCAGTAAGTTTTGACGTCCCCGATGCTACGAGACTGACCCACGGCATCACATGCAAGGCATGCATCTAGCCAATCATCTAATCAACCAAGCAAATATGAGATGCATATACGTATGAAAACGTGGACTTGTTCCCTATTCTTGTACGTGCCCTGGGCCTAAAGCCAAGCTAGAAGACCCAAGCTAATGAATTATGATACACCACCGTGGTTGTCCTAGCCAAGCTAAAGACAAGCCATATCCAGCCAAGCTGGATAAGATCACAAAGCCAAAGCTAGTGTGATCCCTTGCCTAGCCAAGCTGGAGTATATACACCAGCCAAGTGGTTGGATACACATCCGTAGGCAAACTCTATGCCTATCCATAAGTGGATACAGATCCTATGATCAACTCTGTGCTTAATCATGAATTAGGGGTAAAGTTGGCCCAACTTCGGAGCAACCACCTGTCAGAATACAATGGCACGCACATGGTCTCGAGATTGACCCACGTTATCACATGTAGGACACGAAAACAAGGCACGCATCTAGCAAATCGTCTAACCAGCCAAGTAGGTATGAGATGCATATGCATATGAAAACTTTGAACTCCCCTGTCCCCTATTATTGTACCTGCCCTGGTTCTAAAGCCAAGCTAGTAGACGCTTGTCATTAGCAAACTGGATACACATCCTGTGATCAACTCTGTGCTCAATCATGCATTAGGTGAAAATTTGGCCCAACTTCGAAATTCTTTAAAATGACCACCACTCGTGAGAATACAGTGGCAAACATATGGTCTCGAAGCCATTAGTTCGGGCCATCCCCTGTGCCATGAGACTGACCCCCACGGCATCACATGCAAGACATGAAAGCAGGGCACGCATCCAGCAAATCATGTAACCGGCCAAGCAGGTATGAGATGCATATGCATATGGAAACTTGGAACTTCCTTGTTCCCTAGTCTTGTACTTGCCCTGGTTCTAAAGCCAATATTTCCATAAATAAAGAAATAAAGAAGGTGTTTCCTTGCTGAAGTGGCATACAAGCCTGCTTTTCCGGATCATTAGAAGATCCACAATGCATTTCATGTTAGTCTCCTTCAGAGATCTGTGGGGGAGCCACCAATTGGTCATAAGATCCACCGGAGGTGATCATGACCACCGGAGGTGAAAGAATTGGAAGAGATCTTGCAACCCAAGCAAATTGTGTTTCATAAAAGAAAAAAAGGATGCCTAGAGGTGCTTACAATAGAGATACTTGGTAAAATTACTACCCAGTTATGGATGCAAAATGGCTAGATAAGCCAACTATGAGAGAGTACCCTCATCCGTTGGATGCATATAGTTTGAGGCTTTTCACTTGATGTCAACTCTTTAGAAGAGGGTGAGATGTCACAACTTTTCCCTTAATGCATGATTAAGCACAGAGTTGATCACAAGATGTGTATCAAGCTTGTTTATGGACAGGCATAGAGTTCGCCTAAGATGTGTATCTTGTTTGCCTATGGATGTGTATCCAGCTGAAGACCCACGTGTATATACTCTAGCTTGGCTAGGCTGGGGATCATACCAGCTTTGGCTTTGTGATCTCATCTAGCTTGGCCGCATGCGGCTTGTCTCTAGCTTGGCTAGGACAACCACGGTGGTATGTCACTAGCTTGTCTAGGGCACCGTCTACTAGCTTGGCGACACAAGATGGATGCTTTCTCCTTGAAAGCCAACATCTAATACACGAGTAGTTTTGTCATGTACAACAAAAGAGATCTTCTTGATTTGTGCATGTGTCATAACTTTGCCCCTAATGCATAATTAAATACATGTTTAAGCACCAAGATGATCACAAGATGTGTATCGAGTTTGTTTATGTATAGGCATGGAGGTGGTCACATGATGTGTATCTAGTTTGCCTATGAGGTGGCACGGGGACATCCGGAACTATTGGCTTCGAGAGCGTGCACGTGCCATTGTATTCTTTTTTTTTTTTTTTCCAAGAAAAGATCCTTTCATTAGTTATATAAAAACGCCCGTAGGGCTACAAAAGATCTCTCCTGCTCATAAGAGAAACAGAGCAGTGAATACAGCATGGCAGCCCGGGAGACTCTCCCTAGGTGCTGCAAAATACAAGCATCAGTACAAAGGAATGAGAGACTAAATCATACAATAGGGGGGGGGAAGAGCCAAACAGGTGGCCTGTAGTGCCAATGGGGGGATCCCGTGTGTAAGGTGTAGAAGGGGCCACAACGCCAAGTGGTGTGAAAGGCCTGGCGCCGCAAGATCGCCTCATCCGTCTCCCCGGATGCGGTCGTACTGTCCTCGCAGGGTGTGAATCAACTCCTGCCAAATCCCCCGTACAGTCTCTACTGGTGGCTCCAATCTCCCCTCAAAGGCCGTAAAGCACCAGGCCCTCCAGGTGAACTAGATGGTGAGGCTGCTGAGGAGCTCCCATCGTAAATCCCGCTCCTGTGTCCAGCTGGCGGACGAGAAATCCGGTGCCGGAACCAGGCGAGGCTGGCCCCTAATAAATCTGATGGCCTGACTGCCCTGCTCCATCTCATAGCCCATAGCAGGCCCTGACTAAGTCGACCAAGCAGCGGCACCCCACGTAAACATACCCTCTGGAGAGAGGGGAGCCAGAATACGCAGCATCCACAGCCAAATCTGCTGCGCCAGAGGGCAATCCCAAAGGCAGTGTCTCTGTGTCTCCATAGGGTGGCCGCATCGGACGCAGGCCGCCGGAAGACCGCTGTAAACAAGCCAAGTGCCAA
Organism: Cibotium barometz; assembly: GCF_041138505.1. NCBI lineage: Eukaryota > Viridiplantae > Streptophyta > Polypodiopsida > Cyatheales > Cibotiaceae > Cibotium > Cibotium barometz. The sequence goes on from NC_141050.1 coordinate 16,560,495, forward strand.
CTGCTGAGCCCCTGTGGGCGACCAACCACTGAAAAGTCGAGATCCTGCGGGCCTGTCGACTAGCCTAGAGCCGAGCCCAAAAATCCTCCAGGAACTCCTGTGAGAGTCCCTGTAGCCGCCAATGCCCCGCTGCCGCTGGAGAGACCGTCCTCCTCGCCGTCAAAATATGCCGTCCCAGCCGAACAGTATACTGGAAAAAGGTAATCTCTGTGGCCTCAAGGGATGCATAAGGATCATGCCACTCGTACTCCCCGGGGTCCCACTGTAGCCGGGCCAAGGGGCGCGCTGCATATGCCCATATGCGCCAATCCGGGAGCACATCAGCAGGATCGGGGTCTATATGCCACTTCCGAGAAGCGGCGGCCACTACCCGAATCCTCTGAAAGGTGCACTCTGCAACCAAAGGCGACTCCACCTCCACTCGCTGGAGTCTGCCCTCATCCTGAATCTCATAGTAGAGGCAACTGCCATCCTCAGTGCAAGCTCTGACAGCAATCAGGATCTCCAACTGTGTAAAGGCTCCCATCCACCGTGGGGTCACTGGCTCGAGAGGCGTGAACCACTCCTCTGTGAGTGCCTCCTGAATATCATCTCTCATAATCAACCCCCCTCTGAAGTGACTCAGCCTCTCCACCTGGATCTCCTCTGGGAGACTGCAGAAGGCCTGCTAGTCTCCAAAACTACGAGCTGGGCCTGCCGCTAAAGGCCCCCAGGCTAAACGAGGCCGAGAACCCAGCATATGACCCTGCTCTGTGCGAACCACTGGGCTCCAGATGAGCGGCTGTCTGGCCCGCTCCTCAACACAAGAAGGTGGTCGCTGAGAGAGCCCCGGGCTCAGCAGCTCCCAAGCTCTCAGGATACTCAAAGCAAATCTGTCCTCCCATCCTCTACTGAGGTCTGTCCTCCTCATCTCTATGAAGATCCAGCGAATCTCTGGTGCCCAAGTGCCCCCTGCTGGGGGCGCCCGAGCCTGCAGAACGGCTGCAAGAGGAGCTCTTTCCAAGGCTCAGCGCCTGGAAGCAACCCCCGAACAATAAGCTTCCCCAATAAGGCTCAGCTCTGATCGACTGGATCTATAATGCCCAAACCTCCCTGAGCCAGCGGAAGTGTAATAACTGCCCATGCAACCTTTGCCCGAGCTGGCTGACCGTCCCACCCAGACCACAGAAAGTTCCTGATCAGCCTCTGTACCTGGCTGATGCAAGAGCTCGAGAAGATCCAGCAAGACGTAATGTACCACATGGTCGCTAACAGCACCTGATTTGCCACCACCACCCTCCCAGCCAAGGATAGTCGAGCTGTACTCCAATACAAAAGCTTCTTCCGAATGCTCAGAAGAAGCGGGGCAATCTGCTGCTCAGGTGACAAATCTAGGCCAATCTGGCATCCCAAATACCGCACTGCTGTGCCTGGAGGAATCCATCTAAAACCGGGGTCCGGGCTCCATGCCGGAGTGGGAGCACTACTGATCCAAAAGGCCACTGTCTTGCGCCAATTGATCAATGCTCCCGAAACTGCACTAAAAACCTGGAGCGACTGCTCTGCCCGAAGAAGATTGGCCTCTTGGCCATGCAAAAATAAGCCCGTGTCGTCTGCAAACTCAGCATCAAGCAGGTCCTCCCTCCGGACTGGGAGCTGAAGTCCTCTCAAACCAACCTCCTCTGCCATCAAATACATGCTCATAGCCTCCGCAAAGAAGAGAAAAAGAAAGGGGGCGAGGGGACACCCCTGACGGACTGATCTGGTCAGCTCAAAACTCGGCCCCCGTCCTCCTGCAATCAACACCTGGCTGCGAGCTGTGGAATACAGAGCCGCCACCCCTCTGATCCATCCTGGCTCAAAGCCCAGGCGAAGCATAGTGCCCTCTAAGAAACCCCAATCAACTCTATTGTATGCCTTCTCAAAATTGAGAAGCATCACGACCAAGTCCTCGCCAAGAAATCTAGCTCTGGCCGTCGCCTCCCAGAAAGTAAAGTTGTTGTCAAGGATACTGCGCTCCTTGACAAATCCTGTCTGAGTAGCATGAATCAACTCCCCCAGGAAGGGCTGGATCCTCAAACTCAAGGCCTTTGCTAAGACCTTGTAGACAGTATTGAGGATCGTAATAGGCCTCCAATGCCGAATATCATCTGATACTCCCTCCCCCTTGGGGATAAGATAGATCAAGCCCTCTGAAAAGCTCTGCGGCATCACCCTAGTGTCCAAAACATGCTGAAAGCCCCTGCGGAGGCCTGGCCCCAAAAGGTCCCAATAGCGCATGGCCGGCGTCAGTCCGTCCTCCCGTGGGCAACTATGTCGCAGCAGGACCCTCAAGGCCTCGGCAAGCTCAATCTCTGAAAGAGGCGCACCAAGAGCTGAACGCATACGATCTGTGACCCTCCTCTGCACATGGGCCCACACAGTCTGTCTGCAAGCATCTCTGTCCTCAGTGGCTGGCTCCGCTGAAAGTAGGTCTCTATAAAATGCAGTGGCAATGGCTCTGATCTCCCCGAGCTCAGTAGCTACCGAACCATCCGGTCTACCAAGCTGGCGGACTCCTGCCCGAGCATGGCGAGGTCCAGTGATCTCAAAAAACTCACCAGTCACTCTATCACCAAGCTGCGTCCACTGAGAGGCCTGACGACGATAGTAAAACTCATGTCTCTGCTCCTCTGCCTCTCTAACCTCCTGGCGTGCCTGGCTCAGCTGGGACGCCAACCACTCACATGCCGGCTGCTGCTCCTGGAGGCGCTGTAACGAGGCAAGGCTGCGTCTTAGCCGATGCTCCCTCTCGCGAATCTCTCCCAGCTGTGTCAAAGCTGCAGCGTGCAAAAAAGAGCTAAGCTCGATGAGTCCCTGGGCACACTGGCCTGCTGCATCCTGGTCAGAGCACTGACTATCATGCCAGATCCTCTCAATGTCCTCAGCGAGACTGGGATCTGTAAGTACCCTCTCTGGGATCCTCAACTGCAAGCTGGGCTCCCATGTCCTCTCCTCCCATGTCAGGATAACTGGCGCATGATCTGAAAATGAGGTGCCAGCGAGAATGCCGACGGAGCCCCCTCGCTCCCCTAACTAGTCGCCCACATAAAAGCGATCAATCCGTGATAGATTAGTCCCTCCCTGTCGCGGCGATCTGACCGAGAGAAACTAAGACTGTCGTGAGAACGGGAGAAGGCCCCATGCTGCCATGCATCAGTGATCCTTAGTGTCATGCAAAACCGGTCCCAAGCTGCAAGCTCCGTGCCGTGCACTGTAACATGACTGTCTCCCACCCTATCGGCCGGGTCCTCAAGCATGTTGAAGTCTCCCCCGACACACCAATGTGCGGCCTGTAGCAATGCATCCGTAACCTGGGTCCAGAACTCTGCTCTGGCACTAGCATGATTAGGCGCATAGACGTTGAGCACGCCCAATAGCTCATCATGCATCCTCAGAATGACATACTGTGCTCTACCAGGCACAATGATCCCTCGATCCACAATGGCCTGCCGCCATACACTGCAATGACCATGCAAACTCCTCCCTGTCCACCCAAAGGACCAAACCCTGCAGACCAAAAGGTATCCCATCTACCAGGCATCACCGAACCATATCTCCGGATCCTGCTCTCACCCAAGTGGTGCTCCTGCATCATCAAAATATCAATGCTGCCACCAACCAGGCATCTCTGAAGCTCGTGCCTCAAGCAACCTCGATAGCGTATAAAATGTGCTCCGCCCAGGCCCTGTACATTCCATGAGATGATCCTCATGGATGACCTGCTGAGGTAGATGCTGTCTCAGCCGTGCGGCGGGCCTTCGCAAGCGGCTTGGATGGAGAGTAGTCCCCATCCGAGCGGCTGCGAATCTGCCCACCCGGTATACTGCAAGAGTCCCGGATCAGGCGCCAGTGGCTGTGGCCCATGGCGACTGCCTCCGGCTCTGACAGAGCAACCTCGTGTATACATACATATCCAGGGTCGCGTGCTAAGTCTGCCACTATACGCACGACCAAATGACGAATCCCTGAGGCATCCACACTCCCGGGATCCAAGAAAAAATGAGCCAACTCCCAGAGCCGGCCTATCACATCTGTCACCTCCAGGTCGCTCACATGATGAGAAAACTCAACTGCCTGAGTCTTCAAAGTGCTTAGAGCGAGCTCTAGAGTCCACTCCCGGTCGCAAGGGCCACAGAGAGGGAACGAGAAGGCCACTGCTGAATCAAGTGCCTCCTCCCCGCGGGCCGGAGGTATCACTACATGAACTCGGATGGGTGCTGGCTCATGGGGGCCCTCTGCTCCAAAAAGCCGAGTGAAGGCGTAACCGAAAGCCTCCGATCGCTGTCTAACACCGAGGCGACTCAGCCGACTGCGGATAGATGATATCCGTGAAGCCTGGATCGGCATGGTAGGTCTCCTCTGTGGTGCTCGAGCGAGGTCGGTGCTCAGCGCCCTCCGGACTGCGGGCGAGCGCCAGGGGACTGCCAGGGTCTCCCGGGAAGGCGAGGCGGGTGGGGGGGGCGGAAGGGGGGGCGAGGGGGGCGGAGAGAGCCGCTATCGAGACCGGAGCGGCGGGTGGGAGGAGGCGAAGGTGGAAGCGAGGCCGTGGGAGGGGATGGGGGTGGGGGGGGTGAAGGAGGGGGTGCTGGCATCTCCTGGTCCTCAGTCGCGCTGCAGGGGTCTCCTCGTAGAGGGGAGCAAAGCTGTTCCTCGCAGGAACCCAGTGAGGCTGAGACTGTGGCTGCTGCTGCAGCGGTCTCTGTGCGTGCTGCTGTGACTGTCTCCCTCGGCAGCGCCCCTGTCCAGGCTGCCACTCCGAGGTCTCTGTGGCCTGAGCAGGTGTCCCGGAGGCAGCCTGCCGTGCCGCATCTGTGGGCGGGCCATCAGGGGCCTGCTGCTGTGGTGAGGGTCGAGGTCTCCTGCGAGGGCACAGGCCTTGGCCAGATGGCCGACCTGCCTGCATATGAAGCACTGGTTCGGGAGCCCCGAGAACTCCACTCTCTGATCAATCCATCCCCCCCCTATCCTAGGTAGTTGAATGACCTTAGGAAGGGAGGAGATGTCAGACACCAAAACTTTGACGGAGGGTAGCCCAGCTGCTCTGGCCACCACTGAAGCTGCTGTGGGGCCAGTCTCGAGTACCGAGCCCACCAATGCTCCTAGCCGAGAGAGAAGCGGAAGATACTCCCGGCGGAGTCCAGGGAAGCAAACTGTAACATGAAAAAGGCGCTCTCCCTGCTTAGCCGCTGCTGGATCAAAGCCATGCTGCCAAGGTCTGAAGAAAGCCCGAGCACCCCTGATGTCAAGGGGACTCATGGCAAGGACCTTGGCCACACTCTGGGCGGTCTCGAACTCGATCTGATAATGTCCCCGGCCCCGGCCCAGAAGTTGTACGTCCAGGATCTTGCCCACATCTGCAAGAAGGCGGGCTTGGAGAAGATCCCGGATCTCCCCTCTGCTGGGGCGAGTGCCGACTATACGGCAGATGGTGGAATGGGCCTGAAGGCGTTCCACCTCTGCGGTGAGGCTCGCTTCCTCTTCCGGCGAAAGAGAAAGCCTGATGGGAGTGTCCTCGGGGCGGGCGAGGGGGCTGCGGATGAGTCCCTCTGAGGCGAGGCGGGAGGAGTCTCCATCAGAGTCTGAAGCTCAGGCGTAGGTGAGGCGAAAGCGGAAATCCTGCAAGAAACGGGCTGCACACAGAGAGGCGGAAGACCGGAGGAAAAAGGAAAAGCAAAACCCCCGGGGGGGCGGAAGTCAGCACGAAAAGGGAGGGGGGGGGGTAAAAATGGCGAAGGAGAAGCCCGGGGGGGGGGGGGGGGGGCAGCTGCGCGACGTGCCATTGTATTCTGACAAGTGGTTGTCGTGGGTGCAGGGCTCCGGAGTTGGGCCAAAAACTAAATTATTGGTTCACTTCGGGACTTAGAGAAAATTTTAAGCTTGTGTGTCCACAACCACTTATTATGGGGTGTGAACACATACCCCGGACAGTGGGCATTTTTAAGGCATATGGACTCCCAAAGCTTTGTATTTTTATAAGGCGGCTTCTTCTGGACATTAGAGAGTGCCCAAACCCAAGCCCATTTAAGTGTATGTGAACACTTTATGCATGTTTAGACACTCAGCAAGCAAATTGTGCATGTTTTGTCACCTCTCCTTCTGCCACTCAAGGAGAAACTCGTTTTTGCTTCTCTCTTTCTCGTTTTTGACACCTTTTTTACTATGCGGATGATGCTAGATGCGATAGACAGGTTACAGAATGGAAAGGCACATGATCATGATGGGCTAGTTGGAGAGCACTTCTCATATGTGCGTGATACTTTGGCTCCGCTGATTGTACGTGTGTTTAATTGTGCCATTTGTGATGGTTTCCTGGCAAGCTGGACAGAGCATACCTTTGTACCACTCTTTAAGAGTGGGGACCCCATGGTACCAGGCAACTACAAGACGATCATGATTGGTCATTACTTGGCCAAACTATATGGCTATATATTGGAGTCGGAGCTGAGCCGTTGGGCAAAGAGGCATGGTCACCGAGCACAGGGACAAGCTGGCTTCAGGAGAGGATTTACTACCTTGGATCACAAACTTACACTTCGGGCACTTATTAAAGAGGGCGGGGCACAGAAGAGAAGGATATACCGCTGCTTTGTGGACTTATGCAAAGCCTTCGATACCGTATCATGTGCCAGGCTTATGCATAGATTGCAAGACATTGAGGTACCTGAGGATATGCAGTGGGGGATATATGCTTTGTATGAGTTGGTGACAGGCAGATTATGAGCTCCAGGCGGTCTATCTGATATGTAAACCGGCCTCGGTCTTCAGACAAAACCAAAGGGCGGTGCAAAAACAAACTTACACACAAAACACTTCAACACCATTGAGGACCTAGAAAAGGAAAACAAACAGGGGGAGCTAGAGTGCTCCTGCAAACAGTACACGGACACCGATTGGCCCCAAATCGCAGTGGCGCCCCTTACGGTATTTCTTTAATTGAATATAAGAGCTTTGATTACAATAAGGCTGGAAACTCCCCTTGTGCGTGGAGAAAAGCATGCACTGCTCTGTCCAGCGCTGCCTGCAGCCGCTCGTTTGCCAAGAGAGAGAGAGAGCGAGAGAGTTCAGTCAGTCCAGCAGCCACCTAACACCTTCCCTTTTGCAATCCATCCAAAGCCTGTAGAGCTTGCTGTCCTTGCAAAGGAGAACCATCCCACATGTGCTCCTCTGTCCAGCAGCCGTGTCCAGCAGCCGCCTCTGTGCAAAGGAGGAAACTGTCGTGTATGAGCAGTCCAACTCTCCGTGTGCCAAGCTCAAAAGGGAGAGAGAGAGAGAGAACATAAGCTGTCGCTTCAGCCCGCCAGTCCTCCTTCAGAAAAAAACACACACGTGGCTCCCAAAAATAGCATATGGGCCACGTTTACTTTCATAAAGGGCATTATAAAGTTTTTAAAGGTTTTTAAAACCTTTTGAGTTAAAATCTCTTTGGCCCCTTCACACTTGGGGTTGTCCACACATGGGTTTCCTTTTCAACTCCAAAGTGATGCCGTTCACACTGTCCACCATGTCCTCGTGCCCACGTGCATACTGTCCAGAGAAAAACACAGGGTCATGACATACCCCCCTCTTGAAAAATAGCAAGCGTCCTCGATTGCACTCAATGGCACAGTAAGGCATCTTATGAGCCAAGACTCCCCATATGACAAAAGCAATGGCCCTCAAGTGCATCTGGGTGATGAAAAAAAAATCATCTGCACAATAAGGTCACACTGTCACGTCAAAGTGACAAACAACTCTTGCTTGTTCCTTCAGAACATGCCTCAAAAGTCTGAGGTGAATCTGCTAAGTCACCCTCCTCCATCCACTTTGCATCCATCGGTGAACAGTTCTTGAACTTCACAAGATAGCGACGGGAACCTCATCAAGTTCCTCCGCTTCCGACTCAGCGTCATCTGATACATTCTCAAGCACCCAAAACCTGCTTGCAAGTGGTAAGCACAAGTCCCCAATGAAGCATAGTAGATCACCACTGCTAAACATAGAAAGAAGCTGCCTTCCGAACCGATGAAGCCTCCATGAAGATACCACCGGTGACAGTGTCAAAAGCCATAGCCTTCAACCCATCTCTTGCACCATAACACTTCAACTGCTGGCTGTCTTTGGTGTCTTTTCTCCTAAGCTTCATCTTTAGCTTTTTCTCTTCACCTCATATAGGCAAAGACACACATTCTGCACTGTCTCCTGCACTTTCTTTTCACTTTCCTCATGTAGAAGCTTTTGATGTGACAACCACGGGCTCGCCTCCTTGAGAAAGTCGACGATGTGTCCTGGCAACGGAACCTTGTAAACTGGCCTCAGTCTTGAGACAAAACCAAAGGGCAGTGCAAAAACAAACTTGCACACAAAACACTTCAACACCATCGAGCACCTAGAAAAGGAAACAAACAGGGGGAGCTAGAGTGCTCCTGCAAACAGTACACGGACACCGATTGGCCCCAAATCGCAGTGGCGTCCCTAATGGTATTTCTTTAATTGAATTTAAGAGCTTTGATAACAATAAGGCTGGAAACTCAGCCGTCACAGTAGAACTCCTGAAGCATTCAAAGACCCTGCATCATGGCTTCATATCCACTCGGCATCCACAAAGAAATCCAGCCATTGTTCGTATCAAAAGACTCTTTCACATTGAGTCTTGCGTACAGAAGCTTTCTCCCATGATCAGGGCTGCCACAACCATCCATAGCCTCTCACCCTATAAACAACATCACACCCTGACACATCCAGTGCTTCTGCATCACAACACAGACTCCCAAACTATCTCTCATAAGAGAACTCGCATCACAGCACAGCATACCATACAGTAGACACACCTATACACTCCCTCGCTACCTTCCAAGGATACTATCCATCTCTGTCATTGATCCCCTGTCCCTTGTCCAGTCAGTAGCAAGGCTGTACCAAACATGTGTCCAATTCTGTGACCGCTGCCTGCATGTGAACTATCTCCTAGAGAAACCCAAATACATGTTTCCTCGAGAAACCTACGACCTGTTTCCACATGAAACCCTTAGGCCTGTTTCCCTTTGAAACTTTTGTCGTGTTTCCATACAGAACCATTCATGGCACCATTCAACAACAGTGCCAACAACGGCATACATCTAGTTACCTGTTCCCTCATGAAACATCTAGAAACATAGAAATGCCCATAACTGTAGGTCCCTCTGTTCCTTTCCAGCAGGAAGAAAACAATCTACTCCATGAGCACGCAGCCATGCGAGCTTGCATCACTCCCATGCCAAGAAACACTTTCAATTGACCTGTACTTGTAGCAGGAAACCCAAGCACATAGCTGAATTTGCAGCCAACCAAAAACAGTCCAATTACAGTCTCAAAATTGCTCATGTTCGTAGCCGCATGCACTGCCACGAAACAGTCCATAAACCCTTTCCAAAACAGTCCCAAACCAAAGCAAAGAGAAGCTGAAAGTTTGATCAGTTGAATGCCATCGACATGATGCCTATGTTCATGAAAAACGAGCCCCTATCCACCTTTATGTCCAGAGAAACCACCCCCCTGGCCACCCAAGAGAAGAGCGCGTACCTCTGCTGCTTCTACCCGACCAGTCCTCCCTGCAGAACTGCCCGTTTTTCACGAGAGAGAGAGAGAGAAAGATAGAGCAAATTCAGTTCTCCTGTGATCCCCCTTGCGCATGGAGAAAAGAGCGTACTGTTCTGTCCAGCAGCCGCCTACAGTTCCCCTTGTGCATGGAGAAAAGCATGCACTGGTCTGTCCAGCGCTGCCTGCAGCCGCTCGTTTGCCGAGAGAGAGAGAGAGAGAGAGAGAGAGAGAGAGAGAGAGAGAGAGAGAGAGAGAGAGAGAGAGCATGGCGTGCTGACACCTGTACTGCAGCGGCTGTTCAGTCCGCCTGCAGCCAGCGCCTGCAGCCAGAGTCCAGCAGCCACCTAACACCTTCCCTTCTGCAATCCGTCAAAAGCGTGTAGAGCCTGCTGTCCTTGCAAAGGAGAACCATCCCACATGTGCTCCTCTGTCCAGCAGCCGCCTCTGTGCAAAGGAGGAAACCGCTGTGTATGAGCAGTCCAACTCTCCGTGTGCCAAGCTCAAAAGGGAGAGAGAGAGAGAACATAATCTGTCGCTTCAGCCCGCCAGTCCTCCTTCAGAAAAAAACACACACGTGGCTCCCAAAAATAGCATATGGGCCACATTTACTTTCATAAAGGGCATTATAAAGTTTTTAAAGGTTTTTAAAACCTTTTCAGTTGAAATCTCTTTGCCCCCTTCACACTTGGGGTTGTCCACACATGGGTTTCCTTTTCAACTCCAAACTGATGCCATTCACACTGTCTACCATGTCCCTGTGCCCACCTGCATACTGTCCAGAGAAAAACACAGGGTCGTGACACGATATGGTGACCAACACGATAGGGGTGAAGCAGGAATGCCCGCTATCACCCACCCTCTTTGGATGTGGTGTCTAATTATGTAAACCACATCCATGTGCAGCCAAAGGCATGCCTGGCAGGGGTGTTGATACTCATCTTGTTATATGCAGATGATATTGTTTTAATCTCAAACTCTCCTAAGGGATTACAGAGTCATTTGGATGCATTATAGGCATTCTGTGCAGATAGAGATTTGACAGTGAACCTTGGGAAAACCAAGGTTATGGTGTTTAACACCACACTGGCATGGGTAACGAGATTAGAGTATCAGTTCACTTTCCGAGGGGAGCCGGTTGAGTACATCAGGTCATATGTCTATTTGGGAGTTACTTTCACAGGACCGCATTTCTCCCTGAAGGAGGCAACAGTAGCTAGATTCTCGAGGGCATGCAGCCTTGGGGGTACTTGAGAGGCAGTGTGCACACATACAATTTCGCACCAAATTGTGGCTATTTGATACACTTGTCACACTAACCCTCCTGTACGGAGCTCCAATTTGGGGGCCCAACATAATACATCACAGATCTCAGAGAGGGATGGAGGCATATGGAGAGACCACTGATAATGATGATTGCCCACATGATTCGGAGCAAATCATCGGAACCACACGAGATTGTTCGGGTTGAGTTGGGTGCTGCACCAGTAGTGACCGAGGCCCTATTTTAGACAGTTACCTTTTTACAATGGCTATGGGAGCTTCCTGAGCAGAGGTACTCCCGATTGGCATAGACCTCATCCATACAGTTGGTAGAGGATGGAGATACTCGCTACTGGTATGCTCAGATGAGATCATGGTTTGACCTACATGGTTTGCGGATAGAGGCACTCCCACCCTTTCAGTATAGCTTGGATGGTCCATTTTTGGATCTCACCCGCTCAGAGCAGAGCTGCGTGATTAGGATGGATATCGTCAGAGTGGACACAGAGAGGACATGGACTAGTCCCCTTGAGCCCTTAGGCATGAAAATGGCTCATTACAAGAACCATTTTCTGCACCTGTTCACCGGATGGTTTTATCACGCGCCCGGCGTACATGGATATACACCTATCACATGGGATACGTTGTGCCATTGAACAGATCCAGACCTCATCACACCAGTTGCGGATTGAGACAGGGCGATATGTGCATTAGGTCTCGGATGACCACATTTGTCAGCTATGCTACCAGGAGGTAGAGACAGAGGAGCACTACATTTGCCGATGTATAGTCTATTATGAGATCCGAGGGAGATATCACTGCCTCTTCCGAGAGGGTTTTGGGCTGTTACGCAGGGTCATGAAGTTTGAGGATTAGAGATGCCTGGGATTGTTCCTACTTGAGCGCAGGAGACACAGAGAGACCCTCTTGGCAGATAGTAGACCGAGCCATGATGTACCTGCATAGAGGATCCTGACAAATTTCTTCAGCACCAACACCAGGAGCCCATATCACACACCTCCTGATACATCCTCCATTTGGCCATTAGGACACCGGCCATGCTCATAGGGAGTCACCATTGATAGAGCAGTCATCTTATGTCGTGCTCGTCGGCCACGCCCACCAGGATCCCGACCACAACATCCTCACCATCGCTAGATCAGAGCCATTATTGCTCGGCATTGGAGGCGCCTACCTCGCTTCTACGACCTCTCCATTCTAGACAGCCCCATAGCGGAGATATTTGATCTGAGGAGAGGGCAGCACTTCAACTAATTAGCATACATGGATCTACTTGATATACATTTTCCAATATTTTCTACTTAGTATCATCTAGGAGTCTTACTTACAGGTCTTATAATTGTAAGATAGTTAGTTAATTGTACTTTTCAGTCTCATTTGGTTCTCTTTGATGAGTCACCAGCTTTAGATGTACTCTCAGTTTTGGTCTCATAGGCCATTATGGCCTCTTAGAGACGTTAATATATCATATCATTTCATTTCATTTTCACTTCTCACCCCTAACACATGCTCTACCTTCTTCTCATGCTGACTTTTTTGATTTTTAGTTCCTCCACTCACCAAATTAGGGTATTTGGACCTCCTCTTTCCTCTACATGCTGCCAAGACCGTTTGGGGCTGTTTTCATAAAAAATAACAAGCTCCCCAGGTGTTTTGGACACTTTCATTGCGTATGAAGTGCTTGATAGAATGTGCAACGGAAGAAGGAAAAGTGGAAACACAGGAGAGAGAGTGAGAGAGAGAGATGGAGAGGAAACAAGGCGAGAACCTGCTCTCAATATCATCATCCAAAGGAATACATGTCCCGACCAAGAGAGGGGAGAAAACCTCGTATGTGAGGGACTAAAGCAAACAATGCTAAGCAAGCAGTGAAGAATGAGGGAGGCAAGCCAGCAATATATATGCCCATATGAAGGTAGCTGACTAGGGAAAAAGGTCCTCCACGATTAGGGAAAAAAGCCCAAGACTCTATAAAGGAGATGATGTCTAACACCCCCTCTCAGCACCAGATGCTGAGTGAACTCCAAGAAGCCAGGGACGCCGTCCTCGATCAAAGATGAAAGACTGCAGAAACAGGTACCAAGAAAGCTCCACAAGCAATCTCCTCAGCAACTCAGCTACAAGAGCAACAGAACAAGCTGCCAGGTACACCACTCCTCTGGAAGAAAACAACCATGTAGGCTGTGACGTGCTGCTCCAAATAATGATTCCAAACCCAAGTGTAAGAACACTCCCCGAAGTCGAATGTCGTGTATCCAGCCTGGAGAAGGTATGAAAAACCTCATAACCAACCAAGATCAGAACCTATAGATAATCAATCTTGGGAGAAGCAAACTGCTCCTCACTGGAACACTCAAAAGAAATAGGGTCAATCTGCTCCAACTCTGTACCAAGAGTAGTCAAATGCTGTACAAAAGCATTCTCTGAAAAGGTCGGCATCGCAAGATGTAAAGACTCTGTAGAAACGATGGGGTCCAAGTGCTCAAACTCCGTACCATGAGTTGTCCAATGCTGTACATAAGTATACGCCACTGAGGTGGGAATCGCAAGATGAAAGGACTCCACACCCCCCTTTGAAAACTGATGTTGTCGGATTGGTACAAACCCAACCTGATTCTGATCCAAATCCAAAAAACTCTGGAAGTACCACTGTGCCCCAGGCACGGTTAGCAACCACAGATCCAAAGCATCCCATTGGGTCCAAAAAACCATTCTCCAAAACAACAAACGTGCAGAATTGGCAAGGGGAGGGGCATCCTTAGAAGCATCACAAAGAGAGGTAGAGGTAGACTCCTCACAATGAGGAAGGGAAGTAGGAATATAAACTGCAATGGTAACAAGATCCCAAGAATCAGCAACAAACAAGTGATCCATGTGAAAAGATTACACCTCACAGGAAAAACACCCTCCTTTCTCTACAAACACTGCAAAGAACATAGGCTCGGACAAAATAAACTCTGCTCAGAATCTTTGAAAAGATCACTACTCTCCTCCAAAATCTGTAAAAAAAACTCCTGTCATAGAAGTAAGTCTCCATAGTTACAAAACAGCTCCCAAAATTGATCCTCAAGTGAAGTAGCTGGAGATGGGCCCTCTCAGAGTGTAGAAAACTCCTTTGGGAAGCAAAACGCAGCCAAAACACTGCTGTCTAGCAAAAAAAACAGCACTCCACCGCCAATAGAAGGCAAGGAACATGAAGAAACCAGGTAACTGTGTAGGCCAGGAACAAAACACAGGTATAGATGCTCCAAAATCAGCAAAACGCTGACTAAAATCAGAAATTCAGAATCCTCCTCAAGTACCAAACTGCCTCCAAAGCCACAATCCAAACAAAACACCCTCTGCAAGTGATGTGTGTCCACTGGAGAAGAAAACGCAGCCAAACAAGGGGCTACAAACCTGAAAATTCAGGCCAACCAGTGTCCACACCTCCTATGAGGAAAAACGCTGAAGAGAAGGTACCTTCGGGTCCAACGGATGAAGCCCAGGTGAAGGTAGAGCTACCAGCAAGATCAGTTTAGAAAAACGCAGCAACCATGGCTACAAATCTGAAAACGCAGAGGTAAAAGGGGCTGTAGAATGGGCAAATTGTGGAAATGCAGAAGAAATAGGTACACCCAAGCCTCAGATAAACAAATCGGCATCAGAAAACCTGTAGGAGAAAAAACGCAGCATGTAGGCTGCTGCTGTCCTGCACAAAATAGGCGGCCAGCACTACAGGGGGGGTAGATGCTACTGAATACCAAAGACTTGCTGCAAAACTGCTGTAGACAACACATGTAGAAAAACGCAGCATTGCAAGGTGCTGCTGCCCTGAATAACAGAGTAGAAAACAGGTGAATCTCAGCGATCAAAACCTGTAAAGGATGACCAATAGCTGCAATGGAGAAGACGCTTGGAAGAGGCAGGCGACCAGTAGCAATTTTGAGAAAAAAAAATGCAGATCTGTCTATTTGCAAAGAAACACAGAAACGGAGGAGGTAGAGGAGTGCAGCGGAACAAGGGAAAGTGGAAACACAAGACAGAGAGAGAGAGAGAGATGGAGAGGGAACACAGGTGAGAACTTGCTCTCAATATCATCATCCAAAGGAATACATGTCCCGAGCAAGAGGGGAGAAAACCTTGTATGTGAGGGAATGCAACAAACAATGTTAAGCAAGCAGTGAAGAATGAGGGAGGCAAGCTAGCTATATATATGCCCATATGAAGGCAGCCGACTAGGGAAAAAGGTCCTCCACGACTAGGGAAAAAAGCCCAAGACTCCATAAGATGGGGAATAATATGGGAAAACCGATGTGAGGGGTGACCAGCCCCTCTAGCTAACATGGTTAGCCCCAGAGGCTAAAATAGCACAGCAAACATGAAGCCAGCAACAAGGAGATGATGTCTAACAGTGCTCTTTCGGGAGGTGCATGGGCTTGATAAATGACTCTTCTGCTGAAATTTCAGATTTTCACACATAAAAATTGTTCTATTTGAAGACAATGGATAGCTCCATGCATGCATCTAGGGTTATGGGCATAACTAGAAGGGTTTAGAGCGTGTCTCACAAGTGTTTGGCTTGGTCAAATGCCTTGGTGAGTGTAAAACCCTCTAAAGCCATGTTGTCCTTAAGTCTTGTGTGAAGCTGGACTCTTCCCTTGCCTTGGGTTGGGCAGAGGTATTGTTTTCTTTGGCTTCATTCATGAAACTGGAGTCTGATGCGTGGCTCCCACTATCTTGTACCTTGTATCACTCTTTTGGAATATAGTTATTCCGGGGGGGGGGGGGGGGTGCTGTTCTAGTCCTAGTGTGGAGTACCACGTCGTTTATGTGTTGAGAGTGAGTGTTGATTTGTTGTCTAAAGTTATTCTCATTAATGGTTATTTAACCACAAGATTAGGGCTAATTAATCCACCTCATTGCATTGGTATCAGAGCCAAGGTTTCCTTCCCATTGTGGTGGAAGAAGTCCTCTCTTGTGTTAAATTTCTATTAGTGGGGTTAATTGAGGCCGACTAGCCGCTCTTCTTCCCACATAAGTGCATCACGGAGGTGCATAAGCTGGTTCATAAACCAATGGGGCCTTAACAAATTGTGAGCAACAAAGAGCAAGAGATAGAGGGTCTTAGAAGGCAGCTTGAAGAGTAGGAGATTCTTCTCAAGCAAACAAAAGAAGATTCAAAGATGGAAAAGCTCTCCTAGGGTAAGCAAACCATCTCTCAAACTAAGCGTAATCAAGATTTTTCTATATATGGCCAAGAACGTTAGAGGCAACCCACATGAGCGTGCCATTGCCTACCTCATTATGAGGGGGGATGTAGTGCAAAATGCAGAAGGGGACCTCACCTTGGTCAAGGCATCTAATGACATCATAAATGATTGGGAGATCTTCGGCCAAAAGGAGCATGAAAAGGGGGAGTCCTACCATACCAACTTTTGGAAGATCTACCTCAAAGTGTTTCCCTTCCTTGCCATCACTGAAGCCGAGAAGAAGAGAGTTTGAAGGGGGACTCCAACCGATCATCAAAGATGTCTTGAAACTCTACCCCCGCTCCAGTTTCCAAGAGGACGTCAATTCCGCTTCGGCCATTGAGAAGGTGCATGTGACACACCTTACTGAGAAGATCCATGCCATCATGGGATAGGACAAGCAAAGAGTTGCTCCCCCTATGCATAAGGTGGTACACCAACAAAAGAGAGATTTCCATGATGCCAAAGAGCCTAAGAAGGCTGATGTTATGGGTTCTAAGAAGCCCACCTTCAAAGCAAGACAAGAAGGACAAGTTTGGGCTTTCAAAGGAGCAAAAACTAGAGTATATGAAAGAGAGAAAATGATTTAAATGTGGAAGTAAAGACCATCTCCTCAGCGCCTCCACAGAATGGCGAAAACAATAAAATTCTCAACCTCAAGCCAACACAGTGCTAGATGTACTTGGGAGGATATCCCATGAGCCTCATGATAGGCAAGCATGTAAGGCTTGGGGGCAACTCAAAGACCAACCCGCCCTCAATCTATTTGATGATGTGTCTACCGACAACTTCATATCCACTCACATGGCTGCTGCCTTGGGCCTTGAGATGAGTGATATGGGAGTTGGGATTGATGCCTAAAAATCGGGGTTTTTTGAAATTCATGCTTGATTGCATAATTCAAGTCAAACAAGACAATTTCATGCATACAATTGCAAAATTTTTGCTTACTGCAGAGATTAAAGTTTCAAGCTTTGCAGAAATTTGGGCTTTTCAAAAATTTGTGCTTAATTGCACAATTGCAGCTATAGGGTACATAGAGATTTGGGGCTTTTTGCATTTGTGTGCAATTGGCACATCATTCAGCTCTCTGGTGCACAAATTTTGGGGCTTTCCATTCTATAGGCCTTGATTGGATGTTTATGCACTGACTGTGCAGAGATTTGCATTGCTTGTGTTGTCAAGACACTCCAAACATTTACTACAACCTTGTATTGAGGCAAAAAGTTTGCTTAGGAATCTGTGATTACTTGGCATAGCACTCCGGTGCATTGGGTTTTTGCCTGCAGGTTCTTTTTATAGCATACTTGGTTGTGAGTGTTGGCATATCTCTTGGCAAAGAGATTTCCGCATTATGACTGGGAATATAACCGATATATTCGGGGTTTTGGTCCAAGAGGGCAAGTTGGATGGTAGTTACTACTCCCTCTCGAGTTTCATGGTCCAAAACGGTAAACCTTCTTGTTGTCAAAGGGTTATGGGGTTATGTACTAGGTGAAGATGTACGCCTTGCAGACATAGCACCCAACACACCTGGCTATGGTGCTCAGCAAGCTGCAATACCTACTCCTCCCTCACAGTAGCAGAAGAGATGGGATACTTGTGATGCCCAAGCGATGGCTTTGATAGCGATCGATCATACCGCATATCAGGTCTCGCAGGATCTCACGGCAAGCTTGGGATGTACGTGAAACCATGTATTAGGTAAACAAGGCTGCTCATCTTACGAAGATCCAGGATCTTCAGGAGCAATTTCTCAGGAGCTAGTTTCTAGGACACTATCATCACTGCTGGAAACAAACTTGAACTTCCACACATCACTCACTCTATCTATGCAGGGGAACCGGGAACCAATCTTGTTTGAAGAGTTGGTTGGTTTGTTTCTACAAGAGGAGCATAATCGGAAGAACAAATCTTATGATGGGGCTTTTGTTACCCAAGACAAGGGCAAAGGAAAAGCCAAAAGTACTTTTCAGCCAAAGGCTGATTTGGGATAGCCTTCACAAAAGGCTAAAAATGATGCAGGCAAACCCAAGAAAAAGGGCAAATGTCACTACTGCAAAAAGCCGGGTCACTATTTAAATGAGTGCAAAAAACGGCTTGCAAAGGAGAAGTAAAGGGAAAGCGGCATGGCTATAGATTCTTCTTCATCACCTCCAGTGAAAGATGATGCGTCAGTAAAGCTTGTGGAGGATGAGTGGACTTTTCTCACTTGCAGCTATGATGCATCAGCAGAGCATATGTCTCTCAGTGTCAATGAAAGACACGACACATGGTACTGTGACAGTGGTGCTTCTAAACACATTACCTCACAGAGGAATTTGTTTAAGAAGCTTATGGTTGCCCTTAAAGGCAAAGGCGTAACATGTGTAAACAATTCTTTTTATCCAGTTCAGGGTGTTGGTGAGGTGATTATCACAACAACAGATGGTGCAAACTTATGTCTTCCAGATGTATTGTATGTGCCTGGGATTAAGAAGAACTTGCTATCCGTCTCCTCTTTTGCCTAAAAGAGGATATGGAGTGAACTTTGAGGATGATAGATGTACAATCAAAGACCGTGAAGGTGGCTATGCATTAGTCACATCTGGCACATTGTACCATGGGTTATATCAGCTTAACATGTAGTCACCACTCTTACACCTGCCATGCAAGAGGCAGAATTGTTGCATGCTAGGTTTGGGCCTGTGAATTATGGCAGTTTGATGCTATTGCAAAGGCAACAAATGGTGCAGGACATGCCTCATAGAACTGCCACCAAAGCATGTATGTGAAGGGTGCATATTGGGTAAGATGCACAGAAATGCATTCCCAGAAGATGGATCAACAAGGGCTGTCCGGAAATTACATCTTGTGCATAGTGATGTGTGTGGTCCTATGTGCACACCATCTATTGGAAAACATGTATACTTTGTAACCTTTATCGATGACTATGAGATTTGCTTGGGTGTATCCCTTGAAAGCAAAATCTGATGTATTTGCATGTTTTCAGCATTTTGTGGCACAAGCTGAAAATCAAAGAGGTTACAAAGTGCAGATGCTCCATACAGATCGAGGGGGGGAATACATGTCCATTGCTTTCAAATCTTTTATGGCAGAAAAGGGCATAAAGCATCAATGCATGATGCCATATTCTTCTTAGCAGAATTGTGTTATTGAGAGAAAGAACATGTCATTGATGGAAATGGCTAGATGCATGGTTAAAG
This sequence comes from Cibotium barometz, assembly GCF_041138505.1. Lineage (NCBI taxonomy): Eukaryota > Viridiplantae > Streptophyta > Polypodiopsida > Cyatheales > Cibotiaceae > Cibotium > Cibotium barometz. Next base: position 16,579,789 of record NC_141050.1, read on the forward strand.
GCAAAGGCTTGCCTCACAAATTCTGGATGGTGGCAATCATGTGTGCTACACGTGTTGAATAGATGCCCTACCAAAGCATTGAAAACCATAATGCCATATGAGGCCCGGCTCGAGAGGAAACCTAAAGTTGATCACTTTAGAGTTTTTGGATGTATTGCTTATGCACATGTACCTCAGCAATTGCAAGGTAAGCTTGATGACAAAGCCACTAAGTGCATATTTGTAGGTTACAGTAGTGGCAATAAAGGCTACCGTCTCTTTAATCCTTCCACACAAAGGATTTTGGATAGCAGAGACGTGTTTGCTGAAATTCAGACCAGCCATTGGCTGAATTTTTAGGATAGCCACCTTCAGGCCCACATAACATGTTTGAAGGAATTCTCCCGTTGGGAATTGATGGCACAACAGATCAGCCATCAACTTTGCCTAATAGGCAGCAGCTTGGTGCTCAAAATCAGCCCATAAATGAGCTCATTACACCTCAAAATGTAGAGGAAGTAGTGGAGCAAGAGCGGACAGCAATAGAAGAGGCTAGAGTTGTGCCTCGTTGGCTGCTCCGTACCTTACAGGAGAGCAAGATTTCAGCTCCACGTGGTAGCAAGACACGGGCTGGTTCATGTAATGCAAGAGAACATGCAGATGTTGTCAGAATGCACAGCGGAAATGAAGACAACTGCTGTAGAGAGCAATACACAGATGCAAGAGAGAGAGAAGCTAGTGTAACTCTGCTATATACACCAAAGAAATCCCAGAATATACAATGAACAGTGTGGGGGGGCAAGGGGCCATTTTATATGGCCCCAGGCTGCTGGTCGTCGGCCAGCACAAAACAGGCCGACAACAGCCCACGACCTGGCAGCCCACGACCTGCTCCAGCCCAGTCGGCTAGCAAATGGGCAGTTGGCCAGCATATCTTCAGTCGGCCAGGGTAGCAGATCAAGTCGGGTAGCAGTGTCCAGTCGGCTAGCATCTGATACAGCTGACAGGCACAAAACAGCCTCCCACACCAAGCAAAAAATGGGAAAAATACATGGAAGTGAGGAAAAATGGGGACACACCAAAACTTGGTGGGCACACCCACAACAGAGGCCCTGACATAGTGTACAGACAGGAGATGACTGCTAACATCTCCTCTGTTGTGGGCACACCCACAACAGAGGCCCTGACATAGTGTACAGACAGGAGATGACTGCTAACATCTCCTCTTAGCTCCTGGATGTGGAACCAACCCCAGTGAGCTGGAGTGCCGCCGGAGCATAGCCTGAGGTAGAGACTTCGTTAAGAGGTTCGCCGCTTGGTTCGAGCATGGAAGACTGGGTTCCGAGCAATAGCGATACAGCTCTGGTTATCGCACTGGATGACCGTGGGCTCCTTCTGTGGAAACCCAATCTCGCCAAGCAACCTCTGTAGCCACACAACCTCGCAAGCAGCACCAATAGCAGCCCGGTACTCTGCCTTTGTTGATGACAAGGCAATAGTCGGCTGCCTCTTGCTACTCCATGAAACCGCTCCTAAGCCAAGGGAAAAATTGTAGCCTGATGTGGATCTCCTCGTGTCAGGATCTCCTCCCCAATCTGAGTCACTCCAACCTTGGAGTCGAACTTGTTCCTTCGTGTCACCTCCAGCGGTGTAGAAGAGTCCAAGATCCTTTGTACTCTGCAGATACCGCAAGATCTACAATCCTGCATCCCAATGAGACTTCAACGGTGTCTGCATGAATGAGCTCAACAGCCCCACAGGAAAGCTCAAGTCCAATCTGGTGTTTAGCAACCAGATCAATGAACCAACTAGCTTTCGGTACAGAGAGGCATCAACTGGCTCACAAGGATCATTCACTGTAAGCTTTGTGTTTGGGTCCATCGGCGACGTGATAGGCTTGGAGTTCTCCATCCCAAAGGCCTCAAGCAACTCATGAACATACCGCTGCTGAGAGACAAAGAACCCCCTCCTGGGTCTGCCAGATCTCCAATCCCAAGAAGAAGTGGAGTAAGCCTAAATCGGTCATCTCAAACTCCTTTGACAAGGCAGCCTTCGTCACTGCAATGTGCTCCATATGACCGTCGGTGAGAATGAGGTCATCCACATAAAGGATGATCAACGTGACCATGGCGCATTCCCGAAAGAGATATAGGTTGGGATTTGCAACCGATCTCTGAAATCCAGTCCATAGAAAGAAGGAATCAATCTTCTGATTCCAAGCCCTGGGAGCTTGCTTAAGACCATACAAGGCCTTCCGCAACGTGTAAACCATCCCCTTTGATCCTGGAACCTCAAAGCCTGGAGGCTGCTCAACATACACCTCCTCCTGCAAGTCACCATTAAGGAACGTAGATTTAACATCCATCTGATATATGGGCCACCACTGAGAAGAAGCAAGGGTAAGAACGGTCCGAATCGTGGTCATCCTCGCTGTCAGTGCAAAGGTATCCTCATAGTCGATGCCAGGCCGTTGAGCATAACCCTTAGCCACAAGTCTGGCTTTGTGTTTGTCCACCGACCCATCAGACGTATACTTGGTCTTAAAGACCCACTTGACACCAATGACAAACCGTTTTGACGGCCTTGGTACCAACTCCCAAGTGTTATTCTTCTCAATGGCATCCAGTTCCACCTGCATGGTTTTCCTCCAAGTATCCTTTGCAAGGGCTTCCTTGACGGAAGTGGGCTCTTTGTCCCGCATGATACGAGACATCAAATCATAGTTTAAACTTTACGTGTAGAAGCTCTGTTTAATGACTTTTATCACAAACTCTGTGCGATCTTCGAGATCCGTCCTCTGTGGTCCATTAGGAGGGAAGCTCCGTGACACTTGACTCCTGAAGGGTGTCCACCAACCACCTCGGTACTCGAACAAAACGCGGAGCCTCCTGCTGCTACGGGGGCTCATCGCCAGCTACGGGCTCAATCTCCTCAACTGACTGAGGCTGTCCAGCTCGAACAATAGATTGGGAATCATCATCAGAATCTTCTGGGTCTCCAAGAAGTGGCAGCTCATCAACAGTGGAAACCGGAACATGCTCATCAAAGACCACATCCTTGCTGAGCCTCGTTCCTCTCTGGATCATACAACCTGTATCCCTTGGAAAGAGAGTTATAACCCACAAAGACAAGCTTTTGGGACTTTGAGTCAAGCTTCCCCCTCTGCTTCTTCGGAATGTGAACATATGCATTGCTGCCAAACACACGGAAATGGGAGACATCAGGTTTCCAGCCAAAATATGCCTCAAAGGGAGTCATGTTCGGTACTGAAGTCGTCGAAGAACGGTTGAAGATATGGACAGCCATAGCCACAGCCTCTCCCCAAAGTGGACGAGGAAGTTCACGATGCTCCAGCATCGTCCTCGCCATCTCCACCACAGTCTTGTTCTTAAGTTCAACTACTCCATTCTCTGACGGCGAACCTGTATTGGCCAGCTCCCGCTTGATGCCATGTTCCGCACAAAATCTCAGGAAAGCATTGGAAGAAAATTCTCCTCCTTTGTTAGCCCGAAGAGTGTTCACCTGCAAGCTAGACTCTTTCTCCACCATCACATGCCACTCCTTGAACCGAGCAAAAGCTTGGTCCTTCTGTGAAAGAAAATAAACCCATGTGAATCTGGAACAATCATCAACAAGCAGCATAAAGTACAAAGGACCTCCCAAGGAAGTAGTCTACATAGGCCCACACAAGTCAGTGTGTACCAACTCCAAAGGTTTGAAAGCCGGCCTGGAAGCCTGCTTCGGAAAAGATTCCCTGTGCTCCTTACCACACGAATGCAAGAACTACAGCGTCCCTACCTGCTGCCAACATCTGGCAAGCCAACCACCATCTGGTCCCGGAAAGCTCACCGTAGCGCATCCACATTCAAGTGGCCAAACTGAAAGTGCCACAAATCACCAATTTGAGAACCTGTCAAAGAGGAGAGTGCGGAGAGTTTGTATATACCATTCTCCACGCCACCTTCCCAAACAACTTGGCTAGTCTCGCGGTCTCGTAGAGCAACAAAATGTTCCTCAAACTCCACCCGAAAGCCAGTCTTGCACACCTCATGCACTGACAACAGATGAAAACCAAGTGCTGGGACGTAAAGAACACGAGAGGAATGCTTCTCCCCTCTGCCATAAGGAATGATCTCCATCCGGCCCTCACTGTGTATCAATACGGTGGAATTGTCGCCAATAAAAATGCGACCTGATTGCCGTTTAGATCCAGAAAGAAGTCACGAGAAGGAGTCATGTGCTTGGAAGCACCACTATCAAGAATCCATTCTCGAGTATCCTTTGCGGTGAAGCCAACTACCTCCTCGCTCGAAGAAGATGAAGCATCCGTGTCCAACATCTCCAAGTACACAAAGGCTGGAGTCTTTGCAGCTGAAGCTAAAGAATCAACACTCTTCCCAGTCCGCTTGGGACACTTCCTCCAATAGTGGCCTTTCTCGCCACAATCATTACAGGTCCTCTCGGCCTTCAGTTTCTCTCGGTCTGAGTCGGAGTTTCTTCTCAAAAGACTTCTCCAATGAAGCCTTCCCTTTGCCCTTGTTGTTATTACGGCCTTTCGACCGTTGGCCAGTGCCTCAGAACCTCTGCCTTGTGGAGGGTTCGTGAATCGCTCTTCTTGGTCCAAGACCATGGGCCCAAGCTCCTCCCATGTGATGGTGCTGAGCTTGCCACTAGTGATCAATGAAGAGTAAAAGGCTGGTACTGAGAGGGCAAATGTGACAGCAACGTTATGACCATATCCTCTGATGATATCTCTTTCCCTGCCTGGAGAACTTCCTACTGAAGAGCCTGCAGCTTGTTGTTTTGCTCCCGCATCGTCGACGACTTTGTAGGATTCATGACCCGCATCTGAACTTCCAAGGAGATTCTCTTCATGGGTGATACCCTGTTGAGAGAAGCCAAATGTTGCCAAATACCTCCGGCCAGCGTCATATGCTTTATATGATTGATCACCTATGGTGTGCAATTGAGAAAGATGAAAGAACGGACTCTGGCATTGACACGATCCCAGAAGTGTGCCTGTGCCTCCCGTTCCTTCTGAATAGAGGGTAACTCCCCCTCCTCTAACTTCGGCCGTGGAACCCCAACAACAATGAAATCAGCCAAGTCATAAGACTCCAAAATAGATTCCATCATTACCTTCCATATGCCGTAGTTGGTCCTGTCCAACTGGCGGTCCATCGGGAACGTGGGGAGTGTCGGGATCTTCACGTGCTTCTTAGCCATCTCAAGCAAATCTTCCATCTCAAGGGTTCACAAGGTCTTGTGAAGGGAGGGTGGGTGGGGAAAAAAGAAGAAGAGGAGGCTGCAAATAGAATGCAAGGTGGCTGTCCAACGGTGATGGCCGCCTTCTACCCAATCTCCAAGTCCAGTACAGCCCAAAAACAGTCTCCAATCAGCACCTAAATCAACAAACCCTTGACGTCCCACTGTCTCCAAGCTTCAAGCCACCTAGGGCTCTGATACCATGTCAGAATGCATAGCGGAAATGAAGACAACTGCTGTAGAGAGCAATACATAGATGCAAGAGAGAGAGAAGCTGGTGTAACTCTGCTATATACACCCAAGAAATCCCGGAATATACAATGAACAGTGTGGGGGGCAAGGGGCCATTTTATATGGCCCAGGCTGTTGGTCGGCCAGCACAAAACAGATCGATAGCAGCCCACGACCTGCTCCAGCCTAGTCAGCCAGTAAATGGGCAGTCGGCCAGGGCAGCAGATCAAGTCAGGTAGCAGTGTCCAGTCGGCCAGCATCTGATACAGCCGACAGGAACAAAACAGCCTCCCACACCAAGCAAAAAATGGGAAAATTACATGGAAGTGAGGAAAAATGGGGACACACCAAAAGTGGGCAGGCACAGCCACAACAGAGGCCCTGACATAGTGTACAGACAGGAGATGACTGCTAACAGATGTTGCTTGCACGAATACAGTTTGTGATGTAGACGCGCTAGATTCTTTTGAAGAGGCTCATGAGGATGAGCATTGGGTAAAAGCCATGTAAAATGACATGGATTCTATCCACAAAAAACACATGGGATTTGGTAGACTTGCCTGCTAGCAAGAAGTCATTTGGCACAAAGTGGGTATACAAGTTGAAAAGAAAGTCTGATAGTACCATTGACAAGTACAAGGCCAAGCTTGTGGCCAAATGGTATGTCCAGAAAAAGGGCATTGATTATGATGAGACTTTCGCACCTACTTCTCGTATGGCCACAGTTAGATGTGTTATTGCATTGGCTGCCCTTCATGGATGTAAAGTACATCAGTTGGACATAAAATTAGCTTTTCTCAATGGGGATTTGCAAGAAGAAGTTTATGTAAATCAACCCATTGTTTTTGTGATGCATGGTCATGAAAGCAAAGTATGCAAACTTCGAAAAACACTTTATGGTCTCAAGCATGCTCCCTAAGCTTGGTATGAGAAGATACATACTTATTTGACCAGCCAGGGTTTTTGCAATAGTCCAACAGAGAGCACCCTCTATGTGAAAGAGGATCACTCTTTACATGGACGGCATGTTGCTAATTGGGAATGATTTGGAGAAAATTTCAGCATTCAAAGCTGAATTGCAAACCTCATTTGAGATGACAAATTTGGGATTGTTGCATTATCATTTGGGGATACAATTTGTGCAGACAGATGTTTGGATTTATGTACAACAATCAAAGTACATTCAAAAGCTAGTGCATAAATTTGGATTTCAAGATTGTGAGCCCATCTCTAGTCCGATGGAGCCAGGGCTCAAATTGAGCATGTATGATGTTGGAGAGTCTTTTGATATGAGTGTTTATAGCCAAGCAGTGGGTTGCGTCATATACTTATGGAACACACGCCCGGATATTCAGTTTGGGATTTCCCATTGAAGAAAATTTATGCACAGCCCAGGTACAAAGCATTGGCAAGCAGTGAAGCGGATCTTCCGCTATCTTCAGGGCTCCCTGGATCTTGCTTTGGTATATCCTAGGGGGCAACTTGTAGTTACATGCTTACAGTGATTCAGACTGGGCTGGTCACTATGATACACGGCAAGCCACTAGTGGGAATTGTTTCTTTTTGGGACATTCATGCATATCATGGTTGAGGAAAAAGCAACCCATTGTTGCCACATCTACTTGTGAGGTTGAGTACAGGGTAGCCTTTGCAGGCACAGTAGATTGTGTATGGCCGGTCTTTCTGAGTGTCAACAGACACCCACTACCATAGTCATTGACAGTCAGAGTGCTATAGCCGTGGCATGAAACCCAGTGTTTCATGCACGTATTTGGTGTGAAAGGACACCTTCTACTCTAGTTGTATTATGGTATTATGGAGTTGACCTTCTAGCTCCACACATTCGAATGCAATCTATTCTTTGCATCTCTCATCATCTTGTGTGTACTTGCTTCTCTGTGTGAGTGTGCTGCTGTGCCAAACCCTAATTCAGTTCGTGCAGCTCCCCTCGTGGGCCAACATCAATCTCCTAGTTGTTGGGGTAAAGGCGTTATGCCCACCCTTATAGTGTGTACAAGCCCATAAGTTATAGTACATAGTACACTTAGTACTTTTAATGTACTAAGTGCACTATGTGTACTAGTGCAATATACATGTGTGATAGGGGAGTCACACACTCATGCTTTTGATGAGTTGACTTATCCCCACAACTCTCTCTCTCTCTCCCTTGCTTCTCTGTGTATGTCTCCCATGAATGAACTCTAAACCCTAATTCAGGTTCCTTCTCCCATCAACTGGTATCAGAGCATAGGTTCCCTCCCTCTTGCACCTTCATGATGGCTGCACCATGCTCATATTCTACTGCACCTGTTTTGCTTGCCCTAATCTGATTTGTGAGCTGCTCCGTCATTCAATTGCTGATTTCTGTGAGCCCTCCATAGAGCTGGTCGTTTTGCTGGTCGCATGTGTATGCACAGCTGCTGGTCGTTTTGCTGGTCACCAATAACTGGTCGTTTATGCTGGTCGCCTTGCCCTGTTCACGTCGCCTGCAGCCCATAAGGCAGCCACGTGGACTGCCACGCTGCCATTAGGCAGCCACGTGGGCTGCCACGCTGCCAGTAGGCAGCCACGCTGCCCAACTAGGCAGCGCAGGGGCTGCCCAGCAGCAGCAGCAGCAGCAGCAGCCACACGGGCTGCACAGGAGCCCTACGGGACAGCAAATCAGCACGTACGCAATCAGCCAGAGCATCCCGTATCTGCCCAGGTCGTGCGTAACCAGCCAAGCGCCTTCTGTCATACAAACACGTGTCAGCACAGCCAGTACAGCAGGAAAGAGGCAGCCCGACTTCTTTTTTTTTGGAAGAGACTCGTGGTGCAGCAGCAACAGAACAGTGCCCCCCCTTTTCACCTGCAAGGATCAGAAATCAACACACACAGGAAGCATCAACAATCAACAAATCTTGCAACTGCAACAGCATCAATTGCCCTTTTTCAAATTCAGCCCGAAAATCAAAAAAATCAGAGGTATTTTGCTTCAATTTTGGGAATTTTTTATCAATTCAATTAATTGAGCAGGATACAGGTACCCAATTGCTCAATTTTGAGCAAAATTCGCAAAATCGGGTGACATTGGTCACAATCAGGATTAATTTGCAGGAAATTGGATGTTGAAATTTGGGGCTTTTGATGTAATTGTGCAATTAAGCATTCATACATGCTGTATGATGTGAGAAATCGCACATTTGGGCAAAATTGCAACAAACTGCAGTGCAAATCAAGGGGCTTTTGTGCCGATTGGATCGATTTGCATGCAGGCAATACCATTTGATGCTGTGGATAATGTGTTGATGCCTGTGAAGCACTCAATGTGCCTGTGAATCAAGGGGCTTTCATGTATTTGATGTATATGTGGCCAGGGGGAAGCATTGTGAACACTCTGGATGCCTTCATGTGCGTCAATGTACCATGTATGATCAGAAATTGATCTTAAATCAAAGGGCTTTTCGGCAAAGCAGCAGGCAAGACATTTATGCCTTGAATCCTCAAAAATCAGCTTGCAGTCAAGGGGCTTTTGCCCAATTTCTGTTCGGGACTGTTTTATGCAGTGTTCGAGACTGTAAAAGTCTGATTTTTACTCATTTGGACAGCCAGGAGAGCATTTATTGCTATTGTACCTGCTGGTACAGATTTGGCACAGCTTTGTGCATGTTTTGGCATGGCTGTACACTGTTTTGAGTGATCAAAAGGTTCAAATTCAGCTGCTGAAATTGCCGGTACAGGTTTGGTACATCATTGGTGAGCACTTGGTACTGCTGTACAGTACTTTGGAGAGGCAAAAGAGCACATTTAAGGTGCTGTCCAAAATCTGCAGCAACCAGATTTTGGTGTTTTCATCACAAAAAGTGGGAGAAAAGTTGCATTCTTGCTTCCGCAGTGGGAGATAAAGCTTGGGAGAACATTTGTGAGCACTTTGTGTGCTTTGGGTGCAGTGTTTGCACATCTTGGGTGCAGTGTTTGCACATTTGCAGGGAGTCAGGCATTAAAGGTTGCATTTTGCTATGGCAACCACAGGCGAGAGCTCTTCATTGCTTCACATCAAGAAGCTTGAAGGCTCGCAGAACTATGATATTTGGCAAACCCAGTGCTACAATGTGTTGCTTCAGAAAAAGCAGCACAAGCCTATCAAAGAAAGGGGTGTGATGCCCGCTTCTCTTACAGCTGAAGAGTGGGAAGATATGGATGAGCTGGCAAGATCTACTATCATGTTGTCTGTGTCAGACTCATTACTTTTCAGCATTCGTGAAGAGAAGACAGCTTGGGGAATGTGGCAGAGATTGCAGGACTTGTATGCCCAACAAAGTGCCTCAAGCAAAGTGTATTGGTTGAAGAAACTCATAGGTCTTCAGATGAAGGAAGGGGCTTCTATGACAGCCCATCTCAATGAGTTTAATGGGATTGTCAGCCAAGTCATTAATCAAAAGTTGGCAATGGACGATGAGTTCAAAGCCACTTTTTTGTTATGCACTTTGCCAGAGAGTTGGGACACATTCAGGACAGCCACTAGCAATTCGCATGCTATGCTGTCATATGCAGATGTTGAGGGTGCTCTTCTTCAAGAAGAGATGAACAGGAAAAACAACTCTGTGGGAAAGTCCAATGCAATGAATGCACGTGGGAGATCCCAGCAAAGGGGGAAAAGCCAAGAAAGGGGAAGGAGCAAGTCTCGCTCCAAAAAGGATTTGGAATGCCATTATTGTGGCAAGAAGGGACACATCAAAAAACAATGCTACAAATGGAAAAATGATCAGAAAGAAAAGGGAAAAGGCAAAGACAAAGACAAGGATGAAGCCAAAGATGTAAAGCCGAAGGGCAAAAGTGGAGTCAAGATTGAAGAAATCAATGTGTCACATGCAGGTGGCAGTGAGGATGAGGTCCTCTTTACGTCTTCACTTGATGCCCATTCACTTCTTACAGGTGGTCATGGTATGCACTCATGGATCATTGATTCAGGTGCCTCCTTTCATGTCACAGGTTGCAGAGACTTGTTTGTCAGGTACACTGCTGGCAATGAAGGAGTGGTTTATTTGGGTGATAACCATGCATGCAAAATTCTTGGCAGAGGTGATGTGAGGCTTGTATTTTCAGATGGCTCACAGCTTATGCTCCATGATGTCAGGCATGTTCCTGAGATCAAGAAGAATCTGCTTTCTACTGGACAGCTTGATGATGCTGATTATGTTACCACATTTGGTAGTGGAAAGTGGAAGATTAGTAAGGGCTCACTGGTTGTTGCCAGAGGCTCTAAGGTGGACACTCTTTACTTTATGCATGCAGGTGTTTGTCACCATGCTAATGTAAATGCAACCGAGCTGCCGGAAATTTCTATGTGGCATAGCCGGTTGGGACACATGAGTGTCAAAGGAATGGAGCAATTGTCTCGTTTGGGTTACTTGCCTTCTCTAAAGTTTTCAAGTTTTCAATTTTGTGAGCATTGTATATATGGTAGGCAACTACAGTGCCCCCACAAGAAAGCTCTTGGACAGAAAGATGCTCAGTTAGAGCTTGTGCATACAGATGTATGTGAGATGCCTCAGCTTTCTTTGGGAGGGGCAAAATATTTTGTGTCTTTTATTGATGATGCCACACGTAAGGTGTGGGTCTATCCTCTTCGTTTGAAGAGTGATACATTCTCAGTGTTTGAGAAGTTTGTTGCTCTTGTTGAGAATCAAACTGGCAAAACACTGAAGGCTTTGCGTTCCGACAATGGTGGAGAGTACATGTCCAAACAGTTTCAGGACTTTTGTGATGCTAAAGGCATCAAGAGGGAGCTCTCTACTCCTTATGATCCTCCACAAAACGGGACAGCAGAGAGGATGAACAGGACCATTCAGGAGAAGGTCCGTTCTATGTTGTCACATGCTGCATTACCTCATGGTTTTTGGGCTGAAGCTGTTATGACAGCCGTTCACCTTATAAACAGGTCACCTAACACGAGGCTTGGTGGGAAAGTGCCAGAAGAAGTATGGACAAGGAAGCCTCCGTCATACAAGCACTTGAGAGTGTTTGGTTGCGTTGCGTACGTGCACATACGCAGGGAAATGCGCACCAAACTTGATCCTAAGTCTCACAAATGCATATTCCTAGGATATGGTGACAGAGGTGAAATGGGGTATAGACTTTGGGATCCCATGAATAGAAAGATCATACGCAGCAATGATGTCATTTTTGATGAAACATGCATGTATAAGGAGCCTGCAAAGCAACAGGAGCCTGGCAGAGTCATCTTTGATGATGATGGACATCATGGACAACAGCAAAGGGCTGTAAATCAGCCATTACAGCAGGAAAACCAGCCCTTAAATGGTGCTGAAAATGGTCCAAATGGACAGCCAGACATGGCAGAAGATATCCCTATGGATATACCACAGTTGGAGGATATACCGGGCATGATTTTTCAGCCTTATGGCATGGAACAGGAGCCACCAATGGGTGATATGCAGGCTGGACAGCAACCTGCAAATGATGGTCATTGGGTACGGAGGTCCACTAGACCCTCCAGAGTCCCTGACAGGTTTGTTCCAGGGGTTGACTATTTGATGCTTACTGACTGTGGGGAGCCCTCATGTTACAAAGAGGCTTTACAGAGGGCAGACAAGGCTCTATGGGAGCGTGCCATGAAGTCAGAGATGGATTCTCTGCATAAAAATGGAACTTGGAAGTTGGTGCCTTTGCCTGCAGGCAAGAAGGTTTTGCCATGCAAGTGGGTTTACAGGCTCAAAGTTGCACCAAATGCAAAGCCAAGATACAAAGCCAGATTAGTGGCTAAGGGCTTCAAGCAGGAATATGGTGTGGACTTTGATGAGATCTTCTCTCCAGTGGTCAAAATGACCACACTTAGAGCTGTGTTGGCTTTGGTTGCGCATGATGATCTGGACTTGATTCAGATGGATGTGAAGACTGCTTTTCTTCACGGTGATCTCCATGAGGAGATATATATGCAGCAGCCAGAGGGTTATGCAGTGAGTGGAAAGGAGAAGCTTGTATGCAAGCTGAAAAAGAGTCTTTATGGGCTCAAACAGGCACCACGAGAATGGTATCATAAATTTGATACATTCATGAAATCACAGAAACTCAGGAGAAGTGACATAGATCACTGCTTGTACACCAAGAAAGCTTTGGATGGCAGTCTCTTGATTCTCATTTTGTATGTTGATGATATGTTGATTGCCGGGAAATCTCGTAAAGAGATGGATGCCTTGAAGAAGAGGCTGCATGAAACCTTTGATATGAAGGATTTGGGTGATGCTAATCACATCTTGGGTATGCGGATACTTCGGGACAGAAATCAGCATGTGTTGTATTTGTCTCAGAAGGAATACATTGGCAAAGTCTTGCAGAGGTTCAATATGGACGGGGGGAAGAAAGCTAGTACTCCTTTGCCTCCATATGTGAAACTCAGTGCTATGGACAGCCCACAGTCGGATAGAGACAGGGCTGATATGGCCAAGATTCCGTATGCTTCAGCTTGTGGCAGTCTCATGTATGCCATGGTTGCTACTAGGCCGGACATTGCATTTGCAGTGGGAGTGGTTTCTAGATACATGGCCAACCCTGGCAAGAAGCATTGGGAAGCAGTGAAAGGTGTCATGAGATACCTGAAGGGCACACAGGATTTGTGCATTTGCTTTGGCAAACAGGATGCATTAGTGCATGGTTACACGGATTCGGATTATGCCGGTCATCCAGATAACCGGAAGTCTACTACCGGTTATGTGTTTACATTCACAGGAGGTGCTGTGTCATGGATATCCAGGATGCAGAAGTGCACTGCCTTATCTACTACAGAGGCCGAGTATATTGCAGCCACAGAGGCTTGCAAGGAGGCATTATGGCTATCTCGGTTAGTGGTTGATTTGGGATATACAGGGGATATTCCATTGTTGCATTGTGACAGTCAGAGTGCCATCCAGTTGGCAAAGAACCCTGTCTTTCATGCAAAGACGAAGCATGTGGATGTGAAGTATCACTTCATCAGAGAGGTGATAGAGAACAAGCAAATTCAGCTTGTTAAGATTCACACGGATGACAACCCGGCTGATCTGTTGACGAAGAGTTTGCCTCCGGAGCGGTTTGCTCATTGCAGACACTTGATGGGCATTGGATGAGGCCAGTTTCAGCCTTGATATGGCCTTGTATATTATCATGTACATGCTGATTTTTCTTTTCCTTTACTTAAGGGCACTTTGCCTTTAAGTGGGAGGTTGTTGGGGTAAAGGCGTTATGCCCACCCTTATAGTGTGTACAAGCCCATAAGTTATAGTACATAGTACACTTAGTACTTTTAATGTACTAAGTGCACTATGTGTACTAGTGCAATATACATGTGTGATAGGGGAGTCACACACTCATGCTTTTGATGAGTTGACTTATCCCCACAACTCTCTCTCTCTCTCCCTTGCTTCTCTGTGTATGTCTCCCATGAATGAACTCTAAACCCTAATTCAGGTTCCTTCTCCCATCACTAGTCACCCAAGCCTCTCAAACCACAAGCAAGGCAAGACATTTTAACTCGTGGTGATAGCTCTCCTGAAGTGCTAGCAAGAGATCCTAGTAGGTGATCACAAGGTAGCTTGGATTAAAACAAACTGAAAACCCTTTTTAGAAAAGAAAACCAAATCCTATCCAAGGCTGTTTCTATCTTTACAAGCCATTCTCCATAGAATATGATGCATCTAGGGATTCTATAGGTGCCGTACTAAATCAAGACGGACATGCAATCACATTTGATAGCAGGCGGTTACATGATGCAGAAAGGCACTTGGGTATTTATGAGAAAGAACTCGTTGCTGTAATTCACGCTTTAACAATGTGGAAACATTATCTTTTAGGGGCTGAATTTACAGTCAAGACGAATCATCAAAGTTTGGGATGTTTTCTCATGCAGATGAAGCCTTCGGAAAAGCATGTATGGCAAATTTTCTATCCATGTTTCATTTTCAGATTTTGCATACGTGGGAAAGAAGAATGTTGTGGCCGATGCCCTTTCCCATGGGCCTTAAGTCGGTGTTGTGGGTGGCCTCACATGAGGACTTGTCTATGATGCGAGAGAAGTATGCTACCGATGATGATTTTGCAGCTATGTGCTGATTTGCAGGGCAGAACTTCACCTGTGCCTTTCACATATAGAGATGGGCTCCTTATGTATCATAACTGGCTATGTTTGGTAAAGGATCTTAGGCACAAAGTTATGGAAGAATCGCATGCACCGCTGTATGTAGGCCGTACGCCTACACACCTAGACTAGGTTTTATTATTATCAATTGTACTTTATCATTAGTGTGTGAATATACATGCAAGTTCTACTCCCTCTCTTTCAGAGCTTCCATTTCCCCACAAAACCAAATAGTAGGTTCCTGTGGGCCAACAGTAGCCTCTGCTGGAAAGCTTTGTACCTTGCATTTTCTGCCTCTACAGGTGGTAGACGTGTGTTTGCACTTCAACACTGATTTGGGACTGTTTGTTCATGTCCTATGCTTTTGTTACAGGCTGAGGGATGCCTTCTAGTGAGTGGTATCAACCTTCTAGTGAGTGGTATCAACCTTCTGTGCAAGAGAATGATAAGTTGGGCTGCCATGAACTGGGTGCGCTCTTATATAGGGACAGTGGACCTGGCCGACTGGGATAGCACAGGCCGACCTGCCCTGCAGGCTGGTTGTGGACAGAAAAAAGTTTTTTTGTGCTTTTATCTAGTCGATTACACACTTGGGCTTGGCCTTGGCTGTGGGCACCCATTCCCCCATGGCCCCCATGTGTGGGTGGCCAATGGGCTGTGCTAGGCTCAAAATGGGTGACATTTACCCATTGCCCCTTAATATGTGGTATTGCTAGTACCTGGTAAAAGGGTTTGCACATGGTGAGACCCACACATTTGGCTCTAACTTGATGTTGGCACTGGATCACTAGCATAATAAGTGCCCAAGAGAACACAACACATTTCATCATACAAGAGGGTTACAAATGAGTGCAGGACAGGCCTGGTGACAGTAACGTGCACGACTCTGATAACCCCTTGTCATATACCGGCGACTCGTCCTTGGACAAAGCTCACAAAATGCGTGGTGTCTAGCCTTAGGGCCTTGCACTTGAGTTGGTGTAGTATGTCCACATCATTCAAGTGTGGGGTGCACGTGACATTTAGTCTAGCAAAGAGAAACACAAGTGCTTGTGTGCATTTCAGCCCAACAGAGGAAAATCCAGGTCTTCAAGTAGATACAGTCCAAGTACAGGCAATTATGCTCCACTTTACATCTGCGCCAATAAAGTAAGTATACTATTTGTGGTGGGGGGGCCTGTGGGGGGCTTTCAATGGGTTATTGGGACCCTAATCTGTGTCGTTAGCATTCTCTATCCTTTATTTCTTATGAGCATTTTAATTCTGTGACTAAGCACTTGATTCGTTAGATCAATCTTCCACACATGATGCAACAAAAGGTTCAAATGACAAAACACCCAGAAAGTGGGGTAGATAGGCTCTCAAAACATCATATGTATACCAGAGGTTGGATTAGAAGGTAGGCTGTAAATAGGCCTATTCATATGCTGTAGGTCAGCCAAACAGAAACCAATCAACTTGCATGCATATACCTACAACATGATGATTTGATAATAAATACAAGGGCTATCTAAATGGTTTCTATGCAGTCATCAGAGAAACTGGTTTCTATGCAGTCATCAGAGAAACTGGTCCCTTAACTTGAGTAGCCCTTGCCATGATTCCAAAGGTTCCCTTGCATTGAAGGTAGTTGTCTTGTGCCCATGCATTGACAATGTAGTAAAAGTGGATTCTCTCAACTTCTATCGAAGTGTGAATTTTTGAATTTGTGTCCAAGGTCACATTAGATTGCTCTGACAAGTGGAGGCTGGCAATTGCATTTCCACATTTGTGAGCATATAGATGATGCTAAGCCTAGTTTTACCTGTTTTTGTTTGACTCTGCCTTAAGTTTTTTTAAACGTGGTTTGATGCTATCGGCGGTGGTGAGCCCTTGCACGGAGAATGCATTCTGAGGTATATGATCTTAAAACCCCTTAACTTAGAGGCAAAGTGACGGCCATACTTTGAGCAACCAATACCCATCCTTTCAAGACCAATAAAAATTACAAACTAGCCTCTTGGCCTTGCAAGTGCATGCGTAAAAGAAGCACTAAGATGAGGGCATGTACCACATGCATTTCTCCTGTTGGGTAGAGTGCTTTATCAACAACAATCACACTTGAATAGATTCTAAGCTGCCTAGGCAAAGTGGGCTTTTTTTGTCTCTAGGCTTGGATAGGGCTAGAGTCTCATAAATATTTTGAGGTTTTCTTGTGCAGTGGAGGTGATCATGATCTCTAAAAGGGAAACGGTTGTTGTTTTCCTAATCAATGATTTATATGCTAGAAAAAGTTTAAGAAGCTCATAAACTTGAGTTCTGAATAACGTTATGAAAGGTTAACGATAAGCTATCGATCTTTTGGTTCTGATGCTTATTTCTTTCAGCAACTGGACCTAAGGAATATATCTTTCTGGTGTGCATCTGTGTAGCATTTGGAAAAGGAATTCCCTGGATCAAACATCCTCTTTGTAACGGTCACAGATGATGAGTCGAGACGTATCGAGCAGCAATCAGATGATGAGACAAAAACAGAGATCATGGAGGTATTGAAAAAGCTGTTTGGGGAAGGCATTCCTGATGCTGAAGATATACTTGTTCCAAGATGGTGGAAGAACCGTTTCTATGGTGGAAGCTACACAAACTGGCCGATTGGTGTATCAGAACCTGATTTTGATCGTATGAAGGTCATTTTTACAGCCCGGTGTTTTAACATTTAGAGCAACTGTTTCATGACGGAAGTTATGTGAGCTCGGTTTCTTGATTCATGAAGGAAAGGTATTGGCTTTCTGTTTTGTGTTTACAGGCTCCAGTTGGTCCCTTGTATTTTACCGGAGAACACACAAGCGAAAAATTTAATGGTTATGTACATGGTGCTTATTTGGCTGGTAAGATGAAAGGGTGTTTTTTGTTCAATCAGACACTCATGGTGCTTTACATGCCCTTTCACCATATTCAACAACCCAGATTGCTGTTTTGGACTCAAGAACCAACAGTTTTTGGTCTTTCTAGCCTTCTATTCATAGTAGGTGTAAAAGAGCAGAGTACAGATAAGGGACAATCCCGCTTGCCCTAGTCTGAAGACAGTACAGGACCCTACCTTGGAGGTGGAAGGGTACATCCGGATTTGGAATTGGTTGGGGGTCAATTGGTCATCCATATGTGGTTCAAGTGGTCGGTACTGAATTGTTGTAAACAGATATTAAGTGTAATTTTGGAAGAATGTTTCATCCAGCCGCATTGCTTTGTTCAACAACCTACACAAAAACTTAGTGAGATATTGTTGTACTCCCTTTTCGGACCCATACTTTCACCTATGCATCATGATCTGCTTAGGCATTAGAACCTCTTCATTTTCTACTAAATCCGGTTGATCTTCCTCCTCCACCTCCATTACACCAGAGTAAAGACACATGAAATTTATTATGCATAGACGAACTGGGTGGTAACTCCTCCATACTCACATAATTTATGATTTGGGTAATAGGGAAAGGACCATATTCTCTAGTTCTCTACTTGCTTCAACCATTGCCTAGTAATCCTGAGGTAGATCCAATCACGGACTTTATACTTGACATCTTTTCTATGTCCATCCAGCTTGAGAGTCACTAATCCTCTGCTTCCCAGACTCTAGTATCTTTGCCTCCAATTTTTATAGTGAGCCCCTTACAGCAGAGTCTCATACCCCCCAGAGTGCAACATAAGGTTTGGGATTTCTTGCCTCAGATGATCTCAGAGGCGTGGTACGCTTGACACCCACTTCTCGGTTGAAAAGTTCCAGCTGGTACTTGTGGCATTACCTATGGTAAATGTCCAGGGAATGGTCTTTCCCCCGTTTTCTTCCGGAGTTTTTGGGACGACTTTGGAGAAGAGATTACTTTGGCACTTCAGGAGAAGTGGGACACAGGGACTATGCCATCCTTTCTTACTGATGGTCTTATCTACCAAGATTGCCCAATGGAGACCTATCACATTGCTTCGGACAACATACAAAATACTTGCCAAGGCAGTGACCATGAGGTTGCAACCAGACTTGCAGGCTGTGATTCATGATACACAGAATGGGTTCCTTCAAGCACGAAGTCTTTTTGATTACATCTTCTCTTCCTGGGAGGAAGTTGAATGGGCTAAGGCAGGCAATCAGCCCCTAGCCATTTTATTGCTGGATTTGGAGAAGGCGTTTGATAGAGTGGATTGGGATTCTCTTGAAGGTGCCCTTAGACGCATGGGATTCTCGTTGGGTTGGATCTGAGGTGTTTCATGCTTATATCGGGATGTTCACCATAGTATGCTTGCTTGTCGTGGTGAGTAGAGGTGAGTGCCCCCAAATATCTCGCTCACCCCCAAATATCTGCTTGTGGTGTTTCATGCCTATATCGGGATGTTCAGCATAGCGTGCTTGCTTGTGGTGGTGGTAGAGGTGAGTGCCCCCAAATATCTCGCTAAGTAAAAAAGGGATGTCCCTTAGTCCCCCTGCTGTATCTCATTGCTGCAGAGGCTACGAGCATCTATATTCGCTCCATTGCTGGAGTTTCTGGATCGAGTCTGCCTCTGCGCAAAGAGGAGGATATTTTCTACTCTGAGTTGGCTGATGATACTGATATGTTTCTAGAGGCCTCCTATTCATGTTTGTGCTCTTTTAGGATTTCTTTGGAGGAATTCTGCCTTGCAGCAAGGGTACAAATCTGTTGGATTTTGGATCAGTAGCTCTTAGAGAGTCGATTTGAGTGCAGAGGTTGGTTTTACCTGGAATGATAAAAGCTGCAACGCTAGATATCTTGGATGTCAGGCTGGGATTGACATTTTACCTGCACAACAGTTTGCTCTAGTACTTATTAGTATAAGAAAGTAGCCTCTTCATTGGAGTTCGAGGATTTAGCCTCCAGGGCTTTGGTGGTCAACCAAGTTTTCCTTGCGACAACTTAGTTTATTGCTTCATGTTGGTGCTTTTCCCGTGGATGTATGGGCCAGTTGTGGAGATTGGTCCGCAGCTTCCTTTGGTTGGGACTGGACTGGTTCCTCTGACATTCAGGCCATGGTTTCTTGGAAGACTGTTATTCGTCCCAAGAAGATATATTATAGATCTGGACATCCAATGCAAAGCATTGCTTTGCATGCTAGTAGTCAGATGTTTCCTGCCTTGGAAGGACTTTTTCATGTATCATATCTCTGGATGTACTCCTTGGGGTGGTGGAGGCTGGATGCACTAGTGCACATTTCGTCTTCTGTGAGGCAGAGTATAGGCTACCCTCCTCCCCACATGTATCATCCATTTTTAGAGCTTGGGGCAGCATAAGAGCTTTTTATACATCAGAGGATTAGGTTGACTGCTGGCAGTCCATTATGTGGAACGACCTTATTAGAGATGATGTTGGCAGACCCAACTTGTCAAATAATTTTATCTAGTTCCGTCTACCTATTTCTATCTATCATAGTCTGTCTACTTCAGTCCGGGTCCTTAAAGCCACTTCCATCAGGTTACGTGTGTCTATGTTGGAGTTTTGCTGATTTCTGTCCAGGATGCTTTGTGCTCTGCTCCTGCTGCGGTTGTTCACGAACAGGGGAGGTAAGTGTAAACTATGATGGCAGCATAGAAGAGAATAATGATGAAAGGGAAGATTGCATTTGTTGCCTCAAATGAGCGGGGAACACCCCTTTAAATTTCATGGCGGCAAGGCACTTTTACATTCCCTTTACACATGGGACAATTAATAACACACCTCTTCATTCCTTGTGCTTGCACATGTGAATAAGAAACTCTACAACCCAACTAATTAATCTTTGACTTTCCTGGTGAATAAACATGTGAGCACATGCACGATTTAGTCACACGTGTTTGTTCATCCCGACTTCCACTAATTCAATATAAAGATAACCGTCATCACATGTGTTTTTCCATCCCAACTTCCACTAATTCAATATAAAGATAACCGTCATCACCCATGCTTGCATGCCTTCTATGAAGTCATCTTCTCCCTAATACACCATGTTAGATATGGTGGAGCTTGAGCTGCAGGCTATGGAGGTTGATAAACAAACATGGCCGAAGATAAAGCATAGACAGTGAAAGCTTAAAGAGAGAGAGTGTTAGAATACACTCTAGAGAGAGACTTGCACGAGTCAATGATGGGAGGCACGTGCTCGGGAACTCCAAGGGCAGTCTGAGATCACAAATACCATGTCTAAAAATGCAATGCTTCAAAAGGTTCGTGATTTGGCAGATTGTTCTAGCGCCAAAAGCAGTTCAAGCTTTGGCGTACAACTTTTTGTCATGGTTGGGATGTTTTATGTGCAGTTGAACATAAGCAGCATAAGTTGGCTGGCAAAGCCTATGTATATAAGGGGTTTCATGTTTTCTACAGCGGACATCCTGCTTCGCATTCAGGTGTTATGTTTGCTGTTCGTTCGCAGTTTCAGCCTTCTCTTGTGATTCCGTATAGCCGCGCCGCTCTCCATGGTCGAGTGCGACCGTCACTCTCTTCTAAGAGCTGCGTAGATGGACTTCATAGCTCTCTCCACCAGCTTAGCTGAACGATTACCGAGTTGTAATGTTAACTAATAGTAGGATCTCTCTCTCGGAAAAAAAAAATATCAAGGAAATTTTATATGGTGTGTATCCTAGTGGTATGGGACGCTAGAGGATCTGCAACATGTAGAGTTGCTGGGTGTGCATATTTTCTAGCCTTGCTATGTCCTATCCTTATGGGGGGTAGCTACCCTACGGTAGATAGAGTTACGTAAGACTTAACAAGAAAATTGTAAGGGTAATTTGGATGGGGTTGCTAGGATTGGGAGGGTGAATCTTTTACCTAGTTTTGTGCTAACTTATATGATTCCTTGAGAGAGCTATGTTAGCCGATGGGCATTTCATTTAATATTAGCAGTAGGTCCAGTTGGGGATCTCCATTGATTTAGACTAGGACTGAGGGATCATTCCACTAATTAGAGTGGAAGGTAGCCAGTACTACATTCGGAACTGGTTGTTGTTCCGAGATGATAAGAGTTTGTGTGCCGGAATTTGTTGAGATAAGGTAGTCAATACTACATTCGGAACTGGTTGTTGTTCCGAGATGATAGAGTTTGTGTTGCTGAGATAAGGGGAGAAATTTCTTATGTTGCAACGCTCCTATAGCAAGTCATCCAGAGATTCAATGGACTTGTGTTTTTCTAATCATCCCACTCCGATGGGTAGATGGAGAGGGTGGGATCAAGTTTTGGAGGTTATGCTTTGTGCATACGGCTCTGGCAAAAGATAGAATATGTTTGATAGGAGCTGGGTTAAAACCCACATTCCCTCAGACTTTGTGCATACGGCTCTGGCAAAAGATAGAATATGTTTGATAGGAGCTAGGTTAAAACCCACATTCCCTCAGACTTTGATACCTTGAAGGAGATACAGTTCCAATGCCCGATAGTTAGGAGTCTCTCAGAGGGAGGTATGATATCCCCTAGATACGAGGATTTACCAAATCGTGGAAAGGATGGGTATGATGTCGCAGCTAACAAACATTTCTTGGTGATTTTAGGTTTCCAATTCCATGAGGAGTTGGTTTATGTTCTTCAAGAACCTAAGAAGGTTCTCTTTTTTTGTCTTGTTCCCACGGTCGTATGTTGGAGGAACATCAGCTTTGGTTAAGATGGTTCCTTGATACGTGGCTACGTGGATTTGATAGATGGATATAAACCTAATTTCGGAGACAGTTGATGCACATAGCTAGTTCTTTCCTTCATTTATTTCCAAGAGTGGAAAGGTCCTAAGTGGGAAGGAATAACACTAACCCTTGGGGTTAGGGACTAATTGAGCAAGGTTAGGGAAGCCCTAGGATTAGGAAAAGGAAGCGGATTGAGGTGGCTAGGGTTCAAATTTAATAAATCCAAGGTTGTTGGCTATTTATAACAAGCCTGCTATTTATAGCAACAATAAGCACTATGTAAGTGAGTCTTGGGTCATTATTGATTCATTGTGGCTTGGACCTGGACCAAGAGGCTTACTCTTGGTATCGAGATGGCAGATCACGGGTAATCTTCCCAAGAAGCACTGGTGGTATGGGATGCCACGGCTAGCTGGCATGGACTCGTGGGAGTGGAATCTTAACCCCTAGCTCGGAGGGTTTGCGGACGCGAGCCTACGGTTGGGTGGTGAGCTTCTGAGCTTCCCTACACCCCTTTTATTTGGTTTCTCTAATCTTGTTTGTGCATGTGTATTAGGTGATCCTTCGGAGGAGTCCCTTACACCACATCCCTACCTGTGTTTAAATCTTGCCCCTAGCATTAGTGCCTTGCCTCCTAGAGAGGGATTCCATCACTCTCCCGATAGCACCACCTATCACCGGGAGGAGAGGAAGGTACTCCTTCCTTAGACCTAGAAAGCAGACTGTCATGGGAAAGCCTGAAACACCAACCAAAACATTGGATGCTGGGTCAAAGTCGTGCTGCCACCTCGTAAAGAAGGCTTGGGCCGTACACAATGCGACGGGACTCAACTGCATGGCTCTGTGTGAAGCTACTGGCAAGTCGAACTCAACCTAGTAGTAGCCACACCCCAAAGGATAAATATCAATGATCTTTCCACACGTGGCAAGGAGGCTAGCCTATAACAGATCCCTGAGCTCTTTGCGCGCTAGGCGGCTACCCACAATCTTGCATACCAAGGTGGAGGCCTCTACTGTTGAAGCAAAAAGCTGGAGGTCCACAAAGGGGCAAGGGATAGCAGCCACATCAGGGATGACAGAGCATCTGCCATGGAGTCCTCCTAGGGGTTCAAGACCAGAAGGGACCGAAACTTGCCGAGAGGAAAACTGCCCGAAAGCTGAAACCTGCCTTGAAGAAATGTTGAAGGGGGGGAAGCGAGGAGGGGACACAAGGAGCAAGAAGGCAAGGGGAGGCTCGAATGAAGGAAAAGGAGCGGAGGGGGAGCAGCCAATAAGAGGGTCAAAGAGGCGAGGGAGCAAAGGAGCAAAGGCGGAGAGCAAGGGAAAAACCCCAAAACAGGGGTGCTAGACGAGGGAGGAGAGAAGGTGGGCAAGAGGCAGAAAAAAAGGGAGGGCAACACGCGGGAGGAGGGAGAGGGGTGTCGCGGACAGGGGACTGGAGGGCAGGCAGGAGGTGGATGGGGGCAGCGTGCAAGCGAAAAGGAAGGAGAGGGCGCCGGCGGGCAGAGGGGGGGAGAGGCGCAGCGCGCAGACGGCAAGGTGCAGGTACGGCAGGGCTCACAGCTCCACATTCAATCCCTAGAACTTGCCCAGTCTTACCTTGGAAGGGGTCATAACCTCCTTCAAGGAAGAGAAGAAGAAGATGAAGAATAGAGAAGCAAGGGGGACAGCTCCTTCTTCACCAAAAGGGTTCCCTTTATGGTAGGAAAAAATATGCAGAGGACTGTTACTCAAAGAAGCCATGCACATTGTGGGAAAAACAACGACAATGAAAAGTACTGCTTCCACAAAAGGAAGATGCCAACACCATTGAGGAGATAGAGCTTTCCACAGAGGAAGCAAACTATTGTAATGATGAATGGACTTTTTAAAAGTCAAGTTTGTGTTGTGTGTTGTGAGTCTGTGACCTAATCTTGTGTGTACTCTACCTTCTGGATCCCATAGCTAGCCTATGAAACCAGAGCCATGTGATTTATCCTTGACGAGGAAAACTGGCATGAGAAACCATGAGCCTAGTTTTATCCTCAACACAATATGAGGTAATCCCTTGAGGGGGATTGCTGGGAATCAAGGTCTTACTTGTGCATGTGAACCATCTCTTAGAGGGGTCACAATAATATCTAGATGTTTGTGTGTGATGTGACAGAAGCAATGATGTCACGAGAAGAACCATTGAGCCTATAAAGGTCTTGTACTTTCACTGAAATAAACACACAACTAGAAGTGTAATGACCATCCCATGGCGAGATGACCTCACCCTTTGAACCAAACACAAGAGTCAATTGTTGTTGTGCTTCTTTTGTTAGGCGACTTCTAATAGGATAGCGTTCTACTCTATCCACCCCAAGAGCCCCTGTACCTTGAGAAAGTTGGCCTCCCGGCCTCTCAATCCTGGTCTGTTTTGCTGGGCACCAGAACCCAAAGGGCGACGAGCATATGTATGTAAGGGCCCCTGATGAGTACGCAAAGGCCCCCGCCAAACAGCATCTGAGAAATCCCCCCGTGGGGCAACAAATCGTGTCTTTTTACCACGTACTTCCACCCATGGCTGCTCAACAACATCCACATGTACATCCATGTGCTGGGCATCATCTGCTACTTGCTTCCATATTTAAGCATCAAAGCTTACCAATTGCAAGTAGAGTCCATGACAGCAGAAGTCTTCGTGATGGAAGCGTTTGGAGTGATGAAATCTTCAATTTGCCGCGATCTTTGGCAACAAAAGTCTTCAAGAGGATGAAGGGAACCCTGGGAAAGCTTCCCCTATGGTTCAACTTGAGAAAGGAAGGCTGAAATTAGGGTTTTCAGCAAAAAGACCAGAAATTACAGCAAATATAGGAGCTGTTTTACTGAATTTCAGCCATTGGGAGAGTGAACACCACCTAGAAACACTCTTGGAAGCTTGGAAAACACACTAGCAAGCTTGGATATGGATTTGGGGAGGAGAAAGAGCAGAAAATACAGCCAAAAGACCTCATGGAGGGCGGCAACTTCTAGAGAGAGGGAAGAGAGAGATGATGAGATGTCCACCCTAGGTGTCAGGTAGAGAGGACAAGTGACTTGTGGTGCAAGCTGGGATGGACACATGGCTGGTTGCTCCCTTTGTTCAAAGGGGATAAGGTCTGGGTGGTGGGCATTGAGTTTTGTTCACCTCGGGACATCAGTGTGTGTGAACACAGGGCTGGTCATAATTTATAAGTGAGTTTTGGTCGCCCAAAAGTCAATGACGTGTGTACACACTCACTTATAAATTAATGCAAATTCCTAAGGCTAGGTTTATGACCAATACTTACCACTTGTCACATGCCACATAACCATGGTAACAGACAGTTGCATACGCACGGTTCACGGGCGGGCGTTCCCTTACTCGGAACTACACATTGGTCAAGCAAGCATGAAAACAGCATGTAAATTCAATTGCAAGTAAGCACATAAAGATGCTATGCAATGTAGCATTGGTATGGACAATCCCTGTTCATGAGACTTTACCAAAATAGACGTGTTCCAGGCAAGTACACGAGGTACCAGACTCAATGGAACACCAATCCTCCAGGCATTTCCGAGCACATACACACAGGCACAAGCCCCAACGGAAAAAGCCGCACTTGAGACCTTGCAATGGCTGTCCGCACCTGAGAAAAAGCAATATCGGAGTCTCTTACATACTCATTAGGTGCAAATATCTCATCCTTTGTGCGAAGCATGGGTGGCAAAATCACCTTACCATAAATAATCTCAAATGGGGATTTCCCGTGGATGCATGTAGCGTGTTATTGTATGCAAATTCCACAAGTGGTAAGTACTTCTCCCAAGAAGACTTTTGATCCGCCACAACATTTCAAGAGATCCGACACGGCTGAATTTGCAGCCTCACTTTGCCCATCCGTTTGAGGGTGATAAGTTGATGAGAAGTCTAATTTGGTGCCCATATTATCAAATAAGGTCCACCAAAAGAGACTTGTAGTCCTGGGATCTCTATCCCCCATAATGGACTTCGGCAGTCCATGATGCTTGAACACTTGTGCAAGATATATTTTAACCATATGCGTAGCTGTGATGGTCTTCTTGACTGACAAGAAGTGAGCTTGCTTGCTAAACCTATCCACAATTGTCCAAATAGCATCATCACCCTGTTGGGTCCATGGCAAGTCCATAATGAAATCCATTGTAATACTTTCCCATCTCAGTGGGAATAGGCAATGGCTGAAGCAAACGTGGTGCCTTTTGCCTATCAAATTTCATCTCAAGTCTCCTCAATGCGGTGACAAATCTTTGAGTATTGAATGAGCCAATTTGGGATGTGAGCTGGTTTTGACTCGACCAATCACTCAAGCGAAGGATGACAAGAGCATGATGAGAGAAAGTGATGCTTGCTAAAATGCCAACTGTGCCACCGCAATTACAGACCCACTCATCACCAAAGAATGTTGGTATGTGCCTTAGGGTGAGAGTGTAAGCACACAGCTAATGGGGAGTAAGATAGTGAGAGAGACGTTGACCATTAAGATTATCAACATAAGAGCAAAGGGATTAAGGGAAAGTACAAGATTCGTGGAAAGCATATTTGCATTATAGAATTAGGTCCTTTTTATAGGAGAGGCCCCTTTACAAGGTGTGGCCATAGGCTGCCACCACATATGCCACATGTCAAATATGATGCCAAGTGTCCCTAATAGGCGTCACTTTGCCACTCATCACTGAGTCACTACTTAAATGATGCCAAGTGTCCCTAATAGGCGTCACTTTGCCACTCATCACTTAGTCACTACTTAAATAATATCCTTCTAAGAGGTTGTTCCCGTACAAAAGAACTTATAGACACTAGCAGTTGTTCACACACCCATAGTGAAAATGTGGCTAGAAAGCCCAGTCATCATTGACTAGGTTTGCTTTTTCTTCTGGTTGCTGCTTCTTGTTGTCAAAGGTAGAAGTAGCAGAGTTTGTAGAGTCTTCATGAGTTTTCAGCTTTGCAAGTCTATTCTGATACTCTTTGATATAGTGCCCTGGCTTGTGGCAGTAATGACACAGTTATGACACTTTCCTTTCTTCTTCTTCTTGGTGTCACCCTGTGATTAGTCCAATTTGCCTTTGTCCCTAGAGAAGAAGGTTTGGTCTCTTCTGCTTGTTGATGAGCGTCGCTTGGAGGGGACTGGTAGGAAAGTCAAAGAAGATGTGGTGGTGGGTGAAGGAACTGGATCGCTTGACTGAAGGAGCGGTCATGGCCATTGCTTGAGCATCATGGGCATCCCACCATCTTTGATCTTCACTAGGTCCAGGTGGCGGTGCTGAAATGCATGACACCACTTGTGCCATGGTTTGCATCTCCCTTGGTGTTGCCGGGGAGGTGCTAGGAGTTGGTGCCGCAGGATGAGGCTCTTGCCTTGTGACAATCTCCCATAGCCCCGTGGCTATTAGTAGACTTTTCATCATGAAGCTCCATAGTGAGTAGTTGGGACCATCAAGCCGATCTTTAGCTGTCATGAACCCACCAAACCTGGAAACATCAGTGGTAGTTGCTCTTTACGACATCCTCACACTACGGGATTTCCTGAAGCTGGATAGGGTACAAGAAACATGAAAGCCCCCCTTGATGTAAGCTCTTGGAAAAGTAAGAGAAGGAGAGAGGTACGGGAGTGTGCACACAAGAAGGCACCGGGATATGATGGGATGAAAGGTGCAATCACCAAAGTATACCACAAACAGGGTGTATACTTGAATGAGTTAACACAAGACTCTGGGAGTGTTGCACAAGAATAGGAGTGCCTAGATGATATGCACAAGTTCAAGAGCACCTATGGATGCTTCCACTTCACAAATCTTCCCCTTATGAACAAGAATCCACAAATATGCAGCATAGAGGCTTTGAATTTGTCAAAAAATGTGTATGCAAAAGAAAGCCCCAAAATACATGTACCTCTGTGAACAAGATGTTGGTGTGAGTTGATCTGCCACTTTTTTCTTTCCCACACAAAAGCACGAAGGCATAGCAAGAAGCCCCTTGGATGACCACTTGGTGGAGCTAGGAGGCTCAGAACCGTGGGCGGAAGCTGTCTCAGAGCCGTGTAGATGGGTGGAAGTGAAGGCGGCGGTGATCTCAAAGGCCGGAGGCTGGGTAGAGGTGGACCAGAGTTGAAATGCCGGCTACGATGGTGGCCGTTAGAGCAGCACCGCCCGGAACAACAGCGAAGGCGGGCTGGCTGGTGGCAGCGGTGGTTGGCTGCACACTAGCGCTGCCCTTCGCATGATTGGGCATCCGCGGGCTTTGAAACGGCGGAGCTGGGCTTTGGGCGGCATTGGCCGCTGCGCAGCGCTTCTGGTAGAGGCGGCAAGAGCTCTGATACCAATTGTTGTTATGTGCCTTAGGGTGAGAGTGCAAGCACACAACTAATGGGGAGTAAGAGAGAGAGACGTTGACCAGCAAGATTATCAGCATAAGAGCAAAGGGATTAGGGAAGTACAAGATTCATGGAAAGCATATTTGCACTATAGAATTAGTTTTTTTTTAATAAGAGAGGTCCCCTTTACAAGGTGTGGGCATAGGCTACCACCACATATGCCTCATGTCAAATATGATGCTAGGTGTTCCTAATAGGTGTCACTTTGCCACACATCACTACTTACATAAGCTGTTCCCACAAAAAAGAACTCATACACACTAGTGGTTGTTCACACACATTGGAATGGCTTTATTTAAAGTCTAAATACAGTGCTAGTTTACACAACCTCCTAGCACTTGTTTATTCCCACATTAATCACTATTTAATATTTAACAAAGAAATGGTACAATATGGCCAATTTGGGTCTAGGGCCCCGGCGATCGGATTTGGAAAAGAGAAGACTACTGGGGATATGACCGGACTCGGGAGATGCTTGGTGTCTTGCCAAAATGGAAAAGAGCAGCTCTTCCCATGACGCACCCTTGGCACGCCCGATATTGTGGATCAAGTCTTTCAATTAGCATTAATTTGCTACTTTCTTGTCAAGCTTTGGATATGATTTTTGGGTTTGCAACATGCTTTGGATGTGCCTTTTAGAGTTTCCAACTTTGTGGTAAGCGTTTGGATATGCGTTTTAGGGTTTGCACGTTGCTGACAGAGTTTGGATACGAAGTTTAGGGTTTGCAATGTAGCTGGCAGGGTTTTGTTTTGGGTTTGCAACATCGTTAGTGTTTTGTATGTATTTTAGGCTTTGCAAAATAGTTGTCAGGGTTTGGATCTGTATTTTAGGGTTTGTCCCATCTTTTTAAGGGTTTGCCTCATGATTCTCAGGTGTAGGTTACACTTTTAGGGTTTGTTTTCTGCCACCACTCCGGTCCTTTGTAGACTCAATGTTAAAATCCCCTCCCATGCACTAGGCTTTTGCGTGAGGGAGCCCATGCTGAACCTTAGTCCAGGAAGCAGCCTGCTGTGAGATGATGCTCGTGAAGGAATAGGATGTCGATGCCACCGCCAACCAAGGCATGCTGAAGCTCCTCTCAAACAATCATACTGTCTACGGCATTGGGGACCCTCAAGGCCATGGACCTTCCATGATGCTATCCCCATGTCTAAGAGGAGAGGCCGTGGACTCGGCTTGTCTTGTCTCGTGAGGCTTTGGAAACTGGCTTGGAAGGCGAGTAATCACAGTCCGCCTGAGTACGGATGTGCTCCAATCCACCCATCTAGAAAGGCCTACTGCATGTGGGAGTGCTCCTCGTAGGGGTGGGGTGTTTTGGGGGGGGGGGGGGGGGGTGGGGGGCATGTATCCTGTATTGATGGGATTTCCCCTAGGGACGGGTGCATAATTGGGAACATAAGAGGGCTGAGACAATGCTTGGGGTGGCCAACGCGAGTAAGAGAAAGTCCTCAGGGGACACGTACAAAGGCATTAATTGAAGGAAGAAGGTGAAAGCCCCAAGGGGGTTTATACCTTAGAGGGTTGAGACAATGCTTGGGGTGGCCAAGGGGAGTAAGAGAAAGGCCTCAGGGGACACGTCACATTAATTGAAGGAAGAAGGTGAAAGCCCCAAGGGCGTTTTTACCTTGTGAGGATTAATTGGCCACATGGCAAGCATTGGGCAACGGGGTTTATGGCCTAGCACATGAAAGTAGCATGAATCAAGGAAATACAAATGGTGGGTTTGAGGATAGAGTCGTGTGAGTGAGTTGGGGCCATGCTAAGGTTGAGAGGTGAATGATGGAAGCAAGCCCTCTGCTGAATTAGGATATTTATAGTGTTTATGCCTAATCTCTGCTGAGTCTCTGCATACTTACTAACTAATCACTGAAATTAGGGTTTGTAGGCAGCATACATGTGCTAGAAGATAGTCAATGTTTCAAGGGGTGCGGCAGGTGTCCATCAGAGAGGATGGAGAAAAGACAGGCGGAGGGGGAAGGGAAGCGGAGGGGGAAGGGAAGCGGGAGGGAAAGGGGGCTAAGAGGGCGAAGCCGGTGTTGAGGGAAAGTTTCAGGGGGGAGATGAGACAGGCTGGGCCTCCTCTGATAAGCCACGTGCCTGATGCTGCCGACCCTTTGTGCACTGGGGAGGAGGGTCCAACTGGGGTGGCCGATTGGCCCTTCGAATCTTGTGATAACTCTCTGTCAGGATTGTGAGGTAAATGTGAGTAATGGGTCTCAGTGGGGATTGCGAGGTAAATGCGAGTAATGGGTCTCAGTTTGTGACCGGTGCTAGATGACTGCTGGCCACGTAGCCTGGGCTTCCGCTGTCATCAAGGATGGTTGTTGGCGGGCTGCCACTGCTGCCTGGTGGGGTGGCTTGCTGGGGAGAAGGCCTTTCATCCACTGTCATAGGGGAGTGAGGTGTGTTCTCAGACACCTTTCCGGGACGGGGAGCACCGCAATGCTCAGTGGTGGGAGGGTGAGGGCGGACTCCTGGTGGTCGCCCTGGCCTGAGAAGCGGTCTGGTGTGGAGTTGCTGAGGGCGAGCAGCTGCCAACGGAACGCCAACACGGACAAGTCCTTGGGAGAGGGGGCAGGTGCACATAGGAAGGAGGGGGGTGGGGCAGGAGCAAGAGGGTGGGCACTTAAGGTGGGAGGAAGGTGAGGAGGGGCGAGAAGGGTGCGAGAGGCAGGCGAAGAGGGGCAGAGCCTCGAGGGACTGCGCACAGAGGCTGTGAGCAGAAGCGGGGGAGGGGGGGGGGGGAGGTGTTGTGGGGGGTGGGGGGTGGGGGTGCAGCAGAAAACTGGGCAATGGGAGCTTCACAGAGGCATGTAGCTCAGCTCCATCAAACTCCGGGGAAGAAGAGCCTTGACACGTATTCTGAGGACTTGAGGATTTGGTGAATGGCTGCATGCAAATCATGATTTACCCTTACAATCACTCAGTCGACCGCGTCCCTTTGTGAGGGCTCAGTGTCTGCTAAATTCTTTCCTAGACTACCCTGTACATGTTCTTGGTACATTCTTGAGTCTTGACACTATTCTAAGAATGTGATTGTGGTCAACAATGCTGCTCGCCTTTCCAACCTGCCTCACCCTTGGGTTCTTGTGGTTCTGTAGACTGCACATTCTTTTTCCATAAAAAGTTTAAGGGAGACTTCTCTTAGCACCAAATTGGAGACTGAGCAAACACTTCTCTTGGTAGAGGAGACTCTTTAGGAATAGGTGAATTTCTTTGCTCATTGATTCATTGATGTCAAGTTGACAGATCTGATGAAAGCTTGGTATGCGTGTATCGTTGGTCCAGTTGCATTGAGAGGGATGGCACTTTATCAGAGTTACAGGCTCACCTGTTCATCTTTATCTTGACCTAGGGACGGACTCAGCAGCAAGTGTGTCAATATTTTGTGGATTGCCAGCCAAGCTGACTACTCTGATATGGCATTGCAATGAGCTGAGTCCTAGTGGTCTTTCAAGGAAAAACGGATCATGTGCTATGCTCTTGATTGTGGGAGGTTTGCCATTTTATGTCTTTTGAATCAAGATCCAATTAGAAGTTATGAAGGCAACAGTCAAGTGGGCAGCCTTACGTTTTGGTCAATGTGAAAATGTCTTATTCCTGGATTTATCTTTTGCTTTTCTCCTTGGTATGTGCTGATTCATTGCACATAGTCTGGTTCATGATTTAGTACTGTTCTTTGATTTATGGAGAGTCTGTACAAATCCTTTTGGGGAAAAGCTTTCCTATACATTGAAAAGGACACGCAGATTTGTTTGAAATTTTCATCCAAGCTGCAGCCAGCTGGTTTATGCCAATTCTTTTTTTTTTCCAGAAACAAGATTCTTCAAAAAAACAGCCTCAAAAGGCTAGATACAAACTTGTCTCCATGTACGGAGTGAGGATCAAAGAAAAAAATGGGGGAAGGATGCACTTTTCTTGCGGCTGGCCACTCTATGAGGAGAAGGCTATCTCATACAAGGGGTGGGGGAGGGAATAACCACACAGGTGGTCTGTAGTGCCAACTAGGCTCACCACCACTATCTTTGAGAAAAGGACTAGGTAGCCAGAGCCTCAGGAAGGCTTCCCGACACTTCTCTATACGGCCAGAACCACCCCGAAGCTTCCGCTTCCCCCATTGGCCACGGAGGGTATGAATGATGTCGAGCCAGATGCTTCATGATCGACTCCTCCAGCGGAGTGTGGGTGCCTTCGATGGCTTCGCTGCATCGAGCTCTCCAGATGTGCCATGTGGCAATGTTGCTACAAATCTCCCATCCCGGAGTCCAGTGATCAGTAGATATGGGCTGGGACTGGCACTGTCGAGATGCGAAGGTGAGAGATGTGAAGGGCTAGCCCCCCACCTTCCTCCTCATAAGCCATGACAACCTCGGCCTCAGTGGCCCAAACGATAATGTCCCATGTAATAGTACGGGAAGAGGCCCTATCCATAGTGAAGATGCGGAGAATCCGCTGCCAAACCTGCTGAGCCTTCAGGAAATCCCAAAGACAATGTAGCGGAGATTCCTGGGGATGGCCGATGTCATCTCAAACATGCTGCTGGTCTACCTCCAATGGCCAACCATGTGCCAGCTGCCAAACTCCTATGTGGCGGCAACCCCAAAAAGAGTGATCTTCCGAGGTCGAAAATTGTTCAGAGCCTCTTCCAAAAATTTGAGAGAAAGTGCGGTGAGAGACCTTGAGACTGCCAGTGTCGTGTTGTTGCCGGAGTGCCCTTGACCTCAGGCATCTAGATCCTACGGCCAAGCCGTGCAGTGTATGCAGAAAACGGGGTACCCAGAGTCTCCTCCCTATCTACAAGATCACACCAAGTCCACTTCCCCGATTCTCACCGGAGATGTGTGATGGGCCGACACTCCCAAATCCATAAATGCCAGAGTCTCTCCCTGGCCACATTGGCCGGGGCCCGGTGGTGGGTCAATGTGCCACTTGTGTGCATGGAATCCGATCACCCTCACCCTCGCTAACGTGCATCTCCTAAAGTCCTCCAAGGGGGGCTCTGATCTCACTAATCTGCCATGAGGTCCAATCGAAAAAGTGAGCAAAGCAGAGCACTCATCCGCGCTATGAACTGCCAGGAAAATATTATGCTTTTGGTAAACACTCCAGCCACTATGGGGGAATAGGGTTAGGGATCGGGGTCAGCCACTCTAGAGGAATGGTAGAGTTGATGTCGAGGTTGAGTTCTTCTTTGCCTCGGATCCGAGTTAGGTCTTTCTCCTGAGCCACTGGGGGAAGCTATCTGAATGCAAGCCAATCTCCAAGGGACCTAGTAGGTCCCATGCTCAAAGCTCCCCAGGATACATGAGGCCGAGCCCCTAGCATGTGACCACTAGGTAAACGGATCAGGGGGTTCCAAATCAAGGGCTGTTGGAGACGCTCCTCTGAGGCTACCAGAACAGACTGTTGGAGGGCAGCCCAAGCTGGTAAGTGTCCCCAAAAGCTGCGCTAAAGCCATGGGCCCGCATCTCCATGAAGATCCATCTAGTACTTTGTGGCCAAGGCCCCACCAGAATCAGTGCACGAGCGGTTATCCTGGCCACGAGGAAATCCTTCCTTGGCTTGCCACTTGGAAGAAGTCCTCTAATAATCAACTTGCCTAGAAGGGCATGGCTTTGAATGGCGAGGTCGATGATGCGGAGGTCCCCTCTATGGTGTGGCTGAATGATCAATCTCTAGGCCACCTTGGCCTGGGTAGGCCTCCCGTCATCGCTACCAGCCCACAGAAAGTTGTGAATCAACTGTGGAACCTGACTGATGCAAGCGCGTGAGAAGGCCCAGCAAGAAGTAATATACCACATGGTGGCAAGAGGAACCTAGTTCGTCACCACCACTCGGCGAGCTAAGGAAAGCCTTGCTAAACCCCAGTATAGAAGCTTCTTCCAAATGCTCAGAAGAAGAGGGGCTAACTGTTGCTCTAGGGTGACATTGGTGCCCACATGACATACAGGATGACGGACTAGAGTGCCCCTCGGGATCCACTAGAAAGCCTCAATTGGATGCCAAGTCGGGGTGGGCGGAGAGCCAACCCAAAATCCATACGACTTGTGCCAGTTGATCTGCGCTCCTGATGCGCGACAAAAGATCTCTATCGCCTCTGCAAATCTCTGGAGATTCCCCACGTGTCCTGATAAGTAAGCTTCTATGTCATTTGTAAACTTTGAGTCTAGCAGCTCCTATGCACGGATGGAGCCCAGTCTCCTGAGCTTAGAGAAGACTGCTCATGACCTCGGCAACAAATAGAACGAGATAGGGTGCTATAGGGCAGCCTTGCCAGACCGAGCGAGAAAGGGGAAATCTGTCACCTCTTGCTCCCTGACTGTGAGAGGTTGAGTAAAGTCCATAGAAACACCACGGATCCACTCCTTAGGAAAACCCATCCGGCACATCGTGCCCTCTAGAAAGCCCCAATCAATGCTTTCATAGGCTTTCTTGAAATCTAGGAGCACAATGAGATCCTGTTGTTGCATCCTAGCCGAAGTTATCGTCTCGCAAAATGTGAAGATCTTGTCCAGAATGCTCCGATCCTAATCAAAACCTGTGTGAGTATCATGAATCATGTCGGGGGAGGAAGGGCTGAAGTCTCGGGCTGATGGCCTTGGCCAAAATCTTGTAGGCGTGGTCTCGAGGAGGGTAATGGGTCTCCATTTCCAAATCTCCAATTTGTCACCACCCTTCTTAGGAATCAAGTTTATCAGACCCTCTGAAAGCCTCTTTGGCATAGCATCAGTAGTCATAATCTCATTGAAGGCTGCTCTAAGGCCGCCTTCCATGAGATCTCAGTGATGACGAAGAAAAAGGGAGACTGGAAGCCCATCCGCTGCTGGGCTAGGAAGAGCCGTCAAGGCCTTTGCTAGCTCCTCAACTGTGAAGGGAGTCAATAGGAAAATCCGGAGAGCAGGGGAAATCACCTCTCTTGTGCGCCGCCAGACCCGCTCTTGTTCATCCACCACTTCTGGGGATAAGGGGGCACCCGTGAGAAGGGATCTGAAAAAATCTATGGCTATGGCTCTCACATGGGAAGGGGGGGTCGAAACGATAGATCCATCCTAGCCTTGCAACCTGTGGATACCATCTCTCTACCCGTGGGGGCCTGCAATCTCAAAGAAATCTCTAGTGACTATCTCTCCCGCTTGGGTCGAGAAGGAAGCTCTGGCATGGTATCTGTACTCCACCCTCTGCTCCTCTATGGAAAACATGCCCGAGAACTGAAAACATGCCTTGAGAAGCTCTGATGAGGAAAGGCGAGAAGGGGAAACGAGGAGTAGGAAGGTGGAAAAAGAAAAAAACAAAAAACGCTGGACTGGGAAGGAGAGAGGGCGGACAGGAGGGAGAAAAAGAAGGGGGGGGGGGGGCCTGGATGGGGAGGACCGAGAGTAGGAGGGGGGGGGGGTAGGGGGCACAGGTGAGAGGAATGGGAGGGGGCAGCGTGCAGGCGAGAAAGGAGAGGGCGGGCAGCGGGCGGAACGGGCAGCGCAGAGGTGGAGGGGAGGAGAGGGGGTGAAGGTTGGAGAGGGGGGGGGGGGGGGTTGGGGGATATAGGCGCAAGGGCACAGGGCGAAGGTGGGCAGGGGGAGGAGAGGGCGAAGGCAGGCGGGGGGGGAGGAGAGGGCGATGGCGGGCAGGTGCAGGTCGCGGGGGGGGGGGTGCACTGCTACTTTTGTCAATCCTTGCGTCAGTCTTTGGTTTTTGCCAGTTCTTTCTATTCAAAGCGGTGTAATTGCCCGATCATCTACCCTCCATGCATATTTACTCTTAAGTGCTACCATAACTGAGTAGAGTGGTTTCTGTGAAGGTGTTGGACATATCTATCTGCATGAACCTGCACCTACTCTTGGGTGTTGATGACGTGAGAAAGGATACATAGCAAATAGTTTGTGCAATGCATGATGGAGTTGATGATCAAAACGTGATCTACAGCTATTATGGAGTCAAGATGATGTTTTGATTCTTGTTAATAGTGGTCTCCTGTTAACTATGAATTTGATCTTTATAATAGTGGTCTCATATAAACTATGAATTTGACAGGCATTGCAACAGCTGAAACTCTACTAGATTGCATCAAACATGGAAAGTGCAATGAGATCACATCAGATGGGTTGCCATGGACACACCAGAATGTTTCTCAGGTGGACAATAAGACTACTAGAAGTTGTACAGGAGCTTGCTGTGTGGACGTTCAGCAGGTAACCTCTTTTCATTGTGTGCTCGCTCTTCCTCCCTGTTTTAACTGTGGAAAATGCCCTATCTTTTAAAAAAACATGTAAGCTCTCTCTCTCTCTCTCTCTCTCTCTCTCTCTCTCTCTCTCTCTCGCTTCTCGCTTCGCTATTCGCTGTTCGCTTCACTTTCGCCCCGCCCGCTTCGGTGCCCGCTTCGCTTTGCTGTTCGCTATCTTTATACAACTTCTCGCTTCGCTGTTCGCTTCACTTTCGCCCCGCCCGCTTCGCTGTTCGCTGTTCGCTTCGCTTCGCTGTTCCCTGTGCGCTTCGCGTGCCTCTGTGCGTAGCTGCCCTCTCTGTTCGCTACTGCTGCCCACTTCGCTTCCGCCTTGCTGCCAGGCTGGATCGCCTGCCTGTCCGTTAGGCCACCGGCTGTGTGCGCCTTTTTCCCACCCATCCTTGCTCAGGCCCCCAAGGCAGCAACATAACTCTCTCTCTCTCTCTCTCTCTCCTCCC
Organism: Cibotium barometz; assembly: GCF_041138505.1. Classification (NCBI taxonomy): domain Eukaryota; kingdom Viridiplantae; phylum Streptophyta; class Polypodiopsida; order Cyatheales; family Cibotiaceae; genus Cibotium; species Cibotium barometz. The sequence continues at coordinate 16,617,079 of NC_141050.1, forward strand.
TGCCTATGGGAAGGGCTGCAGAGTAATTTCGAGGAATGGCCCTGTGTCTCCAAGAGAAACTCGAGGCCCTCGAGACGGCAATGAAAGCACTAATCAAGGAGAACAAGAAGACATCCGATTCCAACCTCAATGATGTGGAGAACAAACTACACCGGCACATCATGGCCCTCGAAGCACGGGTCACAGACCTTGAACAAGAGAACACAACACTCAAGGAGGAGGTGAGTGCATTGAAAGTGGAACTAGTAGCCGTCAAGAACATCGAGAAGGAAGAAGGGGAGATCAATGACAACACTCTCACGGCCATCAAAGAAGAGATCTCCAAGGAGATCACAAAGGACATGGAGGGAAAACTCGAAGCCAAGCAGTCAGGATGGGTTGAGGTGGTGAAGAAGAACATCCGTAAAGAAGTGAGGGAGGAGACTCAAAGGAAGAACATCAAATCATTCATACCACCATTGAGGAGGAGAAGACTAGGCATGCCCGCCGCCTCAACATTTGAGTCACAAGTATAGCCGAGACACCCAACTCCACTCCCGAGAAAGATGGACAGCTTCTATGCATGAAGCTAGGCTACAAGGAAGAGGACCCTCTCCCCTTCACCAAAGCATGGAGAGTCGGGAAAGACTCACACGCCGCCTCAACATTTGAGTCACAAGTATAGCCGAGACACCCAACTCCACTGACAGAGATACTCATGGCAGTATTTAACTGTAATGGTTCACTATGGGTGCAGCCTGGACGACTGGAGCATGTTATGGTGGGGAGAGACATCATACTTCTGATAGAGACACATCAGAGCCCAGAGAGAGGGCTATCTCGAGTAGAGAGATTCCAGTGGGAGTCAGCATACAGGAGGACCACATGCCAGGGTACCTCGAGAGGGTCGGGGGGGGGGGGGGGGGGGGGTAGCAGTCCTATTCAGACGGGAGCTACAGGGGAGACTGAGTGGTAGCACAGGATCCAGAGGCTAGATACATGTGGATCAGCTTACATCCCTCACAGGACAGGGTTATATACATAGCTCTATGTTACTTTCCTCCATCAGGATCCTCCTATGTCATCACAGAGGACATGCCACAGGAGGAGGAGGAGACAGGAGCCTCGCCATACACTTGTCTGTTAGAGGAGATTATGCATTATTCTACACTAGGGGAAGTATTTCTTACGAGTGACTTCAATGCCCACACACAGAGCAGACAGTGTGAGGTGTATGACTATGATGACATGGAGATCCTCCACCCTATGGATCCAGAGGAGATAGGGGCTAGTCGGGCATCAGAGGACACTGGACCAGATAGAGGACATTATGGGGACCACTTACTGGAGTTGGGAGCCAGGCATCGTCTCGTTATTTATAATGGGATGCTACAGTGGCCGGGATCAGGAGGGCTGACATGCTTCCCACATAGGAGTCATACACGGACCGGAGACACGGTGGTAGACTACATTATGGGGTCTTTGGAGGCATCACAGCTTGTCACCTCATTCTCCATCCCACCTTGTCCTATTGGGGCAGATCATTCATACTTGGCATTTTCACTAGCCGGATCACCAGTATCACCAGCCCCCCACATACCCACGCCACACACTACCATCTACTTGACACATGACATGGCAGACATATACACTGGCAGAGTAGAGGATGGGCGCCTACTCATGGATCCCCTGGCACCTATGGATACCATTACAGCCCAACTGGCATCACTCCTACACACGGCTGCATTACAGAGCTTCCCACATCGTGTCCACTCAGGAGAGCCTGCGAGATCTGGGACTATGCCCCAAAACAGATGGTATGATGACGAGTGCAGAGCCCTATACTCACGGCTCCGCATACAGGGAGCCTTGGGAGCCATCACAGAGCAGGAGTCGAGGAGAGATATGAGGAGACTTACTTGCCGCAAAACAGATGGTATGATGACGAGTGCAGAGCCCTATACTCACGGCTCCGCATACAGGGAGCCTTGGGAGCCATCACAGAGCAGGAGTCGAGGAGAGATATGAGGAGACTTACTTGCCGCAAAAGGCGGGCCTTCGCAGAGATACAGGAGCTAGAGATCTTCCATTTCTTCATGAGTAGAGATAGCCCTATCTCATGGCGGCACTTCAGAGAGCCCCGGACACCGACACCCATTGCAGACCCACAGACATGGCACACATATGCAGAGGGCCTGTACCACGCCCCACAGCAGCCACCTATACCTCAGCCACAAGAGCCTCAACCTACCACAGCTAGCTTCTTTACCCACTCGATGGTAAAGGAAGCTATCTGCCGCCTACAGCATGGACGGGCCGCCGACCATATGGGCCTACAGGGTGAGCATCTCATATATGCAGTAGATTCTTTGGCTCCTTTTCTTGCACACCTGTTTAAGAGGGCACCAGCAAAGGGTTTGCCTGCGGAGTGGACGATGCACACCATTGTGCTGATCCACAAAACAAGGGATATGCTCGATCCGAGCAACTATAGGACGATTATGGTTGGCCACGTGTTGGCCAAACTCTATGGTGCAGTGTTGGGGCAAGAGCTTAGCTTATATGCTGAGCGAGCAAGTTTACGCTCATCAGGGCAGGCAGGCTTCAGGAGAGCTTTCTCTACCACCGACCATGTATTCACTTTGAGATGTATGACTGATTAGGCCAGAGTGAGGAAGAGAAAGCTCTATTGCTGCTTTGTGGATTTCCGCAAGGCATTTGACATAGTACCACGAGAGAGGCCTGCAATCTCTTGGCATACCAGCATATATGACATGGGGCATCTATGCATTATATGAGCAGGTTTTTGGGCGAGTCAGATGTCCAAGAGGTATGTCCGAGACTATTGCTAGCACCATTGGTGTGAAGCAAGGATGCCCACTTTCCCCCACGCTATTTGGGTTATACATTGATGAGGTGGCTGACTTCATTACACGGGGAGGCGGAGATGGAGTTGATCTAGCAGGTACCTCAGTACATATTATGCTTTATGCTGATGATATTGTATTAGTGTCTGAGTCTCCAAGAGGTCTAGAGCAGCATCTATATGCACTCCATGATTTCTGCACACAGAGGGGTCTTACTGTGAACCTTGGGAAAACCAAGGTTATGGTCTTTCATATATCAAGACAGGGCAGGAGTCATCTGACATTCACTCTCGTAGGATGCCAGGTGGAGGTGGTGACATCATACGTGTACCTAGGGGTTACCTTCTCTGTAGCAACCACTCGCTTCACCATGGGTTCAGCAGCCAGAGCTAGATTGACACGGGGATATGCAGCATTGGCTATGCTAGAGAGACAATGCCACCAGGCGCATTTTCAGGAGCCCCGGACGAAGAGGTGGCTATTTGACACATTAGTCACACCGGCACTGATGTATGGAGCAGCGGTATGGGTGCCAAACCTTGCTACCCATTGGTGGACACAGATAGAGAGACCACAGGCCTCATGATGGCACGCATGATACGCAGCAAACCGTCAGTACCTCATGACATTATCCGAGCAGAGATTGCTGCGCCTCCTATGATGGTAGAGGCCATTTTCCAGACTATATGCCTGCTAGACAGATTCAGAGAGATGCCACAGGACAGATTGTCATAAAGAGCTTTTGAGGCATCTAGACAGGTGGCTAAGGCAGGAGACAGAGGATCATGGTATGCACAAGTCACACATTGGTTCTTACAACATGGCCTAGACATGGATCATCTACCACCATTCGAGTATGGCAGGGATGCACCACATTTCCGTCTCTCTCATAGTGAGAGGAACACAGTATTGAGATAGGACCTATGGCAGCTCTATACACGAGAGACATGGATATCGCCTACACAGCCTCTTCCACCGAAGATGCTATACTACAGAGATCACTTCATGAGTATCACTGATTATGGATTTATAGAGGCCTAGATACGTGGAGGGCTTTTTACCACACGGCTCCCGAGTGGCTATTGGTCAGCTTAGAGTTTCATCACATCGATTGGAGATCGAGACTGGCAGAGCAGCACGGATCCCCCGAGAGGAGAGGGTATGTAGATTGTGCAGAGAAGAGGTGGAGAGTGAGGAGCATTATGTATGCAGATGCAGAGCATATACAGCCATCAGAGAGAGATATCCCATTTTATTCAGAGAGCCACATTCCCTACGCCAGATCTTTGAGGCAGCAGACCAGCACATATTGAGGAGATTCATTCTAGACATACAGTGTCACAGAGAGACATCATTACAGGCTCAGACAGCTCCAGAGGGGGACGACAGACACAGATTACTACATTTTTTCAGAGATCCATCCCACTCCCATCCCCTACACAACAGGGAATTACTCTCCAGAGAGCAGAGACACTCAGAGCCCGTAGGAGACAGAGGACACCTGGCTTTCGGACGCCACGCCTATACCAGAGAGAGATGACAGAGATCAGAGCTCAGTTTCACAGAGAGGGTGCGGAGCGACTGGCTCGCTTCACAGCAGACCCAGGCATGTTCTTCAGGGAGTTGTGGACACCCCCTTCATTGATGTATACCATTTTATACCCCCAGTATGGTACCGGATGGAGCTAGCTAGGTTGCATATAATGATTGTATACTCCATGCATATAGCTTTGCATTCTCCTAGTAGTAGAGCTCCATCCCCTCCCCCACTCATTGTACTTATTGCACACCCAGATTCAGCTTTTTAGTTTAGTACTTTTTCATTTTGTTGGGATGACAGAGGATATCCCACACAAGTACACTGATTTGTCTCATAGGCCGAGTTCAGTCTTCTGGAAGACGTTAATAAAATCTTTCTTTCTTTCTTTCTTTCTTTCTCTCTCTCTCTTTTAGCACGGGTCACGGACCTTGAACAAGAGAACACGGCACTCAAGGAGGAGGTGAGTGCATTGAAAGTGGAACTGGTAGCCGTCAAGAACACCGAGAAGGAAGAAGGGGAGATCAATGACAACACTCTCACGGCCATCAAAGAAGAGATCTCCAAGGAGATCACAAAGGACATGGAGGGAAAACTCGAAGCCAAGTAGTCAGGATGGGTTGAAGTGGTGAAGAAGAACATCCGTAAAGAAGTGAGGGAGGAGACTCAAAGGGAAGAACACCAAATCATTCACACCACCATTGAGGAGGAGAAGATGAGGCATGCCCGCCGCCTCAACATTTGAGTCACAGGTATAGCCAAGACACCCGACTCCACTTCCGAGAAAGATGGACAGCTTCTATGCGTGAAGCTCGGCTACAGGAAAGAGGACCCTCTCCCCTTCACCAAAGCATGGAGAGCCGGGAAAGACTCAACACGCAAGCGAGCCCTCATCCTACAGTTTGCAGGAGAGACGGAGAGGGTCACCTTCACGAGGAAGAGGGTGATTCTATGAGGATTACAGGGAGATTCCATCTATTTGGATGATCACCTTACAAGGATGTAGATAGAACACAAGAAAACATGCATGCCGAGAGTCCTACAGGCCCGGAAAGAGGGCAAGAGAGCATTCTATCATGATGGCCGTGTCATCATCGATGGCAAGGCCACCAATTAGCGCCAAGCGGCCTATGGGACATTGGCTATGGAGGATCCAGATTCACAGATACACATAGCAGTTTGGAACTGCAATGGAGCACTTTGGACACATCTTGGGAGGATGGAGGAGGTCATGGAGGGACGGGACATCATACTACTTACAAAGACGCACCAGAGCCGAGCGCGGGGGCTACCCAAAGTAGAGGGCTATCAGTGGGAGTTTACATACAGGGGGACCACACGGCAGAGCACATCGAGAGGATCTGGAGGTATAGCGGTACTCTTCAAGCGAGAGCTACAGGAGCGCCTACAGGTGGTAGCACGTGACCAAGAGGCTAGATACATGTGGATTAGATTGGAGCTTTCAGCAGACAGGGTGTTAAACATTGCTCTATGCTACTTCTCTCCTAGAGGATCGAGATATGCCATGACAGCAGAGGAGGAGAGTAGAGGGGAGGAGGAGGACACAGGGCCATTGGGAGAGTCACCATATGCAGCCCTTTCAGATGAGATCATACACTACTCCAACTTGGGGAAAGTCCTCCTTATGGGGGACTTCAATGCACAGACACAGAGCCGACAGTGTGACATTTATGATTTCGAGCACCCCGAGGTGATGCACACACTAGAGGTGGAGGACACGGGAGCTTGCAGGGTGTCAAAGGACACGGGGCTGGATAACACCAGATATGGTCATCACTTACTTGAGCTAGGAGCGCGACACCATCTCGTTATTTATAACGGGATGAGACAGTGGTAGGATTCAGGAGCACTGACATGCTTTCCACGATCAGGGGGGTAGCACAGTGGACTACATCATGGGGTCCATGGAGACCACACAGGCAGTGACATCTTTCTCCATCCCCCACCTATCCTATTGGTGGAGATCACACATACCTCTTAATGTCACTAGCGAGCTCCACACCAGCACCCACATAGCCTACACAGGCATCGCATACAACTTTCTACGTCACCCATGACTTGGCTATGAGCATCATGTATATGACGGGCTATTCCAGATGGATCCCCTGTCACCTCTAAACACACTCTTTTTTTTTTGTAAAAACACACACACAAATTGCATTATATCATAAATGTACAAAAGGGTTTGACATCAGGAGGATGTCTAAACCCTATGGTCAACCAGCAATCTTGCCTTCAAAATGGCCAAACACAGCATCCCAATGTGTGATGGTCCAGTTGCCAAACGATTTAGTGGACATCTCAACACACATATCTGCCAACATAATCGCCCAAGGCTGCCTCTGAGATACAAATTCCAACAGCAAGGTGGACTTTCGTGCCAATGCATGAAAGTGTATATTAAGGATATTCAAGCCTCCATGTTGTTTGGGACTACATAGCTTCTTGAGCGAGAGAAGGTTAAGGCCCCTCTTAGCATGTTTGGTTTTCCAAAAAATGCTCATGGCTGAAGACATAAAACGATCAATGTCCACTTTTCTCCACATTATTAGTGGCAAAAAGAATTGAATATATGCCATGACAATAGCCTGTACAATCCTTAAACGAACATGCAATGGCCATGTAGAAAGCTTCCAGTAATTAAGTTTCTGATTCAACCGTTGCATCACCCATTGAGTCATTTGCTGATTAGAAATGTGCCATCCCAATGGGTAGCCCAAGTGTCTGACTACATGCATTTGTGAAGGAATTTCACCCGGCCAAATTAAACTATGCCAAGACCGAGCATCAAGAGCCAAAAGTTTAGATTTCTGAAAGTTAACATAAAGGCCAGCAGCTTGCCCAAACAGCTCTAGTGCCTCCATTAATCTTTGCACATCCGATTGCGTATTGCGGGGCATACAAAAAGAATCATCAGCATACGCCTATGCTAAAAATTGTTTGCCATTAGGCAATTGCAATCCATGAAGCACATCGGAAGCTGTCAAATGATCTAGATATGTAAGCAAAGGATGAGTAGCCACAGCATATAGCAACGCACTCAGAGGGCAACCCTGTCTTACAGATCTTTCTAATTTCCAAGGGTCGGTAATCCGAGAGCCAAGTATCAAAGAAGCATCACTATCACTGTAGAGGAAGTACACAACACGTTGCAACTTTAAACCAAAGCCCAACTGGGCCATAGTCATGGCAACAAAGTCCCAGGAAACTGTATCAAAGGCTTTTTCAATATCAATCTGAAGCACAAGTACATCCTGTTTAGTATACTTGGCATATTCCATACCAATATATGCATTAGCCAGATTGTCATTAATCTGCCTACGAGGAATGAAACCATATTGAGCAGGATGTAATCCATCATGCAGAAAACCTTTAATTCTGTTCGCCAGCATTTTAGTAACCAATTTATAAATAACTGGCATAAGAGTGATAGGACGCCAATGCGAAAAGGATTCACAAAGATGTCTTTTAGGAAAAAGCTTGACTAATCCTTGCTTCCAAGACATTGGCAAACAGTCATCTTGCCATGCTTTATTGATCATGAATAAGATCACCTCTTCCAGAAAAGGCCAGAAGGCAATAAAAAATTCCAAAGTCAAACCATCCCAGCCAGGTGATTTGCATTTACCCATCGAACGCAAGGCTTCCTTTAATTCCTCTTCTGAAAAAGGTTCCTCTAATACCATTGCATCGGCGGGCGAGATAATAGGTTGCACATATTGCAAAAGTTTACAACGGGCCTCTAAAACCTCTGGAGAAACTTCCGAGTTCGAGGCAAAAAGAGAAGAGAAATAGCATTTAGCCAAGTCAGCCAACTCTTGCATAGAATCAGACCATTGGCCATCTGACTTTTTAACTCTGCGAATATTCTCTTTCTCCCTGGACTGATGCAAACTTTTGAAAAATTGTTTAGAAGAGCAACCTTTATCCAGCAATGCCCTTTGACGAGAGCGAACCATCCACTTTTGTAATTTACGCTGCTCGTTTAGCATAATAACATTCTTTGCCTGCAATAAATTATCTTGCTTTTATATGTGGTGACTTTAATAATGTTCCTTCTCCAGAATATAGTTCCACTGGCCGCATACATATGCTTGGGACAGAAAGATCAGCATGGGAGGATCTTATATCTAATCATAGTCTTTTGGATTTATGGTGCCATGTATGTCCACATGATGCAGGGTTCACTTTTAATCATAATGCTTTTAAACATATTTGGACCCGATTGGATAGATGGTATTTACTCCATGCGGATCAATTTGATGATTATATCTGTAAAATGTGGATAGATCGGACACTTTGTCTTTCAGATCATGCCCCCTTATGGCTGGGACTATATTTTGATATGCCATGTGATGAATTTTTGGCTTCCCGGGCTCGACTGCTCATCTTAAATCATAGCTATTTGCAACATGATCATTTTAAAGAAATGGTTCTCCATGCTTTGGTACCACTTTACCATCAGATTTATGAGGACATTGATATTGCGTGGTTCCATTTTGTTCATCGCATGCAAGCTGTGATTATTGACTATGGGCGGTCTTATATGCATGATATTCGTGAAGCAGTCTTGCAGGCAAAACAAACATGTGAATGCCTCACTGCTACTGCTCAACAAAGACGCACTCCACACACACACACACACACTTACCTCTAAACACACTCACCACCCAGCTGTCATCTCTACTACATATGGCCACCACCCACAACTTCCCCCATCATACACACATTGCACACACAGATAGATCTAGGAGCATGCCCCAGAATCGGTGGTATGATGATGAGTGCAGAGAGCTATATAGACACCTCCGTGCCCAGAGAGCACTGGGGACCATTACACAGAGACAGGCGAGCCGATAGATGAGGACCCTCACGCCGTAAGAGGCGTGCATATGAGGAGGCACAATATTGGGATACATACCACCTACTCATGAGCAAAGATGCAGCCATTGCATGGCGCAGGATGAGAGAGCCTCGCCCTCATACCCCGATTGAGGATCCACACACATGGCACACATGCAAAGAGCCGCTACCATATCCCTCAGCAGCCGCCCATACCACAGCCACAGAAGTCCCGCCCTACCACCTCTACTTTCTTTACCGCCTCGATGGTCGAGAGAGCTATCCGCCAGTTACAGCATGGGAGATCTACTGACCACACAGGTATACAGAGTGAGCATGTTATTTATGCAGCTGACACACTGGGACCCTTCGTTGCTCACCTCTTTAATAGGGCACTAGTGGAGGGCCTACCAGCTGAGTGGATTATGCACACCATCGTGCCTCTCCACAAAGCGGGAGACATGCTAGACCCCAGCAACTACAGGACTACCATGATTGGTCATACATTGGCCAAACTTTATGGCGCAGTGCTCCAGGCAGAGTTGAGCTCATATGCAGAGAAGGAGGGACTGCGAGCACTAGGGCAAGCTGGATTCTGACGAGCTTTCTCCACTATTGACCATATATTCACTCTGAGATGTCTGATTGACCAGGCTAGGGTGCGGGAGAAGAGATTATACTGCTACTTTGTGGATTTTTGGAAAGCATTTGACACGGTGCCACGAGAGAGACTCTTCCAGCACCTACAGTCATTGGGGATCCCATCAGAGATGATTTGGGGTATCTATGCTTTATATGAGCAGGTCCTCAGGTGCATATGATGCCCCGGGGGGCTATCTGATGTTATTGCTAGCACCATAGGTGTGAAGCAAGGATGCCCACTCTCTCCTACACTATTTGGGCTATACATCAATGAGGTGGCTGACTTCATTGGTCACGAACTGGGGACGGGGTAGACATCTCAGGTACCACAGTCCACATTATGCTATACGCAGATGATATTATTCTGGTCTCTGAGTCGCAGATGGGACTACAGCACCATCTCCATGCACTCAATGACTTCTGCACACAGAGGGGGCTTACAGTGAACCTTGGGAAAACCAAGGCCATCATTTTCCACACCTCAGGGCCGGTTCAACGCCAGGCCATCTTCACACTAGCAGGACAGGTAGAGGTGGTAGACTCATATGTGTACCTGGGGATTACATTTACGACTCCGCCAGGAAGATTTACTATGGCACAGGCAGCCAGGGATAGACTCACATGAGGGTATGCAGCTCTAGCCATGCTAGAGAGAGAGTGTCACCAAGCACACTTCCAGGAGCCCCGCACGAAGGGGTGGTTGTTTGACACACTAGTCACCCCTGCTTTGATATATGCTGCAGCAGTATGGGCACCTGGGCTCGCCACCTCCACATGGCCTCAAATAGAGAGGCCTCAGATTCTCATGCTCTCACGGATGATCCGCAGCAAACACTCCGTCCCACATGACATTGTCCGGACAGAGTTTGCTGCACGTTCTATGCTAGTAGAGGCCCTCTTCCAGATGATCTGCTTCATACAGAGGATCAGAGATATGCCATCAGATTGGCTCTCACATAGAGCTTTTGAGGCGTCCAGGCAGCTCGCATAGAGTGGAGATAGGAGATCATGGTATTCACAGATGATACAGTGGCTCACTTAGCATGGTCTCGACATAGATCACCTGCCACCTTTCCAGTATGATATACATGCACTACACATCCAGCTCTCTCACAGTGAGAGGAACAGAGTCCTTCGGCAGGATTTATGGCAACGATACACTCAAGAGACTTGGATTACACCCAGTCAGCCTCTACCGCCGAAGATGCTATACTACAGAGATCAATTTATGCGTATCTCAGCGGATGGATTCATACAGAGCTTACCTGGATACATGGATGAGTACCTGCCTCATAGTGCCCGAGTGGCGATTGGGCAGCTCAGAGTGTCATCACACCAGCTTGAGATTGAGGCATGTAGGGCAGCACGGATCCCTAGAGCAGAGAGGATATGCAGACTATGCCAGGAAGAGGGTGAGAGTGATGCAGAGCATATAGTGTCATTAGAGAGAGATACACCACCATCTTCAGTGGACATCCCTCACTCCGCCAGATCATGGAGTCCGCAGACCAGCGCAGATTTGGCTAGTTCTTGTTAGAGACATAGCGCCACAGAGAGACACTGATACAAACTCATACCACAGGGAGAGGTGGGCGACAGCTCCAGCTCACTGATTTCTTCTAGAGATCTATCCTAGTGCCTACCCTAACACAGGAGGGGGTTACACTTCAACGCGCTGCGGACCTCCGTGCCAGACGCAGGCTGAGAGCACCAGGCTACCAGTCTCCCAGACTACATCAAAGGGAGATCACAGAGATACGGGCTCGACATCAGCACCATATCCAGGAGCGGCTAGCTCACTTACACTCACACCCGGAGATCATTCTCCGAGGTATTTTTGCCTCGCCATCGCCTATGTATCACATATTACACCCCCATTATGGTACTGGTTGGAGCTAGACAGATCTGCATTGCATTCTTGTATACCCTACGCATATAGGTTGCATACTGAGCCTCTAGCAGTAGTGCTCCATCCATCACACCCCCCCACTAGCTCAGTACTTTCATACTTTATTTCATGTTCATTTTGTCCTTTTTTTTCTGGACATCCAGGAGACATTGACAGTAGTACATTGATTTGTCTCATAGGTCGAGTTCGGCCTCTAGTAGACGTTAATACAACTTTCTTTCTTTCTTTCTTTCTCTCCCTCTCAATTCTGTCCGAGGCGGGTATCGTCATTAGCTGATCACAGCATATCTCACACTAAACATGATCATCTGTTGATCACATTTACTGTTAGACGTTTTCATTTCACTTTTTCTTTCAGTTTTCCATGGCTCGGTATATCCGTGGTACCATTGTATTACTTTTGGTCTCATATGCCCTTGGGGTCTTCTGTAAACATTAATATAACTTTCTTTCTTTCTCTCTCTCTTCACGCCCACCCCCTCCGCCTCCCTGTTCCTGTGCTGTGCTGCTAGGTTTTGCGTTGTGCTGCTGTGTGCACCCCGTTCGCCTCCCTTTTCCTGTGCTGCGCTGCTCTGTTTTGCGCTGCACTTCTGTGCGCACCCCATCCGCCTCCCTTTTCTTCTTGTGCGCTGCTCTGTTTCGTGCTGTGCTGCTGTGCGCAGCCCCCTGTTTCCCACCCACCCTTGCTCAGGCCCCAAGGCAGCAACTAGGGGGAATCAGCCACAATGAACCTACAGGAGCTGGGTGAACATCAAGACAGTGGAGGACAACACCAAGAAGGCGTTGGGCAAACATAAGAAGGTGCTGGACATCGTCCTGAACCAACATGAATAACTGTTGGAAGGTCTCCACAAGGAGATACAGGGCAAGAATAATGAGATTGGAGAATTGGGAGCAAAGGTGAACCACCAGGAGGAGGAGATTCGAATGTTGAAAGAGACCCATATGCAACAACAGGAAATGCCAGAGGCTGCCCCAGTGATAGGGGAACTCCGGGCAAAAATGGAAGCCCTAAAGGCTACGGTCAGAGACCATATAGTGGAGGAAAGGGAACTGAATATTCAGGAGGGTCTAAGGATGGACTTGGAGCAGCTGAAGGCTGAGTGATAAGTTGCGGGAAGAACTGCAGACCACAAAGAAAGATTGGGTGGAGGTGGTCAAGAAGCACAAACCCCAACAGAGCATGATACATGAGACTCTCGAGGAGGAGAAACGCAGGAAGGATAGGGCCCTCCATGTGCGAGTGCGGGGACTTCCCCCAAGGCGGATGCCATGACGCTTTGCCAGATGATAGGAGTGGACGAGATCACCCCCCCCCCTCCCTTTGCAGATACATGGAGGGCAGGCAAGGATATGACACGAGAGCGGCCCCTCATCATCAGATTCCGTGATGCCACCAGCAGATAGGCCTTCTTAGTCAAACGGGCTGCCCTCAAGGGCACACAGGTGGACATGGGAGATGATCTCACCCCAGCACAGGTGGCACACCAGCGTGAGGCGACAGTGATAGTTCATGAGCCCATAGAGGAGGCAAGTGGGCTATCTACAAAGATGGTAGGGTCATTATCAGTGAGCGCCGTCCCAAATAGGGACGTGGGGTCTATGAGACCAAACACTTGAATTAACAGTATGGAAGTACAATGGCACCTTGTGGTCGAATCCAGGAGGTTTGAGCGAGATTCTCACAGGCAAGGATGTCATTTTCTATACAGAGACTAATCAGAGGCGGGTATGAGTGGGAGCCAGCCTTGCAAGGCGAGACCCGCACATCAGGGGAGGAGTAGGTGGCTCCGGAGGGGTAGCTGTCCTTTTTAGATCCGCATGTTGGTGGAAGGGTACTTAGTGCTTTAAGGTGTGCTTTTATGAGAAGGGGACTTACTACTTCAAGAGGTGTGCTTTCTTCGACAGATTCTCAGCAATGTTTGGAAGGACGAGGATGCACGGTGTCTTTGGTTGTGGCTACAACTTCGTAGTGATAGAGTCATCCACATTGCTGTGTGTTATTTTGCACTGCGCTACTCACCTTACACCGCACAGCATGGCCAGTCACCGTACTTACCATTATATGGAGACATTATGGAGTTCTCACAGTTGAGTGAAGTCCTGCTCGAGGACTTCAATGCTAGGACGGGGAGTTAGCATGTCCCACTACTCGATTTGGACAACCCTATCAGACTACAGGAGCTTGACATCATTGACACCACAGGAGGGCTGCAGAGATCATCACAGGACCGTGAGGAGGTCATGGTGTATGGGAGATATGTCTTAGAGCTGGGAGATATTTCTTACACCGCACAGCATGGCCAGTCACTGTACTTACCATTATATGGAGACATTATGGTGTTCTCACAGTTGAGTGAAGTACTGCTCGGGGACTTCAACGCTAGGACAGGGAGTTAGCAGGTCCCACTACTCGATTTGGATGACCCTATCAGACTACAGGAGCTTGACATCATTGACACAGGAGGGTTGCAGAGATCATCACAGGACCGTGAGGAGGTCATGGTGTATGGGAGATATTTCTTAGAGCTGGGAGCTGCACATGGTCTCGTTATCTATAACAGGATGTCTCGATGGCCCTCCTTCGATGCCCTCACCTCCTTCCCTCACCCTAGAGGTACTAGCACCGTGGACTACCTTATGGGATTTGCGGCTTTGGCACACCTTCTCCCCGACTTCTCCATCCTGCCACCCCTTTGAAGCTGACCATGCCTACCTCTCTTTCACTCACCTGCACACCACCTGTCCCTCCACCACCAACCACCATCTCACATTACACGTAGGTCCATTTTGATCACAAGCTTGACCTTGTTTACTCTAACCACATCTACCGCCAACTCCAGGATGTGGAACCTACTTCCCCCTACCCACCCTCATAACACAGCTCACCACCATACTCTACACATCCGCCACTTCTTTCATTTGCACGCGGTGGTCTACCACCAAGCCACCTTGCGGTTCCATGCCCTAGAATTGTTGGTATGATGACGAATGTCGAGCCACACACTCCCCTCGTAAGCATGAGGTACGGATTGGGCAAATCACGAAGCGTCAAGCGCAACGGATTTCTCAACGGTTCACCCGGCGCAAGAAACGAGAGTTCTATGCTTGGAAAGAGGACGAGTTATACTAACTGTTCTTAGGGCCAAACTCCAAAGATGCTTGGAGGAAAATCCGACAACATCGCCCTCACCACCAGATCCCCACCCCACCACGTCCACCTTCACAAAGGGCATGGTCCTCAAGGACATTTGTAGACTATCCGATGATACCCTGGTGCCCCTACCAGCCTACATGTTCAATAGAGCCCTTTGTGAAGGATTTCCACCCACTTGGTCCACCAACACCATCATCCCCATCCTCAAAGCCGCAGATCCACTTGATCCTAATAATTATAGGATGATCATGATTGGCCACACATTGGCCAAAGTCTATGGATCGGTGCTAGAGGCGGAGCTCAATTCATTTGTAGAGAGACTATGATGCAAAGCCTCAGGACAAGCAAGCTTTCAGAGGAGCTACTCTACCCTTGATCACATCTACACCCTCCGTGCCATCATCGAGGAGGATTTAATGCTGCTTTGTGCATTTCCGCAAAGCTTTTGATACTGTACCCCAAGCCCACCTCCTACACTGTCTATAGAAGATAGGAGTCCCGTTTGACATGGTTTGGAGCATCATCACCCTCTATGAGTCTGTCACTGGACGAGTGAGAGCGGAGGTACATTGCAAAAGATTTCCATGACTATTGGGGTGAAACACGGCTACCCTCTATCACCCACTCTCTCTTTGGCCTCTACATTGATGAGATCTCGAGCTTCATTGACGGACTAGGTGGGGCTGGTCCCACAGTGGCAGGCATATTGATCCCCATACTGCTTTATGCAAATGACATCGTCCTCCTCTCAAATTCAGCCAAGGGGCTTCAGAGATAGTTGGATGCCTTACAGGACTTCTGCACTTAGCGGGACCTCTCTGTTAACCTTGGTAAAACCAAGGTAATGGTCTTCAATACTTCCCTCCCCTTCACATCTAGATTGAGCTTCACATACAGAGGGGATCCTGTGGAGATTTTCTCGTCCTATGTCTACCTTGGTGTCACTTTGAGTCGCCCATGCTTCCCGCAGCACATGCTAGAGTGATACGGGGATATGCAGCCTTGAGCTTACTTGAGTGGCAGTGCTTTTAGGCACATTTTCAGGAGCCCAGGTCGAAGGTTGGTTTTCTGACACCCTTATCACACCACCCTTGATGTATGGAGAAGCCTTCTGGGGCAGATTTATCCGATGAGGATTGGCGGCGAGTTGAGAGGGCCTAGGTCATGATGTTCTCCCGTATGATCCGCAGAAAACCATTAGTCCCACACGAGATTATCTAGGCAGAGTTTGCAACAGCCCCGATGGTAGTGGATGCACTCTTCCCGTTAGTCACATCCCTCCATTGCATCAGTCACATGGATCCCCCCAGGTACTTGAGGCTTGCCCTAGAGTCCTCAAGACAGCTCACACTTGAGGGCCACTTTGGAGTATGGTATGCCTTAGTTTCCACTTGATTCTTAGTATACGGGCTCTGCATGGACCGCCTACCACCCCTTCGGTACAGTTTGGACTCCCCTTTTCTCCGGCTCTCTCATGAGGATACCAACGAGGTTATCCGGTTAGATCTTCTCAGCCTCTACACTCATTGCACATGGTTCACACCTTCGGAGCTCCCAACAAAGATGCACTTCTACAGAGATCACTTTCTCACGTTCACTAAGGATGGATTCATCCAACACCCTGGCTAATTGAGTGTTCACATGTCCCATGCCATGCGGATTGCAATTGGCCAGATACGGATTTTATCCCACACCCTGGCTAATTGAGTGTTCACATGTCCCATGCCATGCGGATTGCAATTGGCCAGATACGGATTTCATCCCACCGCCTCAGAGTGGAGATAGGTAGAGGTGAGCGCGTCTTTAGAGGTGGGGGCCCATAATGAGACCTAGAGAGGAGAGGATCTGCTGATTACGCCACACAAAGGTTGAGAGAGAGGAGCATTACATATGCCGCTGCTCAGTATACTATGAGATCCAGGGGAGGTCTCACTGTCTGTTTCATGAGGGATTTGGTCCACTCCAAGAACATTGACTTCCTGAACCAGCATTGCCTAGGGCTCTTTGTGCTTGACCTCCGCAGACATAGAGACACTTTCTTGAGAGAGCTTCGGCCCTAGCCACCCCAACCCCTCACCGGCGAGCCAATCATCACCAGTTTCTTCTGGACCCAGGAGGTGGAGGACACCCATACAGTGGATCTTGTGGACCCACCGTGGGCTATGAGTCATCCTCTGGAACGATGACAGCTATTCCGGGTATTCGGCTTGTAGCTAGATACCAAGCATCCGAGGAATAACATGTAGTTGCATGTAGGATTTGCATAGTGTCGGGTTGTACCCAACACTCGGGCTAGCTAGGGCAGCCCATGGGCCATAGCCATAGTCACAAGGGACGGGGGATGGTAACGGGGGATGGGGACGGCAACGGGACGGGGGATGGCCATATGTAGGGAACGGGGACGGGGGTAGGAACGGCACTTAAAAATTACTTTGTTAGTACCACCCACTCGCCTATACGGGCAAAGCTTCCATGTCCATGGCTGTGCACCACCTCCATGAGGGGATGGGGTGTGATTGACCTCATCCCACCATGACACATGTCCATCCTGTCGTCCTTCTACGGGTAGTTGGAACTTGAAGAGCCACTGCCACGAGGAGGATGCCATGGATGATGGATGCCTCCTTGTCACTTGATAGCTTGAGAGAGAGAGAGAGAGAGAGAGAGAGAGAGAGAGAGAGAGAGTGAGTGAGGCTTGAGCCTTGAGAGTTGAGGGAGAACTTGAGTCACGAGTGTGAGGATGGGTGGGGGTGTGTGTGTGTGTGTGTGTGAAGCTTGAGAGAGTGTGTGTGAGGGAGAGTGTGTCTTGAGAGGCTACAGCTTGCTTGTGTGAGAGCTTGAAACTTGAGACCTTGGCCCTTGAGGCTTGCTGCTTGAGGGAGAGAGAGAGTGTGTGTGTGTGTGTGAAGCTAAAGCTTGAAGTGTGAGAGGGAGTGTGTGTGTGTCTTCTTATAGGGAGGGAGGCAAGAGAGTGGCCAAGGCCCAAAGCCGCATAGGCTCAAGGCCTATGGGCCAAGGCTAAAGGCCCATGAAAAGCCCCTCCCAAATGGCCAAAAAAAGGTCAAAAATGTGACCATTGCCCAAACAGTAACCTGCAGGCGTTCCCATGCAGCCATCCCCTCTTGGATCCGTCCCCGGAACGCCGTCTCTTGTGAGGGACGCCCAGGTGGGAACGTCCGTCCGTCCCCGTCCGTCCCCGTCCCAGTGTTCCCGGGACGGCGTCCCTCCGTTCCAAGGGTCCGTCCCCTCCGTCCCCTGTGACTATGGCCGTAGCTTTGGTCCATAAAGCCCTCAGCATGTGAGGCCCGCCCTTATAGGGCATAGGCCTTGATGGCCAGCCTCTAGGAGGCAAGGGGCCAGCTGGCCAACCTCTAGCGGGTAAGGACTAACTGCTGTCGGCCAGCCCTAGAAGGCCTGCCAGCCCCAAAGGCTTGGGCAGCCAGTCGGCTAGCCCATGGAGGGCCAGTCCAGGATGCAGCCAGCACACAAGGGCTGCCAGACAGCCTGGACAACAGCTAGAGCAAGGGCAACCAGCATATGGAAAAGGCGCCTATTTAATGGGCAATTAAAACAGGTCATGGAGTGGAAAAAAATAGGCCGACAGCCTCTAGAACCCACCGACTAGCAGTGTTCTAGCCTATAAAAGCATGGGCTAGATTGTTTTTTAGACATCTCATAATTCACAAAGTGCTGAAGTGTTCCAAGGGCCAGGACAGCCAAGGGGAGCATAACGCAAAGATGGGTTGAAGGTCAAGAACAGATCATCTACAGGCTGAAGGTTTACAGCCAAAAGAAGATCTACAGATTTGAGTCTTTTTCTCATCTTTCAATAAAGCAACTACACCATCCTTGGTGGGTCCGTGTAGAGGATATTTGGGTCCCAATTGGATGTATTGTCTTTATTGGGACCATTACACAGAGACTGGCGAGGCGACAGATAAGGACCCTCACACGCCGTAAGAGGCGTGCATATGAGGAGGCACAGTACTGGGATATATACCACCTACTCATGAGCAGAGATGCAGCCACTGCATGGCGCAGGATGAGAGAGCCTCGCCCTCGTACCCCGATTGAGGATCCACACACATGGCACACATATGCAAAGAGCCTCTACCATATCCCTCAGCAGCCGCCCATACCACAGCCACAGGAGTCCCGCCCTACCACCTCTACTTTCTTTACCGCCTCGATGGTAGAGAGAGCTATCCGCCGGTTACAGCATGGGAGATCGACTAACCACACAGGTATACAGAGTGAGCATCTTATTTATGCAGCTGACACACTGGGACCCTTTGTTGCTCACCTCTTTAATAGGGCACTAGTGGAGGGCCTACCAGCTGAGTGGACTATGCACACCATCGTGCCTCTCCACAAAGCGGGAGACATGCTAGACCCCACCAACTACAAAACTATCATGATTGGTCATACACTGGCCAAACTTTATGGCGCAGTGCTCGAGGCAGAGTAGAGCTCATATGTAGAGAAGGAGGGACTGCGAGCACCAGGGCAGGCTGGATTCCGATGAGTTTTCTCCACTATTGACCATATATTTGCTCTGAGATGTCTGATTGACCAGGCTAGGGTGCGGGAGAAGAGATTATACTGTTGCTTTGTGGATTTCCGCAAAGCATTTGACACGGTGCCACCAAAGAGACTCTTCCAGTGTCTAGAGTCATTGGGGATCCCATCAAAGATGGTTTGGGGCATCTATGCTTTATATGAGCAGGTCCTCGGGCGCATACGATGCCCTGGGGGGCTATCTGATGTTTTTGCTAGCACCATAAGTGTGAAGCAAGGATGTCCACTCTCTCCTACACTATTTGCGCTATACATCGATGAGGTGGTTGACTTCATTGGTCACGGTGGTGGGGATGGGGTAGACATCTCAGGTACCACAGTCCACACTATGCTATATGCAGATGATATTATTCTGGTCTCTGAGTCGCGGATGGGGCTACAGCACCATCTCCATGCACTCGACGACTTCTGCACACAGAGGGGGCTTACAGTGAACCTTGGGAAAACCAAGGCCATGATTTTCCACACCTCAAGGCCGGTTCGACGACAGGCCATCTTCACACTAGCAGGAGGATAGGTAGAGGTGGTAGATTCATATGTGTACCTGGGGATTACATTTACGACTCCGCCAAGAAGATTTACTATGGCACATGCAGCCAAGGATAGACTCACACGAGGGTATGCAGCTCTGGCCATGCTAGAGAGACAGTGTCACCAGGCACACTTCCAGGAGCCCCGCACGAAGGGGTGGTTGTTTGACACACTAGTCACCCCTGCTTTGATATATGCTGCAGCAATATGGGCACCTGGGCTCGCCACCTCCACATGGTCTCAGATAGAGAGGCCTCAGATTCTCATGCTCTCACGGATGGTCTCAGATAGAGAGGCCTCAGATTCTCATGCTCTCACGGATGATCCGCAGCAAACCCTCCATCCCACATGACTTTGTCCGGACAGAGTTTGCTGCACGTTCTATGCTAGTAGAGGCCCTCTTCCAGACGATCTGCTTCATACAGGGGATCAGAGATATGCCATCAGATCGACTCTCACACATAGAGCTTTTGAGGCATCCAAGCAGCTCGTAGAGAGTGGAGATAGGAGATCATGGTATTCACAGATGATACAGTGGCTCACTCAGCATGGTCTTGACATAGATCACCTACCACCTTTCGAGTATGATATACAAGCACCACACATCTAGCTCTCTCACAGTGAGAGGAACAGAGTCCTCGGCAGGATTTATGGCAGCGATACACTCAAGAGACTTGGACTACACCGAGTCAGCCTCTACCACCGAAGATGCTATACTACAGAGATCAATTTATGCATATCTTAGCGGATGGATTCATATAGAGACCTGGATACATGGATGTGTACATGCCTCACAGTGTTCGAGTGGCGATTGGCCAGCTCAGAGTGTCATCACACCAGCTTGAGATTGAGGTAGGTAGGGAAGCACGGATCCCCAGAGCAGAGAGGATATGCAGACTATGCGAGGAGGAGGTTGAGAGTGAGGAACATTATGTATGCAGATGCAGAGCATGTAGTGTCATTAGAGAGAGATACACCACCATCTTTAGTGGACATCCCTCACTCCGCTAGATCATGGAGTCCACAGACCCCAGCGCAGATTTGGCCAATTCTTGCTAGAGACACAGCGCCACAGAGAGACACTGCTATAGACTCATACCACAGGGAGAGGTGGGCGACAGCTCCAGCTCAGTGATTTCTTCCAGAGATCTATCCCATTGCCTACCCTGACACAAGAGGGGGTTACACTTCAGCGTGTTGCAGACCTCCGAGCCAGACGGAGACCGAGAGCACCAGGCTACCAGACTCCCAGACTACATTAGAGGGAGATCACAGAGAAACGGGCTTGACATCAACAGCATATCCAGGAGCGGCTAGCTCACTTACATTCACACCTGGAGATCATTCTCCGAGGTATTTTTGCCTCGCCATCGCCTATGTATCACATATTACACCCCCATTATGGTACTGGTTGGAGCTAGATAGATCTGCATTGCATTCTTGTATACCCTACGCATATAGGTTGCATAGTGAGCCTCTAGCAATACTGCTCCATCCATCACACCCCCACACTAGCTCAGTACTTTCATATTTTATTTCATGTTCATTTTGTCCTTTTTTTTTGGACATCCAGAAGACATTGACAGTTGTACATTGTTTTGTCTCATAGGTCAAGTTCGGCCTCTAGTAGACGTTAATACAGCTTTCTTTCTTTCTCTCTCTAAGGAGATACTTGATCTACGACCTCTCCATTCTAGACAGCCCCATGGCGGAGATACTTGATCTAAGGAGAGGGCAACACTTCAACTGATCAGCATACATGGATCTACCTGATATACATTTTTCAGTATTTTCCAGTATTTTCTACTCAGTATCATCTCGGAGTCTTACAGTTCTGTTCTTTTAAGTGTAGGACAATTAGTTTATTGTACTTTTTAGTCTCATTTAGTTGTTCTCTTTGATGAGACACCAACTTCAGATGTACTCTCAGTTTTGGTCTCATAGTCCACTATGGCCTCTTAGAGACGTTAATACATCATTTCATTTCATCTCTCTCTCTCTCTCTCTCTCTCTCTCTCTCTCTCTCTCTCTCTCTCTCAGCAGGAAAGTTTAGTAGCCACAAAGAAGGAGATGGAGAAAGGGTGGGCCACAGTGGTTAAGCAAGAAGTAGAGAAAGAATGGACAGAAGCGGTGAGAAAACACCCCACACCCACCTCCATCATACATGATATGTTGGAAGAGGAGAAGAGGAAGGAAGGCTCGTGGTCTTCATGTGAGGGTGATAGAGCTAAAGGAGGGGGAATCTCCCAAGGCTGAGGCTCTAGCCCTATGCAAGAAACTCAAAGTGGAAGGGATCCCTTATGCGGACACATGGCATGTGGGACAAGACACCTCACGGGAGCACCCCCTCATCTTGAAATTTTCGGACCTTGCTAGCCAAGATGCCTTCATGGACACACGGACAGCTCTCTGAGGGAAGAAGATATACCTAGGGGATGATCTCACCCGAACCCAGGTAGAGCACAGATGAGCGAACATGCCCAAGGTGCAAGAGGCCCGCAAGGAAGGGAAGTGGGCAGTGTACAGGGACGGGCGAATCATCATCACAGAGCGGTGTCCCAAATAGGGATGTGGGGTTTGTGGGACGATACACCTGGAGTTGGCAGTTTGGAACTGCAATGGGACACTATGGTCGAACATTGGGGGCACTTCGGAAAGTTTTTAAGAGAGGGACATTATCTTCTTTACAGAGACCCACCAGAGCCCGGATAGAGGGCTGCCACGCATCTCAGGCTATGAGTGGGCATCCGCCTACTGAGAGGAGACACGTGTGGTGGGGGACGCAGGTTTGGCGGAGTGGCTATACTATTCAGGACACATCTACAGCCCATGGTCACCATAGTCCGCAGGGATGCAGAGGCACGCTTTATGTGGGTGTGCTTACAGGTGACACTGGAGAGATGTATACACATTGCAGTATGTTACTTCCCACCTAGGAAGTTCCCATATGCTATTCTGGACGAGGGAGAGCAGTTTTTTCCCCTCCATGCAGACATCATTGAGTTCTCACGCTTGGGAAAAGTTCTCCTTTTAGGGGACTTAAACGCCAGGACTCGGAGCGAGCAGGCATGTATATGACCAAGAGGAGCCGACCGTGCAGGAGATAGACTCAGAGGAGATTGGCATTTAGCGAGCATCACAAGACAGAGGGGACATTACAGCATCAAGGAGAGAGTTCCGCATGCTAGGGACCACACATGGCTTAGCCATCTTCAACGGGATGTTCCGTTGGCCTTCCTCCGGAGCTCTCACATGCTTCCCACATGGCGGAGGCTCGAGCATAGTGGATTACCTGATGGGATCTCTTGCTTTAGCCACATCCATACATACCTTTACCATTCCCACCCGCCCCCTTGGAGCCAACCATGCCTATCTTTCCCAACCATCCTCACCACCACCGCCCATCTCCCACTACACCCAAATTCACTTCCACCATGACAGGGACTCCACTTACTCCGACCATCTCTACCGACATCTAACATATGTAGATCCCGATCTCCCACTAGCCGACCTCACCTCTCAGCTCACCACAATCTAACACCTCTACCATAGCCACATTTCCATCCACCAAACGATCTACCGCCAAACTCCCCACTGGCACCATGCCCCAGAATGATTGGTATGGCGAGGAATGCCGCACAACACGTGAGCGTCTCTTACGCGAGGTTGCAAATCTGAGAGCTCCAAAGACTCAAAAACAGTAGATCACAAGACAACGAGGGCCTCTTGGCAGAGCACATCTCCCATGCAGGGGAGACTTTAGCACCCCTCTTGGCCCATATATACCGGGCTGTTTCGGAAGGCTTCCCACCCACCTGGACAGCCCATATCATCACACCCACCATAAAGCCGGAGATCCCATGGTCCCCAACAACTACAGGACTATTATGATTGGCCACACACTGGCCAAATTTTATGGGTCAGTACTTGAGCTTCAGCTCAACACACTAGTAGAGAGACATGGGCACAGAGCATCAGGGCAGGCAGGCTTCCGTAGCTTATTCTCTACTTTGGATCACCTCTTCACCCTCTGAGCCATCATAGAAGAGGCCAGAGCACGACACCAACTGGTTTACTGTTGCTTTGTGGATTTCCACAAAGCATTTGATACAATGCCTCGAGCCAGACTACTGTAGAGACTGTAGGATTTAGGGGTACCATCAGACATGATTTGGGGGATCATGGCATTATATGAGTTGGTCATAAGGCAGGTGAGATGCCCAAGAGAGGATTATCAGAGGAGATCTCCAGTACCATTGGAGTGAAGCAAGGTTGCCCACTGTCTCCTGATGATCACGGTTCTACCATTCATCTCATGAGGACAAGGATGTCTATGAAGATGCGGATGATGGTAGCCTTAACAATGAAGATATTCATAATGAGGATGCATGTTCTATGCTTTGTAGTGGAGATCTTTCAAGGGAGTTTGAGGATGACACTAAAGTTCATACGGACATGGATTTTGAGGTGTGCACTTTTAGATTTTGTGGATGCCAAAGTGATTCTATGATTTATGGGATTGGGACATTCACTTTCGGATGCATCACTTGTCATATGAGATGCATGGTGCAAGACTATGTGGCACGCCATGGTTTTGGTGTATTAACCTTGAATAATGGAGATACTCTTGCACATGGGGTATTGGATTTATGTTTTGGACTGATGGATATACCGATATGCCTTCTTTTCGACCTTGGTATATGTGGTATCCAAATTATATGGATTGGAGATTATAGTAGCTATCCTTTTGATCTGGATAGCTACTTGTGTTTAAGGAGGCTTGATCGTTGGTCTCTCGGTTTGCCTTTTGATCCGGGAGGTCAAAGTTTTTGATAGGTTGTCCTTTGGATACCTTTGAGGAGTCAATTGGTGCACAAAAATAGTGATTATAGGTTGCTGGAATTTTTGAAAATCACTGTTTGGACAGCCCTATGCCTTTTGGCATTGGATGCAAAATGCGTGGAAGCTTCATGAAGTGCATATGCCATTATGGAGTACATGACATGGCTTGTTTTAAGGGCATCGGGGGCAGTTTACAGCCGTACATATGTCTTTTTGGCTCCAACATACATGGCTCACGCATGAGTATGCTACTTGACATGAGTCCTTGATGGTATACTCCATCCATGCGAGTTTGTACATGTATACCTAAGGTTTTGAGGACGAAACCTCTTGGGTGGGGATGTTTTGTAACAAAGTAAAAAGAGACTAAGTCAATTTGGGCCCAAGGCCAAGGGATGAAAGACTACGGTTGGGCATGTCCATGGACATTAATAAGTGTAGTGTGAAAGGGTGGCCTAGTATATAAGATAATATGGTGCCTAATCTCTTATGAACCTTGATAATCATTTTTCTAATGGAAATTACCCCCTTTCTTTTCCTAATCATAGGGTAATCTTTTTCATCTTTGCTTAATCCATGCTTTCTTAGGATAATCTAGTTCAATGGCTAGTTATTTTCTTTCATCCGCCTTCTAGCGGCCCTCTTGGCCATAACTGTGATCGATATTCCCTTCCAAGGAGGGAGTTTCATAATATGCTGATTGGCTTCGAAGCGGGGATATGCCCTATTCCTTCCGCGGAGCTTGCTGCCTATTTATAGGTCCGCCTGATGTCACATGTCAGGTGTGGGTTTCACACCACCACCTCTTTTTCAGCAGCCCATTCTCCATCCAACTCTTCAATCCGGCTGTCGTCCGCACGCAAGATCCTTGAAAGGCCGGCACAGAGTCTTGCCTTTGCCACTTCCCAACAGTGCTTTGCTGTCTCAGTCCACCCATCCTTTGGTTGACTTCTAGCCGGGCCACGAACAGTATTTGGCTTCCTTTCTGATGATTTCACCCAGTAATCGAGAGTAATGTGATACTGCCGAGCATGTTCCAATGTAAGGGAGTGCCTGTTTCAAGATGGATATCATGCCAGTTTTTCCAGTGGAGGGTGCAGAACTGGACCCTTATTTGGAAGGAGTTCTTGAAGCAAAAAGATGAGCCTGCAGTTGCACCACACAGGGATGTGCTTAGTCAGATGCCATGTTGGGTTTTGTGCCATCAGTCCGGATTTTGATAAGAAAGTTCAGGAGTCGTCCAGATCTCAGTCCACATCTGATTTTGCAGCATTGTATGTATTCATCTTTATTAGATTAGGTGAGTCTTTGTGTATTTTTAGGACTGTTAATTAGGGCATAATCAATATGCTTCCGCAGTATGCATTGTACTCAGTTTCAAAAGGATGACTTTAATTTTGTTGTAAATGTTTTGGTCCAGAACAAACATATACTTGACCTTCTTGGCTTTTCTCTTGAAGTGGCACTTTTTAGCTCACGTCAGTGGTTTTTTCTTCTTGTGCAGGAACGAGAAACCATTCGGCAACCCTATTTAAATGCCATAAATGTTCTCCAAGATGCCCTTGCTGCCAAGTGTAGAACACCCTAAGGAACACTCTTCATGGTATTTCCATCTAGTAGATACGTTTTATCCATTAAAACAGTATCATCATGTGTAGAACACCCTAAGGAACACTCTTCATGGTATTTCCATCTAGTAGATACGTTTTATCCATTAAAACAGTATCATCATGTGTAGAACACCCTAAAGAACACTCTTCATGGTATTTCCATCTAGTAGATAGGTTTTATCCATTAAAACAGTATCATCATGTTTTGGATATGTGCTAGTGCTCTCTCATGTCTCAAATGTTTTGATTTTTATGGTGTATTGGTTAGGTATCTACCTGTTATGATATTAATCTTTTATTCACAATCGGAAGGAATGAACCAATGCATGGGCCTTTGTTTCTGCATGGTGTCTGGAATCAGATGTGTGCTGCCTTTGACAGTGTGGTGTGCCAGCCCACTGTTGAGTCCACATAATGGGGTTTAATGAGATGCCCATGAAACTCTTTTTTCAAGAGGGTGTGTGCTGATCCTTTCATCCTTTCATCTTTGATTTCCAACTTGGTCTTGTTCTCTTACGACCCTCTCTCTGGTTGGAAGTAGTCTGGTGGATCGAAGGCTTGGGAACAGACCCATGCAACACAAAATTAGTGTTGATTCAGGAGCAGGATGCCAGGATATATATATTTGAGGAGAAGAAGTTCGAGTATAAGTGCTGGAGAGCAGTTACAGGTTCGAAAACTTCTGGGGCTAGGTAGGCGAAGAATAACTGCCGACAGATCCCACACCCAACCCATACCTCAAAGCTTATGACCAAGTTTGTTATTACTGGAAAAGTTCGATCAAATTTGGAGTCTTTGGGAGAGTAGATGACGAACCCACAAAAATCAGTGCTTTTGGCCTTTGCCTTGAAGGCAAAGATGGTCAGTGGTTTAATCTCTGCACCCATTGGAGAAGCCTATTTACAAGGTTGTGAGACATACCTTCATAGTTGGATTCTCTCCGAGTGGAGTGAGATGGAGACCAATCGCTCAAATCTACAATCTCAAGCACGACAGAGAATCTATTTGAGATTACATTGTAAAAGCAAAGTATCTCCATATGAGGTGCAGTCCTTGGGAAAGGAGAGAATCTATTTGAGATTACATTGTAAAACCAAAGTATCTCCATATGAGATGCAGTCGTTGAGAAAGGCTCAACAACCAGTTGCTCATCTTTGGATTCCTCATTGGGTTGACGAGCAAAAGCCTCCATGATCATCTCTATAGGGGTATAGGCATTACATCTTTAATGAATGTTGTCATGAGGCAGTTGACCTAGTAGATAATTTGTAGGATAGGGATGTGGAAGTCATCCATCCCAACCAAGATTTGGGGGATATGTGCATCCACTTCAAAACGCGTGGAGTCCAAGAAAGAAGAGCTCTAGTCAAGGCCATGAGCATTGACAAGTTGGTAGACGATTAACTCAACCGTGTTGGCCATCACTGGCAAGGACAACCCTAGAGAGTTTCACAATACGGACATCCTCACATACATGCATAGAGAGATGGTTTGGTGCAATGTCTATTGCCAGAATCATACAAGTATAGAGTGTGTCCCACGCTTAGACCAAGAGTCATACAATCTTGTGCTCATTGTAAGCCATATTGGAGCCATGATACTTCCCAGTGCTGAAGCTCGAGAAACCACCAAAGGTGGAACTAGGGCCAACGTTCTTGGCTTCTAGCACCACACAACAGTCTTTAGCCTTGCCAGCGTCCCTAAATGCTCCTCATTAAGGAGAGAATGTGTCGAGAGGTATATATAGACCATAGACCATGCCCTTACCACCTCTGATATTACTTCCAAAACCAATTCATATGTGCCTAGTTTAATAATGTTAAATGACATTGTTGGCAGATTTTGAGAGCCTCCTAGGACATGAGAGCTATGAGTCTTATGAGCCACAAGACCAATTTGGGCAATACACCAATATGGGTATCGCGAATAGCATAGTTGTTTCTCGTACGCGTACGAACCTGTTCGTACGTACGAGTCGTACGGTACGATACCGTACGAATTCGTACGGTACGAGTTAGTTCCCCCCCCCCCCCCCCCCCCCCAAAATTTTTTTCCCTTGGAAAAAAATTCCAAATGCTAAAAAAAATAGAAACCCTACGTTACGAAGATCCCAAATGCTCACAATACTTCGCAACTTTCGTGTCCACTCAGTATTCCATATGGGGTTGTGGAGAGACCTAAAAAATCTGGCGAGGCAGACTGGTAGTGTACACTTGATTGGTAGGATGAGAGAATCTTGCTACATCACTTGGGGATCCCTGGTATAGGTAGGCTAGACAATTAGATTCTCAAGTTATGCACGAGGGAGAACATTTGGACATGGCCATTTTGATCTAGAGAGGAGTCCCTAAACTTATCACCCTAGATGCACTCCTCGTATTTGTGCAAGGACGGTCCCTTAGTCATAAACGCTCCACTGGGAGACCTTTGGTATTGCATTACCCATCCAGGTTCTTGTTTGGAGACAATCGGGAGATCCAACCGAGAGAGACACATATCCATGTACTGGTTTCTCAAGCACTGTAGACTCCTCCCCTCCCAACCTTCCCTCACATTCAAGCTTGAAGCTCCATAGCTTGTAAGTGTAAAAAATAAAAACCGTATTTTATCGTACCGTATCCCAAAATTTCATATCGTACCGAATATTCCCGTACGGTATCGTACCGTATGGTATCGTATTTTCATACCGTGACAACTATGGCGAATAGGGAGAATCCATAAACTATGCCTCTTTGTTGGAGGCCATGGTGCATGAAAGTGAGAGACCTTAACAACATGGCACACAAACTACCACTTCAATGCGTTTGTTGCAACTCCACACCCTGTTGTTGAGTGTTCTCATAAACCCCAAGGACTAAGTTCTCGAACGTAGTGCTGGATCTAAATATTGTCCCTTACAAGGAAACATGCTTTATGCTTACAAGGATTAATCATTATTCCAATAATGTGACATTTACCTCGGTGTTCTCATAAACCCCAAGGACTAAGTTCTCCAACGTAGTGCCGGATCTAAATATTGTCCCTTACAAGGAAACATGCTTTATGCTTACAAGGATTATTCCAATAATGTGACATTTACCTTGGTATGGCAGAAGCTTCACCTAAACATGTTGAATGTACAAGGACTTATCCACACAGTCCCTCTTAGCGTAGTAACAAGGCTCCAAGCAAAGTCAAGGGTAGCAGCCAAGGAAGCCTCCAAAGCTGCATAAAATTAAAAAGGTGAAGCGTCAACTTGGAAGCATCCATCTCAAAAGCCTGGGGGGCCAAGGAAACCCCAAAAGCATGGAAAGGACCAAGACCACCAAAACGTAACTCGTATAAGTTGTCAAGGACAGCGATATTATGACCATTGAAAGTGGTTCGGATTCAAAGTTAGTGAGACATCAAAAGATCTCCCCGGTACACTATTCCAATCTTCCCAAGAAGCTTAAAGAGTATCCCAATGTAGTGTTGGAGAAGGTACTAGTAAAGCAGGCTTAAGTGGCCGAGTCCTGTGAAGAAGATGAAATAAAGTCGTCCCATCGATTGCCTTGGAGAACATGGTGACGAAGTCGTCTCATTGATTGCCTTGGAGAACATGGTGTGTTGACCCATTTGAGACATGATGCGACCGAGCCCTCGACGATTGCATCTCGCAATGTCCAATCTGGTTTGATTGGTCTTGGAGGCAAGGACTCTAGAACTGACTCTTTCCCTAAGATAGTCATCCGTTCATTGACCACCACCTTCTCAAGAACTGGTTCTACAGCCTCCACACTTTCCTTATTACAAGCTCTTTTCGATGTTGAACTCAAATGGGTTGGAATTGATAACATGGCATCACAAATTGAAAAGAGACATGAGTGAACTTAAACTAGCAGAGTTGATAACATGGCATGGTGGATTTAGACTGGTTGAATAGGCAGTTTTGGTGGGTCGAACCAAACGTGACCCAATTTGTTCTTAGGAAATTTTAATAGCTTTTTTATCCTCATTCTTGGGCTTTTCTCCATTAATACTCTCTAACACATGTGCTTTCTTCATTAGGATTGTGATAAATGTTTCCTCTTTTTGTTGTTGTCTGCTCATGATCTAAAATAATTTCAGTTTTCCTAATCTAAACCCATCTAGGAGAATTCATAAATAATGAAAAACGTGGTAATATTAAATTTCATGAATTTACTCCTCATAACAAGTTGAGAGGTTGAAGGTCATTTCTAGCAATGATTCTGAGGCTTGGGACCAAATTTTCTATAACCATAACTACGTCAAGCTTGCTTTCAAGATAGAAAGGTGTGTTGTGCAGCCGCCTTGTAGCCCACACCCCACATCTTAGCCATTCATGGAGAGACCTCGCCCCCTCTAAAATATATGCACGGGCGATGTTAGAGGCCTCTCCCTCTTCTTTTATTTCTACCACCACCAAGCCTTTCCACCATTGCATATGGAATAATCCCCAATTCCCTTTGCCACTTGTGAGCACAAGGGAGGGGTCGATTAATCATTTTTTTAACTTCCCTCCTTAATCGAGCAAAGTCAACAGCATATCTTACTTTGCCAACAAGGCACCCATAACACACCAAACGTGCATATAATAGTACCCTTGCACCAAGAAACCACTCATGACTCACACAACTAGTTGTAAATGAGTCGACTACCCCTCGAATAGGAGCACAACAGTGTAAGACCACTAAGGACATCACCACCCACTGTACAACAACGTCGCCCAATGGCACCCATAATACACCAAACGTGCACATAATAGTGCCCTTGCTAGCTTCACACCAAGAAACCACCCACGACTCGCACAACTAGGTGTAAATAAATCGACACATTACTCCTCGAACATGAGCACAATAGTGTTCAAATCCATGGCAATAGCACGTCGCAACATTCAACACCAAGGGGGTCCAAAGTAGGGGGTCCCACACCCCACCTCCTAGTTGACCTCGAAGAGGCAGCCCCCCTTGGAAAAAACATGCAGGAGGGATGTTTAAGGCCTCTATCTTCTTCCTATTTATACCACCACTAAGGCTTTCCACCGTTTCCTATGGGATAATCCCCAAGTCCCTTTTCCACTTGTCACCTCCCGCACGAGGAAGGTGCCACCTTTTTACATTATACGCATAGGGAGCAAGGGTATTTTTTGCTCCCAATCACTTCTTGAGGCTTATACAATTTTCATCAAGATCGTCCACCCAATTCTTTTTGTGCTTTTGCGTTGGGCTATTCGGTTGTGGGTAGTGAGGAGTTGACTTTTTATGCACCACAAGGAATTCTAAGAGCAAGAATTCTTTCTGCTTGTAGAAAGAATTTTGTTTGTGCTTTCTCGTTGGGCTATTCGTTGCGGGTAGTGATGTGCTGACTTTTTATGCACCATAAGGAATTCTACGAGCAATAATTCTTTCTTCTTGGTTTGTGGGTAGTAAGGAGATGACGTTCTATGCACCACAAGGAACTCTACAAGCAAGAATTCTATGATGTCATTTATGAAATGCCTCCCTAAATCACTCACTATTTCTAGTGGGCAACCCAATAGGTAAACACATGCTTGTAAAGAAACTTGGTGGTTGATCTTGTATCAAGTTTTGTGTGAGCTTGGCCTCGACCACTTTGTGAAATAATCTTTGTGGTAGTTATAATGTAGCATGCCTATGATCACATAGCTACTGCACTAATAGGACCCATGAAGTCAATTCCCCACTTCTTAAATGGCTAAACATATATCACTAAGGTAAGGGTCATGCATTCCTTTTCTTGGACGATGGTGAACCTTTGGCATTCATTACAACACTTAATAAGTTCTGCTACATCTCCAAAGGCCACCATAGACCAACCTAGATAACCTTGTAAACGGTGGTGTGCTATGAAGTGTCCTGTGATGGTGCAAGAATGAGCTTGCTAAAGAACAGAGAGGAATTCATCCTCATGATACATCTTCTGATGATGTCATCTTGACCTTTGTTGTTGAAGAGGGTTTAAGGAATAGAGGCTTCATCATAAGGTACTGTCGATGTAGAGGGTAGATCTATGCTCAGACAAAGGGTCTATTGATGTTGAAGGTTTCAACGGCAGCCTTCTTGATAAGGCGGTGTCTTGCTTTATCCTTTTTAATAGGAAGGTCTCTCATGATACACCTTCTCATGATGTCATCTTGCCCTCTATTATGGATAACTCTTGCTATCAATTGAAAGGGGTTGGCCTTCTTGATAAGGTGGTGTCTTGCTTTATCCTTTTTAATAGGAAGGTCTCTCATGATACACCTTCTCGTGATGTCATCTTAACCTCTGTTGTGGATAAGTCTTGCTATCAGTTGAAAGGGTAGGCCTTCTTGATAAGGCGGTGTCTTGCTTTATCCTTTTGAATAGGAATGTCTCAAGGAAGACCATTTGCAAGGTAGTAGGCAATGTCTCTATTTTTTCGATAAATGATTTAAGATGGAAGAGAGAAGCATCAAGAATATCATCTTCCACTCCATGGGGCGGTTCTCCATTTGAAACTATCCACATGAACATGGCATGGTCCTTTTCTCATTGTGAATTCAAATTCCAATAGGATAAGAAAGTATCCAATGATTTGCCCTATTGCTGCACAAGGCTTATTCATTGCCCTATCACACAAGGCTTATTCATTGCCCTATCACACAAGGCTTATTCACTAAGTATAGTAATGCTTGATGGTCAACAAAGAATACGAACTTGTTAGCCAATTTATATTTTTAATACTTTTTACAACATATACCATGACTAAACCTTCCCTTTTTGCAGTTTCTTTGGTGGTATAATTACATTCAATGTCGTTCTTCCCTTGGTTGTGCTCACAAGGAAGTACATGTTATTGCACAAATTCCTCACCCCTTCCCACATCTACAATATCCACTTCAGTCGGCCTCCCACCACCTGGACCATCCCATGACCACCTCTGTAAAGCATCGCAGCTTATCCCATAGGACCGTAAGGACATTGTAGCTCCCCCAAGCACTTTAAAAATCGACATTGGGCCGAGCTATACATACACACACATACATACATGCATATAAATACATACATACATTCTTATGTTTTGTGGGGGCATCAAGTTTATCTAGAATTTAGTTTTTCATCTCGCAATATTGTATCTTCAGCTTATAGTTGATAATATTTATATGATGTCTTGCAACTTAAAAGCTTAGTTCAAATAATGTCTTGCAACTTGAAAGCTTAGCTCAAATGATTTCATCACATTATATAATCACAAAATTATGTTCACTTTTCTTATGTTTTGTGGGGGCCTCAAGTTTATCTAGAATTTAGTTTGTGATCTTGCAATGTCGTATCTTCACCTTATAGGTGATAATATTTATATGATGTATTGTAACGTAAAAGCTTAGTTCAAATGATTTCATCACACTATCTAGAATTTAGTTCGTGATCTCTCAATATCGTGTCTTCACCTTTAGTTGGTAATATTTATATAATTTCTTGCAACTTAAAAGCTTAGCTTAAATGATTTCAACACATTATGTAATCGCAAAATTTGCCTACCTCTAAAACTGATAGTTCAATGAGATAACAAAAGGGTGTGTGTAGATCTCCATCATGCAAACAGGATGATGTAATGCATAAGCGTATCTTGATGGCTTGACTATTTCTTCATCAAGCACACTTGAGGCTTGGCTAATACCAACTACTTCCTCTCCCATAAGGGTTGATTCTTCCTCTCCCATAAGGGTTGATTCTTCCTTTTGCTCTTGGGCATGTTCTCCACATATGGGAGGAGATTTCTAAAGAAGGCTTCATCTTCTACAAGGTTGGTTAGCCGTTCTTTATCCTCTTGTTTTGTTGGAGATAGATGGGTCTATTCTATCCATCAAGCTAGCAAACCATTAGAGTTGATCTTTTGGGTTCGTGGTATCAAGGTATCTGAATTTGTGAGTCCGAAACCCATCTTTTGGGTTCGTGGTATTTGAATTTGTGAGTCCGAAACCCATTGCCATCATCACTCATGGTCTCCCAGATTCACTAAGATGCATCATCATCAATGGTTTCCCATTCGTTGTGGCATCACTATCCTCATCTAGCTCCTTTGGCTCCTCTATAGACTCTACTCTTCTTCCTCCTAGTCAAAGGGTATCCTAGCCCATTAGTGTGGAAACCTCGTAATACTTTAGAAGTGTAGTGGTACAACTATTTTCCCGCACTACGGGCTTAAGGGCTAAGAGATGATAGACATATGGAGTCCAATACATTAATCTATGAACCACCAGAAAATCCTTGTACATAATAGTTTTGTACCACGGGCACCCTAAAAACATAGTCTTATGGCTACCACACGTAAAAAGGTGGTCATGTATATAAGGAACTTTTGCTAATGAGAAAGGACACAATCCCATTATCCAAATGAGACTGCACTCTCTTGCTCTCTTATGTTATGAGCCTCTTTTGGATTCTTACTATGGTTAATTGCATATAAAATAGGGATTACTTACATAAAGTTCATCCCTATTTTTACGCTAAAGATTTAGTGGGTGTAAGGGATAACTTTCTTGGGCAGGCTAGTGAAGGGTCCCTAGCCTCCTCGTTAGAGGGTTGGGCAAGAGGTCCACAGGCAATCTGCCCGTCAGGGATTCCGACCTATGGGATAGGATGCCTTTGATCAGGCCGATGCCAATTTGATTGATAGCAATATCACTCCATAATCGACGGATTGAAGACCACTATGGTGTGATAAAATGGAATACATGTAGCTTACGCCACTAGGAGGTTGCGTGATTTGCTTAGATGTCGTTTGTTAAACCTACCACACATTTCTCATTATTGTTTAGACACCTAACAAAGCCCATGCTAACTAACACCGAGGTACATCATAAATGATAACTTGTAAGTGATAGATCATAAATGATAACTTACAAGTTTTTCAAGCTTTTTTCCTAATATGTGACACTACATTTATAGCTTTAAAAAAGTAAAGTTCTACAATCATAACAACTTACCAATTAGCCTTGAAATATGTATGTTATGATCTTCTAAAACATCCCAACAATAAAATTTGTTCCTCACACACATACAGTTAATAAAACTTATTTTTCACATAAAATTTAATGGAGTTTAATTAGTAAACTTAGGAATGCATGGGATACATGCTTAGTCTAAAGATTAAACATCATTATCAAACCTCCAGAATTCTTTCATTCGTTCTTGAGGTGCTATAGGCTAAGCATACATTAATTGTTTTTCTTAACATGTTCCAAACATAATGATTAATACAGAAGATAATGAATTTTAAGTTCCACTTGAACAGGGCTCTTTAAAATCAAAATATCCTACATCGTCCTCTTCAGTCTCTTCAAACTCAACTCCTCTCCTATATTCTATTTCGTCTTCTTCAAATCTAGCTCCTCCTCAGTCTCTTCAAACTAAACTCCTATATGGAGTTTGCTGTTTTAAGCAAAACAATATCTTTAGCTACTATAAAATAATATGATTATAATACCACATTTCTTAAATAAATAAAAAGCTAAATAATATTCATCCTAGTTCTTTCTTTCAATCTTGAGATGTAGACCAAATTATCAGTGCAGCTTGATTTACTTAGCTTGTTTCTTATAGAAGCAATGAAGGGAGTGATGATTTTCAATTCCACTTGATAATTCTTCTTTCCTCCATCTAGGAAAAGAGAGCTCTCCCTTCACCCGCATAGCCATGGATGTATTTTGGTGTAGCTAGCACATCCACATTTAGAAGTTATATTTTTACAACTCAAAGGTAAAGGCTAAATGACAGTGCTTGTATGATTGGCGACGTTGAGGGGGGGACTAGCCAAGGGTTTAGCTCCATTTTTTCATCCGTTTCAAGCTATTGTGAATATTTCTCGGTGTTGATTAGGAGGTCACACTCTAGAAAAAAACGATCTTTAGAGCCTTGGTTGATGTTGGTTTCAATCTTGTTTTTCATTCTTGTTTGCATTAGGTCATTCTATTTGCTGCTTTGGAAGGGAAAACCCTCATTTCTTTGGCCATTGCATGATTTTGAAGCTAAAGGCTTTGATTTTGTTGTATTAAGCTAAGAAATATATTGGTAATTTTTATTAGAAGTGTAATAATCCACTCCAAAAACATAAGCTATAAGCTTCATTTAGTTTTGGATATTAGAGTGAGGAAGTTGTGAATTTTTGTTCATTCATTTCATGATTTTGTTCATGCATTATTGACATTGGTAGTATAGAGCATCTTAAATAAACTTAAAACACTCAACCACTTACTTAAATATCATTAATTATAATTAGGAACCTTAATGATCCCATACGAGTCCAAGAAACCTTGAAAAAATATACAAACCAGGCCAAACCACCTTTTGGGTTGGGAGACGTCGACATGAGTCTATAGGGACATGATGTAACCTTACAAGGACATGATATGAGCCTATATAGACATGCCTTCTTTTAAGCTTTTTGTAGTCAAGTATGAAAGCTAGCCATTTGTATAAGCAATACTTTCTTAAGACTAGAACTAGCGTGGCATGATCCTTTTTAAGTTTTGTCTGACCTAGTGTGAAAGCTTTGTCATTTGACATTAAGCAATACACATTCATTCCCTTGCTTAAGACTAGAACTAGAGGCTATGGACCTTTTTAATTTTTGTCCCCCCTAGTGTGAAAGCATCATTTGACATTAAGTAATACACATTCATTGCCTTGCAATAGAATACTTGTAAGCTCTCCCTCTCCTCTACTCTCTTGCTTGCTTATGTTTTGTTAGATTCTTGCGTGTTTGATGGTTTTCTTGCTTGAATAGGATTGATTGTAGGCTTCTCCCTCTCATGAGCTTCTTCTCCACCCACTTGTGAGACATAACCATCGTAAAAGCTATATATTATCTTTTGCTTGCAAAATAACTAAGGAGGAAGCGTATAACCATTTGGGCATTAACGGGAGCATGTAACCTTAGGAAATTATTTAAATGGTGTCAAATCAACAAATATCACATGAGTAGATGGGCCAAATGGCCATATGAGGGTTAGAATTGGAAATGGATTAAGCAAGGTGCTAGTGATGATGTACTCCAACCTATTTAAAGGCACCCGAATCTAATATACAATTAGAGTTAAATGAACCTAGAATCATAGGAGATGAAAGCCATAATCATGAGAGCCATTAGATTAGGAAACAAAATAACCAAGGCAAGGTACTAAGGATGATGTACTCTATCCTATTTAAAGGC
This sequence comes from Cibotium barometz, assembly GCF_041138505.1. Taxonomy (NCBI): domain Eukaryota; kingdom Viridiplantae; phylum Streptophyta; class Polypodiopsida; order Cyatheales; family Cibotiaceae; genus Cibotium; species Cibotium barometz. The sequence continues at coordinate 16,654,772 of NC_141050.1, forward strand.
ACCCAATCTAATGAAAAATTAGTAGTAAATGAGCCTAGAATCATGGGAGGTGGAAGCTACAGTCATGGAAGCCATATTAGGGCTAGATTAGGAAATGGATTAAGAAAAGTAAGGATGATGTAATCCATCCTATTCAAAGGCATCCGATCTAATGCAACTGTAAGGTGGATCTAACCTTTTGCCTTGTTATTATCTTATCATTAGGTTAATCACTTTTTCTCTACTCTTATTATACAAGTATTATTAGATTAATCCACTTCTATCCCCCTTTTTCTCTAATTTCATTATGCAAGTATGATTAGCTTAGTACATTTCTATCCCACTTAGTGAGCTCCTAACTTAATTTTTAAGTTCTTCGTTCCTCCATCTAGGAAAAGAGAGTTCTCCCTTCACCCTCATAGCCATGGATGCATTTCAGTATGACAACTATGAGTGAGGATGCTACGGATGAGCTAGTACACCCACATTGGGAAGTATTATTTTTGTGGCTCTCTAAGGCAAGATCAAACAACACAAGCTCCTTTAAATGTAAACACTATAAATGTAAACACAAGCTCCTTTAAATGTAAACACTATAAATGGGCCTTCTTTAAAAATGGTATCATCATGTGCATGCACTTTCCATTGATCTCTAAGAAAGAAAGAGAAGGCGCTTCAAGGGTCCTTTTGAGTCTAAAAAACCCTAATGAACATAACTTTGGAATTTCCTTTTTGGGACACCTTGTCACACTATTGTACACTTACAACTTTTTCATCTAAATATAATGAGTCAGTGAGGGTTACTTTATCACTATAAATTATTAATGAGTATAAAAAACCCTAATGAACATGCCTTTGCCCTTTTTAGGACACCTTGTCAAGCTATTGTACACTTACAATTTTGTGGTCCAGATGTAATGAGTTAGTGAGGGTTGCTTTAACACTATAAATTATTAATGAGTCTAAAGTCATGTAATGAGCATACCTTTTCATTTACTTGGGACACCTTGTCAAGCTATTGTACAATTTTGTGGTCTAGATATAATGAGTTAGCGAGGGTTGCTTTATCACTATAAATTATTAGTTCACTTAAAAGAGTTTCCTCAGTTCTTTGGCTCTCTTGCCTTGTGAACTATAGAATGAGTTCCACAAATAGACAAGTTCCATGAACCATACCTAGCTGAGATTCCAGATCCTTAGCACAATAGAAATTCGAAAACTCGAGAACTTTTAATCAAAGGCCTCAACTAATACCTTAACCTCATTACTCTCATCCTCATCCAATCTTTCACTCTCTCACTAATCAAATATTCTTATTTCATACCACTCTTAAACCATCCAAATTTTTACACCTCATACTATCCCAAAATATTAAAGAGATGTCGACACAAACATCAATGAATGAACTCAATGATGAGACCAACAAAGTAGTCAGGGATGATTTTAGTAGCCAACCTTGCTACCATGGGTTTCTCTGTAGATGAAGGCACATAACAATGAGCATGGAGAATCCATGAAGCAAGCATAAGAAAGAAGATTGTGTTAATTTCGAGAAATCTTTAATGAAAACCAAGGTATAAATCAGGCTTGTCAATAGAAAAATACGGATTGTGACAAAAAATGTAAGATTCTTAACTTTAGTTTATAAAAAGAAACTATAGACAAATTAAGAGCTTCACGTGAAGTTAATGTAGTATTCTTAACTTTAGTGTACATAAAGAAAATGTAGGCAAATGAAGAGCTTCACATGAACATAATGTATGATTCCTAACTTTAGTGCACATAAAGAAAATATAGCCAAATCACATGAATGTCAATGGAAATGCAAGAGAGTGCTAGGGATGGCTAAAGGAATATCACAATAAGTAGGGAGACGGATAAAGGAATCACATTCATGCAAATCTAGTATGAGAAATGTAAGTAGGGGACCATCATATCCTTGGCTAAAGGGACCTACATGTATGTAAAGCTAAAGGGACGGGACCATCATGTCCTTGGCTAAACAGACCTACATGTATGTCAAGCTAGTATATGAGAAATTGAAATTGAAATTGAGCACTATCATATTTCAATATGACACAGATATTATTAAAATAAAAATATCATATAAATGATTTTAAAGTCTACTTTTAATCTCACACAAATAAAGCACAAAAAATCAAAAGTGCTTTTAATCTCACTTGAATATAGCACAAAAAATCAAACATTTTTTAATGTTTAAAGTTGATCAATTTGAGATACAATTTGCATGTTATAGACCTTTTTTTAAATTGAGTTATGATTTGCAAGCTATAGCCCTTTTAAAAAAACCATATAGCCATTTCAAAGCTTGTCCATCTGAGCTATGATTTGCAAGTTATAACCATTTTTTACCATAGTGTAATATGATAACAATATTTAAATAATATTTTTGATCTCATACTTGGATAGAGCACAAAACATTATGAGTATTTTATTTTTCAGCTCATGAATTTGAGCTATGACTTGTAAGCCGGGGCATTTTTCTACTTCTACATGGAGCCGAAAGTGTACTTAAGAATGGTGACCATATAAGGCTTCAAATTAGGGCTTATCAATCCATAAGTAGCCATCATTTTCTAGTGCATGCAACACACTTAAAATGGGCTATATATAGTTTTCAAACACAATAATCAAAACTTGCAATCCGTACCTTGGATTGTTAGAGACGAGCTATAAAAATAAAAAGTGTTCTACTTTTTGTGCTCTATATAAATACAAGATTAAAAGAATTTTTAAAAATCATCTTAAGGTGATTTTAATTTTAAATCATGTGATGCTTAAAAAATGACCACAAGTTGCAAACTCTAGCTTGGATTGATGAGCTATGAAAATAATTTTTTTTGCTTTATCCAAATACAAGATCAAAAGTATTTTTTTAAATTGTTTGTAAGGTCTTGCCTTATAAAACAGAGATATGGATGTTCAACAGTTTGTATAATCTTTATATCTTGTTCATTGCCATGATGATCACTGATTGTCTATGTGTTTATTTATAAGCTATTTGATTAATATATTAATCTTTCTAGGTTGGATATCCACCAACACTTTTTGCAATCTTGTTGTGATGATTGATGTCTTGATGTGCTTTGGTTTTCACTTTTAGCATGGCACAACCTTGTCATGGATTTGTCATTTGTGGGTTAGGCGTCCCTGCTAAACGGGAATTTGTCACAGGCCTCATTGAGTTGGAGAATCTTCTTTTATATCACTATAATGCAGCTCTTGAGCATGCGATTCATGTGTATATCTAGCTCTTTTGTTTGTCGATACTTATGTGTTATCCTACATCAATCATTATCCTACACATTTATTAGCTATCCAATCAGCCTGCCATTGGGGAATAGTAGATCACATAGAATTTGCATGTTTTTCCTATTGTTGAGTGGGATGCCTATTCATTTTGATCAGGATACATAGATGGAATTGGAAGATTTGCAAACTCTTTGGGACAAGCCAAGGACCATCCCAATTCAAGGTCACAGATGAAGGTGATGATTTAAATTGGATTCAAATGATGACCACCATAAACACTTGGGGAAGGTGATGATTTAAATTGGATTCAAATGATGACCACCATAAACACTTGGGGAAGGTGAGGATCAACATAGGTAACATTGGGATGGCTTCCCAAAGTTGTACCATTGTGAATGATGAGTGTAGCTATGACCAATAAGTGCACCTTGGCATCTTGCCCATGGGTTAGTCGGCCACCCCTTCGAACAACCTTGTCCATTGGAATGCTATTGTTTTCCACGCATGAAGAGAATTCAATATAGTACCTCCAATTGTACTAGACATACACCGACATCCACTTTTACAAGCATACATCTATTTACCTGATCCAACATGGTGAATCCATCTTCAAGGTCAATTTCTCTCGGTTTAAGGGAAAGAGGCATGAGGATTTGGATATGCATATTACAAAATTCCAGACAGTTTTTCATGCTAATCAAATGGTAATGGATAGGGTAAAGTTGGAGCAGTTCCCACCCACACTCAAAGATGATGCAATGGATTGGTATGCTCAATATGGAACTAGTCAATTCACCACATTTAATGTTGTAACGGCGGCATTTCTAGATAGGTTTTAGACACATAACATCATTCTATGCAGCTACTTCAAAAATTACAATCATGTCTGCAAAAGAAGTTTGAGATAATTGAGGAATATGTGGCAATTTTTCGGCCAACTAAGAATTGCCTAGATATTAATTTTTGGTCCGGTGATGATCTTTTAAACAGAATGATCTATGGCACAACTACACATTCTACAAATTCTTATTATTATAACTCCAAGGTTTGACAGCAGGAGCAACCGAAGCAGCTCGAGATGGTGTAATCATTCGTCCTGGTGTGCAGCACATGGGAGATGGAAACTAGGGCAGCGAGTTTCATCATCTAACAAGGACAAGGAAAACTGGGAGGATTCTAGTGCTAGGGAATGGGTCACCCAAAGATGAATTGTGTGTGCATGGAAGTGCAACTGCATCACCAAGAGTCACAGAGTATGACCCTAAGGATGGATTATGCACTTTGGTAGCATCACCATTACCAGTAGGATTTAGAGAATGTGAGCTAGAACTTGCCCCAACTCCCGGCCATTGTTGAGCCTGTCCCAGCAAATAAGGAAGAGCATCTTCAGTGCTCAGAGTTACAAGCTCAACGGGTCTTGCATGACTGTCAGCTTTGGGGGAGTTTCTCGAGAGAAGAAAGACAACTTGGGTTGATGGGAAGTTGCATAAGCAAGTCTGGGAGCAACTCACCAAAATGGTTCCAGAAGACCCAAAGTGTCAACTGGAAGCCTATGGAGGTTCAGGATAGGCATGAAGCTTTAGCCCTTTCTGATGAAGAAATTGAAGAGATAGAACCCCCACCATTGAGGAAGGAGGCCATTTCAAATCTAGCAAAACTCGAAGTTAGGCAAAATATCCGGCATTCATGGAAGAACCAAAGGTCATTGTACTAGAGGTTCCCCAAGAGACAATAGTATTGGAGAGCTTGTTAAGAGGCCTGTTAAGAGAATCAATTAAATAGTGGGTAAGAAAATGGATGTTACAGTATGATCTGTGGGATGATATAAAGGATATGAAGTTGAACATGACACTAGATCAGTTCTTATGCTTGTTACCAAATTATCAAACACAATTGATTCCAAAGTTAAAGGATAAAGAGGCAATTATGGAATCATAGCCCTAGAAGACAAAGGATAATGAGGTCACACAAGATAGCGAATCTTTCAAGGTACAATGAGTCACGGAGTGGGATGGGATGGTTCTAGAAGTCACCATGGAGTTACAGGGAAAGACCATCAAAGGAGTGGTTTTGGATATGGATTTAGAGTGAACATCCTTTTAGAGCCACCCACAAAGAATTGGAGATCACATGAATGGAACTGGCTCCATTCTCTATCTCGACGGAACACCAACAGTGTGAAGCCTCTCGATTTGAGCCGGGGTATGGATATTCAGATAGCTAGTTGTGATGGACTTTATTGTTCTAAAAATAGAAAGATAATTTTGGGTCATGCCCAACGTGGTTGCATCATGAAGCATAATTGGGCCATGGATCACATAGCCATGAGGAGCCAAAAATAGAAAATCTCGATGATACTGGCCCTTAGAGATATGCTTCTAACAGTAATCACATTTCGCCTAATATATGTGTAGAAGGCTTAAATTGGTTGGAAGGGATAGATGTAGACAAGGAGGGAGAAATCCTCAAGAAGAATATGGATCTAGCATCATTGTTTGAAGTAGATGTAGATTGGATCATGTCTCAGTATGCCCCAATGAGTGACCTGCATATATCACCAACACTTTTGTCCTAGCCCTTGGATGAAGCACGCATGCTAGATGATATAAAGGCTATTATGACTGCTAAGAGGAAGCACACGAAAGGCAAATGCAGCATGCAATAGAATTCTGAAAGAAATTGTATGAGTTGCCAGTTTTATCAGCATCACATCAATCTCAAGAAGGATTCACTTTTGTTTAAGCAACAACGCTATCGGATGAACGTAAATTATGTAAAGCAAGTAAAAGAAGAAATAGATGAATTATTGAATTAGGGCTCATTTACTCAGTGGTGAAGGATAAAGTGACTTAGTTGTCACCCATAGTGATAGTTCCAAAGAAGAAAGGGAATTTGCACGTTTGTGTGGATTACAGGAAGCTTAATGTAGCAACAAGAATGGATCCATTCCCACTCCCATTACAAATTCTATGATGGATGTGAAGTAGCAAGCCGCCATGGAATGTATTCATTCTTGGATGGCTTCAACGGGTATAATTAGGCCATGATGGCTCTGGAGGATCTGGGGAAGATAGCTTTTGACACCGAATGGGAGAAATTCGATTCTAATGTAATGCCTTTGTCTCAAGAATGATCTGGTAACAATTCAAAGGATGGTTTGTTAACCCATTCATATGGTTAACAAGAGCTACTACCATTATCTTACATCAAGGAGTCAAGGTAGATACACCAAAGGGTCAGACATTCAAGATATAAAGCAATGGTCTCCAATTCTACAACTTGGACGGACGCTCGTAATGGTGTAACGGAGTATTTATGGCGATTCCTACTTCAAGAGCGTGTGGTAGCATGCAAGATGAAGTCCTAAGTGATGTACTTCATGGATATATTATGAGAGTAGTCATTGTAATAGCATTAGGCCTCTTATGAGCCTAAAGCGCCCCTACGGCCACAGTTTAAGTGAGTGTGAACACTTATGGCCATGTATATAAGTGAATATCTCTCATAATACAATATACTCTCCCATTGTACAATTGAGTCTTTCTCTTGCTAATCTCTCTCCCTAATGCATGCTAGTGAGTGTGTGTGAGTAAAGTGAGGTGAGAAGAGAGACGAGTACTCGCAGTGCAACGTGGCAGTGTGACAACGCTCGTGGGAGGCGTGGTGGAATTGCTTCTCAAGGAGTTGTAGAGCTTGGAGACCTCAAGGGTTATAAGCTCGATCATTGGAAAGATCCTCTTCACGAGACAGTTGTGGTTCACCAGGTAATCTCTTGTTGGATGTGTTTTAAGAAAGGTTAGTGTGAGCCATAACATTTTTGGCGCCGTTTATCGGAGAGCCATCCCTTGGCTTTTTCCATTGTTTTTCCTCTAATATACGTATTACCCATTGTCCATTATCTTGTTTAATGGTTTTCCATGAAAAAGATGTGGATTTGATGGAGATTTGTGTGTGATTTCGTGAGAAATAGCTCGCTTTTTTGTTTTGTAAAGAATGCTTTTTTGCTTAATTTTTAGCTTAATTTGTTGTTGTTAATATGGTTTTTAATGTTCTTAGGGCTTGCACATACTTTGTAGTAGGCTTAGTTTGCATCCATTGCATCAAACAATACAATAGAATACAATTTTTATTGAATGTTAGCTCTCTTTAGTGTTAAACATAGAACTAAAATCATTAATTTTAGCTTAATTTGTGTGTTTTTTGTTGAAATTGTTTACATTAGAGTGTTAGCAAGCATTATAGGGGTAGCTTAATCTTTCAAAAAATTTCTCAAAACTATAAAAAAAAACCTTGAGTTGTTCGACTAATTTCTCTTAATGGACTAGTTTTTGCCATTAAGGGTGATTAATCTTGTTCAAAAGAGGAGGCAAAAAATAAAGAAAACGTGTTAATTGGGATCCAAATTGATCATATAAGTAGTTGAAATTAGCGTTTTGAGAGCATGTACATGCTTTAAAATACCTAATTACATCAATTGTGGAGGAATTTGATTCTCTTTTGCTTAATTTTGCCTTAAAAGAAGAGACCAAAATTAAGAATCTAATTAATCTCTTATTTTAGATTAATTTACACATTTATTGATGCACATAGCTTAGAATTTCCTTGCTCTATCTAATGATGTACTCAATTGTGTGAATTAATTAGAGATTAGTGGTTCATTAGAGTCTGATTAGTGTAAAAGAAGGAAAGATTATTGAAAAGATTAATCTTTGATTAATTCTTAATTACTTTTTTACATAACTCATTAAGGCTCATAAGCATTCAATGAGTAGATATCTGTCCATGAGTTGTCAAATTATCCATTTTGGGGATCATTTATGAAGGATGTAAGGGGGTGTCATAAAAAGGTTGCCTTTTTTTATTCCCACTTACCTTTTTGGAAAAATTGCTCATATCTCCTTAATTTAAAATTCAAAAATATCTCCTCCAAACAAGGAAATTCGAATTTCCCACTAGATTCAAAAAAAAATCAAAAAATGGTTCACATGTGAACCATTTTCTGCACTTAGGCCCTAAGGGTTCACACCCTAGGGGTCCGCACCCAAAAACAAAAATAAAAAAATGGTTCACGCATGAACCATTTTCTACACTCACGCCTTAAAGATTCACGCCCTAGGGATCCACCCAAAAAAAAACAAAAAAATTGTTCATGCGTGAACCATTTTCTGCACTCATACCCTAAGGTTTCACGCCCTAGGGATCTGCGCAAGAAAAAAGGGTCATGCATGAACCATTTTTTGCACTCACACCCTAAGGTCTCATGGCCTAGGGGTCCACACCCAAAAAATAAATAAATCGGTTCACGAACGGAACCCTTAAGTGTTTCACATCGTGAAACAGTTACCGTGCAAAAAAATAAAATCAAATCAAATCAAATTTAATTTTTTCATGAAATCCGGTTCACGGCGTGAAACCCTAAACATTTCATGGCGTGAAACACTAAGTATCTCAAGGCATGAAAGTCCAAAAAAAAAAAATCAAAGTTGATAAAATCCGTAAAGCCCGCTTCACCCCGTGAACTATATCCTACTAGTTCATGACATGAAAGGGGGTCCATTCGTTTTTTTTTTTAAGGGACTCTAAAAAACACCCCTATTTGGAGGCTCGTATCGCCTAAACCATGAATCCGATGAAGGCGCTCTAGAGGGACACAGGGACCGACACCCTCATTGAACCCAATGGCTGATATCTTCGAGCCATTGAGATCTATGCCCCAAATGTACCTCGCAATACCATTTGCCACCATGACAACATCAAGAGTGTCATCGGATTTTGCACCCCTTGTCACTTCAATTCCACCGAGCTTTGGTCCTTTACCTAACATTTCCACAAATCTAGTAGGTACCAACCCTTTCCAACCCCTGGATGCCCACACCTTGGACATACTGACTAGTCTAGGAAGGGGGTAGCCCAAGGACTCAGTGAGTCCCTACCATCAAGAGCACTCACATACGGCCTCAATGACTCAGTGAGTCCCTACCATCAAGAGCACTCACATACGGCCTCTATGACTCATACAAAAACATGGCCATACAGATATCCAAAATTATGGGTAAATACAATGGAGTAACTGATCCTGTTCAATTCATACAAATGTTTGAACAGCGATGTGAAGCCTTTGGAAATCCCAACTACCCCACTAAGGTACATGCGTTGAACCTATGCTTAGAGGGAAAAGCTAGTCACATGCATGTCGGCAATCAAGACCAACTTCAGAATCTTAAAGTCGGTCTTTATCCATGGCTTTTGAAGACAAGGTGATCGGTGGAGTGCAGCAAAAGAACTCTATTCAATTGAGCGTAAACCAAACAAAAACCATTAGAGACTTTATCCTTCAGATAAAACTCTTAGACTCACTATGTGGATGATGGAAAAAATTAAACGATTCTCAATTGAAGAGATATTTCATGATGGGCTTAAAGAAAAATAGCTTAGACAACTTGATCATTGTATCCAATCCAAGAACATTTGATCAATGTTGTAAAGAAGCAATACGTTTAGATGATATCATGATGGAAGAGATGTTCCTCATCTAAACCAAGTGAAGCAATGACAAAAGAACGATCGATCTTGGAATTGTCATTCCCCGAATTCTATGTAGCCCTTCTTAAAAACTTTCAATCGACATCTCTAAGAGGGGATGAAATCCTTCAAAGCCAAACATCCTTAATGCCTCTATAAGTGAGGAGTGAAATGCCTTGTATTCAGTGTAATCACTACGACCATCCTAATCCCCATTGTTGTGCATACAAGGCACCTATTTTTCTGTACTGTGTATATATTGTAATTCCTTTGGTCATGATACTACAAAGTGTCCTTTGGTCATGATACTACAAAGTGTCCCAATTGACTCAAAACCCCAATCTCCCATGCACCAAGTAGAAACAGTCCACAGGGTGGAAACTACTCAAGAAGCAGTTAATCGAACACTTCAATGTTTCTATTATCATGGACCTCACAAAGTGCCAGACTATACAGTTTGAAATACTTCCATGCTCATAGTCACTTACACTTTGCAACCTATGTGTGAACGATATGGTATCGACCACATGTTCCAAGATTTTCCAAGGCAAGTTGCTTGACTGCAACTTGTCTCACAGAATACACCTCTAAACATCTTAAGTCTACAAAACGAGCAATTGATCACAGTACCCTTGAATGTGCTTACGCGATTGCAAGCCAAGGCACGAGAAATGGTAAAAAAGAAAGCAAAAGATAACACTTCGAAATGGGTAGAAGAACATGTCTTAAAGCAGGAACCAAAAGAGAAAACAAAACCTTCTAAACCCAAGAAAAACAAGGGGCAACAAACTATCCAAACCAAATCTGAAAAAGAGGACAAGGAAAAGGAACCTGTGGAGGACATAACCCCAAAAGAGCTACACATGATGCAAAAATATTCACCTCAAGGGTTACCACACAAACCACCAAACCCATATGTGCGACACAGGATACAAAAGCCCAAAAGAAAATTCAATCTCGTCGCATGGACAAACAGAATGAAAACCTGATGATTCAAAGAAAGTTAGAAGATGAAACAAGTTCTAGTACGGCGCTAAGTGAGGATGAAACAAGTTTTGATTCTTCACTTAGTGCACCTCACAGACCAATCAAGAAACTAAAACCCACCTCCAACCACCCCAAATTGAAAATCATGATAATATGACATATGCACAACACAAAAAGCAAGGTCAGGAGAGCATGCTTAGCATGGTTGAGTGTCTTACAGGATCACCGATTGTGATTGAACCTCATAATGCCAATCTTAAAAAAACAACCAAAATACAAAACCTAGAGGAGTACCGCTTCCCCTTTCAAGAGGAAGACATACTCTGTAGAGAAGAGTCATTAGAGATAGAATGCACGAATTATGCGGTTAAGAAAGCATGTGAGGAATTCGATGAATCCCTTACAAAATTAAAGTAGTCTCTCAAAACCTCATTTGGAGGAATGCTCTTCCCTCATGGGGTGAAGCCAGCATAGCATCAGCACTTGCACCTTTAAGGGCTCAACACATAAGTTATACCAAGACATAAAGAGCTACATAGGACAGGACTGTGAGGATTCGCATGGACAAACATAATGAAAACCTGATGATCCAAAGAAAGTCAAAAGATGAAACAAGTTCTAGTACGTCGCTAAGTGAGGATAAACCAAGTTTTGGTTCTTCACTTAGTGCACCTCACAGACCAATCAAGAAACTAGAACCCGCCCAACCACCCCACATTGAAAATCATGATCATATTGCATATGCGGAACACAAAAAGCAAGCTCAAGAGAGCATAATTAGCATGGTTGAGTGTCTTACAAGATCACCGATTGTGATTGAACTTCATAATGCCAATCTTTAAAAAAAAAACAAAATACAAAATCTAGAGTACCGTCTCCCCTTTCAAGAGGAAGACATACTCTTTATAGAAGAGTCATTAGAGACAAAATGCATAAATTATGCAGTTGAGAAAGCACGTGAGGAATTCGATGAATCCCTTACAAAATTAAAGCAGTCTCTCAAAACCTCATTTGGAGGAATGGTCTTCTCTCATGGTGAAGCTAGCATAGCATCAGCACTTGCACCTTTAAGGGCTCAACATGAGTTATACCAAGACATAAAGAGCTACATAGGACAGGACTGTGAGGATTCGCAAGTTTCTAAATATTGTCAAAGGACCAAGTGTGCCATTGTACACATTAGGTACTCTTGAAAAAGCTAAGAGCCAAGAAGAGGACAAAAGTGAATGGGAATATGAAACCGGAACGGGATCTGAAGCTGAAACAAAAACTGAAACATCCATGGTTCCTCTTGAAGATTCCGTCATGATATGGTTGGATTTTTCTACAAGCATGATGTTAAGCACAAACACGCATTGATTAGCCCTCGAGCTAGTCATAACATCATGGACAATAGACACTTGGGTGTCATTGGGACAACCTAAACTCATCCCTATAGACAATGGTCTTGCAAGAGGAGCCAATGGACAAAACATTGAAGTTCCCGGCTACACTTTAGCTATGCTACTCAAACAATCGGTGGAGATGTGAAATTTACATTCCATGTTGCCCTAGATTCCCTTGAGTATGATGTCATCCTTGGTGGAACTTGGATACGTGACTCGTTGTATTCAATTGATGAATCCATGCAAACAATCACCTTGATTATTTCTATAGGCATTGTACAATTGCTATTACGGGAGGAAGAGACCTTGGAGGAGCTGCAATTTCCAATATATCTTACTAAAAAGATCCCTAGGATTCTGGTTGGATTGGAACTTATAAAATCACCACAGCTCAAACACAGCTTTATCCAATACGAGAACACAATCTCATGACCCTCAAGTTATAGGATTTGTTAGGTCAACCAACACTCACAGCTCATCCTGAAAGAATTCCCTTTACACAAGACTTGAACATGTCATGTTTGGGGTACTTTGAACATAAATCAATTTTTAGATGCAAAATCTCAGTATCCCTAGATTGGTATGAGGAAATGTTAAAACGAAAGGGATCTTTTTGGAGGGCATGAACCAGGACCACTGGAAGTGGTTGGCGCTTCGAAGGTAAATCTTTTATGGTGGTAACTTGACATCTAGTATAAGATAGGGATTGATCAAGTTTTGCACCAATGCATGCAGGAACATGAGTAACAATCCATATTGGTGGAAGCCCACCACCAAGGAATTAGTAGAGGTAATTTCTCTGAAGATGTCATAGGCAGAGGTAATTTCTCTAGAGATGTCACAAGCCAGAAGATATTTCAAGCAAGATTATGGTGGCCTACATTGTTAAAAGATGCATGGAAGTTTGCGAAAGAATGTGAAGTTCACCAAAGGTTGGGCCATGCTAATGCACGAATAGAATGCCTCATAATCTAGTTTTGCCTCTTGAACCATTCTAGAAATGGGTTTGTATTTTGTAAGCCCTTTTATGCCTCTTGCTCACCAGACTAGTAATAATATATTTTGGTGGTAGGCTGATGATTGCACCAAGTGGGTTGAGGCTCAGTCTTTGAGGGATAAATAAAGCCACTTTAGTGGTCAAGTTTTTGTATGAATTGAATATGACTAGATTTTTGGCCGTTCAATTTAATTAGTCAATGATCAAGAAGGGTATTTACTTAATGAGGTTATTTAAAGTCTGACCTAGCATCATATGATTATTCATAAAAAGTCCAAAGTATATTATCCACAAGAAAAAGGTCAAACTGAATCCTCCAATAACAAAGATTCCAACAAGATCTTGCATAAGATTTTCAAGATCATGAATGAGAACCGAACACGTTGGGACCAAAAACTTCATTTTGCCTCTGGGTGTTTTGAACCACATACAAATCTACAGTAAGGCAAACACCATTTTCTATGGTTTATAGTCCGAAAGCAGTAGTTTCATGGAGTTTGTGGTTCCAAGCCTCGGAGTGGCACCAGATTTAGCAAATACTTGCTCATAGTGAAAAGCGGCTCCAGAGTCTAGAGTCGTTGGATGACATATGTTATCCAACATCGCCGGAAGCTCTGGGTGGATCAGAATACTAAATTTCAGATTTTTGAAGTTGGTGATCTAGTATTGTTGTTTAACTCACCAATGGGCCTCATCTAGAAAGATCAAAGCTTTGTTAAAGTGGACCATACCGATATCCAAACGAATTGGATTTGAAACTTTTGAGCTTACAATGCTCAACGGAGTGTAGCAACCCAAGCCAATAAAAGATTTCTGACTTAATCCTTATTTTGGTAATTTACTAACCACCATCTCATTGTATTCTATTTGTGTGCATGATGGAATTTTTATGTCATTTGATTCATGTATTGGCTTCTTGGCCTTCGAGACTGCATACAAATCTGCAACAAGGCAAACACCATTTTCATAGTTTACAATCTAGAAGCAATAGTTCCCATGGAGTTTATAGTTCCGAGCCTCTAAGTGGTGGTTTCAAAGACATTATCCCCGGATGAATCCAAAGAACACCAGGTTTAGCAATTACTTGCTCTTGGTGAAAAGCGGCTCCAAAGTCTTTGGATGACGTATGTCATCCAACATTGTGGGAAGCTTTGGGTGCATCAAAATGCTAAATTTTGGATTTTTGCATCTATTCAAGCCGGATACAGTTTCCCACTTAATCCTTTTTTCTTTTTTTCTTTTTTTTTGGGTAATTTACTAACCATCCCCACGTGGTATTCTATTTGTGTCAACCATTTACATGATGGAATTTTAATGTTTTGTGTTACTCATGTATTGGCTTCCACAATACATATAATTATTGCACTGAATGTGATTCTTTTTATTACTGTCCTCACCAACCTGTCATCTGGATTAGTACTCTATCAATTCAGCCTGGGCCGTCTATAAGAGCTTCATTCTAACTCTGCAAAGCTGAGTGGTGGATTCAACTGGCAAATCAGCCAAGTTGAGATGGTGGAACAACAAAAGATAGATTAAGACAGTTTGCTGAAGATTAAGCCTGATCAAGTGAATAAATTTAGATGAATCAGATGAAAGCAGAACCTGAAGAAAAACTGGTTCTCGTCAGGAAATCTATATCAATAGTTGTACCGATTCTCTCATGATGTTCTGTATCACTAGGGCTATATCCTGTAAAGTGCAAAGCGCACACATAATACGATGATTACACATAGATATGGATGTTCAACAGTCTATAGGATTGTTATGCCTTGTTCATTGTATGATGACTATTGATTGTCCATCCATTTATTTGTAGGTTGTTTGATTAACACATTAATCTCTACGAAGAGCTCATAAAGCAAAGATATTAAGCATGTAAACTCCATATTAAGCATTTTAACTCCATTAGAATATGGAGAGTTTGACTAATTTACAAGCCCAAACGTTGTGAGTTAAGGCCCTTCACATGTCCTTAGTCAATATAACTCACTTATACTTTAGTCTAATCTTTTATTCTTTATTATGTACCATCTATAGTGTATTTTCTTACATGGTATTAAAGCTCAGGCTCTAGACAAGCTTGGGAGCAAGTGGTTCTTTGAAGAGAAAATCAAGAGAAATAACCTCCAGCACCCATAAAGGCTTGGCCGCTACCACCTTTTGGTGTGGGAAGTTGGATAGAATCAACTATATACTCTAAAAGTTCAAGATAAGTTCCACTTTGGATTCTTATGAGTTGTGGGATAGATGTGACGTTGGATGGAGCCAACTCTTATGTAGACTTGTGATCATGCCAAGTAGGATGCATGTTAGTGCGGGCCAACTGGCCACACTCTTGGGTAGAAGATCTTCCCAGGACACCTTGTCCTTGGGTTGTGTTGCTCGTTTGGGGACCCAAATGACCTCAAATGTGTTGCTCGTTTTTGGACTACATCATCTGACTAGAATCATAGGTCTATGTGATAGTCTAATATGATACTAGTCAGATGATGATGTCCATTTGGACCATTCGTAAGGTGCCCAATATTGGTTGACCTATGATACGACTAAACTTGGATATAATATATAGACTAGTTTCGTAGTTCTTATTTCATATCGAGATTATTTATTTTAGATCTACCTTCATTACAGTATTGTGCCCTTGTTGTATGTGTAAGGCATCCTTCTAAGATACGACTAAACCTGGATACTATATATAGACTAGTTCCGTAGTCCTCATTTCGACATCATTCAATTTAGATCTATCTTCACTGCAGTAGTGCACCCTTGTATGTGTAATACATCCCCCTCTATCCAAAGTCTACCTAGATTGCCATCAAAGCTCCTTTTGCTAGAGCACATGGAAGGGTAGACGCCATCAAGTTTTAAATTTGGTTTGCAATAATAATTCATCATTATTCTCCATATCTCTTGCTTCAAGTACTTTGTCTTGTGATCAGGTTTCATTTATTGGTTTTTATTATACATTAGAAACATATTGCTAACAAAGAATAACATTAAAGTATTTTATAAGTATGTATATTATATATTTACTAGCAAAAAATAACATTAGTGAATTTTATAGATGTCTATATTGTGGCACTTTGTATAAAAAGACCATGAAAGATGCACTCAATTGGCACAAAAATGACTATGCATTTATTCAACTTTAAGAAAAAATCTCTTTGTTTCCTTTGTCTCTGTTGTTAGATTCATCTTAAGGTGTGCTTATAGCACATGATTTTGATCATGATGATGACAATGAGATGACGCTAACCATGATAGCAAGAATGATGATGATTTTGATGGTGTTGATGATGTTGATAGTGTTGATGGTCATACTAATGGTATTAAGGATGATTTTGATGGTGTTGATGATGTTGATAGTGTTGATGGTCATACTAATGGTATTAAGGATGATTATGGGAAGCAAACATAACAAACAAAGAACCCCTTGATAGGCCTCGAGAGCTTTAGCATAGATCTAAAGAGTCCTTTTTTGGGTAAAATATGGCTACTATATAATGGCTCCATTCAACAACTTATTGCTATAGATCTTTGGGTCATAGTGTTACAATGGATTCCTTCTATGGCTTGCTATTGTCGCTTTTTGTAATCATCAAGATATTAATGATGTTAAGAAAAATGATGGCAATGATGGGAGGAGAATTATTGTGGTATTGATGATGTTGATAAACATGTTAATGCACGTTGAGGATGATGATCATGTTAAGAAGAATGATGGTGCTAATGAGGAGAGAGAGGTTTCTTATGTACACTTATTACCATCCCTATAGGATGATGTTTAGTGGGGACACTACTGTAGTCTTAGGTCTCTTACTCCCTTATTATTGCTGCTTAAGCATCATGGTATGATGTAGCTATCATAGGCAATAAGACAAGCAAAGTTAAATGTCGAGGACTGATGTTCTCATTCTAGTGAAAATTTCTTCAAAAAAATCTAAAAAATTTGATGGTTTTATACAAAAATATCCTTGTATTTTTTTTGCTAATTTTCCCACTCCTTTAACATATGCCTGATGGTTGCCTACAAAGTGCTCAATGCAGGGGCCTAAAGAGTGGATGAATTTTTTGAAGGGAATATATGAAGATTTTATATAGAAGTGGGGAAAGGACATTAGAGAAGAGGAGAGAGGAATGCAGGAAGGAGCTTGAAAAGGACGCAAGGTTGTCTCCTTCGGCTACAGATTACGAGAGAGATCCTACAATGATTTGGTTGAGAAGGACCTCATAACCAACGGTTAGCCTCACTATGGACAACTTTGTCTATCTCTTTTGTGTTATTATCTCCATCCTTGTAGCCATAAGAAATCCTCGTTACTATATGGAATTTAGCTACCTTTTGTAAGTCCTTCCATATAATTTTCAATGTCTTCAAACTCTAGGTGCCCGACTTGGCATAATTGGGATTAATCATCTTTCAAAACGAGGACCCTCTTTCATATTTCTAGGAAAACCAAGACTTTTCATTCAATGTTTATGGTCTTTATTGGTATTATTTTAATGTGGGTTTAGTTTTTGGTAGTACACAATAGCTTGGGCTACTATCACTAGACAAATGACAGAGAAAATTATAGTCATTGCATGTCTCTAGATTATCATGAACACTACATTTTGCTTGTAAAGCTTTCTCTCATTGGTAGGACGCATTTATGGTGTGACAACAAAGAGCGACTAGTAAACTAGCTCTCCATCAACATAATCGAATGCAACTCTTTAACAAAGTCTCCACAACAGATGTTCAGACAAGGTAATGAGTTAAATTTCGTACCATGTTTAGCGTCGCTACCATAAATCAAAATAAGTTTTGACATATTTTGTTTTCTATTCCTAGTATTTGGATTTACAATATGCCCGATGTAGAAGCCCGATGTAGAAATCACAAAATATATTTGATTTTTAAAAGGTTCTTGACCGTTTTGCGTGTCATGTGTTATTTTTTTTAAAGTTTAAATATGAAATCAACACATTGACATGGAGTAGAGTCATGAAAATGTGAGTAGATGCACTTGAAGTGGACAAATTTCATCCAGAGGTAAGATTTTGTGAGCAAATGTTTTGTTAATTACCTAGTGGTAGTTCAATTTACTAGACTCAGCCAATTTTTTTAAAAATTGGCAGATTACTCAACATTCTTTTTATTCAAGCCAAAACTCATGCTCTATTTTTCTTTTGGCAGCTTAGAAATGTTTTTCACGTTGTCTTGACATCCAGATTACTCATGGATCCTATGTAGCATGGTATCATAGACCCTTCAGTCTTTTGTAGACATTAATATAATCTAACATAGTCATGAAGAATGGAGGGGTCACGAAGAAAACTCGCCTTGGGGGCCCCATCCCTATTAGATTTAACAGCCTCTTATCTAGAACTAAGGCACATCAATTGTAGAGCCATGGCTAGATAACCAAGAATTAGAACTCAAGCAACTGTCATCGAGCACTTACTCGAGTGGCTCAGCTAATCACAACCCCACCTTAACCAAGAGCTTGTGGGTTCCATCCCTGACACCGTAGGGTTGTGTGTAGCTTCGAGCTCGGTTACATCCCCTTGAAAGAGAGCTTTTGGAAAGAAAAAAAAAGAAGAAGAAAAGGAACTTGAGCAACCCTTGACACCCTAGATAACAAAAAATACATTTTTACGTTCATTTGCTGACAAGAACTCAGAGTGGAACAAACAGAAAAGAGCAACTGTCACCACTTCTTTGGTAAACGTCTCGAATGATGTCATGATTAAATACATGTGGAAGGGCTCCATGGAAGGATTGGTATCCTGGAAAGAGTTCCTGGCATGATTTATGAACTCATGGAAGGGTGGTAACCCTGGTGAGTGACTCTAGACTCATAGAAGGGTGGTTACTCACCAGGGTGGTTACCCTGGTGAGTATTTTTTAGTCCTGTGTGGACGAAACCTGTGAACGGGCTAGTTGGATGTACAAGATGTAAGTTGGGAGATTTCATCCACTATGTTTGTGCACCAGCATATGTATGTGAGTTGCATATGCATGGATGACTTGTTTTTGATGCTCGGACATTACTTAGTATTTTGCCTGTGAATGTCCACGAGCACCGAGGACGCCTAGTGGACAACCCGTGGATACACGTGTGCACACGTGTTTGGGATTCATATGGTTTCCTTATGTGTTTTAGAGGTGGTAAGTGTGCACACTTAACCCAATTTATTCATTATTTCATGTTACTAAGGTTTATTGGGTGCAAGGTTCACATTCACTTCAAGTGTGGGCAGACACACTTATAATTTTTCTCCATCTCTTGCTTCAAGTACTTTGTCTTGTGATCAAGTTTCACTTATTGTCTTTATTATACATTAGAGACGTATTGCTAACAAAGATAACATTAAAGTATTTTATAAGTGTGTATATTATATATTTACTAGCAAAAAATAACATTAGTGAATTTTATAGATGTGTATATAGTGGCACTTTGTATAAAAAGACCATGAAAGATGCACTCAATTGGCACAAAAATGACTATGCATTTATTCAACTTTAAGCAAAAATCTCTTTGTTCCCTTTGTCTCTGTTAGATTGTTAAGGTGTGCTTATAGCACATGATTTTGATCATGATGATGACAATGAGATGACGCTAACCATGATAGCAAGAATGATGATGGTGTTGATGATGTTGATAGTGTTGATGATGTTGATAGTGTTGATGGTCATAGTAATGGTATTAAGGATGATTATGGGAAGCAAACATAACAAACAAAGAACCCCTATAGGCCCCGAGAGCTTTAGCATAGATCTAAAGAGTCCTTTTTCGAGTAAAATATGGCTACTATATAATGGCTCCATTCAACAACTTATTACAATAGGTCTCTGGATCATAGTGTTACAATGGATTCCTTCTATGGCTTGCTATTGTCGCTTTTTGTAATCATCAAGATATTAATGATGCTAAGAAAAATGATGGCAATGACGGGAGGAGCATTATTGTGCTATTGATGATGATGTTGATAAACATGTTAATGCACGTTGAGGATGATGATCATGCTAAGAAGAATGATGGTGCTAATGAGGAGAGTGGTCTCTTATCTACACTTATTGGATAATGAGGAGAGTGGTCTCTTATCTACACTTATTGGCATCTCTATAGGATAATGTCCAGAAGGGACACTACTGTAGTCTTAGGTCTCTTATTCCCTTATTATTGTTGGTTAAGCATCATGGTATGACGTAGCATAGGCAATAAGACAAGCAAGATTAAATGTCAAGGACTGATGTTCTCATTCTAGTGAAAATTTCTTCGAAAAAAATCTAGAAAATTTAATGGTTTTATACAAAAATATCCTTGTATTTTTTTGCTAATTTTCCCACTCCTTTAACATATGCCTTTGACATATGATGCTTGCCTACAAAGTGCTCAATGCAGGGGCCTAAACAATGGATGAATTTTATGAAGGATATATATGAAGATTTTATATAGAAGTGGAGGACGGACATTAGAGAAGAGGAGAGAGGAATGGAGGAAGGAGCTTGAAAAGGACGGAAGGTTGTCTCCTTTAGCTACAGATTACGAGAGAGATCCTACAATGATTTGGTTGAGAAGGACCTCATAACCAACGGTTAGCCTCACTATGGGCAACTTTGTCTATCTCTTTTGTGTTATTATCTCCATCCTTGTAGCCATAAGAAATCCTCTTTACTATATGGAATTTAGCTACCTTTTCTAAGTCCTTCCATATAATTTTCAATGTCTTCAAACTCTAGGTGACCGACTTGGCATAATTGGGATTAATCATCTTTCAAAACAAGGACCCTCTTTCATATTTCTAGGAAAACCAAAACTTTTCATTCAATGTTTATGGTCTTTATTGGTATTATTTTAATGTGGGTTTAGTTTTGATAGTACACAATAGCTTGGGCTACTATCACTAGACAAATGACATAGAGCAAATTATAGTCATTGCATTTCTCTAGATTATCATGAACACTACATATTGCTTGTAAAGCTTTCTCTAGCTCATCCATTGGTAGGACGCATTTATGGTGTGACAACAAAGAGCGACTAGTAAACTAGCTCTCCATCAACATAATCGAATGCAACTCTTTAACAAAGTCTCCAAAACAGATGTTCAGACAAGGTAATGAGTTAAATTCCGTACCATGTTTAGCGTCGCTACCATAAATCAAAATAAGTTTTAACATATTTTGTTTTCTATTCCTAGTCTTTGGATTTACAGTATGCCCGATGTAGAAATCGCAAAATACATTTGATTTTTAAAAGCCTCTTGACTGTTTTGCGTGTCGTGTTATTTTTTGTAAAGTTTAAATATAAAATCAACACATTGACATGGAGTAGAGCCGTGAAAATGTGAGTAGATGCACTTGAAGTGGACAAATTTCATCCAGAGGTAAGATTTTGTGAGCAAATTTTTTGTTAATTACCTAGTGGTAGTTCAATTAACTAGACTCAGCCAATTTTTTAAAAAATTGACAGATTACTCAGCATTCTATTTATTCAAGCCAAAACTCATGCTCTATTTTTCTTTTGGCAGCTTAGAAATCTTTTTCATGTTGTCTGGACATCCAAATTACTCATGGATCCTATGTAGCATGGTATCATAGACCCTTCAGTCTTTTGTAGAGATTAATATAATCTAACATAGTCATGAAGAATGGAGGGGTCACGAACAAAACTCGCCTTGGGGACCCCATCCCTATATGTGAGTTGCACATACATGGATGACTTGTTTTTGATGCCTGGACATTACTGAGTATTTTGCCTGTGAATGTCCACGAGAATCGAGGACGCCTAGACAACCCGTGGATACGCGTGTGCACAACTGTTTCGGACTCATGGTTTCCTTATGTGTTTTGCAGGTGGTAAGTGTGCACACTTAACCAAATTTATTCATTATTTCATGTTACTAAGGTTTATTGGGTGCAAGGTTCACATTCACTTCAAGTGTGGGCGGACACACTTATAATTATTCTCCATCTCTTGCTTCAAGTACTTTGTCTTGTGATCAAGTCTCACTTATTGTTTTTATTATACATTAGAGATGTATTGCTAACAAAGAATAACATTAAAGCATTCTATGATTTTGATCATGATGATGACAATGAGATGACGCTAACCATGATAGCAAGAATGATGATGATTTTGATGGTGTTGATGATGTTGATAGTGTTGATGGTCATACTAATGGTATTAAGGATGATTATGGGAAGCAAACATAACAAACAAAGAACCCCTATAGGCCCCGAGAGCTTTAGCATATATCTAAAGAGTCCTTTTTCGAGTAAAATATGGCTACTATATAATGGCTCCATTCAACAACTTATTACAATAGGTCTCTCGATCATAGTGTTACAATGGATTCCTTCTATGGCTTGCTATTGTCGCTTTTTGTAATCATCAAGATATTAATGATGCTAAGAAAAATGATGGCAATGACGGGAGGAGCATTATTGTGCTATTGATGATGATGTTGATAAACATGTTAATGCACGTTGAGGATGATGATCATGCTAAGAAGAATGATGGTGCTAATGAGGAGAGTGGTCTCTTATCTACACTTATTGGCATCTCTATAGGATAATGTCTAGAAGGGACACTACTGTAGTCTTAGGTCTCTTATTCCCTTATTATTGTTGGTTAAGCATCATGGTATGATGTAGCTATCATAGGCAATAAGACAAGCAAGGTTAAATGTCAAGGACTGATGTTCTCATTCTAGTGGAAATTTCTTCGAAAAAAATCTAGAAAATTTAATGGTTTTATACAAAAATATCCTTGTATTTTTTTGCTAATTTTCCCACTCCTTTAACATATGCCTTTGACATATGATGCTTGCCTGCAAAGTGCTCAATGCAGGGGCCTAAACAATGGATGAATTTTTTGAAGGATACATATGAAGATTTTATATAGAAGTGGAGGACGAACATTAGAGAAGAGGAGAGAGGAATGGAGGAAGGAGCTTGAAAAGGACGGAAGGTTGTCTCCTTCAGCTACACATTACGAGAGAGATCCTACAATGATTTGGTTGAGAAGGACCTCATAACCATTGGTTAGCCTCACTATGGACAACTTTGTCTATCTCTTTTGTGTTATTATCTCCATCCTTGTAGCCATAAGAAATCCTCTTTACTATATGGAATTTAGCTACCTTTTGTAAGTCCTTCCATATAATTTTCAATGTCTTCAAACTCTAGGCGACCGACTTGACATAAATGGGATTAATCATCTTTCAAAATGAGGACCCTCTTTCATATTTCTAGGAAAACCAAAACTTTTCATTCAATTTTTATGGTCTTTATTGGTATTATTTTAATGTGGGTTTAGTTTTAGATAGTACACAATAGCTTGGGCTACTATCACTAGACAAATGACATTGAGCAAATTATAGTCATTGCATGTCTCCATATTGCTTGTAAAGCTTTCTCTAGCTCATCCATTGGTAGGACGCATTTATGGTGTGACAACAAAGAGTGACTACTAGTAAACTAGCTCTCCATCAACAAAATCAAATGCAACTCTTTAACAAAGTCTCCACAACAAATGTTCAGACAAGGTAATGAGTTAAATTCCGTACCATGTTTAGCGTCGCTACCATAAATCAAAATAAGTTTTAACATATTTTGTTTTCTATTCCTAGTCTTTGGATTTACAATATGCCCGATGTAGAAATCGCAAAATATATTTGATTTTTAAAAGCCTCTTGGCCGTTTTGTGTGATGTGTCATTTTTTTTAAGTTTAAATATAAAATCAACACATTCACATGGAGTAGAGCCATGAAAATGTGAGTAGATGCACTTGAAGTTGATAAATTTAATCCAAAGGTAAGATTTTGTGAGCAAATTTTTTGTTAATTACCGAGTGCTAGTTCAATATACTAACCCAGCCAATTTTTAAAAAATTGGCAGATTACTCAGCATTCTTATTCAAGCCAAAACTCTTGCTCTATTTTTCTTTTGGCAGCTTAGAAATCTTTTTCACGTCGTCTTGACATCCAGATTACTCATGGATCCTATGTAGCACATCAATTGCAGATCCATGGCTAGATAACCAAGAATTAGAACTCAAGCAACTGTCATCGGGCACTTGCCCGAGTGGCTCAGCTAATCACGACCCCACCTTAACCAAGAGCTTGTGGGTTCCAGTCCTGACACCGTAGGGTTGTGTGTAGCTTCTAGCTCGGTTACATCCCCTTGAAAGAGAGCTTTTGGGAGAAAAAAAAAAAGGAACTTGAGCAACCCTTGAAACTGTAGATAACAGAAAATACATTTTTATGTTCATTGCTACCAAGAAATCAGAGTGAAACAAACAGATAAGAGCAACTTTTTCCCTAATGCACAAAGTTAGAGAATGTGGATTTAGAACCTATACTTCAAGAGCTTTCCGATGATATGTTAGATGAGCTTGTTTTAATAAAAGCTTAAAAGGGTTCATCGTGCCCCCATCTTTTTTATCTTGAAAAATGAGAATTGGGATTTTCCCAAACCCCCTAATATGGTCTTCAAAGGCCTTAAGAGTTCAACATAGCACACAATGACTTCTCACAATGGCATCCATGAGATCAAGACATGATGAGGAAGACATTAAAAAACGTGTATTTGCTTATAATTCTTTAGCTTTGAAATTGAATTGTAGAACAAAAATCAGGATTGGCGAATCAATCGACTTGTGGTATTCCAAATCAATGGAGCCTTGCACATTTGGATTAAAACCAATGGATTACAGGTGCATAAAATGATGCATAAAAGAATGTTTTTAATTATAAAAGTGTTACTTTCTTCAATATTGATTTTTATGCATAAAATGATGCATAAAAGAAAATTTTTAATTATAAAAGTGTTACTTTCTCCAATATTAATTTTTATGCATAAAATGATGCATAAAAGATTTTTTTAATTATAAAAGTGTTACTTTCTTCAATATTGATTTTTATGCATAAAAGATTTTTTTAAATTATAAAAGTGTTACTTTTATCAATATTGATTTTATTACAAAAAAGTGTTACTTTTATCAATATTATCATGGATTATCTCATCTAGCTCTTCTGTTATCATGATTTTTTAACATCCATGATTGATTCCATGGAATCAAACTTGGAATGAAACAAGCCTTTGACTAAGACCCCGTTGTGAGAGGGATATGAGCCATAACCTATGCCAATCAAGGATTTGACAGTGTCCTCAAGGACGACAAACATCTTTTGGAGCTCATAAAAAGGCTTCCCTCCCCGATGTGGATGATGAATGTTCAGCTCTGGATATTTTCATTACGCCGCATAAGGGTGCAATGGCTGATTGAAACGTTATTAAATCTGTCACACAACAAGAAGTAGATAAGGCAGGCTAAAGGGCAACTACAAAAATAGGTAGCACTGAGGGCAACAAAGGACTCAGCAGAAACAGGTAGCAGTGGGCAGGCAGAATCGAGCAGCTAGGCGGCCAGAAGTGGGCAGTGGACAACTGGGCAGGCAGAAATGGGCAATGGGCAGCAACTAGAGCAATGGGCAACAAGAAGCAGCAGGCACAGGACATTGGGAGACAGGGGGTGCTCAGCCTCTACCGGAGCTCTGTGACTCCAAACCTCTTCAGAGACACTTGTTTAGCATTTCGTTCAACAACAAAGGCACTTTGATGAGCTTTTCCTCTCGAATGTCCCAGCAAAGTTAGCTATGTGGGTGACTAGGTGTCGATGAGTGATGTGAGAATCCATCTTCATGCTCTTGCTTTTATGCCATGTGATAAACAAGGCATTTTTCTCATTTCGTACAGTAAAATGTATCATTATTTACACTGTTCGACTACATGTTCATAAAACTTCATTTATTCTGATGACCACAAGAGTTAAACCACTTGCTCTCACTCTAGGCCGTTTTAACTATTCCTTAAGGTAGGAATTACCTAAGAGATAGAGGTAGCCAAGAAGACAGACCACTAGCATGTACCAGTGGGGCATGCAATCCCAAAGGACATACCCATCTTCGCACCATCTTAGAAATGATAGACAAAATGGGAAGATAGTCACTTGCCGCCATAGGTAGATCACTTGCTTTGCGTGGTTAGTTGTGCACGTGGTTTCCTTGTCAATAAACAAATTGAAATCAGTCACACCTCTCACCTATCTGCCTTTTCTGAAAGCCTTCGCATCCATTATCTTCATCCCATTGCATAGGGGCCTTTCAAAGACAGCTTAACTACTTCGCAGAGTGCCAAGTCTGCATAAGCTGTCTCCTAACCATCTGGCTACACTTGGCCACCATCCAGTGTTCATGGCATATGGTGTATAGTATATGCAACTTGTTCGCATGATCATGTGTAGAACTATCTGTCATCGACCATTGAAGCTACTGCACCAAATAGTCCGCGTGCACATCCTCAACGAGAGTTAAAATCTCCACTCTCTGTTTTAAGGAGGACAATTCAGACGTAAGGTTAATAAACATATCATATAACTTATTGAGAGAAAACTCAGCTGAAGAAAAAATGCAGAGATGGGGAAAGCCTCTATATCAATGCTGAAATTCGGACCTTACACAAAGGAAAGAATCAAATGGAACATTGTGGTAATGGAGCTCTCAATGTTGACGTGTTTGACTTTTAGGTAGAAAATCATGCCGCCGCCTCAGTTTTAGAGGAAAAATTGGGCCTGCAAGTTTTACAAAATGCGAGAAGTGGGGATTAATTAGTATCAGCAAGAACTTTGCTTTTTCAACAATGTTAATCTTAAGAGTCTTCACAGAGATCCCCTGCCCAATGAAAAACTGGCGGGGGGGCAAGATCTTCCCTTTTCACCGGCAGGGATTTATGTCTTCGCGTTTATTCCTGCCTCTTCCCTTATTTCCGAGTCTCTCGTTGCATAGTAAGGCGTATTGACAGAGGGGATTATGTCTATAAAGACCCTTAGGTCAAAATTCAAGAAGAACTGTGTACTGCATGATAGGATGAGAGACATACCTCTCAAGTGCCTAGATAAGAACTTCAACAATTCATCCACAAGGATTACCTGAAAAAAGAGGTTGGGTAATAATTGTGCATCAACAAGACCTATACCTTCACACAGATGTAACTGTGTTCATGACAAAAAAGCAAAGGGACTTACGGGGAAGGAGAACCAAAAAACAGCTTTCCATTCTGTGAAAGAAAGCTGAGTCACCTGTGATCCATGTCAAAATGAACAAGGAGAGGGTAAGGAAGAGGTCTACTTCCACATTTGCAAGCTCAAAAACGTTATGAGAGAACACTTACAGAGAACATGACCGATAAAGGCTGTGCGTAGAGAATAAGAAAGTGCAAAACCATTGTCACGGCAATGGATCCAAGCAGCCATGGGTTACTCCATGGGGGTAGAACTCTAAAAGATCAGTACGTAATTAGTTTACAAGATCATGAAGACTGTTTTTTTTCTGTTAACCCCATGTATACCATTAGATTCTAAAAGCATGCCCTTTTTAGGATAACACACCTTAGGGGTTGTTTACGTGCAAGTATGAACTATGAATCTGGGTAGGGATGATGCAGAGTGCAGAAAAAACACTTACAATAGGCTTTGATTTTCACTCAAGTTGTTGAGAGCATTAAACATCTCAACTACAACCAGCACACTCATAGAGATGGTTGATGGATGCCTGTCCTGGAATACACCGCAAGAGTAATGGAACTTGCCTTCTACACAGCTGTCAAAGTTCACCTGCACAAGTAAGGTCACCTCAATGCTTCAAATCTGCCAAAAGCTTCATTTTGCCCATGAAACAAGAAGCACCATGCCTGAGACGGGTGAAACTAATGCTATTGCTTCCTCTTACCAGATCTTTGTATTGCAGTCTAGGCCCCCCTTCGTAGTACAGAAACCACCATGCAAATCCTGCAACTGTTGCTAGGCCGACATAAGCTGCACAGAGTCAAGACAATGCCTTTGGATTAGATGTGTGAACAATTCATAAAGATGTCTCTGTAAGAGTGCTGGTGATGTTATGCAAATTAGTGTCCACTAAGCTAGATTAAGTTTTAAAATACCTCCAATAACTAAGTACCGGAAGAAAAGCCACCCGTTAACGATAGCTTCATCCATCTGCAGTAAACATTAACATTAGCTACCACAGTTGAGAGAGCATCAAAACTATTGCAGCTGCCAGCAAACGACCAGGCACTAATTCTGTTTAAAAATAGTTTACCTTCCTAGGTCGAGTCATCATTACATTCCGGTCCTGCTTATTGAACCCAATTGCTGTTGCCGGAAGGCCATCTGTAACCAGGTTTACCCAAAGCAATTGAACCTGGGAAAGACAGAAACAAAGAGGGTTGAAGCAAATTTATGAAGTGTTAGAAAAGGCACATCAGAAATCTTGAGCACTCCAGCTCGTCCACCTGGCATACAGCTGGACGTAATCAGCATTACTTTTATTTATTTTTCTTTTTGGTTTTTGGTTTTTGTTTTGTTTTGTTTTTTTTGCCGTGCACCGGCGGGGGGGGGGGGGGGGGGGGGTGGTTTGTTCGGGGTTTATTACAGGAATGAGTGCTTCCGGCATCCCCAGGACTGCACCAACAAATATGCAGACGACTTCTCCAATGTTGGAGGAAATCATATAGCGTATGAACTGTTTTGTATTGTTGTATATTGCCCGCCCTTCTGCGACTGCCTGCAAAACTAGCAGTTTTTGTAAGCAGTGACGTTTCTCCACTTTCAAAAAATGTTTGAGAGGACCTCACATGAATGATAGACACATGCCCGCGCAAAAGTGTGTGCACACATCACACACATCAACGTGCAAAGCTCTTACCTAACTCCGTTATGGAAATAAAGTACATTCTGAATTTCATACAAGCCTTGTGCCCTCTAACAGAAACCTAGAAGATGAATGCAGATATACTCACAGCAACAATCGTGGCGAAGTTATCATCTGCTAACACCATATCAGATGCACCCTGCACAAAAATAGATATTGATTTAAGACCTTGAAGATCATAGAAATGCCTTTTTTTATCAACTTCAGAATTCTATACCTTAGCCACAGCCGTCCCTGATCCCATAGCAATCCCAATGTCTGCTTTTTTCAATGCAGGAGCATCATTTACCCCGTCACCTGTCATTGCAACCTGCATCAAGCATTTTTTGAATTTTCAAAGCCTCTCTTTATCATAACGCCATTTAGATAACGGGCTTCTAAAAGGTACACTTTGAACACACAAACTGCAAAACCTACGTCGCCTTGTAAATCTTCAAAGTCTCTCTTTACCACAAGACCATTTAAATAGCGGGCTTCTAAAAGGTACACTTTGAACACAGAAACTGCAAAACCTAAGCTTACACATGTAAATTCTCTTAGTGTGAGGCCAAGCAGATCCCTTACAATGTGTATGAATACTCACCACTTCATTCTGGTGCTTCAGTGCTTCCACCAGCATGCTTTTATGTGATGGCTCCACCCTGGAAAGTTCCAAAAAGGCCCAAAATTATATGAGCATAGAAAACAGAAGCACAAGCATAATTTCTTATAAACACATCTGTAGAAATACAGCACTGGCTATACTTGAAGAAGTCCACAGAGAATGAAATGATATATTAACATGTCTAAGAGGCCATAATGGCCTATGAGACCAAAACTGAGAGTACATCTGAAGTTGGTGTCTCATCAAAGAGAAGAACCAAATGAAACTGAAAAGTACAATAAAATGACTATCTTACAGTTATAAGAACTGTAAGTAAGACTCCTAGATGATATTGAGTAGAAAATACTGGAAAATGTATATCAAGTAGATCCATGTATGCTGCTCAGTTGAAGTGCTGCCCTCTCCTCATATCAATTATCTCCACCATGGGGCTGTCTAGAATGGAGAGGTCGTAGAAGCGAGGTAGGCGCCTCCGATGCCGAGCAATAATGGCTCTGATCTGGCGATGGTGAGGATGCCGTGGTCGGGATCCTGGTGGGCGTGGCCGACGAGCACGACATAAGACAACCGCTCTATCAGTGGAGACTCCCTGGGAGCGTGACTGGTGCCCTGATGGCCCAATGGAGGAGGGGAGGTATCAGGAGGTGTGTGGGCTAGGCTGCTGGTGCTGGTGCTCAAGAAATCTATCAGGATCCTCTATCTAGGTACAACATGGCTCGGTCTCCTGTCTTCCAAGAGAGAGATTCACTTGCTGACACCTCCATTGCTCCATACAACCCTGCCTGCCACATCTTCACAACTGCTGGATAAATCCCTTTCTACTATTGTTGCTCCTCTCTATCCGGTTTTTTGCTAATCCTGCTCGTTGCATGCCTCCTTGCTATCATCCTGTTTCTAGTTGCTGCCTCCACTTCACAGGAGCTCCCATGTTTTGCCTGCTGTTGAATAAGACCCATCCTACTCGAAAGCTGTCCCAAAGCCTCTTCCAGAAATCTGAAAGGAAGCGCTGTGATAGGCCCCGAGACTGCCAGTGTGCTGCTGCTGCCGGTGTGCCATCTATCTATAATCTCAGGCATCTGGATCCTGCGGCCAAGCCGCGCTGTATATTCAAAGAAAGGGCATCCAAAGTCTCCACCCAATCTGTGGGATCATGCCAAGTCCACTCTCTAGGGTCCCACTGCAACCGCATGAGAGGTCAGCACTCCCAAATCCATAACTGCCAAAGTCTCTCCCTAGCCACCTTGACCGGTGTTGGATCAATGTGCCATGCCCGTGCCCGAAAACCAATCACCCTCACCCTCTGCAAGGTGCAACCTCTGAGATCCTCCAAGGGTGCTCTGATCTCTCTAGTCTGCCATGGGATCCAATAGAAAAAATAAGTAGACCACTGTCCTCATCTGCTCCATGGACCGCCACGAGGATATCGTGTCTAGTGAACACGCCTAGCCACACCGGGGAGGAGGGGGAGGGGAGGGGGGCTGTGGAATAAGAGTCAACCACTCCTGAGGAATAGCTGAGTCGACGTAGATGCTGAGCAGGTCTCTACCCCGGATCCCTGTCAGGCTTCTCTCCTGCTCCACCCGAGGTAACTGCCTGTGTGCAATCCAATCTCCGAGAGACCTGGCTGGTCCCGTGCTCAAGGCACCCCAGGATATATGCGGTCAGGCCCCTAGCATGTGGCCACTAGGTGAACGGATCAGGGTTCCAAATCAAAGGCTGCCGAAGCTGCTCCTCTGAGGCCAGTGGAACTATCTGTCTGAGGGTTGGCCTGAGATGATCCCAAGCATGAAGTAGACTAGCTGTGAATCTGTCCTCAAAGGCAGGACTAAAACCATGGGCTCGCATCTCTGTGAAGATCCATCTAGTACTCTGCGGCCACGGGCCTCCAAGGCTCGGAGTGCAGGCTGAAATCCAGGCCAAGAGGAAATCCTTCCAAGGCTCGCCACCTGGTAGGAGTCCTCTGACATTCAACTTGCCCAACAGGCCACAGCTCTGTATAGCTGGATCGATGAGGCCAAGCCCCCCTCTGCTATTTGGCTGAATGATCACTCTCCATGCCACCTTGGCCTTGGCTGGCCTCCCATCACTTCCGGCCCACAAGAAGTTCCGGATCAAACGCTGTACCTAGCCAATACATGCCCGAGAAAAAGTGCAGCACAAGGTGATGTACCACACAGTGGCAAGCAATACCTGGTTCGCCACCACCACTCTGCCTGCTAGGAATAGCCTCTCCGAGCTCCAGTATAAAAGCTTCTTCTCAATACTCAGAAAAAGCGGAGCAAGCTGCTGCTCGGGACAGATATCAATGCCAACCTAGCAACCGAGGTATCGAACTCGAGTGCCCCTCGGGATCCACTGGAAAGCCTCAATTGGTCACCAAGTCGGGTGGGTGCTGAGCCTACCCAAAAACCACACGACATGTGCCAGTTGATCTGCTCGGGACAGATATCAATGCTAACCTGGTAAGCGAGGTATCGGACTGGAGTGCCCCTTGGGATCCACTGGAAAGCCTCAACTGGTCACCAAGTCGGGGTGGGTGCTGAGCCTACCCAAAAACCACACGACATGTGCTAGTTGATCTCCTTGGGACAGATATCAATGCCAACTTGGCAACCGAGGTATCGGACTAGAGTGCCCCTCGGGATCCACTGGAAAGCCTCAACTGGTCACCAAGTCGGGGTGGGGGTTGAGCCTACCCAAAAACCACACAACATGTGCCAGTTGATCTGCGCTCCTAATGCACGGCAGAAAATCTCAATCACCTCTGCAAATCTCTGGAGATTCCCAACATCTCTAGCAAGGTAGGCTGTTGTGTCGTCTGCAAACTCTGAGTCCCAGCAGCTCCTACGTGCGGAGGGAAAGGCGCAATCCTTGAAGTCCGGTCTCTTGGGTGGAGAGAAAACTACTCATGGCCTCGGCGACAAATAGAAACAGGTACGGTGCCAGAGGACAGCCCTGTCGAACCGAGTGGGAAAGGGGGGATCTGTTGGGCTCCATGAATGAGGACCTAGATGTGAGATGCTGAATAAAGTCCTGAGACTCCACAAATCCACTCCATGGGGAATCCCATCCAGCTCATAGTGCCCTCCAGAAAGCTCCAATCCACCCTGTCATAAGCTTTCTCAAAGTCTAGGAGTAGCACAATGAGGTTCTGCTGCCGCATCCTGGCCGAAGCCGTCGCCTCCCAAAAGGTAAAGATGTCTAGAATGCTCCAATCCTTAACAACACCAGTTTGAGTGTCGTGGATCAAGTCTGGGAGAGAAGGCTGAAGTCGCCTACTGATGGCCTTGGCCAAAATCTTATAGGCCGTCCCTAGAAGGGTGATGGGTCTCCACTGCCGGATCTCCAATCTATCACCACCCTCCTTGGGAATCAAATGTATTAAGCCCTCTGTGAGCCTCTCTAGCATGGCGGCACATGTGAGCATAATCTCATTGAAGGCAGTGCGAAGGCCACCTTCCATGTGGTCCCAATGGCGAAGAAAGAAAGAAACAGGAAGGCCATCCGCCCCTGGGCATTTGCTCTTGGGTAATGCCTTCACCGCCTCCGCCAGCTCCTCTGAAGTGAAAGGGGTCAATAAGGAAGACACAAGGGAGGGGGGAACCACCTCTCTCGTGTGCCTCCAGACTCCCTCGTGCGCATCCATCACCTGGGGGGATAATGGGGCATCAATGAGAAGAGATCGGAAGAAATCCGTGGCGATGGCTCTCACATGAGGGGAATCAAAAACAATAGCTCCATCCGGCCACAGCCATCGAATATCGTCTCTCCTCCTATGTGGGCCAGCTATCTCACAGAAGTCTCCAGTAACTCTGTCACTAGCCTGAGTCCAGAATGAAGCCCTGGCATGGTATCTATACTACACACTCCTCTCCTCAATGGACCGAATCTCCGTGCGGGCGGCAACGATCCGACTCTCAATCCACGGGCTGTCTGGGTAAATCTCCTAAAGACACTGTAAAGACGCTAGGCCCCTCCTCAGACTCCTCCCTCCAATCTACTATGTGCTGCCTCTTGTAAGAAAATACTGATCTCCCCAAGGCCATCATCCAAAGTGCACGCTACTGAGCCGGAGGAAAAGTCCAGTCCTGCCCATATCTGCTCGATCCGGCTGCAAATCTCAGAGTTCGATGAAACCCCAAGTTAATTGAATGTTGGGGTGTTTAATTAGAGGATTATCAGCCTGATTTGAAAAACCCCCAAATCTAAACAACCCTAAATTTTCTAAATCTACAGGTTCCGACGATGCTGATGCAAAGTTGTAGCTGTAGGAGACACAACCCACTCGGCAGCCAGCAGCTACAGTGCCGATCGTTGGATGGCAACAAGCAACAGCCCCTCAGATGGCGTACAGAGGTGGAGTGGTAGGAAGTGTGCAAAGCAGCGTGTTAGGTAGTTTTAGACAAGTGGGCATTTGCAGACAATGGCAAAAGGCGTCGAAAGCGACGATGCAGGTAGGCGGCGGCTGCACATGTCAAATGCTAGGCAACAAGCAGCATCAACAATGTCGAGCACCTTCGGCTGAATAGCAAATGGCAGCAGTTTCAAGAAGACGTCAATAGACGGCAGCATCAACAACAAGCATAAAAGATGTGACAAACAATAGGCTCTGATACCAATTAGAGGAGCTGTAGTGCTATTGTACATAGGGCCTAGGTTAGTTTTTGGACAGCCCATGGCTATGGTGGGTGCCAAAATGACCTATGAGACCAAACGGTTACATCATGTCCATGAAATACATATTCATGGGTACTAAAAATAAAAATCAAAGAAAGTAATAAGAGCTGAAATGTTAGATCTAATCTCAAAACAAAAAGTGTGCAGCTCTCATATCACCCTAAAATATCCCGCATAGGATGTTGCAACATAGCACCCACCAATGTAGTAAAGCTAGGCCAACGGGAGAAAGTCTTGTGGTGTTGGGGATGATGGCTTTGACCCTCCTGTAGTGACGGGGCTGTGGGCGGAGACCACGAGGTTGAGGACGCGGGACTCTGCATAGCTCAATGGCTCTCTCTAGTGTCACTCTTCTCGGCCGAGCTCCTGCATCAGCCTGAAGGTCGGGTGTAGTGGGTGAATCTACCCTCGTCACTCTGATCTGTAAGAAGTCAGTGAGAGCTCTTTCTACTGGTCCTCTGACGGGTACCGTTGGTCTAGGCTGCAAAAGGGACTCCCTGTGTCTACGAAGCTCCAGGAGGAAAAGTCCCAAGCATCTCTGGTATAGGAAATCCATGATCTTGGAAAGTGGTCCAAATCCATCTCGAAAAAGGAAGTGGGACCTCCCCCTAATCTCATAACCTGTAACAATATTTTGGACTTGCATAGACTTCAGTCGTTGTATATTCACAAGACCAATGTGCTTGTGTCATATGTCAGTATCTGCAATGACACATGTTCAATACACAAATATGGCTTCCTTTACCTCAGGCATGTTCACATCCAAAGTAAACATCCTGCCATTTATGTTACCCTTTGCAACCAAGCGACGCTGATTTTTGAAGTCTTCCACAAAACATTCTTGAGGATTAAACCTCACTTACAGCCCCTACTCAACCATCTGTCCAACAAAAACCAAGTTCTTTGTAATATTTGAAACATGAAGTACATCTGCCAAGTATTTCATTTTTCCATCCTACATAGACAATGGTACTTTACCAACATGCGTAATGGGATACGCAATATCATCATCTGTTTCTACATAACCTGGTTTTTCTATTTTCTACATGTCTCTAAACCACTCACCCATGACTAGTCATGTGGTTAGAGAAATCCACATACCAAATATCTTTAGATCCTGACACATCTCCTCTTGTGGAACGGAGCATGTGTTGCATCACAAACAACTACTCACTTTTGTCATCACCACCTTGTTTACTAGATGATGCATAGTTGCCTTGCTGCAACTTTCCACTTTTAATTAATTTCTGCTTTTTTAAAGCAGTCCTTTGCCATGTGCCCTAGTTTGCCAAAATAGCATCTACATACATAGTGGGCCCTGTCTCAGGCTCTGTGTGACAAAGTTGACATATCCTGTCCTCTGGTGCAGCTGCCCTCTGCCCATATCTAACTGTCTCTACTGATGGGATGAGCTGCGAATCTGTCCAACCGCACATCGCACCCCAAATGACATATGTGTGTCCATGTAGTGCGAGAGTGTGATGACGCCGTCCTTTGTCAAGCGAAGAAAATGGTCCCTGTAAAAGGCCATTTTTGTCCCAAGGAAACGGACAGGTGGGTGCTAAGTCCTCTGAGTATCCAATCTCACGATGTCCTTCCTGATGACCCTATCCAGCTCTATGCGGCTGAGAGCAAAGGAGAGCACCTCTATGCTATACTGCAACGGCGGAGGGAGTGCCTCCATCTGCACGCCATGCATACCATACCAAGTGCTCGACTGGGCATACCCACATTGCATGTCTCCGTCTAGTGCCAGGTGTCTCGCGGACTCTAGGTAAAGCCTGGAATATTTGTCTAGTGGGAGCTCCCATAATCTGTGCCAGTATGTCACTGTCTAGAAAATAGCATGTGTCACAATCAATGCATCCCCTATCTCCGCCCACACAATCTCGTGTGGCATTGATGGCTTACTTCTAATCATGCATAAACTCATCATCACTAGTGGCCTCTCCATCGGCTTACACCCATCATATACATCCTCTATGTTTGTCTCAGTTGACTCCTTCCTCTGTCTCCTCCTATGGTATAAACTAGGACCCCAGATGGGAGCTCCATATAGTAGTGCAGGTGTGACTAGTGTGTCAAATAGCCAGAGCTTCGTCCTCAGCTCCTGAAACTGTATCTGTGAACCCCTCAAATTGTATCTGTGAACACTGCCTCTCAAAAGAGCCCAAGGCAATATTATAACGAGGATCAGAACCATCACAAGATCTCCATATCTCTCTGATCTCAAGGGAGATGTCAGCATCTAGATAAACATAGTCAAGAATACGGACACGGGGAGAGGCCGAGCAAGCCCCAGGCTCCCTGAGACACAAAACGACGGGGCAATGATCGGATTTGGTGGTGCCAGGCATAATAGCAATGGTGCCTCCTCTATCCAAGGACCAATCATCCACATAAAATCTGTCCAGACGTGCAAAGATGCTCTCATCCCCGCTCTTGCGGTTATGCCAAGAGAAAGATAATGAATTTGGCCTTCTCTGGGAGTCATCCTCAATCCAGCATTCCTTGCCAAAGAAAGAGAGCATAAACCTCTCCCATGAGGTTCGCTCCAAAGGGTCACGGGTGTAAACCCCCTTCACGTCCACCCTTCTTGTCAGAAGGTTGCTCAACCATATTGACGTCTCCTCCCACTATCCAATGATCAACCTGGGGAATGACATTTATAATGGTGTCCCAAAAGGCCACCCTTTCACCTCTCACGTTAGGTGCATAGATATTCAAGATTCCCGATTTCTGACCCTCATGCATGATCAAGATCCATTGCGCTCTAGCAAGGATGATAACACCATGCCCAATAACATGAGGCATCACAGATGCTACCACTAAAATGCAAACACCCCCTCTAGTCCCAACTGCCGAGGACCTGAAGGTGTGGCCAAAAAGCATTTTACCTGTTTTGGCACACTCAGATCTAAGTAAATTGGGTTCCTGCAACAAAAGTATATCCATAGACCCTCCTGTAACAGCAAGGTGAAGCGGGTCCTTCAGAAGGCGCTTCCTACCACAAGTGGGAAGCCCTCCAAGGCCCTGAACATTCCATGAGACGATTCTCATTAAAGAGAAGAGGGTTTGACCCCCGATCTAAGAAGACGATGGGCAGCCTGAGGACGCCTCTCATAATGCTGGAGGACGGGATAATCCACGGGGCAAAGTCCAATGACATGCCCTTGTCCGAGGCCCTGCACAGTACCTACATATGTACGAGACACCTGGTGCGCCCTGTGGGGCATCAAGGGCAATGGCATCATGCTGAAAATCCTGCAATGCATGATCCCCACTGCGCTGAACATCCAGCATACCACCCCCTCCAAGTAGAGAGAACTCAACAAAATCATCCTGATCTGATATATCATCTCCCTGCAAAGATGCACGAGCTGATACATCCCTCTACCCAGAAACATCATCTATGTGAGGTACAAGATCCGAGGAGGTCTTCCCATCAATCGCACCAGGGGGGCGGGGCATGAGAGAGAGCTCGCCACACCTGGGGGACTCTAGGACAGGAAGGATCCAAGGGAGGTGGCGCCTAAGAAGCACGCTTGCGAGGCCTCCTACGACCTTGAGCCCGAGGGCAATCTCGAGCAAAGTGACCCTGTTGGTGACAAACCCGGCACTAACCCAGCCGCTTCGATTCATGTTGTGGAAAAAGAAAGGCAATATTCCATGGTTGACTTGGGTTTCGTGGAAGCATATTACCACCCCGAAGAAATAAGGAGGGGCAGCTCTGTTGGATGTTTGGGTACACCTTCTTGCTTGTAGGTGGACTTTACTTCAGTCTGTGTGTGTTGATTCCTTGCCATGGATAGACATGACTGTTGCATTTTTGGAGGTGTATTGTGCGTGGAAAGACCCGGATTGTTGCATCTTGGTGGGATGTTCTAAATGCTTCACAATCTGTGCGTGTATCTGCTTCTCCTTTGCTGGATCATTTGGTTAAATCATGGCAGGAGGTGTTACGGTTAACTTCTTGGAGACCTCCAGATTCTCGTCGAGATGAGAACTCCCTACTCGCAGAGGTGTTGGCCACCTCTCATGTGATTACTTGGCAAGAGAAGAATAATTATAGACGGCAATTCAATTGCATGGCAAGACTGGGTGTTGTGAGGATGTCTGATACGTTGTTGCCTAGGCGGCTGCGAATGTTATCATTCCGCCATGCTCGTCATAGATTTCATGTGCCCCGAGGTTACAGGTGTATTTGGTTGCAGTTTGCAGCAACAAGTGCAATCTCTGGGGCGCCTTCCTAGTTTGGATTCTTCTCATGCATGGGATGATTGGGTGTTGGGTCGCAAGACCAGGCTGTTGAAGGCTTCCGGAAGCTAATGTTGTATATCATCTTTTCGTCCAAGAGAAGAGATGGCTTGCAGAAAAAGCTAATAAAGTATGGAATGTTAAGAGAACGGTCTCCTGGTGGAAGCGCATCCTATTTTGTGGTTGGCACCCCCAGCTAACTGTTTCCTCTACCAGACTTGTCCAAAATCTAGTCGGCATAGGTCTCTTTCTTGCTTGGTGGCTCGCCATATATGGAAGTTCATCTCTTCAGTGTGGCAAATGGTGGCTGGACACACTTTGTCACCCAAGCAGTGGGTATTTGGACATGATCAACCCGGGGGGGACAATCAGCAACATGTGGTCTTCTTTGTTTCTTTCGATGGTTGGGTCTTTGGCCTAATTGGCTCATGCAAAATGCTTTCTTCTTTGATTTACAATCGGGGGTGAAAGGTCATGTCTGCGTGTTCGTGGTCTATTGCTTTGGCAAGTTTCTTCTTTGATCGATGCACATGTTATCACCAGGGCGCAAGTTGACCCTTGGTTACATGCTCTTCGTACGGTGGGCATGCCTTATGTGGCCTTTTAGTGTGTGTGGTTTGACGACCTCTATGTACACATTTGTATAGCTGGTCATGTGACCTTTGCTTTGTATTGCATTTTCATAATCTAATCAACAAACCATTACGGAAAAAAAAAAAAAGAGAGAGGTAAACTGTAGAAACAAAGAAAGATATATTAAGCGTCTACTAAAGACCCAATGGACCTATGACACCAAAGTGATACAATAATGTCCATGGCATATCTCATCATGGAATCGAAAATAAAACAGAAACAAAAATAGCTATCTCATTGGGGTGATACAAAACTGTCCATGGAAACTCATTAGCCCCATGCTTGATATTTTGGAGAGTGGTATACCATCAATTAATGCTCCTCTCATGTTCCATGTTCCTAGTATTCTTGTTAATGCAAGGTTGTGCAAACACCTCATAATTATGATCCTGCCATATTGTCCATATAGCCCAATATTCGCCCAACCAAAGAAAAGAGCGTATTCCTACAATCTGGAAAGATATCTTCCAAACATCCAAAACATTTTCCCAAATGTCACCCCAAGGAATCTTATTCTCATATCCGAAGATAGACAATTCAAAAACTCCCTTGTGTCAGTGCAAGCCCATAGAAAATGAAAAGTACTCTCCATTTGATGTGAGCACCGCAAACAACTTGGAGCCGCAATTTTCCGCTTTGTGAAATACTCTCCTATCAGGAGCGTTCCCGTGAGGCATCTCCATAGAAAAACCTTATGTCTTAAACGCAATTTGCTTTCCCATATCTTTCCCAAATTACCTTTCCACCAGCCTAAGGACTTATTCATATGCCACACCCGATCCGCATGTCCCTTTATCCATGGCTGTGGAAGCCCCTTGCTGTTGTCAATCCATAAAGGAAAACTGCATGATACAACTTGGTCGGCTGTTTGCCAATCATCCTGACTTTGCCCAGTCGGCTACTCTTCTACGAGCTGGATGTTGACACACAAAGTTGACGTGTTTGGTTGTTTGTTGGGCACATGCTCAGATGTGTTGAAAGACGGTCCACCAGCTGTCAATGCAGCATGGCTTTTTAGAGTTGCCACAGTCAAGGTACAGGAACACCTGTTTATCATGCAAAAACGGCCATACATAGAGTTGACATGTTTGGTTTGTTGTTGGGCACATGCTCAGATGTGTTGAAAAACGGTCGCCGGGCAGTCAACGCAGCATCTACGTGGCTTTTAGAGTTGCTCCAGTCAAGGTACAGGAACAGTTGTTTATCACGCAAAAACAGCCATACTAGGTGGCCATAGCAGCAAATGCAAGCAGTTGTTGTAGGCGAGCAAATGGAGCAGCACTGCACTGAAGGCCTAGTTGGCAGATGTTGAGGCGGCTCACTGTTCGTACAGTAACAAAAAATTCAGACTGTATCAACCTAGAGCTTTGATACCATTTGTTGAACGTTCTAAGCTAGGGAGGTTGAAAGATCTCATGACATAGGAGTGTGTGTTCAAAAAGATAGAGAGAGAATAAAGAGAACAAAGCTCTTAGAGATAGAGTGGAGTACACAGCTCAATGATGTGATAGTTTTTCTTGATTTCTTCAATTAACTACATGCACCTTTATAGTTTACAAAAGTTGCCCCAATGACATCATTGCTTATCTCAAGCACACACAAATATCTAGATATTATTTGATACCCCTCGGTGGTTCACACACAGACAAGGACACTTACATGTTGCCACTCTCTAGGAGGTGGTTCACACATGCACGCGCACACACACACACACAAGCAATACCTTGATTCCAATAGGGATCGTGACAGACATCAGGGGGGGGGGGGGGAGGGCACATGCTAGAATGCAGAGGCCTGGTCCGAGGTAACTACTCTCGAGCGAGCGAGAGAGAGAGAAAGAGAGAGAGAGAGAGAGAGAGAGAGAGAGAGAGAGAGAGAGAGAGAGAGAGAGAGAGAAATGAAATGAAATGAAATGTTATATTAACGTCTTCAAAAGGCCATAATGACCTATGAGACCAAAAGTTACATCATGGTGGATCTGATACAATGTCTGGACAAAAAAACCCAGAAAATGAAAAATAAAGATGATACTACTGGCACCTAGAAAATGAAACTGGAACTGGAAGGTACACTATGGAGGTACCTCCATCTCATAATATGTGCCGCATCGGACACTGGCGGATCTCCTCAATATCCTCTGTGGTCAGCACCCTGACTGGGTGTCCCGCATGCCTCGCAAGAATAATCCGAATCTGCCGCTGCAACCTCCGTCTATGCTGGGATGCCCTCCTCCGTAGTCGTGGGCGTCTGGACTACCCAAGCTCAATCGCACGATCAATCAGTGTACCCCTGGTGTGGGCGGTATCCATGTCCTGCTGCTGCTGTGGTCCATCTGGCGCAGTGATGGCTGGACTAAAGAAGTCTGTAATGTGCCTCTGAGTCTGGCTCTCTGTGCGCCTAAGCAGGCTATCTCTATGTCTCCGCAGCTCAAGCAAGAACAATCCCAAACACCTCTGGTCCTGGTACCCCATGGACTCTGGAAAGTGGTCCAAAACCCTCTCTGAATAAACAGTGGAAAACGACCACGTATCTCATAGTATGCAGTACAATGGCATATATAATGCAGCTCTGTCTCTGGCTCCCTATGGCATACTCGGCATATCCTGGCCTCAGCTGGTATACCTCTATATCGGCCAATCTCAATCTCAAGCTGGTGTGAGGATGTGCGAATCTGACCAATAGCACATCGTACTGCATGAGACAAGTGTACATCCATGTAACTGGGTCTGATCACAAAACCATCTGCTGTGAGCTGAAGAAAATGCTCTCTGTAGAAAGCCATCTTCGTGCCCAGCTCCTCAGTCGGCTGTATCCATGTCCTCCTAATGTCCAGCTGAACTAAATCCTGACGGATGAGTCTGGTAATCTCTGTCCGCGTAAGAGTGAGAGGAGGGTGCCTCCAGAGAATACTGGAAGGGAGGCAATCTGTCCATGCTAAAACCATGTGCCTGGAACCAAGATGTCATCTGTCCATACCAACAAGCCGTGTCTCCCTGTAAAGCTAACTGTCGGGAGGACTCCAGGGCGAGGCGTGCATATCTGTCTCGGGGGAGATCCCACAAGCCATGTATGTAGGAGACTGATCTCGTAAGAGCCTCAATCACCAGAGGGGCAGCCGCCAACTCTGCTCGAATAATCTCATGAGGTACCACAGCCTTGGCTCTAATAAGCCTAGCAATCATAGATACCAAAGGCCTCTCCATACCTCTCCACCCGCCTGCGCTGTGATGGCCCACTGAAGGTCCCCATATCTGCACTCCATAAAGCATAGCTGATGTCACTAGAGTGTCAAAAAGCCAAAGTTTCGTTCGAGGTTCCTGAAACTGAACCTACGAACACATCCTCTCCAAACCACCCAGGGCTGCATGTGCTCTAGTCAATCTAGTCTCTGCTGCTCTCCTCATCGAAAACACTGGCCCACTGAATACTACCCCAAGATATGTATATGCATC
Source organism: Cibotium barometz (assembly GCF_041138505.1). NCBI lineage: Eukaryota > Viridiplantae > Streptophyta > Polypodiopsida > Cyatheales > Cibotiaceae > Cibotium > Cibotium barometz. The sequence goes on from NC_141050.1 coordinate 16,697,301, forward strand.
TCTATACTCCACAATCTCCTGCCCATATGTAAATGTGGGAGCTGATCGCCTAACCCACTGTGGCGTGGTGTTAAACACCATAACCTTGGTTTTGCCAAGGTTGACAGACAATCCACTATCATGTGCAAACTCATGTAAAGCATCCAGATGACGCTGCATACCCTCAGGGGAGTCAGAGATCAACACAATATCATTAGCATATAACAATAGTGGGATCCATGTACCTGCTAGCTGGGCTCCTCTGTCCCCCAATCTCTCAATGTAGTCAGAAGCCTCATCCACATACATACCAAACAGTGAAGGAGATAACGGGCAACCTTGCTTCACTCCTATAGTGGAGTGAACCAAAGTAGAGACCCCTTCTGGGGTGCGTACCTGTCCTGCAACTGATCTGTATAAAGCCATAATTCCCCATATGAGCTCTGTGGGTACCCCCATCTCCTGTAATCGCCTCATCAATCTGGCTCTGGGCACTGTATCAAATGCTTTGCGGAAGTCCACAAAGCTACAATAAATCCGTCGCCCATGCGACCTGCCCTCCTCAATAATGGCCCGCAAAGTCAAGATGTGGTCAAGAGTAGAGAAACCTCTCCTGAACCCTGCCTGTCCCTCTGCTCGAATGCCAACTCTCTTTGCCCATCTACTCAACTGCTGCTCAAGAATGGATGCATACAATCGTGCTAGTGTGTGACCAATCATAATAGTGCGATAATTCCCTGGCTGCATAGGGTCCCCTGACTTGAAGATAGGCACGATGGTGGACCTACTCCAAGTCTCGGGTAAGCCTTCGCACATAGCACGATTGAACATCACTGCTAGAAGCTCTGCCAGCATGTCTCTCGCATGAATAAAGTGCTCAGCAACCAATCCATCGTGATCATATGCTCTCCCAGTCTTCATCGAGAGAGAGAGAGAGAGAGAGAGAAGAAGAGAGGGAGAGAGAGAGAGAGAGAGAGAGAGAGAGAGAGAGAGAGAGAGAGAGAAAAGAGGAGAGAGAGAGAGAGAGAGAGAGAGAATTAGGGGTAGCGGGAGAACACCACCAGCGCGAGCAAGAGAACACCACCAGCGCGTAGCGCGAGCGCGCGCGAGAGAGAGAGAGAGAGAGAGAGAGAGAGAGAGAGAGAGAGAGAGAGAGAGAGAGAGAGAGAGAGAGAAACGGAGGAAGGGGGCGACACAAGCAGCAGCGAAGAGAGGGAGAGAGAGAGAGAGAGAGAAGGCGTGCAGAGAGAGAGAGAGGGAGAGAAGGCGTGCAGAGAGAGAGGGCGGGTGGGAAACGGGGGGCGACTCCAGGCAGCGACTCCAGGCAGCAGCGAAGAGAGGGAGAGAAAGAGAGAAGGCGCACCTAAGCGTGGAGAAGAAAACGCAGATGATGGAATCTTCTCAAGGGTTCCTGCTCTAGGGTTTCAGGCAGCAGTGGAAGAAGAAAAAAAAAATTAAAAAAATTAAAAAAAATCAGGTTTGCAGGTTTTCTCAAGGGTGCAGCAATGGTTCAAGCAACTATTTAAGGGTTTGCAGGTGCTGAATTAGGTTTTCAGGTGCTGAATTAGGGTTTGAGAGAAAGGGTTTTCTTTGCTTTTGTACATGGATTTGGATGACCCGGCTGCTTCTGTTGGTGGCATGGCTGCCAATAGCCTTAACATGGATCTTATTGAGGAGATGATCGAGAAGGATGTGGGTTATGCTTCAGATGCCTCGGAGCAACAAAAACGTCAAAGGCTTGATGTTGATGCAAGTTACACTCTGGTGAATGTTGGAGAGAATGCAGAGGAAAGTTCTCAGGTACCTTCTCCAGAGTTTGCACGTTTGCTGCAGATCACTGGTGAGCTTCTGCAAGAATATGTGAAGGCAAATAGCGTGCAAATGGCTGCAGTAGATAATGATGGTGTGGCTGATGTATGCATGGAGACTCCTTTGTTGCTACAACAGCTAGCAGATTTTCATGATCGTGCTGCTATCTTCTTCTTTACTGGGCGTATTCCGTTGTTGCCTCGTCTTAGAGCATGGTTGGGCTGCTTGGTGTCGCCTGAGGCACTTGAGGAGATTTGTGATGGTCCGAGAGGCTTTTATGAAATACTTTTTCGCACTTCGGAAGCCCGTAGGGCAGTCTTGGAGCAGGTGCCACTCTTTTTGGATGGGCAGTTGGTTCATGTGGTTCCGTGGAAGCCTATGGCAGAGTACCAAGATATGTTGCGCCAGGCTTGCCCAGTTTGGGTTGAAGTGAAACAATTCCCACCAATGTTTTGGCGTGTTTTACCAGATCTCATGCGAGGTATCGGTGATGTCTTGGTGGTACCTCCAATGACATCTAGAAACCGAAATCGTCTATGCATGTTATGGGATACTGGGAGACCTAGGCCGACACATTTGCGTGTCAATATGGTTGGGCTGCAACCTTTAATGTATGAATTGAGGTGGGATACATTTGCTGGCCACTGTTTCAAATGTGGTAAGATGGGCCACTTTGTCTCTGAATGTCCTAAGAAAGAACAAGTTGTTGCTACCAAGGATATCGTTGATGGGCAGTTGCCCGTGGAAGATGAGCATGATGCTCCTTTACATGATGCCCAGCACATGGATGTACATGTGGATGTTCATAATGAGGTTGAGCAGCCATGGGTGGAAGTACGTGGTAAAAAGACACGATTTGTTGCCCCGCGGGGGGATTTCTCAGATGCTGTTTGGCGAGGGCCTTTGCGTACTCATCAGGGGCCCTTACATACATATGCTCGTCGCCCTTTGGGTTCAGGTGCCCAACAACAGACCAGGATTGAGAGGCCGGGAGGCCAACTTTCTCAGGGTTCAGGGGCTCTTGGGGTGGATAGAGTAGAACGCTATCCTATTAGAAGTCGCCTAACAAAAGAAGCACAACAACAATTGCCTCTTATGTTTGGTTCGAAGGGTGAGGTCATCTCTCCATGGGATGGTCATTACCCTTTGGCACGTGCTCGAGAACTCCAAGGGCATTCTGAGATCACAAATACCATGTCTAAAAATGCAATGCTTCAAAAGGTTCGTGATTTGGTAGATTGTCCTGGGCCTAGTACACGGCCTTGTTGATTCCTTTTCTTGGAAGGCTTATGAAAATTGTACAATGGAATGTAAAGGGTATTTCTTCGCGCCAAAAGCAGTTCAGGCTTTGGCGTACAACTTTTTATCATGGTTGGGATGTTTTGTGTGCAGTTGAACATAAGCAGCATAAGTTGGCTGGCAAAGCCTATGTATATAAGGGGTTTCATGTTTTCTACAGCGGACATCCTGCTTCGCAGTCAGGTGTTATGTTTGCTGTTCGTTTGCAGTTTCAGCCTTCTCTTGTGATTCAAGATGTTCATGGAAGATTTCTTGTGATACAGATTGTTTGGGATGATACGCCTTTATGGTTATTAGGGGTGTATGCTCCAAATAATGCTCGTGCACGCCGTTTGCTGTGGAATGACTTGTGTGGTCTTTCAATCTCTCTTCGTGGCTTTGTGATGGGAGACTTTAATATGTGTGTCTCCGAGAAACAAGCCACGTCGCCTCATTCTGTAATGGATGGCCCGGAGAGAATGGCGTGGGAAGCTTTTGCAGCAAGGTCGCTAAAACAAGACATGTGGTCTTGGTTGCATCCAGATGAAAGGGGTTACACTTATGCCTCACAACAGTTTCGGGGCACTTATGCTAGATTGGATAGGATGTATATTTTACATCAAGATCTCTTTTTGCCAGAGGTTCTTACTATGATGGTTGATCAGCAACAGGTTTTGTCGGATCATTGGCCGCTTGTATTTGAAATGGTCTATCATCCTGTGGATGCATATAAAGGCTTGTTGGGACGCTTGCCTTTGCGCTTAAATCACACTTTTTTGGAGCATGAAGTTTTTGATATTTATATGCGTCAGTTGATACGACATTTCTCCACAAGAGTGTCCATGGCTGATTATCATGCTTGGCCAGTGTTCCTTACCAACACTCGGAAATTGGCGCGGCATTATGGTCTTGCTAATGCCTCTATACAAAAACAGCATGTGGCTCTTCTTGAGTCGCTTTTAAAGGGCTTGCAGGCGTTCATGTTTACTGACTCTATGGATGCTGAAGTTGTGGATGCCATAGAATGGCTGAAAAAGGAGCTATCTAGGGTGCAGGAAGCACAATATGTTCGCTTTAAACTACTTGCACGTCTTGATGCTTTGCGGGATGCTAACTGTCAATCCCATCGCTTCTATGATAAGTTGCATCAAAAACATATGCGTGAGAATATTGTTAGGCTGATGGATGCCCAAGGCAACCTTGTTACTCAACCTTCTGAGGTTATTCAGCATTGCATCAGGTTTTATGAAGATTTGCTTGCCCCTCGAGAGGATGTCTCGCCGGCTGTCCTGGCTGCAAGGGAGTCATTGTTTGCTGAAGTACGATATCAAGTTGACCCTAATGTGGCGGTGCAGCTTGATGCTCCTGTTACTCAAGGGGAAGTGGAAGCTGTTCTCTCCAAACTTCCCATGGGAAAGAGCCCTGGTTGGGATGGTTTGACAAATGAGTTTTTCCGAAAATATGCTGATCAGCTTGCAGAGCCTTTGACACTTATTTGTCAAAGAGTTTGGGATGAGGGATATATGCCTGCCGATTGGAAGTTGGGCATACTTCGTTTGTTGCCCAAAGTCCCTTCGCCTACTTCTTTGGCTCAATGGCGCCCAATCTCACTTATGGGTATCTTACAAAGATTTTTGCCAATCGCTTGCAGAAGGTGCTTCCTACTCTTATTCATCCATATCAATATGGATTTGTGCATGGCAGGAATATTTTGCATAATATTCTTAATGTTCAAATTGGAGTGGATTATGCCAAGGCAAAGAAGCAAGAGATTGTGATGGTGCAGTTGGATCTTGAAAAAGCTTTTGATCATGTCAGCTGGTCTTTCCTTTCTCAGTTAATGACAGCCATGGGCTTTGGTCCCAAAATGGCTAATTTGGTGCATTTACTTGGCTCTGGCTCTATTACGCGGATTATGCTCAATGGAGGACTTTCGGATGGTATTTCTCTCACCCGTTCTCTCCGGCAGGGCTGTCCTCTTAGCCCTCTTTTCTTTACCATTGCCACTCATCCTATGTTATCTCGCCTAGATGCTATGGCATCGCATGGTGAAGTGGTTGGTTTGCATCTCCCTCATGGCAAGCAATTGGTTGCTCAAACCCTTGCGGATGACACTTTTATGTTTCTCAGGGCCGAAAAAGCCAATATAGTTCGAGCAATGGAAGCTTGGAATAATTTTGCATTGGCTTCTGGGCTGAAAATAAATTCAACAAAATCAGCCCTCATTGTATGCACGGAATTTGATCTTGAGGCATTAGGGTGGCAAGGCCGTGTGGTGCATACAGGAGACATTGTTCGTCATCTTGGGTATCCGGTGGGTGTGGATGTGGACCCCCAAGCGCTCCTTGCTTGGATTTCTACTCGGATCTCGGATAAATTTAAAGCTCAAGGGTGGCCTATGCATGTGAGGGTTAAGGTAGCTCAGGTTATTATGCTTAGCATGATTTCCTATTTTTTGCCTTTGCTACCTTGGACGCACAAATCTCTTCTCCGTTTGGTTGCTCCCATTCGGTTTATGCTGTGGAAGAGGCAAGGAAATATTATGGGTCAAACATGGATAGCTTGGAATCACATTACGACGCCCAAAAGAATGGGTGGGGCTGCTTTACTGGATGTCCGCTTGCATATGGTGGCACGTAGGTGGGCGCTTTTTCAAGATATGTGTTTGCAGGAGCAGCCTTGGGTATTCATGGCTCGTGACTTGATTGAGTTGGAGGGATTGTCACATGGACGGACACGTGTGCAGGCTTCATGGTGGGACATTGTGAATGCGGCTCATCCTGTCCGTATTCGCTCATCTCACATTTTATCGCATATTCTCCTTTCTTGGCATGAAGTTCTACTATTGGCTCGGTGGGATCCTGGTCATGAAAGACTACTTTTGAACTCTTTGCAGTTCGAAACATTTGTGGAGTCGCGTGTCATTGTTTGGCCAGACAGAGATGCTTCACGCATACGACTCAACCGCATGGTCAGGTTAGGCTTGGTTAGAATCCGAGATGCTGTGATACCTGGTCGTAATAACAGGCCATATTCGTTTCGTCGTATTCGGCAGCACTTTAGGGTTCCTCGGACATTTCAGCCACTATGGGTTGACATCATGCATGCAGTTGAGCCTTTTACTCCATTGCCTCAGCCATCTGCAGATCAGCCTTGGCTTGATTGGGCACTATGTAAATCTGGTGACTTGATATCACTTTCTGCTAACCAGGTCTATCATAAGCTCGTATCAGAGAAAGATTGGGTTTCAGCCAAGGCCAATAAGGTGTGGGGATTGCACAAGTCTAAATCATGGTGGCAGAAAACTCTTATGCGTGGTTGGCAGTCTAAACTCCCTTACCAAGGTAAGGTTTTCATTTGGAGGATGTTGGTGGGAGGGTTACCTACACGGGATCAGCTCAGCCGTCGTAAAATTACATTGGCCTCTTGCTTCTTCTGCACGACATGCACTGAAACAGTTATGCATCTGTTCATGAGTTGTCCAGTGGCCCGTCAGATTTGGTCTTTTGTCTCTCGCGTTTGGGAGGCAGTAGAGAGGTCTACTATTTCGGCTCATCAGTGGATATTTGGGATTTGTCCTCAAGTCATTACTTCGGACAGTCACCTTGTGATATTCCATTTCCTTAGATGGACAGGACTTTGGCATATTTGGACGACACGGAATGGGTTCATCTTTGATTCCTTGTCTGGAATACATGGGCACATTCTACGTATCCGCGGTTTGCTGCTTTGGCAATTTTCTTCTCTTCTCTCAGCTCAGCTACTGGATGCAGATGTTATTTCGTTATGGTCTACGGCGGCTCGGTTGGCTCATCTTTGATGCTTTTATCTGGGATGCTTATTTGGTTAGGAGGCTTTCTTATTAGTATACAGGTTTGCATGGTCATAATCCTTTAGAGGATCTTTTGTGGGGGGGTTTTTTGGGCCATAGGTTCTGTGTGAGCCAAGTGGCTGATGTACTTTTTTACATATAATATAAAACACCATTTCACGAAAAAAAAAAAAAAAAGAGAGAGAAGAAGAAGAAGAAGAAGATATATTAATGTCTTGCAAAAGACCCAACGGGTCTATGAGACAAAAGGTAAACAATGTATCCATGGAATCTCATCATGGAAAAAAAAGACAACATAACAAAAAGAACTAGCACTAATCCCTAAGTAAATGTAGACATGTATCGATCATCAACGTCATCCTCATCATCGTGGATACAAAGTGGGTGTAGAGGATAGGGTAGAGAGGGAGCTATCCATTGATGTGTGGCAGGGGTCATGGGGGTCCATAAAGGATGTCCAACATCTAGAGCTGCTACCTCGTCCCATCTCCTTGGCCCTTAGATTTGAGGGGGCCAAGGAGAAGCTGGGACGAGGTAGCAGCTATAGATGCTCGGTGGCGGGCAAGGATCTCATCAATCTAGGGCTGGTGAGCCTAAGGTGCTTGAGGTCCAAGAGGGTGAGGCCGTCTGGCTCTCCGAAGTGCGATGGCACGAGGTAGGATAACTCCAATCGAGGGGCGAGATGGTGGGCCCCTCGTTGCTCCTGTGGTGGCCTCGTCCGTCTCGGTGTCCTCCTCCCGTGGGTAGAAAAAACTGGTGATGGTAGACTAAAATGGATGCCAGGGTCGAGGATCTCTGAATAGCAACTCTCTATGTCATTGGATCTCCAACAAGAAGAGTCCAAGACAACGCTGGTCTGGATACTCCATAACCTGAGATAATGGGCAAACCCCTCTCTAAATAGGTAGTGGAATCTCCCCCTGATCTCATAATACACCGGGCAATGACAAATATAATGCTCCTCAAACTCTACTCCTCCATGGCACAATCTACCAAGTCTGCTCTCTCTAGGGATCCCTGCTGCTTTGCCAACCTCAATCTCAAGCCTATGGCATGTGACATGAAAACAACCAGGTACCCTGGCCTCTGTATTAATCATCTACAAAAGACCCAAAGGGTCTATAAGACCAAAAAGGATACAATGATGTCGATGACGATGAGACGTAAAGCATAAATCTATCGATATCTATGAGTCTCTCTCAACATCAGCTAAATAAGTCACTCTAGTGGTACTAGGAGTGGCCCGTCCAGGATATCCAGAATGGAAGAAATAAGTAGAGTCGACAAGCTCGTTAGATTCACCAAGTGTGGCCTGAATATAGAGCTGTGGGTTGGGCAAGGTCAGAGGCCTGGAGGTCGGGGGCACCGGGCTCACTGCAGTGTAGTGCCTTGATCCAGGATGACACCATGGGTGTGACAGAGGATGGTGCAACCAAGGCTCTGGGCTCCAGTATGGGAGGTGGGTCCACTGTCTATGGCTTATCCTCCTGTGGTCAGAAGAAACACGCGATGGTTGGCTGGAGGGGGTGTGGGTGGTGTCCGGATCGGGACTCTCTGAGGAGTGACTCTCTGTGTCGACAGAGCTCAAGGCGGAAGAGTCTGCGGCAGCGCTGATCTGATTAGTCTATGATTCTGTCCAGAGGCCCAAAGCCCTCTTTGAAAAGGCAATGAAATCTTCCCCAACCTAGTAGTATATTGGGTAATGGCAAATGTAGTGCTCCTGTGACTCAATCTCTCGCTGGCACAATCTGCAGATCCTGTCCTCCCGGGTATCCTCTCAGCTCTCCCTGTCTCTATCCGAAGGCAGTGTGAAGATACCCAAAATCTACATGGTGTGTGACATGTATATATCAAGATACCGCGAATGAAGCCATCATAGCATCAAGAAATGATCCTTGTAGTACTGCATCTTCTTGTGCAATGGCTAACAGTGAAATCCATGTGGCATGAATGTAAAGTTCAAGTAGATCATATCGGATCACCCGGTTCCTGTACTGAAGCGGTGGGAGCTGATCCAACTGGAGTCTATGAGCCTAAACCATCCACATACAATAGCATACCACGAGGGTTGTCCCTGGGGTGGTAGCTGCTGGGATAATTGTCAATCAAGCCTCTGAAGTCGTGAGGGATGCATGTCTCGGATGCGGTGGATGTAAGTGACTGTCTCTAAGAGTGCCTCCACTACCATAGGTGGTGCATCAAACTCTGCCTGAATAATCTGATGTGGGACCAATGGTTTTCTGGGGATCATGTGGGACAGCTCGTGACCTAGGGCCGCTCTAGTGGCTGCTAGGCATCTGCTAAAAAATGTGGTGCCCAGAAGGGTGCTCATACGTCAATGCTGGGGTGAATAGGGTGTCAAAATCCAACCCTTCGCCCTCGTCTCCTCGAAATGGGCCTGCAAACATTCTCTCCATGAGTGCTAGGGCTGTGTATCCTCGGGTCAATCTAGCCTCTGGTGCGTGCTGCGTGGAGAATCATGGGCTGGAAAAGGTGACCCCAACGTGTACAGAGGATCGAACAAACTCCACCAGACTGCCCATGTAGGTGAACCTCATCCTGGCTGCAACAGGGAAGGATGTATTGAAGACCATAGCCTTGGTTTTCCCAAGGTTAACTGAGAGGTCCCATTGCATACAGAAGTCATGTAGAGCAGCCAAGTGCCTCTGGAGAGCCTCCTGAGAATCTGCAACAATAAGAACAATATCATCAGCATATAGTAAAATGGAGACTAGTATGCCGGTTAGTGATGCTTTTCTCCTCCTACCTTGTCAATAAAGTCTAAGATCTCGTCTATGTAAAGGACAATGAGGGTGGGGGATAGTGGGCAGCCCTGTTTCACTCCAGTAGTGCTGAAGATCTCCTTTGATAATCCTCTTGGGCCTCTCACTCGTCCAATGACTGACTCATATAAGGCGACGATGATACCCCAAAGCATGTCAGGTGGGACCCCTAGATCCTAGAGGCGTTGGAGAAGACAGGCACAAGGCACCCTATCAAAGGCTTTGCAGAAATCCACACATCAGTAGTAAATCAAACAGCTGCAGGCTCTGGCATCGTCGATGAGCCGAGGCTAAAGATGTGGTCCAGGGTGGAGAAAGTCCTCCAAAATCTTGCATGCCCTCCAAGTGATCTTTGCCCCTCTCTCTCTGCTAGCGTGTTGAGCTCAGACTCAATCATGATAGTACGGTAATTATTGGGCTCCATGGCGTCTCCGGCTTTATGAATGGGGGCAATAATGTGGGCTGACCAGGTGGGTGGAAAGCCTTCCAAAAGAGCTCGGTTAAACATATAAGCCAGGAGGGGTGCTAGAGTGTCTCCCTCATGAGAGAGGTGTTCAGCCATGAGTCCCTCATGATCCTGAGATCTGTCATTTTTGAGCTTGCGGATGGCTTTGGTTATACCATATCAGAGGTGAAGAAGGTGGATGTGGTGGGGTGTGTCTGTGGAGGATGTGAGAGTAGAGGCTGATTAGATACTTCATAGAGGGATTGTGCATAGGAGTGCCATGTTTGAGGGCAATTGATGGGGGTGGGTGGGTGGTGCTCCCGGAGTATCCTCCTCCAAGCTTCCTCATAGTTCTTGCTCAAGAAGAGTTGGTACAATTCATCCCAACGTCATCTGCAGTGTGCTCGTTTCTTGAGACCAGTAAGATATTGGTAAATCCATTGAGTGTCTCACTCTTGCATTTGACCAGTAGCTTGCTGACGTTTGAGATGGTCACGTGTGGTGCGACATTCGTCATCATACCAGAAATTCTGAGGCATGGTGCTTGTGGGGGTTTTGGTGGTGGATGGTACAGTACGTGGGGAGGTGGCTACAGTAGATGTGTGTATTATGGTGGTAAGCTGAGAGGTGAGGGTCGCTAGGGGTGCTGAGTGGCTCCATATCTGCTAGATGTGGTGGTAGATGTGGCTGGAGTAGATGTCATCAGTCATGATGAAAGTGGATCTGAGTGTAACATGTGATGGGTGGGGGTGGTGCAGGGCCGGGGCAGGGGTGGCATGTGCGCAGCTGAGGGTGAAAGAAATATAAGTGTGGTCGGCTTTGAGTGGGCAGGGTAGGATAATGAAATTGTGCATCAGTGAGGCTAAAGCCGAAGACCCCCTCCAGTAGTCAACTGTGCTACAGCCCCCGCTCTGTGGGAAGCATGTGAGTGCACCCGAGGATGGCCAACGGGACATCCCGTTATAGATGATGAGTCCATAGGCAGCTCCCAAATCCAGGAAATGTCTCCCAAAAGATGTGATTGCACCTCTATCCTGTGATGCTCTCTGAAGCCCAATGTCCTCCTGATCCATTCCTGCATGATGGGCTCCTCAAAGTCAAGTATTGGCAGCTCTCACTCCCGGTTCTGGCATTGACGTCTCTAAGTAGGAGGACCTCACCCAGGCTGGAGAACTCTAGGATGTCTCCATATAGTGGTGCAGATGGTGATTGGCCTCCCTCCTGTCATGAATACTGTAATTTCTCCAGGGCAAAGTAGCATACGGCGAGGTAGATGCATCTCATCTCTGTCACCTGTTATCGTACCCACATAAAGCGTGCCTCCTCATCCTTCTGGACTATGGTGACCATGGGCTTTATCGGCGTTTGCTGAACACCAGAATAGCCTAAACAGATAGCTGTAAGCTTAAACAGTTCAACACAAATGTATGCCCTCTCAAAGCCAAGAGATAACAAGAAGGCATCAATCTTTTGATACCAGGCATGGGTGCCTGTTTGAGACCATAAAGAGCCTTCTTCAGAAGATACACATGGGTGTCCTGTTCGGGCCATAGTAGTTAGGGGGTTGTTTGAAATGGGTTTCCTAAAAGTTTCAAACGTGTTTCAAACGGGTTTCGTAAAATCAGCCCAAAGTTTTCTACGAGTTTTTCTGCCTACAGATCTTTGCATGTACAAAATTTTAAATATATACTGTGTAAAATATGTAAAAATAACATTGAATGCATAGAATACATGGAAACATCAATTTGAAGCCTACATGTAAGTTGAAAAAATTTACAAACTACACACTGGTCACTGACATATCACTTTGCAGGTGGCATGAAGTTTGAACAATGAAAACTTTCATTACAAACAAGTTACAACTTGTTACTTACTACTTAGTAACTTGCAACTTGGAAGACTGAAGTCTGAACGGTGTAGATTACAGTCTTTGAAACACAATAACAAAAACCATATAATCATCCATCATCAATGATCATGATTCATAGACCATGGTCCATGATCCATGATCCCAATCATCCATCATTCCATGCCACAAAAAAAAAAAACCATCCATGACTCTACATAGGTTAAAAGTTTGAAGCGTTCTTGTCACATGAATCATGATGAATCTCCAATGCCCATAAACAATACAAAATAAATCATGATAAGCCACATGGCTCATGGACAATCGCTCAGGCTCTTAGCCTAGCTAGTAGCTATTCTTGCAAGTTCTCAATCTCCTCGCTCTCATCATCGTCAGACTCAGACTCATTGTGAGAATCGAAATCGGATGTGGAGGAAGACTTAGCTGCTGCACTAGTACTAGCACTTGCTGTAGATGAATGTGCACGAGTAACACGTGCAAGTGCTGTGATCTCCTCATATAGCATGGCATAAATGTCACGCTCCTCTAGAGGAATCTCAAGGACTTCTTCAACTTTCTCAATGTCGATTTTATCAACATTGACTTGGCGAGGCTTGATGTCACATGCACTCTGCACTGTAGTGCATGGTGACAAGATGGCTCATCATCATCAGTGCAACATTGTACATTATTAGCACCTTTTAGGATGATATTTGTCGTACGCTATGACCCCATTGTACTCCTCTGTCCACGATCGATAAGTCAAGCACGAGCTACGTAGGTCATTCTCAGCCTTAGACAGTCAATCAGTCAGTCCAAGTCCCTTAACCCACTTGAAGAGATACATTCATGCACGTAGAGTCAGTAGAAGCCTTTGCATCAGGACATGTGTGCACTTAGCATAGCATTCATCCCATATGCATGTAGGCCTGCTAGACCATTGCAAAAGCCTTCAGATATCATCTAGCAGCCATCAGAATTTATCTAGTATTATTTCCATAATTTATAGCATTTATTGGGCATTTTTACATCATTTATATATTTTTGCCTGGACAAGTGCAGTTGGCCAGCTCTGTAGCCAGCCGACTAGCATCCCTCATATAAATATGTATATATATACACACATGCACACACACAGAACTTTGACTCATCTTTCTCACATACACACATACACACACGCGCATCTATCTCTCTCTCTCGTGCTGTCTCTCAAATTGAAAATTGATATACTCTCTCTCAAATCCATATTTATCAGTCTCATACCCACATAGAGATGAAGTCCCGTTGAGCGGTGAACTTTGGTATATCATGCAATTCAGATGGAAGTCCAGTTCACTGCACTTTACTCAATTTTGTAAAAAGGTCTAGACCAGCCCGTGTCCTTGTGCCATACATTTTAGCACTTCATATCAAAGACTCCATCACTGCACATTTTTGCCGTACCTTGATAAGAGGACTATTTTCTGAAGAGCCACAGTCTGCTGTAAAGGTGAAAGGCATACGAATTCTGATGCCGTGTAAGATTTTCCTATCTTATCATCACAATCATCAAAAATCCCGATGCGATCACAAACGGCTTCTGCTGTGGCCTGTTTCACAATAAAATCAATCAAGATAAAGTAGAAATAGTGGATTCTTACTGAGGTAACCACATAAAGAATACTCAAAGCCTCATTGAATAGCGACTCTGAGACAATTACGTTCACACAGTAAGTAGCAGTTCTGAATAAAGTTGCCCACCTTGTTGTCTCCTGTAATAACGATGACTCGGATTCCAGCTGCCCTGCAAATCGCCAGTGCATTCTTCACTTTTTCTCTGGGTGGATCCAGCATTCCCACCTAAAACAGAAGCAGCAACTGAGTTTCAAATAGCAATACCAAGAAATGGCAATGGCTGCCCTTAACAAAACAAATGGCATCTAGGCAGGACGCTATTTTCCTAAAGCCAAGCGTAATATGATGTGGCATTATAGCCAACGTGACCTTTCCCAACATGCTGACCAACAATTTCCAAGGTCGTTGCCAATGCTGCTGGAAAGGGTTGGTTTGCATGCTGCGATGCAAGCATCTCAGTAGGGTTGGCAACTGCTCCTCTTGAATGCAAACATGAGAGAGGGATCAGGATCTTCAAAACCCAAGATTGGACAGCTACAATTTTGATACAAGTTTGAAGATATTTTTCAAGGTTCTAAAACTTCCAAGGTTTTTAAGTATTCATTGAGTAAAATAGGGTTTTTGGATCCTGTCAGCGCAACGGACCACACCAATTTAAGGTCATGCAAGTAGATGCAGCCCCTAAGACACTTCTCATGCATGTGCTACAATTCATACAAAATAAGGATTCTTATGAGCCAATTCTGTGCTACCGACCTTTCCTGTGTGTCCCGTTATTAATTGCATAATTTGCCACAAGCATGTGCAGTGTGACCCGACCCTCACAGTAAGATCACCTTTTACATTTATTTCTGTGTTGCTTGCGAGCATCCATCAAAGCCAAACCCTAAAGCTTATCAACACATTCTCTGTGTACTCCGCTCTCCACCACTGTCCTTTTTCTTATTTTTAACCATCAATCCCGAGGTCCTCCAGTCGGACAACACAGTCTATGTTGCAGCAAGGGCAGCCCGATGAAAGAATTAACCAGATTGATAACTATGTTAGAGTCCCTCTGAGGGATATAATAAGCAAAGGTAGCTGCCTCGAATTTGAATTTCAGTGTACTATTAACAAAAGCAATGACGTGCCTTTCGGTCTTTCTGAATTCATAAAATTTTCCAGATATATGTGTATTTAGGTAGTAGTGCCAACTCCTTCAGTGAATGGGAATCATGATATAGTATTTTTTATTTTAAAGTTATTTTCTTTGGAACCATTCTGCGCTTTCCTTACTTGTTCCAATGTAGGTATGGGATTGTGACCTTCAACTATGAGCACATTGAGGGCTTTGGTGTGACTGGAATTCTTTTAGAGAACCAACCATGCAGAGTTAAGTGGCTCCCAGATGACTTTGCACAACGTAGGTTTCTGACTGCCCCCTATACGAAGGCATTCGAATAAATCTCCTTGTGACAAGGGCCTGAGATGGACTGCACTGTTCCAAACAGAAACTGGGGCTCGAGCATTGGCGTGTTTGCTACAGCTCAGTAAATGAAGATAAATAACCTTGATACATCAACTAGATAAGTAACAAAGAGATTCTAGGTGTAAGATTTGGAAGGTTTGCAGAGATACAAGAAAGCGACATTGATAGATGGCAAGTGGGGGGCTTTGTAAAAGGAAAGGGGCACAGGCAGCATGCCACCTTCTAATATACATATTTTATACCATAATTATCTAAAGCTTCTAATGGACTTAAGTCCCTGCCACCTGCATACCACATAGCCTTCATGATAATGTCCATGTGAATATTACTTAACATTCCAGCCCACAAAAGGTAGGCAAGGCTATCATTAATACAAAGCGTTGATTACCATAATTGATAGAGATGTCTATTGAGAAAGAAAAAGCTCCACTCTGAAGCAACTCCCTTATTAAGTAGAATTTCCTTAATCATTACTTGTATGCATTTACAAACATCAAAACACATACATAAGGGTACTAAATGCAAGGCTGAATCACATACCAAGCCCACGAACGTCAAGTTACATTCGTCTTCCGCAGTCAACGTTTGTTTGCCAACTGGCATGAGCTTCAATGCAATTGCAAGGCAACGCAATGTTTCCTTTTGAGCAAAGCTTTACAATCACAAGAAAAAACAAAAATTTTCACAAAAACAAATCTTGTTGCAAAAACAAGGGGTGAACAAAAAAAGTTACAATAAAATTATAATACAGTATTACATCAACATTTCTGAAAGAAGTACACTATGTTTTCAGGAAAAAAAAAATTTGATGTAGCCATCAAACTTCATATTAATAGCATCTTTGCTTTAGCCTTTACCCTTTTCTTCCCCAAATTCATGACGTCAACCTCAAAGTAGTGGGAGGTGCTTTTGCACGACTATCTAGCTCCCAGCTTTCTATGTGGCAACCGGATTTTGCTCGCACCCTCAACAAGAAGTTCAGGCAAGGCTTGCAAGATCTCCAGGAGAAACAAGAGGCTCCAATCAAACACGAGTACATGATCAGTGACCTGTTTTCCAAAGACTTCGATGACGGCTCTTACTCTTTCCAAGCTGCCAATCATCCACAATGTCAGCAGCATAGTGAGGTAAGCCACCTTCACACTCATCAATGACACAAACATTCATATATGCACCTCTCCCAAGCACACCCAGAGTTTCTCAGTTCCACACATTACCACTCCATTTCTTTTCTTTTTTTCCCCTTTTTCCCCCCAACTAGCCTTACACCGTTCACCGCCTGTAGGCACCCACATGTAGGCACTTTTTTATCTGCCCATAGGCAATGCCGCCTAGGAAGCACCTTATGGGGTTGTGAACTCAAGACCTCCTGGTCCTAGACAAACATCTTTACCACTTAAGCTATCACCTCACTGGATTTCTCAATTGAGATTTTAACCAAGACATAGCTGCCAGAAAGTAGGTACTCCACATCTCTCCTCCAGAGTCCAAAGAGAAGACTCATGTTGAAGACGTTGAAATCCCCCAAAATTTGACAGCAAAGTGGAAGGCGAGAAAGTGACCAAGTGGGTTCAAGCGCTAACTGCAACAATGGTGGCATTGTTAGAGGATACAACGTGTGGTGTATACAAGCGAACACTCACAAGAAGTAGAATCTTTTGGTAACCAGGTAGCGTGGATCTGTGAGCACCCTCCCCTCCTGCGTTTCTTGCTGCTTGCGCCCTACCCCCCCTTTGGTTTTGCCAGCGCCCCCCCACCCCGGGCCCCCTCTC
Organism: Cibotium barometz; assembly: GCF_041138505.1. NCBI lineage: Eukaryota > Viridiplantae > Streptophyta > Polypodiopsida > Cyatheales > Cibotiaceae > Cibotium > Cibotium barometz. The sequence continues at coordinate 16,714,127 of NC_141050.1, forward strand.
TGCCCTGTCCCCTCGTCGCCTGCCTACAGCCCCCCTCGCTCCCTGTTTCCGCGCCCCCCCACCCCCCCCCCCTTTTTCTTGCTTCCCCTCACATGCTCTGGCCCCGCCCTTCTTTTGCCCAGTTTCCCGCCTGCGCCCCCCTTCTCTCTCTCTTCTCCCTGCTTCTGCCCCCCTCCCGTCTCTCTCCCTTCCCTCCTCCATAGCCTCGGCCTATTCCAGTCTTCACGCGCGCAGGTGGACTCCATGGTAGCCACTCGGTCAAACCCGACCGAGTCTCAGTTTCCAGTGAGGCCAACTGGCCCCACTAAACCCCAAGCAAGCCCCTCCTAGCAACCTCTCTCTCCGATGGATCACTCCCAACTGCTTCATTCTCCTTCCTCTCCGCCTCCCCGTATCCCGCCCCCCGTATCCCGCCCCCTCCTCCATCGTCGCCTCTGACTCTTCCCGCAATCCCCTCTGCCCCGTCCTCTTCCTTTGAGCCCGCATTCCCTCCTCCTTCCGCCTCTCTAGAGCACTCCTATCGCCCTCCAGCAGCACCCGACACAAAGCGGGGAGGCAGCCAGCAAGCTCCGTCCGCTGCTTGATTCATCGATTCTCAGAGCCAGTAGAGATGACCATCGCCACTTCCCCGGTGACGGCTCTCCCACCAAAGTCCCCAAGTGAGCCCCCCAAGATCTTGGGACTACCTATGGATTACAATCTCTACCGATGTCTTTCGACAGAAGCGACATATATTTTTGAGAAGACAGTAGCTCCCATTCGGATATGTGTGGTGTTTCATCACTCCAAACCTTCTATGCCAGAGAGTGGCGCGATGATCTTCTCCTTTCCCTTTAGTGCAACCCCAGAGACAGAGTGGGACTCGGAGTCGGTGGATGCCGCCATCCAAGAGCACGCAGCAGAGTTCTCACACCATCTTCATGATCTTCGCATCACCGACGTGCTCACCCACCTCTAGCCCTTGTCTAGGATGGAGCTTAGAGGCTCAGGCCATAAAGACCACGACGGTCCAGCCTGGGGGTTCTCTCTTTGTGTTCCTTCATATCTCAATCGCAGTACCCCTCCCCCCTTCTTATAGATATCTCCATTGTGATCGATGGAGTTCGGAGTATGCCTACTCTCGCGCTCAGGAGAGTGGCGACACATGGAGGACAAGATCTGCGCCCACTTGGTGCACCTTCGCCCCAGGACTGATTGTGATGATTCCCCATCTAAGCCTACGCCCAAGACTCTTTGAGTGGAGGGCGGTTCCAATAGTTCCGCCTCCCCCAGATATTGATATGCTAATAGCCTCATTAAACATTCAAGGTTTAGCCCTTGGTCTTCCTCAACTCTCGACGTGGTTCTATCAACCCCAGAAAAGATTTCTTCAAGAGAAATCCTTGCTCTGATACCACTGTAAGCCCAACGGAGTGTGTAGTGACAGATGTAACCGCGTGTACGAGAGATAAAGATAGAGAGAGAGAAGGGGGAGAGCGAGATGGGAATAGGGGTTTCACACAGTACACCACGCTAAGCGGAGAACAGGCCCCGCCTCCTCTTCAGGAATTTATTTCAGGAACAATCCATAGGCTTTTCCAAGCCAAGACCAATACAACGAATGAATACAATATCAAACAAAAGTGTCGATGTCGAGATCGGGCCGAGTCGATGTCCAGGCACAAGATAATTGATGTCAAGCTCACCACGAGGATGACCCACAAGAGTCTTACACCGGGCTAGTACCAAAATCCAATGTTTGATGTTTCGAAATATCCACAAGGCTCTTTGTTCTCAATTTGGACAAAAGTAATCCCAAAAGAGCTTCACACCAAGATGGGTATGTATCTCCACAAGGAAATCCCCTCCTTGGTAAGGGTTCAAGGAAACTGCTAGGTGCTGGTTTCCGGCAGTGTCTATAGACAGCACAGGGAGAAGGCGCACAAGACAGATACAGGCTGTGCAGGCTGAGGTCGGTGCAGCAGGCCTTGATGGTACAGGCGACGGCGACATGCAGGAGGTGCTGTTGGGCAGGTCGCTGTAGGCTGTGCACAGGGCAGAAAACAGGCGAGGAGGCACAGCCAGGCCATAGGCGGGCAGCTGCAAACAAAGGCGGTGCTACTGCAGGCAGAGACGGTGCTGTTGGACAGAGGTGGCACTGCTGGTCAGCAGCGGCACAGTTGCAGGCGGAGGCACTGCTGGACAAGCGCAAAGAACAGTGGCGGCACAAACAAAGGCAGCAGCAACTGGTGAGCGGCAACGGCAGACTTCACAGAGCAGAGGTGCAGGGCGGTGGAGCAGCAGCTGATGGGGGCGCTGCAGGGGCGGAGCGCCGGCTGAGGAGGGTGCTGCAAGGGCGGAGCAGCGATGGAAGTTGGCGCTGCAAGGGTGGTTGCTGCCGGTGGTGGTGGAGAAAATAGGTGGCGTGAGGAAAGTAGAGAGTGGAGATGATGTAGGCGATGGTCCTTCACAAATTCTCCCTCAAGATTCTCCAGGAGTCTTCTATGTCTCACCAAGAGGATACATGCTTCTTATATACCTGATGGGGGTCCATGCTTTTGCAACACTTTGCTTTTGTTTTTTTTGCTTGCTTTTGTTTTATTTTCTTGCTTTTGCTTTGCCTACTTGCTTTTGTTATAATAATAGTCAAAGATCTTGATTTATGCTTTGAGAATCTTCAAGGCCTCGCTTTGTGGCCCTGGAGCGGCTTTTAGCTATTTGATCCAGTTTAATGTTCTCTTTCCAACGATGCCCTCAGCCTTTTTTGTCAACAAAGTTTGACTTTTACTTTTTCCTGCTTTTGGATCAAGACTAATGCTTTTTCCAATTCCAGCTTTTAGGAACCATGTTCCCATGTGTCCATTATCCTGTCCATGTGTCAAGGCATGAGTTCTATGAAAAGAGCATAGAGGACCAAATAGTTACAACCTATGTGGTCAGAAAGTGTATCCCAACGAAGTATTATGACCCTTACGTTATATTTAATAAAGCTTGTCAACTACGGAGGCTGACAAGTGAGAGGATCAGTGGGACCTATTGTGTATCCTTCACCCAACGATCAAAAATTTTCTTGTTTGCATCTTTGTGTTCCTACATTACTTATTGTTGTGCCAGCTTCCAAGCATATAATTTTGTACTCTTATATACAAAGGACTATATTCTGGATCCAATTGTAAGTGTATTTATTTATTTAGTGCAAACTTAGTCATTTGTTAAACAACAACATACAATATCACACCATGAAGGCAAGTGAGCAATAGAAAAAGCACATAACAATAGACAGTTTCATCTTTATTCAACACAATAAAACAACTGTCATCCGGGCTCATCTTAGACCCTGTTTGGGCCCCACAATGTTAGGACGGCGTGTCCAAGAGTAAAGTCTACCTACTCCATGTGTGGACTGTTACGGAATAACAGTCCAGTGTAGCAAGCAGCCTATTTGGCAGTGTGCCAAATCTAATCCAAGCCGTCTCTAAACATCTGGCCTCCTATCCCATGTGAATATGGGGATGATGGCGACTACTCATAATGGGGTCCGTACATACATGAGCTTGCCGCTGGTCCCTCAACAATACAATATAAGGAGCATTGATATCCATAGGCATCTGGAGGATCTCATGGGATTCAGCTGCACCTCGAGCACAGACATTACTGCTGTTGAAGTGCTTCAACTGTGGCAATAACACATGCAACAACATTGAATTTGCAATTGTACAAATGCTCTCATCCCATTTTTGAGCAAGTTTAACCTATTGAACTAGTTTTCTTAGAAACCAACCAAAAAGCCCATGCATCAACGTCACTTGTTTCACAAGAAGAGGTTGATGTTTCACAAGACAGGACTGGATGGAATAATTGACCAATTTCTCTCTGGGCTGAAGTGATCTTTGTACACTGATATTCACAATCCACGCTTGAGGGGTTCCCAAGCAGAGAAGGATCCGGAAAATCCAAAGGCTTAACGGCAAGGATAATCCATGATAAGGCTGGACTGTTCTAGTGACAGATGAAGCCCCACCTCTCCCATGAAGGGTTCCAAACTAAGCTGCTGGCATAATTCCAAGCAGTTCCTAAGCTCTAGAACAGCCCCCAAAGCTATAACCACAATTTCAGTGTCAGAAAAACAGGTTCTCCTTTGGCCCTTGTCCCTAGGTGCCTAAGGGTAGTGAAGTTGTCGAATTACTTGTCTTCACAACACAGTCCGAAAGTCCAACCCCAGTCGTTTCCCGTCAGACAGCCCCTAAAGACATCTATTGTAATGCACGGAAAGACGAACAACCTCATTATGACCATGGGTGGTAGCTTGAAAATGCTGGACACACCGCTTGTTTTATCATTTACCAAAGTCTTCAAAAGCAGAGGTAGGTACTTACACACAAGTCTGGCACGGATTCAGACGATAATCTCTCAGCCAATCAGAATACAACATAAATTGAGTCACAAAATCTCACCAAGGCCACAGCTAATTTCTTTCAAAATTAGTTCAAAAGAAGACCTGTTTAACTTCTCCTCTAGCTCTGCACGGATTTCCGCAGTCATGGGGGCAGCAGAACCATCATCGTTACAAAGCACATACGTACACCTTGCAATAATAACTTCTGGAGCGCCCTTGCAGAAAAGAATCTCCTGTTGCTTTCTTGTACAAAGAACACTCATCATTTTCCTCTCTCGTGAGAAATCAAGAATTGCAACCTGCAGTTGAGGAAAAAATTTAGCATATCATTTTCTGAATTACCATAGTTCTAATTTGCAGTGCAACCATAGTCACATAGAGCAGGAGCGGGAGCATAACACACCATAGTCACATGGAACAGAAAAGGAAACCAAAACGGATGATCTCTACACAAAAGAAACAGCTTGAAATTAGGCAATGGAAATGGCTAGGAAACAGTAGGCCTTTAACATCATGTCATTTATAGTATAAATGAAAAGTAAAATTGGGGAAAAAGTAAAGTTGAGCAAAATAGGGGAGAAACGTGGGCTACATCAAAATTAAAATTAAAAAAACAAAACTAGATTGGTATATCTTGACAGGAGATCACGAAAAAGGGAAATGAGAAACAGGAAACGGAAATGGTGACTCTACAGAAATGCTTGGAAATGGCAGAAACTCTTACCTCAAAGTGGACCAAATTTTTTATAAACATAAAGATTGCACATAGGTGGACCAAAGTGATTATAAGCGCACAAATATCGCACACAGGTCAACCAGAAAAGGCATATAACAAATGACTCTAGAGAATTTCTTGGAAACGGCCGTTTCCTTTTACTATGTAACACAACTCTTACCTTAAGGTGGACCAAAATAATAATAACAACACAAAGATTGCACATAGGTGGACCAGAAAAGGCTGATAACAAAGCCATTATCTTAACCCATCCTAAAAATGGTACAATACCTTCTTGAATTGCTGTTCCCAATAATGATTACAGTAAGCAGTTCGCTCAATTCGGCTCAGCATTGTCAGCGCCGTTGGCATGGAATCAAATCCTGGTAACCCTACCTTCATACACACCAATATCAAATGTTTTCGACATGAAAACATCTACTGCAAAACTACAGAAAACATCTTATTTCAAGGGTAACAAACCTTTTCTGCAAGAACGCGCAAAGCAACTTCCGTTGACTCTCCAATCTTCTCATAGGTCCCCTTGTCTGAATTGTAATGCACCGCGGATTCATTGCAAAGGGCAGAACACATTGCAATGTGTAATAAGCAGGGTAGGTGTGCAGGGTGTTCAATCTGCAGCCCAAAAAGAAAAGAAAAAAAAGAAAATATTTAGTGCCATGAGACTTCTTCAAATCAAGCAATCAAACATGGCTTTGTTCAGAAAAATCATGCAAGAGGCACAGCAACATATACCTGTATACCAGCAGAGTTTAATATCAGCCCCTCAGGTGCATAGGTTGTCCCAGTAACTTCATACTGAACAGAAAAGGCACCTTTATGTACAGATGGGATCACACATATCTGCATTCAGAAAGTGGAATCCTAGTTAAATCATATACAAGGCATGTTCAAAAATATAGAGCTTGTGTCCACCCACACTTGCCCATGTGGTGATTCTACCACTCTGCCCAGGAGGGTCATGACTATATTGCATAACAATGACCAACATTTCTCAGAGAGGAAGATCGAGGCACTTCAACTTACCTTTGAGACAGACATCATGTTTGTTGTTAATGTGCCAGTTTTGTCACTGCATATAACCGTGGTGCATCCTAAAGTCTCAACCGAAGGCAATGACCGCACGATTGCATTCAGCTTAGCCATTTTCTTTGTGCCAAGTGCTAAGCATCTACAGACAAAACAGCAGACACAGATGCATAAAAAATCCATTAGCCAGCAACAAGTCATGTGCAGGAAGATCCTATTTCTTATACACAGATGTTCAGCCTCTCCTTTAAACCATGGATGCATGCATGGATGTGAGTGCAATCCTCCTGTGCACATGTGCGTGACAAGATTCAGTATTTTCTTCTTCTTCAATCTGCAATGAGATTATTTAACTTTTGTTCAAATTCAATGAAAATCCTTATTCTGCATCTTTCAAGCTTGAGATACATAGAAAATAAAATTGTGAAAAATGTTATACGTTGTTACAACAGCAGGAAGCCCTTCAGGGATCGCAGCAACTGCCAACGCCACTGCTATCTGCAAGCCCCCAGGCATGTTTTCATAGAGAGTGTGACATTAGTAGAACACACAAAGTGAAGCATTTAGCTTTTGCTCTATAGTCCTTGTTTTCCACATCTTGGACAAAGCTGGTTTACCTTGAAATAATGGATTGCACCACCTAATAATCCTCCATGAGTTGCATCACGAAAGTGGCCAATATTAACTACCCATACTAGCACACAGATTACTGCAATCACCTGCTGTACATGTGTCAGTTCTATGTGAAAGTCTTGCACTACAATGGAAGAAAATGACATAATCAAGGATTGCAACTCGAAAATGTAATAATCCTAAAATTTTACAATGCTACCAAAAATGGGGGAGAGATTTCCGGAAAGGCGAGAGAGGGAAAAGGAAAAAGAAGGGGTGACTCGGGTGCGAGAAGAAACCGGGTGCGCGCGCACCGCGGGGGGCCGGGGAGGTGTTTGGTTCATGGTGTATCAGTAATTAGTAAGCAGTGTTCGTGCATCGGATTTCCTGGAACATGTCACCCTGCATTTACATATCATTATAAATGCATGACCCTGACTCTCCATCTTTGCGTGGAACTGCTTAGGCATGGCATGAGCAGGAATTCTGGCCAAACAACCTTCACAACATGGTGATTCTTTCAAAAAAGAACATGTTGCACCATCAATCACTTTGATTGCTTTTGAGCATTTTAAGGTGCTTTGAGAATTATAGACATGAGAGCATGTCTATTCCACCGGGTGTGCCAAATGTGATGACCAAATCTATACCTAGTGTCATAACCATCATATGTGTGTTGACACCTAAGTTTGGCTAGAAATGCCATTGTTATGATGAGTTCATGGGATAGAAATGAGTATCATGAATGAAATTATTGAAAAAGGATATTGGGTAGAGGCTTAAGGATATGTGTAAACAAAAGGATAGATGGGGTTTAGTTGGCTGCAACTCCACGAGGAATTTTGCTCACACCTACATGCAATAAAGGATGTCAAGCCCTCCTGCCTGAACTCTTGCACTAGGTGGATATGGAAAACTCACAAGAAGCTCAAGCACTCAAAAAGCAAGAAACCCTAGCATGGCAGAGTGAAGATGAAACCACCCCTCCTATACAAACCAGTGACCTCCGAGCATCCAATGTGAACCCTAACCAGCTTCACCATACTCACGCCCCTTTGTCACACTAGTATGCCCTAACCAGCTTCACCATACTCATGCCCCTTTGTCACACTAGTATACCCTAGGCATCAGCCGTCACTCAAGAACCTTGTCATGCATTCACACTAAATACCCTAGGTGGTCATTTGAAATCTATGCTGTCTTGTCCACGCTTTGCTTACCAGGGTCGTAGAATTCTCATCCCCTTTCAGGAATCATTTTTCTTTGTGACAAACTCAAAATAATGTTTTGACACCTTCCCGACACCACTGGTGATGTAATTGGGGGCTAGATCTTGGGGTGGAGGATCAAGAGGCTTCAATGTTCTCCCGCATGATTTGAAGCAAACCATCTGTGCCACACCCCATCATTTTACAGAGTTTGGAGTAGCATCGTTGGCAAAAGATACACGTTCCAGATGATGACATGCAAACACTACATCTACACCATGGATAGATACAGGCTCCCAAGGATAGCATTAAAATGTCACCTCCATGACTAGTAGAGCAGGGACTTGATAGACCACCTGCCACCATTCCAAGACAGCCTAGACGCACCCTTCCTTGCATCTCTCATCAGGATGTTAACGACCTCATCCGTTTTGATCTCCTTGGCCTACACACTCACACTCCATGGTTTTCCCCTCTGGAGATACCCCCAAAGAAGCAATTTTATCAGGATAATTTTCTGCAGGTAACAGAGAGGCTTTGTCCAGGATAGCACACACACGTCACATGCCATGCCGATTGTAATCAAACAGAGATTGGGTCCTATTTCACCGCCTTGGAGAGGAGACGTGGAGAGTAAAGGGCATTGCCAGCCAGCAAGGATAGGATATGTCAAATAGTCTCTGGAGGTTGACACGGAGGAGCATCGCATTTGTACATGCGCATTTGTAGATGCCCAGTGTATTATGAGATTCTGAGGAGATTCCATTGACTCTTCAATGGAGGGATTTGGCCCACTATTTAGAATCATCTAACTTTCTCAACCAGCCTTGCCTAGTGGCTCTACTTGATGGCATCTTCTTCTACAAAAGGCAAAGCCCGGGTCCAAAATACCTCACAGCCACCCACCACGAGTCTCTTTCAGGCAATACTAGAGGGTAGCACCAAATGATGACCTCAAGGGCACTAGATGCCCATGGCTTCTGACCCACGGCAGTCCATGTGGCAGCTCCAGATCCAAGAGATTCTATGGAGACACAAGATGTCCCTCCAACAGGCAAGAGAGCTTATATGAGGTCATAGATTCACCTATTTTGGATTGATGAGATGAGGGTGTCTCTTTCTCATTATCTCATTGGCTAGGAGAAGCTGCCTTTTATTTTCATTATCTCATTGGCTAGAAGAAGCTGCCTTTTATTTTCATCAGTCCACTCTGTACAGACACGATTATCTTGTACTCTCACATGATTACCATTGTATAGGTAGCTAGCTTGTTCATTCTTTCATTTTTCATGACTCACTCACTATATTTGGTTTCATAGACCATTTAGTTCTGCAAGAGGTCTTGTGATGAGAGAGATTTCATGGTCAATCTCGGCAAAAACAAGGTCATGGTCTTTTAACACATCATATCAGGTTGCAGAGGAGGGTGATAGCAGTTGCTGGTATGCACGCACCATCAGTTGGTTTGAATCACATGGCTTCAAATGGACTGCCTCTCGGCTTTTGAGTACAGCTTGGACTCCCCCTTCCTTGATCTCTCACGGCAAGTCATCTGAATCATCTGTCTATATCTCACTCAACTTCATACAGACCGGACGTGGATATCCCCGGACAGGCTTTCAACAAAGCTCAAGTCCTACAGAGCATTTCTTGAGGGTAACTCGACTTCATACAGACCGGACATGGATATCACACTTGTCAGAACCAGATAAGAGAGTTGCTTCAGCGACAGAGAGAGGCAGCCCCACAGGTGGTGGATATTGAGGCCAGGTATGCGGTCCTTGAGGAGGACATCACATTATGAACCTGGACACATGAGGTTCTTATTTTGCCTACTTTACTGTACACACAGGGTCTATGTAGTACGTGGACCTTGTCTATACTTTTGGGCACTAGTCTTTTAATTTTTTCATGTTGTCTTGACATCAAGTTTACTCATGGATCACATGTAGCTGCTTTTTGGTCTCATAGAACCTTCAGGTCTTTTGTAGAGGTTACTACAATCAAGTTTACTCATGGATCACATGTAGCTGCTTTTTGGTCTTATAGACCCTTCAGGTCCACCATATGCAGCCGTTTCAGAAGAGATCATACACTACTCCAAGCTGGCGGAAGTCCTCCTTATGGGGGACTTCAATGCACGGACACAGAGCCGACAGTGCGACATTTATGATTTCGAAAACCCCGAGGTGATGCACACACTAGAGGTGGAGGACACGGGAGCTTGCAGGGTGTCAGAGGACATGGGGCCGGATAACACCAGATATGGTCATCACTTACTTGAGCTGGGAGCGCGACACCATCTCGTTATTTTTAATGGGATGAGACAGTGGCAGGATTCAGGAGCACTGACATGCTTTCCACGATCAGGGGGGGGTAGCACAGTGGACTACATCATGGGGTCCATGGAGACCACACAGGCAGCGACATCTTTCACCATCCCCCCTTGTCCTATTGGTGCGGATCACACGTACCTCTTACTGTCACTGGTGAGCTCCACAACACCAGCACCCACACAGTCCACACAGGCATCGCATACAACTTTCTACTTCACCCATGACTTGGCAGACATATATGAGCATCATGTAATTGACGGGCTACTCCAGATGGATCCCCTCTCACCTCTAGACACACTCACCACCCAGCGGTCATCTCTACTACATACGGCCGCCACCCGCAGCTTCCCCCATCATACACACATTGCACACACACATAGATCTGGGAGCATGCCCCAGAATCGGTGGTATGATGATGAGTGCAGATAGCTATATAGACACCTCCGTGCCCAAAGAGCACTGGGGACCATTACACAGAGACAGGCGAGCCGACAGATGAGGACCCTCACATGCCATAAGAGGCGTGCATATGAGGAGGCACAGTACTGGGATATTTACCACCTACTCATGAGCAGAGATGCAGCCACTGCATGGTGCAGGATGAGAGAGCCTCGCCCTCGTACCCCGATTGAGGATCCACACACATGGCACACACATGCAAAGAGCCTCTACCATATCCCTCCGCAGCCACCCATACCATAGCCACAGGAGTCCCGCCCTACCACCTCTACTTTCTTTACCGCCTCGATGGTAGAGAGAGCTATCCACCGGTTGAAGCATGGGAGATCGGCTGACCACACAGGTATACAGAGTGAGCATCTTATTTATGCAGCTCACACACTGGGACCCTTTGTTGCTCACCTCTTTAATAGGGCACTAGTGGAGGGCCTACCAGCTGAGTGGACTATGCACACCATCGTGCCTCTCCACAAAGCGGGAGACATGCTAAACCCCAGCAACTACAGGAATATCATGATTGGTCATACATTGGCCAAACTTTATGGCGCAGTGCTCGAGCCAGAGTTGAGCTCATATGCAGAAGAGGAGGGACTGCGAGCACCAGGGTTGGCTGGATTCCGACGAGCTTTCTCCACTATTGACCATATATTCACTCTGAGATGTCTAATTGACCAGGCTAGGGCATGAGAGAAGAGATTATATTACTACTTTGTGGATTTCCGCAAAGCATTTGACACGGTGCCACGAGAGAGACTCTTCCAACGCCTACAGTCATTGGGGATCCCATCAGAAATAGTTTGGGGCATCTATGCTTTGTATGAGCAGGTCCTCGGGCGCATACCATGCCCCGGGGGGCTATCTGATGTTATTGCTAGCACCATAGGTGTGAAGCAAGGATGCCCACTCTCTCCTACACAATTTGGGCTATACATTGATGAGGTGGCTGACTTCATTGGTCACAGTGGTGGGGACGGGGTAGACATCTCAGGTACCACAGTCCACATTATGCTATATGCAGATGATATTATTCTGGTCTCTGAGTCGCGGATGGGACTACAGCACCATCTCCATGCACTCGATGACTTCTACACATAGAGGGGGCTTACAGTGAACCTTGGGAAAACCAAGGCCATGATTTTCCACACCTCAGGGCCGGTTCGACCAGGCTATCTTCACACTAGCAGGAGGACAGGTAGAGGTCCTAGACTCATATGTGTACCTGGGGATTACATTTACGACTCCACCAGGAAGATTTACTATGGCACAGGCAGCCAGGGATAGAGACTCACACGAGGGTATGCAGCTCTGGCCATGCTAGAGAGACAGTGTCACCAGGCACACTTCCAGGAGACCCGCAAGAAGGGGTGGTTGTTTGACACACTAGTCACCCCTGCTTTGATGTATGCTACAGCAGTATGGGCACCTGGGCTCGCCACCTCCACATGGTCTCAGATAGAGAGCCTCAAATTCTCATGCTCTCACGGATGATCCGCAGCAAACCCTCCGTCCCACATGACATTGTCCGGACGGAGTTTGCTGCACCTCCTATGCTAGTAGAGGCCCTCTTCCAGACGATCTGCTTCATACAAAGGATCAGAGATATGCCAGCAGATCGACTCACATAGAGCTTTTGAGGCGTCCAAGTAGCTCGCAGAGAGTAGAGATAGGAGATTATGGTATTCACAGATGATACAGTGGCTCACTCAGCATGGTCTCGACATAGATCACCTGCCACCTTTCCAGTATGATATACATGCACCACATCCAGCTCTCTCACATTGAGAGGAACAGAGTCCTTCGGTAGGATTTATGGCAGCGATACACTCAAGAGACTTGGATTACACCCAATCAACCTCTACGCCGAAGATGCTATACTACAGAGATCAGTTTATGCGTATCTCAGCGGATGGATTCATATAGAGACCTGGATACATGGATGTGTACATGCCTCACAGTGCCCGAGTGGCGATTGGCCAGCTCAGAGTGTCATCACACCAGCTTCAGATTGAGGCAGGTAGGGCAGCACGGATCCCCAGAGCAGAGAGGATATGCAGACTATGCCAGAAGGAGGTTGAGAGTGAGGAACATTATGTATGCAGATGCAGAGCATATAGTGTCATTAGAGAGAGATACACCACCATCTTCAGTGGACATCCCTCACTCCGCCAGATCATGGAGTCCGCAGACCGGTGCAGATTTGGCCAGTTCTTGTTAGAGACACAGCGCCACAAGAGACACTGATACGGACTCATACCACAGGGAGAGGTGGGCGATAGCTCCAGCTCACTGATTTCTTCCAGAGATCTATCCTAGTGCCTACCCTCACACAGGAGGGAGTTACAATTCCGCCCGTTGCGGACCTCCGAGCTAGACGGAGACCGAGAGCACCAAACTCCCAGACTACATCAGAGGGAGATCACAAAGATACAGGCTCGACATCAGCACCATATCCGGGAGCGAGTAGCTCACTTACACTCACACCCAGAGATCATGCTCCGAGGTATTTTTGCCTCGCCATCGCCTATGTAGCACATATTACACCCCCATTATGGTACTGGTTGGAGCTAGACAGATCTGCATTGCATTCTTGTATACCCTACGCATATAGGTTGCATATTGAGCCTCTAGCAGTAGTGCTCCATCCATCACACCCCCGCACTAGCTCAGTATTTTCATAGTTTATTTCATGTTCATTTTGACTTCCCGGACCAGCGTTGCCTAGGGCTCTTTAAGAGCCTTCCTGCTTGAGTTCCACATACACATGGACACTTCTTTGAGAAAGCTTCGCCACCAACCAACCCAACCCTTCCCTCGCCAACCAACCATCACAAGCTTCTTCCAGACCCGGGAGGTGGAGGACCCCCATACAGTGGATCTTGTGGACCCATCTCAGGCTGCTCTGGACCCACCTCACCCAAGAGGAGTTACCTCGGACCGGACCTCCACATTCCAACGGGCCCAACGCCCCCAGCCCCCTAGACGTCGGCCACGATCCCCTAATCAGCTCCAGATCCAGGACATGCTCCACCACCATCAAGCTACCTTTCCATGTGACATAGCTGAGAGAGACCTCTCAGCCATACTCATTAGCCTCATGCTTGATATTTTGGAGAGTGGTATACCATCTATTGGGGGCTGATGCTCCTCTCATGTTTCACGTTCCTAGTATTCCATGATGAGATTCCATGGACAGTTTTGTATCACCCCAGTGAGATAGCTTTGCTTTTTTTCTATTTTAGTTTATGTTCCATGATGAGATACGCCGTGGACATTATCGTATCACTTTGGTCTAACAGGCCCATTATGTAACTTTTTGGTCTCATAGGTCATTATGGCCTTTTGAAGACATTAATATAACATTTCATTTCTCTCTCTCTCTCTCTCTCTCTCTCTCTCTCTCTCTCTCTCTCTCTCATGTTTCTATGTTTTTAGTATTCCATGATGAGTTTCCATGGACAGTTTTGTATCACCCCAGTGAGATAGCTATGTTTATGTTCTGTTTCTGTTTTATTTTCCATTCCATGATGAGATATGCCATGGAAATTATTGTATCACTTTGGTTGTAGCAAAGGCTGATACAAGATAAGATAGTACACAACTGTCTCTTTGTACATACAAGATCCACGTACTACTTGGGCCCTATTTCTTTAGACATTTTTTTTCCCATGTTTTATGACTTCCTCGTTATACATGGATCATTTGTACTACCTTATAGACTCTTTGGGTTTTTAACAGTGTCCATCTTTCGGTTTTTAATGGTGTTCATGAAATCCTCTCTTTCTTTCTTTCTTTCTTTCTTCGTTTCTTCCTTTCTCTCGCACACACTATTGTCACAAAGTAGAAAACATACATCAAGTTGCACCAATCTTACATCACCTTTGATAAGAAAGCACCAAATTCGTCAAGCTTCCTTTTGAGTGGAGTCATTTCCTGTTTGTTCACACAATGATAGCATTAAAAAATGAACAGAATCAATCACTAAGCCAGTAGGGAAAAAAGAAATCAACTACATGAAACACAAAATGTTACCATAGGCAAGATAGGGGTCAAAACATACATTCAGAATAATTAGGTCCTTGTTCCACTAAAAGTCCTAGCCAACTGGTGTGCGTGTGCACATGTGCCTGTGTCTGCATGTGTGCTGTGTGTGAGAGAAAGAGAGATTTATTCATGTCTGCAGAAGGCGGAAATGGCCTATGAGACCAAGAGGGTACAATGTGAATACAATCTCTAATAGATGCATAAAGCATCTCCAAGAGCTATAACAACAAAGGTGAACTAAATAGGTCAATGTTATAAATCACACGCATGACTAGTCGAAGCACTGGTGGGCTCTGGCCATGTGTGCCTCTGCAAAGGTCATTCTTTGGCAAGGCAATGGGGTTACAAAGGCGACTCCAAACTTCATCTGGGATAAGATGGTAATCCATCTATGTGTTCAGAAATGCCATGGGTTTCAAAACTTTACGAAAAGTTTCATCACAAACACCACCAAGGGCCTTGGAGGGGGGGCTCCTCTAGTCTCATAAAGAGATGGGTTCCTCTAGGGCTGATGAGGGGAGGCAATCTAAAGATGGCAATGATCTTATCGGGGTCGGGTGCCAAGCCTAAACCGTCCATGAAGCTGTACAACTCACCTCTTGTCTCTGTGTCCTTTGTATGCCCAATACACGCTCTCATGGTAGTCCGGTCAGCCTAGCCAAGAGTCCCCTCTTATTATGCTGCTAGAGGCGGAGGAGGTTCAATTACGTACCTCCCAAGGACTCCCTTCCACCCTTACCTGTGGCGGCCAATCTTGGTAATCCTACCTTTGGTATCAATGCTGGAGGCCTAGCCAACCCTCCTGGTCTAGCCAGCCCTCTTGGCCCGGAACGCCTTTCCACGGTGTTGGGCCGGGTAAATGTCAAGGTTCCCACTTTCAGAGGATCCACCGCTAAAAATGTAGATGACCACATCTGGTGGTTCATTTCTATGTGCAAGAGCTGAGGTCTTGAGCGGGAGGATGCCTTCTTCGTACTTTTTCCACCCAGTTCTAGAGACAAATGGTTCAGCCAATTCCCAACTGACCACTTTGCGGAGTGGGCCACCCTGAGGAACTTTCGACCTGGTAACTACGAGGACCGCCTTAATTTGTCTACTATCATTTACATATCTTTATGCATAAACCTGCCCTACTCTTGGGTGCGGATGACGTGAGTGGGGATGCCATAGCACTAGTCTGCTATGCCTGATGGAGTTGATGCATTGAATCTTTGTGAGTAGACTCTCATGGAGGCAAGGTCTCACTTTACTTTTTTCAAGTTTTAGAAATACCCTGAACTATAAATTTATTGACCTACATTCAGAGGGTACAGAGAGGAAGTTCCTCGAATTCTTGATCTATGGGATGCCATGGTCTTCGAGACATCTTAAGACAAGTACATGGGCTTCGGCTCACGGTCTTAAGACAAGTCCATGGTGAGTGTGCTTGTGTCTCCTGATTATCCGACTCTTTAGCAGGGCATTACCCAACATTCTAAAAAATCAGTGAGGAGTCTTTAGCCATGGTCCTTGTGCTTTGGTCCACATACTCAATGGCTTAGCAAAGAGGACCAAACCCCCTCTGAATAAAAATGGAAACTAATTTTGTAATATGCTAGACATTGAAGGATAGCATGATCCTGAGTCTCAATATGCATATCACATGACTTGCATATTCGTAGCTCTCGATGCTCTTGCATGGGTGCCACTCCTCTCCCAACCTCAATCTAAAGTCTGACAAAACCCTGCTGACAAAACCCTGATCTGGCCCATGGAAATCCTGCCTGTGACATAAGAATTCCCAAGTATCCTAGCATCGGGATAAATCAGTCTATAGTCACTATGAGAAAGTGATTTCTGTACAAGCTCATTCTGGAAGGGAGAGTCTCCATCTCTAATTATGTCATGTTTTGCCAAATGTTCTCTAATGACTTTGTTTAGTTCCTACGTCTATTGCATGGGGTTGACCAGGTATTGAATAGGCAGCAATGCATCTGTAGAGAGACCATGCATTTTGTCATCTTGGCATATCTACCCCCTGTGATTTTAAGTGCATGGATGAAGATGGGGCCAGCCACAGGAGCTGTTGTCTGCCTTTTGTTGTTTCCCCAAGACATCATACCCTCTGTATGTCCATGAAGAGCCAAAATAAGGTATCTATGGGTAGTGGTCAGGTTGCAAACTGCGCTAGAATGATGTGATGTGGGGGTGGAGGGTTTGCTAAAAACAAGGTTAGAATGATGTTATGAGACCTCGTAGAAGAGAATAGGGCAACTCTCCACCCAACCGCCGGATATAGACCTAGCCGGCTAGCTATAACCCTGCCGTCCACACTAGTCTTGGTTCATGGACGACTACCATGAAAAACTGGGTGAACCTTGGAATGTTCTGGCAAAGCTAACTTGTCAACTACACGCTTAAGTATTGTGAAAGGTTCACAATACCTAGGCGACAACTTTGGCACTTTGCCCGTTCTTGAAGTTTCCGAACTCGAGGGAACCTTGAGAAATACTTGGTCACCTTTTTCAAACATGACCACTCTGCGGTCTTCGTCCAGATAATGCTTGTAACGATCTTGGGCCCGTTTAACATTTCCTTTAGCGATCTTCAGCATATCGTTATGATCTTGCAAAAAATCTTTAACCTTTTCAATTCTGTCAGTAGCTAACCCCACAACTACTAGGGATCGGGGTTGAAAACCATACATAAGCATCAAAGGACTAAAGCCTGTAGCGACATGCTTTGCACTATTATAGGCAAATTCTAAAATTGGTAAGTAATCTTCCCAATCGGTTTGCGTTTACTCACATATGCTTTTAGCATATCCTCCAGTACTTGGTTGACCCTTTCTGTCTCACCATCACTCTGGGGGTGGTCAACGGTGCTCATACTGAGCATTCTGTCCAACCTTTTGAACACTGCTCACCAGAAGTGACTATTAAACTTCTGATCTCTATCACTAACTATATTGGCTAGCAACCCATAGAGTCAATAGATATTCTCAATGAAAAGCTGAGCTAACTCTAGCGTTTTCATGGTAGTTTTAGTCGGAATAAACCGAGACATCTTGGTCAACCTGTCCACTACAACCCAAATGGCATCATGGCCTCTACTAGTTGTATGTAGACCTACAATAAAATCCACAGAGATGCTTTCCCACTTACCATCAGGGATCTCTAAGGGTTGTAACAGCCCTGTTGGTCATGTCCACTCCCGGCTAGTTCAGGTGTGAACCCAGCTTACTTACTGGCACTTTTTCCCTATGACTGGACACGGGTTTTTTCCCGTGTGAACACACTTATGTGTGTTGGACACTTAGCCCTAGGCTTTTTAGTACTCACTTGTACTTTCATTTCATATCATTTTTGAGTACATCTTTTCCAGCACTCACATTTCTCTGTGCTTGAGGTTATGTGTGTGTGTGTGTGTGTGTGTGTGTGTGTGTGTGTGTGTGTGTGTGCAGCCTAGCTGCCCTCCTACCCAACATTGGTATCAGAGCCTAGTTAGGGTTAGGGTTAGAGTTAGGGTTACACCCTGCTGCCCCGCAACATTAGGGTTAGGGTTTACCCCCTGCTGCCCTTCAGCCTTGAGCTTGAGCCTATCGTGCATACACGCCACACACTCTCTCTTTTTTTTTTTCTTTTTTCTTCTTTTTTTTAACAGTCGTGTTTTCTCTCCCCTGTTTTTGGTGGCCTACACGTTTTTGTACGCTGCTCACGACCTGCTAATGTACGACGACGCCCGTACCGCCTGTACCACCACTGCAGATCTGTGCCACCTGTCAGATCTGTGCGCAGCGCCGCCTTCTCTGCCGTCGCCCTCACAGTCGCCGCCTTTAGATCTGTGACCGCCGTCGTCGCCTCTGCATCGTACGCGTCGCTGCCTTCAAATCTGTTCTGCGCCGACTGTAGCTGCATCGTACGCCGGTCAAATCTACACCGCCTTCACCTTCAAATCTACCCAGCATTGCAAGGTTTGAGGGATTTGCAAATTTCTGACTTGAAATTGCACATTTTGCCTGTTGAAATTTGGAGCCCTTCACCATTGAGCCTGCAATTGCAACATTGGCACACATTGGCATTGATTTCAGCAGATTTGGTGCATAATTGCACTAGAGATTTGGGGATTTTGCAGACATTGGCACTATTTGCAAGCAATTTTGGGTATTACATGCACACTTACTTGGCATTGAGGCATTTCCCCCAATTTTTTGGGTATTACAGGCACATTTGCTTGGCATTGGGGCATTTTTCCAATTTCTTGGGGCATTACAACACATGACAATCGCTTTAGCAGATTTACAGGTGCAGATCCGGTTCACATTTGGTCTAGTTGGCTGCCTAAAAATTGGGGCTTTTCTACATTGAGCCCATTTTTGCAGCATTCGACCTATTTACCTTTGATTTTGGCAAGATTTGAGCACTTGCAGCTTTTATAGGTGTCAGCTGATTGTGTTTTTCATGGCACATGTATACATTTGTGGTTTGCTGCAGTATATGTATGCCATTGTGGACACTTTGACAGATTTGCATCATCGTGCAGTACACTTGCAAATTTGGGACATGCATATGTATTTCTCGTGGTGAAGGAGTTCCCTTTCAGTCCATTGATTATCCTGCTATTTATCTCCCGCATTCTTACGGTTTTGTTGGGCTTGGCCTACTCGTGGTGACTTGTGACAGATTTGTTGTGTTATCATGACAAACAGTAATAACGACCTCTTTGGAATGCTATCTCAAGAAGACAAGCTCAATGGGGATAACTACCCTATGGCTTATATCATGGGTCATGTTTTGGTTGCCAAGAATGTATAGCTATATATAGATGGCACTGAGGACCGTCCTCTTGCACATCCTCCAGCGGAAGGTGAAGTGATTCCCGCTCACCCTCCTACAGGTCCACCTCCTCGTCTTCCTCCTACTCAACAGCAGCGTACTTGGGATGCTAGGGATGCTCAGGCTCATGCGTTGATTGCTCTCTCGAGCCCCAGGCATATCATTCCGCACATTCGTTGCACCACTGCAAAGGGTGCTTGGGATACCTTGGCGACGTATTCAGGTCGCAATGAGGCTCGTGTAGCTTGCCTTCGTGGCAAGCTTGAGACTGACCGCATGCTTGAAGGTGACTCTATCGATCAGTACCTTACGCATGTGAAAGACCTTCGAGAGCAGCTCATTAACATTGATGAGGTCTTGAATGATGGCTATCTTGTTCAGACAGTTTTGCGTAATTTGCCCGACTCTTATCAGACATTTGGCACCACTTTGCAGTTGTTGGCTGGCAATGCACTTAATGCGGTCACTTTTGACAACCTTGGGACTCTCTTGCTCAGTGAAGAGCAATCTCGTTCCAACAGGAACAACATGATGTCTGCTGAGTCAGCAATGGCTGCTCCCTTCGTGGGAATAGATCTAGGCCTAAACCTAGCCCATCGGATCCTCCCAAGACAGAGGACAAGCCTGAAAAGATAAAGTGTTGTAATTATTGCAGGAAAACAAGGCACACCATAGAGGAATGCAGGAAGCATATTGAGAGTGAAAAAAAAGAAGAAGCTGGCATCTTCTACCACAGGTGCAGATCAAGCCAATTTGGCTACACATGTATCAGCCTTGACCCTTACATCTTCATCACCTGCAGAGATGTCTTCTGATGCTGTTGCTTTTGATGACTATACTCTATAGTCTGTACACCGTGGTAGGCATTGTCTGGCAGATGCATTTCGGGGAGGGGGAAATTTACTTGCCCACATGCAGTTGGTGATGCCTCATGGTCACTTATGCTTGTTGACCCTTATGCTTGTCTATGCAAGACGCTTTCTCTTATGTGATGTCTACTGGAGATGCCTTTTATATTGTTTTTCCTTGCAGCGGGATTGTTTCTACAGTGTTGACATTGTCACTTTCTCACATGTGATGTTTACTAGGAGTGTCTTCTACACACTTGGCCAGTGTCTTCTACACACTTGGCCAGTGTTGGCTTACTCTCATGGTTTGACATGTCACATGTATATTATTCATTGTGCGATTATGCATCTTTACACTTGCTATACATGCCACTGATCATGGCATCGCTGAGAGTTTACCTATCCTCTCATAGCATTGGCTGATGCCCACTCCGAGCCCCCACTTTTTCTCCCCATTTTCAGCTTTTCCCATTGCTGAATTTTTACTTTTATCAGCCCTACCATTGCTGATTTTTCCTCATCGGATCCTCCATTGATGAGTTTCCCTCTTGCAGCTTAGATTGCATGTCTCACACGCAAGACTTCTGGATCCTATTGCCTTTACACATGCGTATATCTGCTACCTCTTCGTATGTTTATCACTGGTGCAAATACAGAGCATTGACGTGGATTACATGCAATTCAACTTGGCATTTAGATGCTGGCCTTCAAGATGGTATTATGCGATGCCTCTTGATTTGATGCAGTTGATGTCCACATGATCTTTGCCATGCATTTCAGCTGATGCGTTTATGTACTACTGTGCTCTAGCATTAGCACTATGACATTGGGGATTCTCCTTTTCCCCGTCATATAGTGCTTGCTTTTCCCATTGGCACCGCAGTTCACTCTTACTGTGGAGCATAGTGTAGGGCAGCATTCACAGCTTTATCACCCTGCTGCTACCCGTTCACACCATTTTGAGGGACGTTTGTTGGTCATGTCCACTCCCGGCTAGTTCAGGTGTGAACCCAGCTTACTCATGGGCACTTTTTCCCTGTAACTGGGCATAGCTTTTCTCCCCGTGTGAACACACTTATGTGTGTTGGGCACTTAGCCCTAGGCTTTTTAGTACTCACTTGTACTTTGGGCACTTAGCCCTAGGCTTTTTAGTACTCACTTGTACTTTCATTTCATATCATTATTGAGTACACTTTTCCAGCACTCACATTTCTCTATGCTTGAGGCTGTGTGTGTGTGTGTGTGTGTGTGTGCAGGCTTGTTTTGTTCGCAAAGTCCACTATGTGGCAAGAGGTTTCTTTGAGGTCATTATGGTGGATGAGCACCATAAACAAACGCTTTTAGAGCACTCCCCTCTCTTCTATGGACAACAGATGGTTCATGTATTGCCATGGTCCCCCACCAGAGACTATCAGGCTTTGATTAAGCATCGCTGTCCTGTTTGGGTAGAAGTGGTGGACTTCCCCCAATGTTTGGCCTCCTTGTTACCTAAAATTGCAGCATCTCTAGGAAAGGTTGTATGCCCTCCTAGACCAAATGGCAACTCAAATCGATTCTGTATTTTATGGGACACAGATCAGCCCACTCCGGAATCTTATGCTGTTACCATAAATAACGTTTCCATGGGGAGTGCATTTTTCAGACTCAAATGGGGTCTTTTTGCAGGTGCATGCTTTGAGTGCAAAAAGTTTGGACATATGGCATCTCAATGCCCTCTGGTCCTCCATAAGATGCCGCCTGATGCCTTGCCCATCCCAATGCAAAATAAGGACACTCCTGGTCCTTTAGGGATTAAAAACAAAAGTATGAAGACTCCTGTTATGCCTCAAGAAAAAGGCAAAGTGCCAGTCTCTTCTCATATGAATGTAGCTGTGGCTAATCCCTCTACTTCTTCACCAAAAGGAAAAGAAAAGATACTTCAAGAAACCAGGCGTCCTTTACCTTCTAGAACTTGGAATGGAGCCTCCTCGAGTGGACATACCCCGGAAGAAAATTCTGGAATTGGCATCACCTGGGCTACTGTAACTGCAGGTCGTACTCTGTTTCCCGAAGAAGAGGCTGCTAGCTTGCTAGCCACCCGTCTCATAGATATTCCTCCTCCTGATCGAGGTGCAGACCCTGTGGAGGAAATGCAAGCTTGAGCTACTTTTTTTGTTCATGCTGTACATACACTATAAATATGATGTCATATATCACAGTTTTGACTCTTAATGTACAGGGTTTGTGTGACCCTAAAAAGTGGAAGATGGTTTGGGCATATTTGAAGCATTTGCAGCCAGATATCGTTGCTCTTCAGGAACACAATCAACATCACTATGCTGGACAGCAAGGCCATTATGCTGGTTATGATATTTTTTATGCAGGCCACCATGCCTTTTTGGGTGTACTTTTTCTTGTGAAACATCATTTGCAGCCAGTCATGGCATTTAATGACTTCCAAGGCAAATGGATGGTTATGCAGTGCTTTATTCAGGGTGAAATCTTTGAATTTGCATCGATATATGCACCTCAATCCTCTCAGGCTAGAGGACAGATATGGCAACAAATGAAATTGTACCCTTGGAGACAGAAAGCATTCATATGTGGAGATTTCAATAATGCCCCTCAACCTGGTGATAATACATCCGGTCGTACACATATGCTTGCTACTGAGAGATCTTCGTGGGCAGATTTTGTAGCAACGCTTAATCTGATTGATATTTGGAAAGAATCTCAGCCTCTGATGCCTGGGTATACCTTCCAACATAATGCTCAATCCACTTACAAAGCTCGATTGGATCGATGGTATCAGCTTGATCCGTTTCATTATGATACTCTCACAACCAAATTGTGGCTAGATTATACATTTACATATTCAGATCATGTACCCTTATGGCTTAGAGTTCATCTGCATGACATGCCCGATGACAGATTGCCACTTCGAAGGTTGCTTATCATCAATAATAGTTACCTGGAGCATGATGCATTCAAAGCACTGATACTTGAGGCCTGTCAGCCACTCTTTCCTCCATCTTTCATTGACTTGGATTATGCATGGACAGCTTTTATTGCTCGCATGCAATCAGTCATCCGTGATTATGGTAAACAGTATCTGAAAGGTTGGAGACAGACTGTCGCTTATGCTAAGCAAACATGCCAATCGTTAATTGAGCTTAGTCATCTTCGCTCTCTAACTTTGGCTGAAGCCACTTCTTTATGTCAAGCTCGTCACTGTATTCAGGTAAATGATCATCGAAAGCTTGTCAAATGGGAGATACGGGCACGACAAAAGGCGCTTTTGGACAAAGGCTGCTCTTCCAAAAAAAATTTCAGGAGTTTACATTCCAGAAAACAAGCTGCATCTATATGTCGCACTTTAATTTCAGATGACACGTGGACCTCCACCCGAGCACAATTGGCTGCGACTTGTGTTGCCCATTTCTCCTCTCAATTTGATGATGATGATTCTCACGCCATGGAAGTGTATGATGCACGTCATCAGTTATTACAGCATGTATCTCCCATCCTTTCTGCTACTCAAGCGCAACAACTAGAAACAAAATTCTCTGAACAAGAACTGTCTGATGCAATCAGGTCTTGTGGCCGATGGAAAGCTCAAGGATGGGATGGCCTTACAGTTGAATTTTTTCTTGCATATTGGGACACCCTCAAATTACCTTTGCTGCGTATGGTAAACATTGCCTGGGAGACAAGGCAAATGCCAGCTTCCTGGAAAAAAGGATTAATGAAGCTGTTGCCTAAAAAACACTTATGTCAGTCTTTGGCAGACTGGAGACCAATTACCCTTATGCCGGTGATATACAAGATTATCAGTAAAATGGTTGTTGATCGCATTAAGGGTTACTTGAATGATGGACTTCATTTTGCACAGTATGGATTTATTCCTCGCAGGCACTTTACAGATAACATTGCAAATGCTTATATCGGCATTGAATATGCCAAATACACGCAGCAGGATGTCTTATTATTGCAAGTGGATATTGCTAAGGCTTTTGATACTATTAAATGGGGGTTCATTCAAGAAACCATGCGTGCTCTGGGATTTGGAGAAAAAATGCAGAATATCATTTACTGGCTTTATGCTGATAGTCAGGCGGCTTGTATATTGTGAGGAGATCTCTCAGAATC
Source organism: Cibotium barometz (assembly GCF_041138505.1). Taxonomy (NCBI): domain Eukaryota; kingdom Viridiplantae; phylum Streptophyta; class Polypodiopsida; order Cyatheales; family Cibotiaceae; genus Cibotium; species Cibotium barometz. The sequence goes on from NC_141050.1 coordinate 16,738,713, forward strand.
ATGGACTTTGCATCGTTCAGTTAGGCAGGGATGCCCTTTAAGTGCTCTTTTGTATGCTATAGCGACGCATCCCATGCTTCTTTATATGGATCATTTGGTTGATACTGGCAGTCTTCATGGATTGGACATTCAGAATAGACGTCAGTTGGTTGCTCAAGCTTATGCTGATGATTCTTTTTTTCTTCCTCGCAATACACATCAGGATCTCTCTACTTTGATGCAGGCTCTTTCTTTGTTTGCACTTGCGGCTGGCCTACAAATCAATTTTCAGAAATCTAAATTGCTGCCTTTGCATTCAAAACAGTGGCATAATTTGCTATGGCCAGGGGAAATAGTTCACTCCACTCATTTGATTCGGCATTTGGGATATCCTTTGGGATGGACAGTCACTCGCCGTCAACAAACAGATTGGGTCTTGGCAAAGCTCAAGAAAAAGTTGGAATACTGGAAACTTGCAACATGGCCTTTGCATGTTCGTTTACGGATTCTCCAATCCATCTTGGTTGCCTATATTCAGTTCTACCTTCCTCTCATCAGGTTTTCTCAGGGGGAGCTGAAATTCTTTATGTCCACCATCTTGGAGATATTCTGGAGATCGAAGCAGGGGAAAAAGAGTGTACGTTTGCTTTCGGCAAATCGTTTGTGTACCCCTAAAATGCATGGAGGCTTGAATATCCTTAATTTACAGGTGCATATTCTTGCCCACAGGGGTAAACTGATGCTTCAATTTTTGGAAGGCACTCAGCCTTGGACAGCGATGATCCATCATTTATTACTTCATCTGACGACTTCGGCTTTTGGCCATTGGCAACCTACTCATTGGGAATTTATTCTTGGTTACATTACTGGCAAAATTAAGGGTTGTCCTCTCATTTCTGGCTTGCTTGCTGATTGGAAGCTTGTCCTTTCAAATTTAAAATGGAATGGTCCTGACTCCTTACAAGGCAACTCTCTCCGCGCTGAGAGCATCCATTGGTCCAAAGCATTTTCAGTTCCCCTGGCGGTGCAAGAACCCCGGCGTTCATATTTTCTCCACTCAAAGGGTGTTACCTCTGTGGGAGATGTCATCCATCCTGATGGCTCCCCTCTTTCTTTTCCACAGGCTGCTGCACATTATGGCTTGGGACCTCACTATCGTCGTCTTTGGCATGATATAATTCAGATGCTTCAGCCTTTTTTGCCGATTCCACTGTTGGAAATTCGAGATCGCCTACAGGATTGGACTATCTCCTCTTTTGATTCTTCATGCCATCCCTTGAGGCTATCTGATATTACAGTTGCTGGTCTGTATAAACATTTGTTGCCATTGCCTTGGGTTTCTGAACGGGCAAATCTCTTCTGGCATATGCATCGGTCGTCTTTGTGGTGGAAATGGAAAAATGCTTCCAATGATTAAGCTCGTCCCTAGAAAGAGAAGAGTTGGATGTGGAACTATCATCTACACTCGCAACTACAGAATGGGAGGGACCTTTGCATTTAACAAATTTCCACACCTTTGCATATGACTGATCATGTTCGCAATTGCCTTTGAGTGAACCTAATATTTATTTTTCAACTCCATGAAACTCAAGAGCTCACTTGAGGCATGCGACTTAAGGCATCAACCGCGACATTGTATCAACCCTTGCGATACCTTAATTGAAAGTCTAATTCTTGGAGGATTTCTGCCCACCGAGCTTTACGACCTTTCAAATCAGTTTGAGTTGTCAACCATTTGATGCTCTCATGATCAAAGACAATCTCAAACTTAGCACTGTAGAGATAATGTCTCCACTTCCCTAGAGCATAAATGATGGCATAAAGCTCACGCTCATACATAGAATAATTCCGCTAAGCTCTATCCAACTTTTTGCTCTCAAAAGCTACCGGTCTTCCTCCTTGAAGAAGCACAGCACCAACTGCATGGTCACTAGCATCCATTTCAACCACAAACGGTTGATTAGGATCTATTATTGCCAACACACGTGCGGTAGCTATAGCAACCTTAAGACGATCGAAACTTTATTGTTGGTCATCACCCCAAGTAAATGTGACCCTTAGATTTTAATTGGTCCATCATTGGAACCACTAACTCAGCATAATCCCGGATGAATTTACGATAGAACCCTGCCAACCCAAGGCAGATTTGTAATTCCTCCAGATTGGTTCGATGAAGCCACTTAAGGATTACCTCTACCTTCGTAGGATCCATTTGAATTCCCTCTACCGAGATTATGTGATCCAAATAATGGATCTCCGAGGCAAAAAACTCACATGTGCTCTCTTTAGCGTAAGGTGCGTTTTGCCTTAGCAAATTGAACACTAATCGTAAGTGTTACGAATGCTCTTCCTCGGTGCGGCTAAAGATCAAAATATCATCAAGAAATACTACAACATATCGACCAAGATACAAGCATAACACGCTATCCATAAGCGTCACAAACGTAGCTAGAGCATTAGCTAGACAATACGGCATAACTAAAAACTCATAATGTCCAAATCTAGAACGAAAACTTGTCTTAGATACATCCTCCATGCGGATGCAAACTTGATGATCGCCCAATCTTAAGTCAATCTTGCTAAAGTATCGCGCACCTTGCAATTGATCAAACAGCTCATCAACTCCTGGTAACAGGTACTTATTCTTTATCATGATTGCATTCAAACCACGATAATCCACACACAAACACATAGACCCATCTTTTTTCCTCACCAATAAAATTGGTGATGCCCATAGCGAATTGCTAGGTCTAATGAAGCCCCTGGCGAGGTAGTCAACAAGCTGACGCTCTACCTCACTGGCTTCACTAGCGCTAAGCCGATACAGAGGCTTGCAGATCGGTTTAGCATCCATGAGCACTTCAATGGCATGCTGGACATTGCGCTCAAGAGGTAAACCAGACAGCAAGTTGCTTAGAAACACATCACGAAATTCAAGCAAAAGACTTTGCAAAGAATTAGAAACTTGTCGAGTGAGCTTAGGAAAAAATTGAGCTTATTCATTATTATGCATAGCACTAACATGTTGTTCATATATGACAGAATTGAGAGGTTTAATACACTGCAAATCATGAAGAGAAGTATAACTTTCCGTACCCTTGGTAAAGATATACAAACTGGAATTAAAATCACCACCACTAGCATCATCATGAGACAAAACTGAAGGAAACATGTAACACGAAAAGAGATTTTCTATTTCATGAGCATATACAAGGCGGTCCACTTCAGTAGAACAAATGAGTGAAAATGGGGGCATATTGCGCTCACCTTGCAAACGAGCTTGTTTACCATTAATCTCAAAATCAAAAGTATTATCTAGATAACTACAAGAAAGAGATGGTCCTAAATTAAACAACCATTCACAACCCAAAATAACATCAGTTCTAGTAATATGTATAACCTGAAAATCTAAGTGCATGTCATATCCCTGAATAATGAGTGGTACGGGTTTGACCCGATTCGTGTCCCATACCATAGTAGTTAGAAAACGCATCTCCTACAAGGAAGGAAACGTTTCCTTGTAGAAAACGCGTTTTTTTCACACAAATTTTGTAACATTTTTTTTTCCCCAAAATCTCACGTCCACAACAGGCGACTCTTTTGATAAACATTTCTTTGGTTTCTGTGCGCTGCTTGTCTCTCATCGTCAACATCAAATTCAGCTCTGCTCGGCCTGCCCCAAACTTGCACGTTTTCTCCCTCGGGTCGCGTGTCTAAAGCCAGGTGTGTTTTTTTTATCAAACATGCTTGCTAATTTTGGCCAATTTGGGGCAAGATGGAGATGCTGAAAATTGGGGGTTTTCTTCACAGAGACCCCATTAAGCCTCCAACATTTGCTTAGACTCTGCCCAAGGGTCTTAACCAAGTATGTAATCCATTATATGGTTGATTTTGGTCAATTGAAATGCTTTGAAAATTGAGGGTTTCTCCACAGACACACTCCTTCAACAGAATGCCTCACACAAGAGATGATATGTGGACCCATGTGATCGAATAGGCCTCCTATAAGGGTGGAAGTGCTTCCAAATGGAAGTGCAAGTATTGTGGGTTGCAGTCCGATAGCAGCATAGACCGGCTAAAGGCTCGTTTCACAAGTTTAGCGGGGAAAGGAGTCAGCCCTTGTCCACTTGTGCCGGATGCTATCAAGGCATCATTACAAGAGTGGAAGAGAGACAAATTATTAGGCCAAATGAAGTTACCAGCAAAGGAGAGGAATGAAGATGACGAGGAGGAACATGTGGATGTCTCAGTTACAGGTGCAAGAGGCCACCTGAGAGCTCACAAAGCTCTTCATACAATGTGCTTTGTCTTTCAATACGTGCGCACAGCACGATGGAAAAAGGCCATGAGGGCAATCAGCCACATAGGATGTGAGTGGGAGGGGCCCTCTTACGTGGCCTTGTGCACACACGAGCTTAGAAGGGAGAGATAAGCTGTGGAGATGGAGGTAGAGCCTCTGAAAGAAACATGGAAAAAATATGGATGCACTCTTCTATGTGATGGATGGTCGGATGTCAAAAATAGGAATGTTTATAACATCCTCATCTCATCATGCAAGGGCACAATGTTCTTGCGTGCCATAGATGCATCCATAGCAGGCACACTGGTGAAGACAGGTGAGTACATTTGGCGACAAATTCGAGAGGCTGTCATGGAGATTGGGCCACAGAATATAGTGCAGGAGATCACTAATAATGGCTCAAATTGTGTCTCCATGGGAAGGATGCTTGAGGAGAAGTTCCTGCCATTCTTTGGACTCCATGTGCTGCTCATAGCTTGGACCTCCTCATCAAGGATGTGGCAAAGATAGGCTGGGTGTTAGACATCTTTGAGACCTCTCGCATGATGGTAAAGTTTAAGACAAAGAGGCCAAAGGTGCTTCCTGCCATTCTTTGGACTCCATGTGCTGCTCATAGCTTGGACCTCCTCATCAAGGATGTGGCAAAGATAGGCTGGGTGTCAGACATCTTTGAGACCTCTCGCATGATGGTAAAGTTTAAGACAAAGAGGCCAAAGGTGCTTGCTATGTATCGAGCACACGGCGACTTAGAGCTTCTTAAACCTTCTATCACTAGATTCGCATACACATTCATTGTGGTTGAGAGGCTTGTGAGAGTCCGCCATGGACTCCTACACACAGTGGTTTCTAGGGAGTGGATGGCTTGGGATGATCGTGGCAGTCCCAAGGTTGGTGCATTTGTACGCGTTGTCATGAGGGACACTTGGTGGCAAGAGGCTAAAGCCCTCGTAAAGACCATTCAGCCTATTTATAGTGCTCTTTGCATCAAGGCCATGGAGGGCAGCACTCTAGGACTCCTGTATGAGTTCATGGATAGAATTGGTGAAGCTTTGAACCGCTGCATTGTCTTATCAGCAGAGGTATGCTGCATTATGCATGCACTCTTAGTCTCTCTTCAATCTTGTATAGTATCATGTTAATGACATTATACTGTATACATTTCATACTGTTTTTGTAGGGTTCAGGACATCCGAGCCGTGTGGAACACACGATGGGATTGGTTTCATAAACCAATCCATCATAAACCAATCCATGGAGTCGCTCAATATTGCATCCTCTTTGGAGAAATGAGGAGCAATACAATAATGAGAAGCTTGAGGATGGATGGCAGCAGTACATCTAGAGATACACATGAGGGGATGTGGACCTGCTAAGGCAGTTGGAAGATGAGTTACTTATTTTCCGAAATGGTAGCTTGTAATTTGGTTCAGTGACGGCCAAAAGCTACAGCCAGTATCATGGTGGGAGAAATATCGCATCAACACCCCTCACTTGGTGAGTCTTGACTCATAACTCTTAAGTCTTGCATCAGAATCCACTTGTAGTATACTTATAAGTTATTACTAACAAGGGCTTCAATTTCAGAAATCCCTCGCCATTGGAGTGAGGGTACCCACATCGTAGAGGTTATACAACACTCATGCGTGGCATTGGTATGGCATACTTGAACCTGAGAAAACTTTTGAGAAGCCTCAAGTGGCAAGACTTACTGTCTTACTACCGCCCTTATCGACATCCTTGCCACGGTTCTTTGGACAATTCTGTTTATCGTGATCAGCAACCATGCAAATAAAACATAATTTTTCCTTTTGACCTCGCTCGTAATCTTGTGGAGACAAGAGACCCCTTGGCCCCTTAGCCTTCTTAACCGCGTCACTACCTTGTTTGGCCCCCTTCCGTTTATTCCCCTTAGAACTAAGGAAGTCGGATGCTCCAACCCAAGGTGTCTTGGCCGTGCATTTCTTCTCAATATTATCATCGAAGATCTCTGCGCTCTTTATGGCCTCTTCTAAAGTTTAAGGATATTGGGTTTTAACCTTAGTCTTATATTCATTATCTAAACCACACAAAAAACCTCATACTTTCTGAAAATCATCCAAACCCTCAAGCTTGAGAATTATCTCGCGATACGTAGAAATATATTGGTTCAACGTAAGACCTTCCATCTTACAGTTGTTCCAAGCATTCCAGTTGTGATCCTTCTCGTTCTCGGGTAAGAATTCTTTCCGAAAAAGTGCCTCAAACGAAGCCCATGACGTACGTCAATCGCTCTCGCTGAGGCTCATCCACCACTTGTAGGCCTTGCCCTCAAGCGTAAGACTTGCCTCGAGAGCACGAATAGCATCAGGAGAACACTTCAAAAGGTGAAAGTCCGTCCACTTTTGTAAAAAAGTGTCCAATGCATCTTTATCACGCTCCTTCTCTTCCCCGCGGAACACAGGAGGCTTCATGCTCTTGAGCATAGCTGCCACTTCTTGATTCCCGAGCGTTTCGGTGTCTTGAGTTGACCCCCCATGGGTAGATGCCCCTAGAGTATCAACCGGGACACTTCGAAACCCTGAATGAGAGACCAACTACTGGAGAGTCACTTGCATGGTTTGTAAACTTAAAGAAAGAACAAGTAAACTTTATTCGATACGTTGTGTGCGTGATTCTAATAAAGCGCGTGCGTGTAAATCCACAAATCCGTGATCACCCACATCCAGATCAGCCATATTGATGACCGCCATGCTGTTGACCCCCAGAATGCTCAGAAACTTCAGAGGTCATAGTAACAAATCAAATTCGTGTGCAAGATGAAGTCTAGTACTTGACCAAAACCGGCTCACCGAAAATGAAACTCTTACTACTATATGAAGTGATGTGGCTCGTCTACACACACTCCTTGTTGTTGATTGCACTGCCTTTGTGCTTGTTGTGTGGCACTTCCGCTGCATGCTATCTTGGCTATGGCGAAAAAGTTTCCTCTCCTCACGGCCGGTTGTTGGCCACCAGACGGTTGTCCTTCACGGCAATGCGCATGACTCATGTGTTGCCCACCGTTTGCACCTGGTCTTGTGGTACACGTGTTGGTCTTGTGAGGCTCTCTTTCATGCTGTGTGGCGGCACTATAGATAAAGAGAGAGAAAAAGCCTCGTCTCCTACGTGACGGCCAGCTATGTGCGGCCTGTAGTAAGCACCGTGATCCCCCCACGGGCTGTTGATCGCCCCTATCCGTGTGGACAAGTAACGGGAGAGAAAGAGAGAAACTGTTGATCGCCCCTTCCTGTGCAGACAAGTAACAGGAGAGAGAGAGAGAAATGAAATGAAATGAAATGTTATATTAACGTCTACATCATGGTGGATCTGATACAATGTCTGGATAAAAAACCAGAAAATGAAAAATAAAGATGGTACTACTGGCACCTAGAAAATGAAACTGGAACTGGAAGGTAAACATAAACCCTTATAGGGTGTGAATATAGTGAAAGGGGGGGGGGGGGGGGGGGTACGCTATGGAGGTGAGTGGAGCACAGTGAGGGGATACAATATCATGTGGGACGGGGGGGTACACTATGGAGGTGCCTCCATCTCTCAATGTAGTCAGAAGCCTCATCCACATACATACCAAACAATAAAGGAGATAACGGGCAACCTTGCTTCACTCCTATAATGGAGTGAACCAAAGTAGAGACCCCCTTTGGAGTGCGTACCTGTTCTGCAACTCATCTATATAAAGCCATAATCCCCCATATGAGCTCTGTGGGTACCCCCATCTCCTGTAATCGCCTCATCAATATGGCTCTAGGCACTGTATCAAATGCTTTGCGGAAGTCCGCAAAGCTACAATAAATCCGTCGCCCATGAGACCTGCCCTCCTCAATAATGGCCCGCAGAGTCAAGATGTGGTCAAGAGTAGAGAAACCTAACCTGAACCCTGCCTGTCCCTCTGCTCGAATGCCCTCTCTCTCTGCCCATCTACTCAACTGCTGCTAAGAATGGATGCATATAGTCGTGCTAGTGTGTGACCAATCATAATAGTGCGATAATTCCTTGGCTCCATAGGGTCCCCTGACATGAAGATAGGCACGATGGTGGACATACTCCAAGTCTCGGGTGAGCCTTCACACACAGCACGATTGAACATCACTGCTAGAAGCTCTGCCAGCATGTCTCCTCACGCGGCTCGGTTGCCTGCGCGCGTTGACGGCGCTGATGTTGTTGCGGTTATGATGGAGCCTCCCGCGTAGAGAAAAGCAGAGGATGATGGAGGAAGGAACTTGCTCTGATACCAGTATGAGACCTCCTAGAAGAGAATAGGACAACTCTCCACCCAACCGCCGGATATAGACCCTAGCCAGCTAACTATAGACTTGGCCGTCCACACTAGTCCGGACTCCCCTGAACCAGCCAACTCCCCCTAGCCTTACCCTTGTCCTAACAGATGTGATGTGGGGTGGCGGGTTCCCTACAAACAAGGCATCAGAGCATCATGACCTGCCACACCTCTATCGGGCTCCAATCGAAATGTGACATCAACTCGCCAAATTGGTACTCCATACGTGGTTGCTAGTCTAACATGTGAAAAAGAAGAGACTTTGATGTACCTGCTAGAAATGTCCCTGGAAGCATTGCCTCTCTAGGCGTGAAAAAGATGCATGACCCCTAGCCAATCTTGCCTCTGTAGCTGATTTCATATGGAATTTTAGCCCTACGAGTACAACATAAGTATGTATACTCTTTCACTATATCCACTGGTTGGCTGTCAAATGTTAAAGTGTCACTATGCAACCCCCCACAGCTCTATGTTATAGGAGATGGATATTGACTTAACCACATCGAATATAAAATCACTGAAATAAACAAAACTGAATGGAAAAATAGAAACAAAACCATTCATGTTGTAGAGTCTCAGACACCATCTTAAACCAACTTGCAATATCAAAGATTAGACATGGCATCAACATAGCTTCTTCTTTTATTTCATATTACCAAACTCACATAGCACTCCCACAAGAGCTCAATCCATTGATCACCCCCAAGCTCCAATAGTCTCCACATACAACTATCCGGGTTTCCCATCGCAGTGGTAACCTGCCTCACTCTCATATATATTAGATTTTCTAAAATGAAACTCCGTTGAGACACACATGCTTCCGCAAAAACTAGATCCATCTTTCTCTCATTTTGTATCACCATATTAATGTCAAATTATGCAATTTTGTATGTTTATGCACTAAGCTTAGATCGAGAGGTCTAGAGCTCAAATATAAACAATTTTGTATGTTTATGCAATAGGTTTAAATCAAAAGATCTAGAGCTCTTATAAGAGTGTCAAACCAACCATGCTTCTTTCCAACCATGTACTTGAGGGAAGATTCTTCTTCAACTTACTTGGAGAGTTGCAGATCCCTTCCTTCTGTGGAATTTTCTCCACTACCTTGTATTCTTTAACATCCCGAGCACAAGTATGATTCTTCCTTTAAGGTTACACATTCTCTATTTTCATTGGCTTTGAAGATCATTTTAGAGCTACAAAAATTTTCAGCAAATAAAACCTTAAAGGAAGAATCATTCAACGTACTTGTGCTCCGGGTGTTAAAGGATACGAGGTAGTGGAGAAAATTCCATAGAAGAAAGGACCCCCAAACTCTCCAAGGAAGCTGAGGAAGAATCTTCACTCAGATACATGGTTGGAAAGAAGTATGATTGGTCTGACACTTTCATTAGAGCTCTAGATCTTTTGATTTAAACACAGTGCATAAGCATATAAAATTATTATGGTGACACAAAATGACAAAGATAATAAGACTAAGACTGAGAATGAGATTGATCCCACTCCAATGGTCAATTGGGCATGTGTTCTACGGAAGCATGTGTGTCTCAAGGGAGACCGATTCTATAGAATCTAATATATATGAGAGCGAGACACATTACCACTACAGTGGGAGACCCGGATAGTTGTATGTGGAGACAACTCAAGCTCAGGGGTCGAGCTCATGAGGAGTGTTTCGTATCTCTGGTGATACGAAATAAAAGAAGTGTATGTTCATGACATATCTTATCTTTGATATTGTAAGTTGGTTTCAGATGGTGTCTAAGGTTCTACAATGTGACTGGTTTTATTTATATTTAAATAAAAATTTGTTCTAAATTTTTCATTGTCTTTCGCTTATTTCAATGATTTATATTCTGTTGTGGTAAAGTCTTGCAATATCCATCTCCTATAACTTTAAGCCTTACAGAGTGTGTGTCTAAGAAGCAAGGCTTTTTCATTGAGCGTGCAATGTGCGTACATTAGGGAAGTAGGGTGGACAAGTTAATATCATCTTCATGGGAGAAACAATAGTGATGTAATCTTGGATGGAGTTGATGGTAGGCTTTTCAAGATTTTGCAGGCTCTACTTTTCTTGCTTTGTCTTTTGATCTCTTTGTCTTTTCTTCCCTGTGAATGAGAGAAATCATCAAGCTAGCCATCGAACCATGCCCCTTTATGAATGCAAGCTTTATCACAATCTCTCTTCTCTAAAAAATGCCACCCACGGCACTAACACAAACCAAACATAGATTTAAAAAATTGTCACAGTGAAAAACCAGTATGGTTTTTCATGCCACATCAACATAGCAAGGAAAGCATCTAACTTCAAAATTGACTCCATACAAAACTAAAAGCACATGTCAATTAACATGTAATGGGAGATGAAAAATAGAAACTTCAAAAAAAATCTACAACTTCATTTTACCCTTTTTGCCCTTACAAAGCTGCCATCGGGACAACATGCTGCCCTGCCGTTTCACAAAGGCAAGCCAATAGATTATGCGAATAGTCCTGTCTCAGAGTTTCATTCAATGATGTCCACATCCATCTATCCTGAGTGCGTTATGATTGGCAAAACCTGGAAAGCAAGAGCTAAGGAGTGTCTATGTGATTTCCTCCTGTCTGCTAGGGTGTTGGTGGGGTGGACTAAGGAGTGTCTAATCTGTTTCCTCCTGACAGAGAGGGTATGAAAAACTGATCTCCTCAGCTACTGTACTGAGCAATGAGAGTAAAGCATTTTCTACTGTCTCACTACTTGTGCCAGCCCACGGCAAGATCCATAATACTCATCAGCTCCATCTCTCTCCCTCTCTCTACACGCCACCTGTTTGATGAGGCATAACATAGTCCCATAGATACTTTCAATGCATATGTTAAGTGGCATCTGGATAAACCCCTCCAATATCAGCATGAGAATAAGACCTCTAAAAAGAATCATCCTCAGATAGCACATGAAAAAAGTTCAATCCATGTTTTACAGACGTGGAACTGCCAAAATTCATATTATTTACTATTATGTTTAATCCTGTCTTGACAACCTTACAGAGTCCATCTCTGATAACTATTTTCCACTTGCCAGGTGTCCCACCATCAGTGGGTGTTTGGGAGTCTGATCCGGGGTTTAAGTCACCTTATCTCCATTACTCAAGTAGCTACAACTATAGTGTCTAGTGAGAGGTCACAGGACTGTGGATGAAGATCTGGCAGCAGGCATACCTGCATAGTTTCTGAGCAGTCATAAAGTAAGTCCTGCTTCTTGCTCTTCTTTGTGATCTACAAGAGAGGAAGTGCTGAGCAGAGATTTTCTCTAAATGGTTAGTGGTCTACCGTGGTATTCAGCATCTTTATCTCTTTGTTGCCTTATCTCCATCCCAAGATCTGCTATAAATCTCTCAAGGTATTTCATAGTTAGCCTTGAAGCATACTGCCTACTCCAATGGAGTTCAAGAGTTAGCTGTGACCTGCCCTGAGTCCAATCTATGTAATGTCTGCTCTGACAAGCTATGCAAAAGAAATCACGAAGGCTAAGAGTCAAGAAAAACTATATTGAAGAACATGGGAGAATGATGGTTTTACATCTGCAGTCTCAGAGATTGCATCACGTATCTTCCCCATAGCAGTCTTCGAGCCAATATTGATGACTACTGCTCGTGCTCGTCCAACAGTTACCACAGTGCCCTGCAAGTGAAAAGCCATCCAAAATTAGGTTTATGCTACTAGTACGAAAACCAAAATTGATTTCAGAGACCAAAGATGCCAAGTTAGGCTTACAGAAAACAGTATGTTAGTTTTGTCTTGATACACAGCTTTCTCGGCATTTGTAGCATCAATAGTTTTTACCACAGAACAACTTTCCCCTGCCATCAAAACACAATAGATAAGAAAACCGTCTTTCTTCACTTCACAGTTCTCACCATGTTTGCAAAAAATTGTACAGCAGTCTCTGAGATCAAATTGGTAAAGAATCTAAAAAAACTGTAAAAATGGAGGATGCATGTAGAGCTATCAGAACAAAAGTTGAAAAAGGCATAGGGATGTGATGTGGGATGACATGTGAATGTCACATGGTGGATTGCAGACCTTGAAGAATTTTCTCCAAACGGCTCCTGTTTGAGGGCTGTGTGCTTGCTCTTTGTCAAGGCAACGGAGTTACAAAGGTTCATGAGAATCTACGCAACTCCTGGCTGCGTGGTACCCTTCAAACTCCTTGGTACTAAAATGGTGGTAATGTGTGCATGGAGCAGAACTCTCTAAGTTCCTGCCCTTGGTGCTCCTTGGTACTGAAACCATCTGCTGTGAGCATAAGGAACTGATGTCGGTAAAGTCTCATCCTGTGAAGTAGGGTCTTCCAGGTCCTATGGATGTATATCTGCCAGATGTCATCTCTCATAACTCTGTGCAGTTCCTGGCCGGGTAGTGCCCTTGGTACTCCTTGGTACTGAAATGGTGGTCATTAGCATGGACAGACAATGGGTTGTCATCCTCGTTGCAATCCCAATTGCATGCATGAAGACAACAAGGGAGAGAGACCATGGGTTATTAGCGTGGACAGACCATGGGTTGTCATCCTCGTTGCAATCCCAATTGCATGCATGAAGACAACAAGGGAGAGAGAGAGAGAGAGAGAGGTATATTAAGCGTCTACTAAAGACTCAATGGGCCCAAAGTGATACAATAATGTCAATGGCATATCTCATCATGGAATGCAAAATAAAACAAAAATAAAACAAAAGCAAAACATAGCTATCTCACTGAGGTGATACAAAACTGTCCATGGAAACTCATCATGCAATTCCATGAACATGGAACATGAGAGGAGCACCAGCCCCCAATAGATGGTATACCACTCTCCAAAATATCAAGCATGGGGCTAATGAGAGAGAGAGAAGGAAGAAATAAAGTAATATTAACGTCTACAAAAGAAATCAAGGGTCTATGAGACCATAAGTGGCACAATGATACCATAGATATAATAACTAAGAAATGGAGAAAGTAACTGAGAGAAAAGAAAAAACGACTATCACTAGTGTATACAGATGTGATGTCAGCATGTGACCCTATACAAGAGAAACTAGTCATGATCAACTAATAAGGATGCCCTCCTCAGCTGATACAGGTCCGTGGTGGCTGAGAGAATATCTGGCCGCTGTGATGGAAGAAAATCATGGCGTCAAATAACCTCCTGGATCTGCATCTCTCTGGTGGAGGGTCATGATGCTTTGGATCGAGGACGTCTGGCGAGCAAAATAGATCGAGCTCTATCACTAAGGACCCTTCTAGGGTGGAGAACCGGACCACTAGTGTGGGCAGTGGGCTTTGATATGGAGGATGCATGAGGACTGATGCTTGCCTCCCAATGATGTGGAGAAGATCATAAGCAAGTGGGACAAGATAAAGCAGAAAGATAATGAACCTGTGCAGCCATGTGTGAACAAATTTTGGAATATCTATTTGGAGGTCTCTCCATTTCTGTTCGTGTGTGACATAAATTGCAGCGTTCTGGAAACGAGACTTCTATTATGTATGAAAAATTTTTACAAAATGGAGATTTCACACCAAGCAAGCTGGAGATCTCAACCAATCAAGAGCCATGTGCTGCAAATAGGGTCCCGAATGAGAGGATGTGAAAAAGATACCAATGTCCGCCGACTCTCTCATAAACTGGCCGCGCTTCCTCTCCACAGTCCTCGAAGATCCCTGGATTCTGGCCCAAGTAGCCATAATGGTGTGAATAATATCACTCCAAATCCTGCAGACACTGAGAAACAAGAACGGGAGTACCCTCAATGGCCTCGGTGCATCTAGCCTTCCAAATATTCCAGGCTGAGATGCTAGCAACAATCTCCCAAGAGCTGTCTAACCTCTGTGCCGGAGGGACAAAGTGTGAAAGTGGCAAATCCTGAACACAACACTGCCGAGCAACTCCTTGCCTAACCATAATGGCCAAGCTCCTGTCAGTCCCCTCGAATCTCAGCTGAGGCCCAGATTGTGTCAACCAAATGATAGAACCAAAAGAAATGATAGCATCATCTTAATCCTACCAAAGAGGTGTGCAATCACAAACCAAACCCTCTATGCTTCCCTGCATTCCCATAAACAATGGTAAACTGACTCCAAAACTCCTGCACATCTAGGGCATGCTGGGCAAGCACCAGTAACAAACCTCCACTGATTGGTGGCTAGACCAATATGAAGAGAAACCCAAATAAAGGAGAAAATCTGTGGCTTCCTATAAGAATGCCACAATCTCTGCCAAAATACCCTCTGAATGTCAGTCGAAATGCCGCAAGATTCCCAATGGGGTCTAAGAGTAGGGACTCTCTGAATGTGTCCCAAGATAAGATGTCTGGCATTCCACACCGTATAACTGAAAAAAGGCATGCTTTTCAAAGAGTTACAAGCATCCTTCCACTCCCACTCACCGGGGTCCCAATGCAAATGTTTGATAGGGCAGCCACCATACAACCAAAGGCTAACACTCTCTGTGATCATCCCCTGGGGGGGGGGGGTGGTCAACAAAGACGTGTTTCCATAACCTGCCAACAACTCTGACTGGACGAATCTGGGGGCCCTCAATAAGGTCCTGCACATCACAGCTCTCCAGCTGCCATCCATCCTGTAGAGAAAAAAAGACTGCTACATAACCTAAAGAGGAACACCTGTCCTAGAAAAAACCCCAAACCAAGAATGATGACGGCCTTCCAAGAAAGATCCAGTAATCCAGTGGTTGGCAATGGCTGTATCAATCTGTGTAATCCTCCGGATAGAGCCTCTCAAATGCTGCATGAAATCCAATCTCTGCACCTCGGTGAGGCTCTGAAGCCTATTCCAAGCCAGCACTGTGGGGCATAGGGTCTCCCAACCAACCCAAAGAATATGCATAGCTTCCCCAAAAGGCCTACCATGCACATCTAAGATCAAATCATTCCACAGATTGGGTTGCCGGTTAACTTCAACCACGGAACGCAGGGGGATGTGTACCAAAAAACTCCTCAAGCAGTCCCAGGCCCGTAGGGGGGGACCTAACCAGGGGGGATGAAGGGGAGCAGTGAACTGCATCCGAAAAAATAAAGCGTGAGCAGAGAGTCCAGCCACCTCCGTGAACAGGGACACACTTCGTGATCTGCTGCATGAGAAGAGTCCTTCCACGGCTCAGTGCCTTGAAGAATGCCCCTAACAACAAGCTTACAAAGCAAAGCCTTACATTGCACCTCAGGGTCAATGATATTCCATCCCCCTTCCTGCTTAGGCCTGATAATGGTTTCCCAAGCAACTCTGGCCCTAGTGTGTGCATTTCCATCAAGCCCTAACCAAAGAAAGTTCCGAATAAGGCGACGAAGCTCGCCAATGCAGCCCTTATGAAAAATCCAGCACGAAGCGATAAACCAAGCCGTGGCTAGCAAAACTTGGTTAACCACCAAAGCTCTAGAGGCCAAGTCGAGCTTCCTCTTACTCCAGTGATGAAGTTTATTTTTAATGCTTAAGAGCACTGCAGCAAACTATTGTGTAGTGGAGATGTCAACGCCCACATGACAACCAAGGTATCTGAGCATCCTCTCTCAATCCAAGTAAAACCAACATCCGTATCCCAATTTGCAAGAGGAGAATCACTGATCCAAAAACCAACTGACTTATGCCAATTGACAATAGCTCCTGGTGCCAAACAAAAGGCCTCCAAGGCTGTCCGAAAAAGCACATAAACAAGCATGTGAGGCCTCAAGGAACAACACCATATCATCTGCTAACTCGGAGTCCAAAAACTCTTCCTCCGTGCATAAAGGCAGTCTGAGACCCACAACACCAGGGGCAGCCCGAAGAAACCTGCTCATAGCCTCAGCACCAATGAGGTACAGTCATAGTTTCCACGAGTTTCGGAAACGGGGGTGCGGAGCACGGTGGGAAACGGAGTTTCGGAGTTTCGGCCTTTGGGAAGAAACGGGGAAACGGAGTTTCGGTTTTAGGGTTTAATACATACGTATATAATTAATAAAAACATTACAAAAGCTTGAAAAATACATCTTTGCTCAAGTTCAATGTCAAAGACTCAAATGATAGATCAAAATTCAGAAATGACAACTGTAGGCTCAAGGCTCAAGCCTCAAAAGAGTCAATACAAAACAAGATCCATCATCCATAATCCATAATCCATATGTATAGACTATAGTAAATACAAAACATGATCAAAAAATATCCATGTGGCTGGCAGGCTGGCAGCAGCTGTTGGCATGACAAAATCCTAGAGCTAAGTGCTCCAAAAATCACTCATCAAGATCATCCATGGAGGAGTCATCCTCCGACTCATAAGAGTCAGGCTCAGATGAAGAAATGGTAGGATCGTGGTCCTCTGCCTCTGCTGAAGTGGAAGCGATGGATCCCCCCCTCTGCCTCTGAGAATGGGTGGTGCAGCGGGTGTTGTGGCTCGGCACTGTCAGCTCCTCATAAAGCAAGGTGTACATATCACGCTCATTCCGTGGGATCTCTGGGATGAACCTCTCCCTCCTGATGTCGATCTTATCCACATTCACCTGCGAAGGCTCCGGATGTCTGGCATTCCTCTCAAGGAGCTGGAGGTTGCAATGACAAAACACCAACCGCTCTAGCTGAGCGGTACTCAGCCTATTCCTCTTCTTTGTATGGAAGAGGGCCCAAGTGCTCCAATTCCTCTCACATGGACCCGAACTGCAAATTGCAATCCTGTGAGAGCACTCGAATGGCGATGCGTTTCTGTTATTGAAATGCACATACAATTAGAAATTAGAACTAAGTGGAAACAAGAAAGATGCACATTGTACAGTGTACTATGTAAACTGTAGTTAAGGGTAGTGAATTACCAGCGTGGGAGCACAATTTCCATACTTCTCCCACCATGAGACAGGCTGTAGCTGAGTCTCTCGAAGCTTTGCAGTCTCTCGACCAAAGCTCCCTGTCTGGTTGCGAAAGGCCAAGAGATCATCCTCTATACATTTCAGCATGTGCACATTACCGGATGTCAAGTTCCTCATGTATGTCATGAAGCCTTCTTCTAGCTCCTCGTTCTCGTATTGCTCCTCATCTCGCCACAAAGGATGCAATACATGTGCTACTGCATGAATCGGCCTGTGAAACCAATCCCATCGCCGATTCCACACAGCCTTGATTTCATCAACCCTTTAGAGATCAAACCATAAGATAAAAAAGGACAAAAAACAAGAGTCAAGAGTCGAGACCAATGTAAAGACTCAAAGAGTAAAATAAGGATAAGAAGTAAAGCAAGGGTAGCCATGACTGAGGAGACTTACTGCTCTGCTCTCAAGTAGTCTTGCTTGTTGAGAGCCTCCCCAATCTTGTCCATGTACTCGTATAAAAGGCCTAGAGTACTGCCCTCCATGTCTGTAATGCGTAACACTGTGTAGATGGGGTTGAGAGTTTTGATCAACCCCTCAACCTCTACCCACCACTCCTCTCTCATGACATCACGCACAAAAGCTCTTGCCTTGGGGCTCTCTCTCTCATCCCACTCTAGCCATTCATTTGAGTAGACAGTGCGTACCAACTCTCTGCGGACTCGCAGGAGTCTCTCAAGCACAATGAACATGTATGCAAATCTGGTGGCTGCAGGCTGCAATAGCTCAAGAGTGCTATACATGCTCAAGACTTTTGGCCTCTTCTTCACAAACTTCACCATGCTTCGTGCGGTGCAAAAGATGGCTTCAACCCATTGTATTTGACCTATGTCCTCAATCAATAAGTCGAGGCTATGTGATGCACAAGGGGTCCACACAATGGCTGGAAATTCATCCTCTAGCATAGAGCCCATAGACTTACAATTACTTCCATTATCTGTCACCACCTGCACAACATTCTCAGGCCCAACTTGCACTATAGCCTCCCTTATATGTGTCCAAATAAATGCACCTGTAACTGTGAGACCTGGGAGGGAGGCATCAATGGCTTTCAAAAACATAGTGCCTTTGCAGCATGACACCAAAACATTGTATACATTTCTCCTGTGTACATCTGACCACCCATCACACAATACAATGCAGCCATACTTTTTCCATGTTTCCTTCAAGGGCTCTAGCTACACTTCTATGCATGATTTTTCCCGCTTTAGCTCTCGTGTCCACAGAGCCTCAGATGTAGGGCCATCCCACTCGCATCCAATGCGGCTGATGGCCCTCATGGTCTTCCTCCATTGATTTGTCTTGGCCACATGAAAGGGAATGGCACACCGTATGAACATCCGGGTGAGCTCCCTAGTTGCCTCTGCAATTGCTTGCTTTTGAAATCCTGCTTGGATGCTAGCCCTTTGTACAGTATTTATTGGAGGGGTGTCTTGTGAATGTGATACATCACCTGGCAAAGGAGTCCTCCTTGCATGCACACCCGACACTGAGGTAGAGGAGAAATCTGATCCTGTGTCTCTGCCTCTGGCCCTCTTTGCTGCTTGTGAATGTGATACATCACCTGGCAAAGGAGTCCTCCTTGCATGCACACCCGACACTGAGGTAGAGGAGAAATCTGATCCTGTGTCTCTGCCTCTGGCCCTCTTTGCTGCTGCTTGAACCAGCTTCATGCTCTTGACCACCCATTGCTGTAGATACTTCCTCTTCGGGAATGGCCAAACGCTTTCGCCTCCACATTTCAAGGCTTTTCCGAGCATCTAGAGGAACAGAGGGGCATGGCCCTACATCTTTGTTTGGAACATGAGCAAGATGGTCCTTCACACGGGTGACACTCCCCGTTTTGACCAACCCACAATATTTACATCTCCATTTCCTGGAGCCACCAGATCCTGCATAACCCCCCATTTGCTCCACATGCTGCCAAAAAGGATCCGGAGTCCGAGCCATGTTACTTAACTTACTTGTGCGGTTCGAGGTCGGAAGACTCGGAGAGATTCAAGAAGTGGAGGCTGTTTTTCTGGTCCTGCAGGCTGCGAGCAAGGTGTGACTCCTTCTTGCTTGGTAGAGCTTAGATGGCAAAGGTGGAGGCCCCAAGTAGAGAGGTAGAGGGCTGGTAGAGGGCTGATGTGGAGGTAGAGGAGTAGAGGGCAAGGTAGATGGGTAGAGCAGCTCCAAACAGGCGGCGGAAAGAAGGCGCAAAATGCCGGCGAAAGAGAGCACGCGGGTTTCTAAACCCTGGAAAAAATAACAACTTGGAAACGCCGTTTCCGTTTCTGGAAACGTTTCCGAAACGTTCCCGGTGGGCCAGAAACGGCGTTTCTGGAAACTATGGGTACAGTAAAGGGGCGAGGGGACAGCCCTGCCTCACTGAACGGGAAATCTGAAAACGCTCACCACACCCCCCACAGGCTAAAACAGTGCTATGAGCCTCCTTGTATAGGCAGGACACCCCTCTGATCCAGTTTTGGGAAAACCCCATGTGTGCCATAGTGCCCTCCAAAAAATCCCAATCCACTCTGTCATAAGCTTTTTCAAAATCAAGCAAAAGAATGACAACAGGCTGCTGACTAGACTTTGCCCACTCGATAGCTTCCCAGAAAGAAAAGATGTTATCAAATATACTCCTTCCTTGGAGGATCCCATTTTGGGTATCATGGATAGTCCTTTGGAGAATCGGCTGCAACCTTATACTCAAGGCTTTAGCTAAGATTTTATATGCAGATCCAAGGAGGGTGATGGGCCTCCTTGCTTGATGTCAGTCTTGTCCCCACTCTTGGGGATAAGGTGAATCAGTCCGTCCATGACGTATGGCGGCATCATACCCGACAACCACATTTCCTGAAGGGCAACAGTGATAGCATCTCCAATATGATCCCAAAAAAGAATAAAGAAGGCGGGAGGAAGACCATCATCCCCTGGGCATGAACCACTGGAAAGAGCATGCAGTGCGTGAAGGAATTCATCCTTCGAGAAAGGGGCATCCACGGAAGAACACATAGCATCTGTAATGATCCTGGGCATGCACTCCCAAACTTTCTGTCGTGCCACATCTCTCTGAGGAGAGGGCACCCCTAAAGTCAACAATCTGAAGCAATACCCCTCACCTTATCAGGCTCAATTTGAACCTCACCCTAAGAATCCTGCAAGTACCTCACAGAATCCCTGCTATGGGAAGGCCTCTGCGTTGAAAAAAACTCTTTGTTGCATCTGCCACCCATCTTAGTCCAAAAAGCCTCGTTCGCATGAAAAGCGAACTCAGCCCTCCTGTCCACGGCCAACTGCAGCTCTGCTCTAACTGTGGTGAAGAGGTCTATAATCCAAGACGCATGTGGATGCTTTTCATGTTCCCTCTGAAGAGCAGCAATCCTACACCTAATAGCTCTCTCCTTGTCATGAGCCTCCTTCTTCTTGGACAAGGCAATGCTATGATAATGATGGCTGGTCCTCTCAAGAGCTAGTGCAATATTATGACGAGGATCAGGACCATCACAAGATCTCCATATCTCTCTGATCTCAAGGGAGATGTCAGTATCTAGATAAACAGAGTCAGCAATACAGACACGGGGAGAGGCCGAGTGAGCCCCAAGCTCCCTGAGACACAAAACAACGGGGCAATGATCGGATTTGGTGGTGCCAGGCATAATAGCAATGGTGCCTCCTCTATCCAAGGACCAATCATCCACATAAAATCTGTCCAGACGTGCAAAGATGCTCTCATCCCCGCTCTTGCGGTTATGCCAAGAGAAAGATAATGAATTTGGCCTTCTCTGGGAGTCATCCTCAATCCAGCATTCCTTGCCAAAGAAAGAGAGCATAAACCTCTCCCATGAGGTTCGCTCCAAAGGGTGTAAACCCCCTTCACGTCCACCCTTCTTGTTAGAAGGTTGCTCAACCATATTAAAATCCTCTCCCACTATCCAATGATCAACCTGGGGAATGACATTTGTAATGGTGTCCCAAAAGGCCACCCTTTCACCTCTCACGTTAGGTGCATATATATTCAAGATTCCCAATTTCTGACCCTCATGCATGATCAAGATCCACTGCGCTCTAGCAGGGATGATGACACCGTGCCCAATAACATGAGGCATAACAAATGCTGCCACTGAAATGCAAACACTCCTCTAGTCCCAACAGTCGAGCACCAGAAGGTGTGGCCAAAAAGCATCTTACCAGTTTGCCACACTGAGGTCTATCCAATTTGTGTTCCTGGTTGCAACAAAAGTACGTCCATAGACCCTCCTGTAACAGCAGGGTGAAGCTGGTCCTTCAAAAGGCGCTTCCTACCACGGGTGGGAAGCCCTCCAAGGCCCTGAACATTCCATGAGACGATTCTCATGGAAGAGAAGAGGGTTTGACCCCCGATCTAAGAAGATGATGGGCAGCCTGAGGACACCTCTCATAATGCTAGAGGACGGGAAAATCCACAGGGCAAAGTCCACTAACATGCCCTTGTCCGAGGCCCTACACAGTACCTGCATATGTACGAGAAATCTGTTCCCCCTGCGGGGCATCAAGGGCAATGGCATCATGCTGGAAAATCTTGCAGTACATGATCCCCACTGCGCTGAACATCGTGCATATCGTCTCCTCCAAGTAGAGAGGACTGAACAAAATCATCCTGATCTGAGATATCATCTCTCTGCAAAGATGCATCAGCTGACACATCCCTCTAACCAAAACATCATCTATCTATACATGATCCGCGGAGGCCTTCCCATCAATCGCACCAGGGGGGGCGGGCATGAGAGACAGCTCGCCACACCTGGCGGACTGAAGGACGGGAAGGAACCAAGGGAGGTGGCGCCTGAGAAGCACGCTTACGAGGCCTCCTGCGACCTCGAGCCCGACGGCAATCTCGAGCAAAGTGACCCTGTTGGTGACAAACCCGGTACTGATCGGGTTTACCTACAATCTCCATGCGTTGCTTCAAAGGGCCACAAGGGCCCGGAAGCAAAACATAGTCCTCAAAGAGCTCAATGTCACGGGCAAGAACCATGACCCTGGGGACAGCATCTGCCGAGGCAGTGACCACCTGGGCAGAAGATGTCGGCAAGGTGTGCAGGGGGGGCACTTGAAGAACTAGCCCAAAGGCAGACCCGATGGCCTCTAACATAGGCCAATATGCGCGAGGAAGACTTGGGAATCTGAGAGTAATCGGGAAACGGTTCCGGTCTTCCTCAACAGGGTCAAAATAGCTAGAGTAGGGAAGACAGAATATCTTCCTCGGGCTCAATGGCAAAGGGCTGCCCTTCAAAACCTCTGAGGCTGCGTCCTCAAAAATCAAAATCCACTTGGAAGAAACCTCTTCCAAGCAACCTGACATCTCGAAACTGTGGAGCGAGGTCGGAGGACAAAGCCGCCAGGACCCAATCCCGAGCCTAGAGACGGGACGGGTGAGATCCAAAGATTCTGGCAATGAGCACCGTTTTGGAGTCTCTCTATTTCGGCGTAGAGGACCGTGAGCTCGGCTTCTGGTTCGCTCGGCCAAGGGAGATTAATTAGCCATGATGCTAATCGAAGAAAAAGGCAGACTTGAACCTGGAGGAGGAGGCAAGGAAGCGGAGGAAAGGAAGGGAAGCTGGTGGAGAAGGGCAAAAAATAAAAAATAAAATAAAAATGAAGAAAAAAAAGGAAGAAGAAAAAAGAGAAAAGAAAAAGAAGGAAAAAAGAGAGAGAACAAACAAAAAAAACCAGGCGAAGAAGGGCGGGGAAAGGGCAACGCAACAAAGGCTGCTCAGAATGGAGGAGGCGGAGGAAGAAGGGGAGGCAGAGAGAGGAGGGGAGGCGAGCCAGGAGAGCAGGAGGGGATGGGGCACAGAAAAGGGGCGGGCAGAAGCAGGGGCGATCAACAGGAGAGGAAGGAGGGGGAGCGGAGGAAGGAAGGGGGGCGAAACAGACGATAGAGGCGGAGGTTCGGGGAGCTCGCAGATCTTCAGCATGCCGTTACCTCAGAGGCCTTGGATTTAGAAGGGCTATTAGACGTAGATTGGCTGCCTTGCAGAAAGAGCAAGAGAAACATCCTCCAGGAGACCATGCTTTCAAGCGCAAAGAGAGGGCTAGTCATAACATGCAAAAGGGTGGACAGCATGCAAAACCCTTTGTGAAAGATGTAAAGAGTGGAGAGAAGGCTGAAAATACGCAACCCAAGTATGCCTCTCAGAAAAAGCATAAGTTTAGCCTAATTCCTAAGAAAAGGGAGCAATATGCTAAACAAAGGAAATGCTTCTCATGTGGCAGCCAAGATCACATGTTTCATGAGTGTCCTAAATGCAAGAATAAGGACAATGAGAAGTAGCAAAACGCAGATGTGCATGCAATTCCCGATGTACAAGAGAATACAGCAAATGAAAAAGAGAGGATGGTTTGCAAAGCTTGGGGACAGCTCAAGGATCAATCCGCACTCTTTATGTTTGCTCATTGTGCCACAAATAATTTCATTTCTATGGAGATGGCATCCACATTGAAAATAGATGTAGGGGACATGGAACCCCATAATGAGACAAAGGCCGCTTTTGTGGGAAAGCAAGTACAAGTGACCCGTATCATTGGGAAGTTGCGCATACATATCCAGGGGTACCTTGATAATGACAATTTCTTGGTTGCATTGTAGGGATGTGATGTATTATTGCTAGAAAAGTCGTGGCATCACTGCATTGAGCCACGCAAGGAGTATAAAACAAAACGGGATTACTTTTATGCATATGGGCCACACGCATGTTATTGATGTTGGCCAAGAGGGAGACTCTATCCAAGTTGTATCTCATGTCCAAATTAATAATGCAACGAAAAAGAGTGTGCTCCATACTTGGTTTTTCTGTGACATTGTTAAATGTGATGATGAAAATGTAGGCACTCTTACGAGTGATAGACTGAAATTTTTAGATGCATACAAGGATTATTTTGTAGATGCATTGCTAAGAGAGTTACTTCCTGAGAGACCTGATGATCACCGCATTGATTTGGTGCCGGGTAGTTCCCCGCCGAATAGAGCCCCATATAGGGTAAGCGGAGCACAGCAAGAAGAGGTTTCAAGGGTAAGCGGAGCACAGCAAGAAGAGATCATGAAACTAGTAACCGAGGTTCAGTTCAGCCAAGCTCCTCGCCATATTGTTCGCCTGTCTTGCTAGTGTAGAGGGAGGACGGATGTGCATGGATTACCGGGTTCTAAACAAGCGTACTATCAAGAACCAGTTTCCAATCCCACGCATGCATAACTTGATGGGTCTGCATGTTTCAGCTGCATTGACCTTAGGAGTGGGTATCAGCAAGTACTTGTGGCACCACAAGATATACACAAAACAGCATTTAGAACATCATTCCGCTTGTATGAGTTTTTGGTTATGCCATTTGGACTCACGAATGCCCCTGCCACGTTTAAAAGAATGATGGATCGCATTTTCCGTGAGCATTGAAAATTCACAGGAGTGTTGTTCAATGACATCTTGGTATTCTCCAAGAAAGAGAAGGAACACCACCAACACTAGGCTATTGTGTTTGAAGAGCTTCATAAGCACAAGCTCTTTATCAATGTGAAGAAGAGTGAAGTTTTTCTCTCAGAGATTCATTATTTGGGGCACATTGTGTCAGAGGATGGCGTCGAGATGGATCCTACAAAGATAGAAGCCATTCGGAATTAGCCTGAGCTATTTTCCATGAAGTACAAAGCTTTTTGGATTTATGCTTAAAGTACAAGTGTTTTATCATGCCATAGTTGTTTCGATATGATTTGGTTCGTACGATATGATACTGAATGGGAAAATACGGTATGATATATAAAAAATTCTTATCATACGATAAAATACAGTCTTTTAAAAAAATACAAACTTAGGTATTTTCAATTTAAAAGAGAAGACAAGTTTTCACAAACTGAAATTCCATTAACACGAAGTTGAAAACATACATAGGCTAAGAAATACAATGTGAGGCACTCTAGGCGGTGCACGTAGTACCAGAAGTAGTGTACGAAAAAGAGAGGCTAGAGGGTTGGGACTAGAATCTAGATGGAGGAGGCTAGATGGAGAGGTGATCACTACAAAATCAAAGCTCCCGTTAGGATCATCTCCATCAGAAGAGTGCCCATCGGAGCGCTCTCCGAAATCACCTTCGCTAACAACTTTGCCCTCATCATCAAACTCAGGCTCTCCAATGTTCTATGACAAGGCAATCGAAGCATCCTCATTTGCAAGAGCGGAGGAAGAACTACCGAAACCTCGTTGTGTGTAGATTTGCACTATGCTACTCGAGCCGGGACGAGAGGTGCATCCGCGAGTGCCTACTCGCACTCCTCTGCTACTAGAACGAGTTGTCACGCGCCCATGATGAGTACGAGAAACTCGCCGATCAATCTCCTCGAGCTCTGCATACAATCTCTCCACCTCCTCATCTACCTCCTTGTGGACACTCTTGAGAGAGTCACTTGTGAGCTTGAACTCATCCACATTGACCTACAAACGATAATGTGCATTGACACATAGTTATTATCAAATAAAACTCAAAAAGCAAAAAGTTAGAAGTTTACAACTTAACTTTTAAGTGGTCATTTGTGGGGAGCTAGTTACTATATATATATATATATATATATATATTGTATTATATATATATATATATATATATATATATATATATATATATATATACAATATATATATATATTGTATTTTATATATATATATATATATATATATATATATATATATATATATATATATATATGTATATGTATATGTATATATATATATATATATATATATATATATATATATGTATGTATATATATATATGTATGTATATATGTATATGTATATGTATATATATATATATATATATATATATATATATGTATGTATATATATATATGTATGTATATATGTATATGTATATGTATATATATATATATATATATATATATATATATATATAATATAATATAATATAATATAATATAATATAATATAATATATATGTATATGTATATGTATATATATATATATATATATATATATATATATTATTATATTATATTATATTATATTTTATATTTTATATATATATATATATATATATATATACATATACATATATACATATATATATATATACATATATATATATATATATATGTGTGTGTGTACGGTTGAAGAAAATGAGCTCGTTACTCTCCATAAGGAGTTTAAGGATTGTTTCGCCTGGAAGTACAAGGAAATGATGGGTGTACCACATGAGGTGGTGCAACATACGATCCCAATCACGGGAGGATCTATACCAACCAGGTAGAAACCATAGCGGATGAATCCTAAATATGCGGCAATTGTAAAAGAGGAAATTGATAAACTCATTGCTGTGGATTTCATCTATGACATAGAACATACGGATTGGTTGTCACCAATCCTAATAGAACATACGATTGGTTGTCACCAATCGTAAAATAGTGCCAAAAAAGAATGGGAAATTTAGGGTATGTGTCGATCTCAAAAAGGTTAACGCAGCTACTAGGAAAGACCATTATCCAGAACATGAGAGCAACATCAGCTCCGAGTAGATGGTATACCACTCTCCAAAATATCAAGCATGGGGCTGATGAGTATGGCCGAGAGGTCTCCCTTAGCTATGTCACGTGGATAGGTAGCTCGATGGCAGTGGAGCATGTTCTGGATCTGGAGAGCTGATGAGGTGATCGTGGCCAACGGGGGGGGGGGGCTGAGGGCGTCAGACACGCTGGAAGGAGGCGGCTCGGTCCGAGGTAACTCCTCTCGGGCGAGGTAGGCCCAGAGTAGCTCATGGAGGGTCCACAAGAGGGTGGAACTTACGCTTGGGCAATGGATTAAGGAGCCTTGAAGAGAGAGAAATAGAGGATAGAGAGTGGGGCAAAGACAAAGAAAGAAAGTTATATTAAACGTCTTCAAAAGACCGAGTGGGTCTATGAGACCAAAAGTGATACAATAGTATCCATGTAATCTCATCATGATACAAAAGAAAACAAAGACGAGAGCTATGAGCTGTGAATGTCAAATCCGAGCCATATGATACAAAGTGGGACCATCAAAGCGAGTCATATGATACAAAGAGAGAGAGAGAGAGAGAGAGAGAGAGAGAGAGAGAGAAAGAAAGAAAGAAAGAAAGAAAGAAAGATATATTAAGTGTCTACTAAAGAATGGGCCTATGAGACCAAAATGATACAATAATGTCTATGGCATATATCATCATAGAGAGAGAGAGAGAGAGAGAGCTTTAAAAGTGAGAGCTTGAGAGCTTTAGAGAGATCATAGATGGAGGGCTTGACACTCAAGAGCTTGAGAGCTTTAGAGAGATCATAGATGGATGTGGGAAAGAGAGAGGCTAGAAAGCTTGGAGCTTAACTCAACTCTTGAGCAATGACTCAATGAGAGAGAGAGAGAGAGAGAGAGAGAGAAAACTGTAACGTCTACTAGAGGCCGAACTCGACCTATGAGACAAAACCATGTACAAGGCTTGAGAACTTGAGCTTAGAGCTTGATTCCTTGAAGTCTTGAAGGCTTGAAGGATGTGAGAAAGAGCTGGACAGCTTGAGCCTTATATAGCATATGCCATAAGGGCAAGCCTCAAGGGGATAGGGGATATGCCATGGGTGAAAGAAAGATTGTATTAACGTCTCTCTCAGGCCAAAGAGAATTGGCCTATGAGACAAAACCATGTACATTGTATGTGTATCTCTAAATATCAGATGGTGCTCAGGCGCACATGGGTGACACCATCACAGCCTCTTCGTACGAAGATGGCATACTACAGAGATCATTTCTTGATGGTGACTTATGATGGTTTCATTCAGAGACCGCACTACATGGATCTATATCTTCCACATGCGCTGAGTGTAGTGATTGGACAGCTCCGAGTTTCATCACACCCCGTGGAGATTGAGGCTGGACGAGCAGCCCACATCCCGCGGGAGGATAGATTATGCAGAGAGGATGTGGAGAGCGAGTCACACTTTGTATGCAGATGTCCATATTATGATGGGATCAGAGCCACCTACACTACTCTCTTCAGAGGAGCAGACACATCTTTTCAGTCCATCCTGCAGATATCAGACCAACGAGTACTTGGGCGCTTCTTACTAGAGATATACAGACACAGAGAGCAGTTACTCCAGTCAGGAGAGAGGAGAGCTCAGATCCGACAGGCTCAGCTGACCGATTTCTTCCAGACGACAGCCATGCCAGATCCCATAGTGATGGGCCAAGGAGTCACTTTGAGGAGAGCAGAGGAGATTCGAGCATTGCGGCGTCTACGAGCGCCCGGATACCAACCTTCCCACAGACATCGACATATGATCAGGGACATTCAGGCACGACACCAGAGGCGACTACAGGAGAGAGGACAGCCGGGACCCATTGATCTTGCGTATCGTTACAATTAGTGCTGACATGTATGACATATTACACCCCCCCCCCCCCCCCCCCCGTCAAGACAGATCATCAAAGCCTAAGGTACTTCTTGATGCAAACGAAGCTTTCGGAGAAGTATATGAGGATGGCAAACTTCTTGAATCTTATCCATGTTTCATTTTCAGATTATGCACACTCCAAGAAAGGAGAAAGTGGTGGCAAATGCATTGTCTAGAAAGCCATATGCGGCTCTAGTGTCAGTTGCCTCACATGGGGACTTATCTGCCATGCATGAGTTGTACCATACAACTGCTGATTTTGGGCATATATGGACTGATTTAGTGGCTGGACATGCCTTATGTGATCAAAGAGAGGTATCGCATGAAGAATAATTGCCTATGTGTTGTGTTGAACATGAGGCAAAAGGTTATGGATGAGTGCCATGCTCCTCCGTATGCAACACATAGAGGTATTATACCTACTACGCGCATGATTGAGCACTATTTCATTTGGCCAAGTATGCATAAGGATATTCAGGCATATGTACGCGCATGTATCACATGCCAGAGGTGAAGCTGGACAAGAAAAATGCTCCAAGTTTGCTTCAACCATTGCCTATTCCCTCGCAGCCATAGGAAAGTATTGCAATGGATTTTATCATGGATTTGCCTCGTACTCAACAAGGCCATTGTTGACAGATTTAGCAAGCATGCACACTTCTTGCCAGTCGGAACAACCATTGAGCTTGAGCATATGGTCAAGATATTTGTGGCACAAGTGTTCAAACACCATGGTATGCCTGAGTCCATTGTGGGGAATAGAGATCCTAGGACTACAAGCCTCTTTTGGAGAGCTCTATTTGACGATATCGGCACTAAGCTGGACTTCTCATCAGCTTTTCACTCCCAAACGGATGGGCAAAGTGAGGCTACAAATTTCGTTGCATTGGATCTCCTCAAATGCTATGTTGCAGATCTAAAACAGCTTGGGAGAAGTATCTACCGCTGGTAGAGTTTGCACACAACAACACAATGCGTGCCTCCACAAGAAAGGCCCCGTTTGAGACTGTATATGGCAAAGTGATATTGCCACCCATCTTACGCACTAAGGATGAGATCTTTGCAGCTATGATTGCAATTATCGAAGAGACTGTTATGTTGTTGCTTGGCATTTGCAACTATGATTGGGTCTATATAATTTGGGTAAAGCGGTTATGCCTTGCCAGATGTGAGGTGAAGCTTTTCCAGCTTCGCAGAGACGGTTATGATGGATCTTTCCATTCACATGTATTTTGTAGAGATCCACATCCAGACCAAATTTTGCTAATATTGAAATCACTACGTTTCTCGGATAGATTTCTTCTCCCGAGAAGATTCAATTTGTATGCCGAAAGAGATTGCTTGCATTGCCTAATCATTGGAGGATTCACAATGCCTTCCGTGTGAGGTCTATTGTGGAAGTATGTGGAGCCTAAGCTAGAAGAGCCTATCACAAAAGAACCACCAAAGGTTGCTAAGCAAGAGGAAGTTCTTCAACCTGAGCAGATTGTGTTTCACAAAGAGGGAAAGCTACCAAATGGTAAGTTCTCCGGGCCATACCTTGTGAAGTTAAAAAATTATTTGCCTATCGACACAAAATGGGTTGATGAAGACTACTTCAAAGATTACCCACAGCTTCTTCAGGCGTATTTGGAGGATTTTCAGTTGAGGTCAAGCCGGTTCTTCTCCTATTTTGTGCCAAGGTACGGGAGGCCAGACAGCTTCGCATCACCTATACTGAGGCCACGACACACGTTACCTACGGGAGGGAAGGCCTCGTGTCACTCATAGTGGGGCTTGGACATGGAGCCCACTGTCAAGGATCCCATGCTACGAGGCTTCCCACCGAGCCAACTCCATGCTTGGAAAGACTTGTCTATCTATAGGTTCGAGGAACAGGAGATGTATCCATTGCAAAATGCACGTGCACGCATCTGCTTGCTTGAAAATGATTTCACGTGACTTGTTTTCGTTTGATTGCTTGCTATGATGTGTCCAGTTCACAAGCAGGGGATGCCCACCCATGAACCATTCGAGTGCCCTCTATTTCGACATAGTTTTTGGCATGTGAATAGGTGGTAAGTATTCTAGTTCGACCTTAAGAAAAGTCGGTATAACTCATTTCTTGCGTTGGGTGAGCCATTGAGAAATCCGTTGTGCTTGGCACTTCGTGATTTGCCCAATCCGTACCTCATGCTTAAGACGGGAGCATGTGGCTCACCATTCGTCATCATACCAACATTTCTAGGGCATGGAACCGCAAGGTGGCTTGGCGGTAGACCACTGCCTACAAATGAAAGAAGTGGTGGCAGATGTGTCCAGTATGGTGGTGAGTTGTGATGTGAGGGTGGGTAGGGGGACTGTAGGTTCCACATCCTAGAGTTGGCAGTAGTTGTGGTTGGAGTAAACAAGGTCAAGCTCGTGATCAAAATGGACCTGGGTGTAATGTGAGATGGGGGCTGGTGGCGGAGGGACGAGTGGTGTGCAGGTAATGGTCAAAGAGAGGTAGGCATGGTCAGCTTCAAAGGCGGGTGGTGGGATAGAGAAGAGGTGTGCCGAAGCCGGAGATCCCATAAGGTAGTCCATGGTGCTAGTATCTCTTGAGTGAGGGAAGGAGGAGGGCCATCGGGACATCCTGTTATAGGTAACAAGACCATCTGCAACTCCAAGCTCTAAGAAATCTCTCCCATACACTGTAACCTCCTCATGGTCCTGTGATGATCTCTACACTCCCGTGTCAGTGATGTTCACCTCCTATAGTCCGATAGGGTCGTCAAGATCGAGTAGTGGGACCTATTGACTTCCGTCCTGGAGTTGAAGTTCCCTAGCAAGAGGACTTTCCCCACCTGTGAGAACTCCATAATATCCCCATATAATGGTACATACGGTGACTGGCCATGTTGTGCGCCGTAAGGGGAGTGGCACGGTCCAAAATAACACACAGCAATGTGGATGACCCTATCACTGCTAAGCTCTAGCTGCACCCAAAGAGACCGTGCATCCTCGTCCTTCTGGAAGATACTGTGAATCTGTCGGAGATGGGATCTAAAAAGTACAGCTACCCCTCCTGAGCCATGCACTCCTCCTGATGTGCGGGTCTCGCCTTGCAAAACTTACTCCCACTCATACCCAACTATGTATGGTTAGCATAGTTGCATGAAACGCTGACGGCAACAGCAGGCCTCTAGGAAACGGCAACAGCTCAAAACTAGGAAACGAAAACGGCTAGGAAACGGTGGATGTAGGATACATAATATAAGAATAATGAGAAAATCAAAAACCAGGGAAAAGTCTGAGTAGTACACCATATTTGAAATAAATAGTGAGCAAAATTTGTAGAAAATCACTAATCAAGCACTAGATGAGACAAATCAATGGGTGATTCTTTATTGGAGATTAGGAAACGGAGAAACGGCAACTCTCGGGAAACGGCGTTTCAGCGTTTCCAGCCTAGGAAACGGCCGTTTCCTGTTACATGATGGTTAGCACCTCTCAGGGCTCTGATAGAAAATGACATCCCTACCTATGAGAATCTCGCTCAAACCTCTCGAATTCAACCACAAGGTGCCATTGGAGTTCCATATTGCTAACCAGGTGTTTGGTCTCATAGACCCCACGTCCCTATTTGGGACGGCGCTCATTGATAATGACCCGATGATCTTTGTAGATAGCCCACATGCCCACTCTATGGGCCTCATGAACTGTCACCGTCGCCTCACGCCGGTGTGCCACCTTTGCGTGAGATCATCCCCCCCATGTACATCTGTGTGCCCTTGAGGGCAACCTGTCTATTTAAGAAAGCCTGTTTGTTGATGGCATGAGGGAATCTGATGATGACGGGCCGCTCTCGTGTCATATCCTTGCCTTCCCTCCATGTATCTGCAAAGGGGGCCATGATCCCATCCCCTCCTACAATCTAGGAAAGCATCATGTAGCCCCTGCACTCGCACATGGAGGGCCCTATCCTTCCTGCGTTTCTCCTCCTCGAGAGTCTCATGTATTATGCTCTGAGAGTTTGTGCTTCTTCACCTCCACACAATCTTCCTTGGTGGTCTATAGTTCTTCCCACAACGTATCACTCCAAGTCTGTCCTTAGACCCTCTTGAACATTCAATTCCCCTTCCTCCACTGTATGGTCCTTGACCATAGCCTTTAGGGCTTCCATTTCTGCCCGGAGTTCCCTTATCATTGGGGCAGCCTCTAGCATTGCCTCTTCTTGCGTTTGGGTCTCTTTCAACATCCGAACCTCCTCCCGGTGGTTCACCTTTGCTGCCAATTCGTCAATCTTGTTATTATTGCCCTGTATCTCCTTGCCAAGGCCTTCCAACTGTTTTTCATGTTGATTTTGTGTCTACATTTGGTTGTACAATTGCAGCTGATGGGTGGACTAGCTATCAAAAGAAACCCTTGATTAATATTGTATGCATATGTCCTAGAGGCTCTATATTTCTAGAGGCTATAGACACCTCATTGAAGAAGAAGACCTCTTCGTACATTCAAAAAATCTATGACCGGGAATTGCAAGAGTGGGTGGGCAGAAGAATGTGCCAGCAATAGTCACAGCATCAAATTACAGGACTGCACGCGTGGCCATATCAGTAAAGTATCCTGAGATAACATGGGTGCCATGTACTCCTCATACTATAAACTTGTTGGGATATTGGAACATGTCATTCATTTAACCCACTTTATTAGATGCAAACCATGTGGTGAAGTTTATCAGAGAGCACCAAGTTTCACATGCTTTGTTTCGTTCAAAGTCACCTAATAAGGGGCTGCACATCTTGTGCCACTAGATTTGCTACATCATATTATGTATTACAAAGTAGCCCGGCTGTTGGATCAATCCATTCTCAGTGAGTGTGAGGAAGTGATCTCTATAGAAGTGCATCCTTGTGGGGAGCACCGGAAGTGTGATCTATGTGCAATGGGTGTAGAGGCTAAGAAGATCTAACCAGATAACTCAGTTGGTGTACTGAGAGGGGGGGTAGGCGGTCCCTGTGGAGCCCATATATTGAGAACCAAGTGGAAACTAGTGCACACCATACTCCAGAGTGGCCCTCAAGTGCGAGCTGTCTTAAGGACTCTAGGGCAAGCCTCGAGTACCTGTGGGGCTCCATGTGACTAATGCGATGGAGGTATGTGACTGTCTAGAGGAGTGCATCCACTACCATCGGGGTTGCACCAAACTCTGCCTGGATAATCTGGCATGGGACTGATGGTTTGCTGCAGATCATACGGGAGAACATCATGACCTGGGGCCTCTCAACTCGCTGCCAATCCTCATCGGATAAATCTCGCCCCCAGAAGGCTGCTCCATACATCAAGGCTGGTGTGACGAGGCTGTCAAAAAGCCAGCCCTTCGTCCAGGGCTCTTGGAAATGTGCCTGGAAGCACTGCCCCTCAAGTAAGCTCAAGGCTGCATATCCCCGTGTCACTCTGGCATGTGCTGCGGGAAGCATGGTGAAGTGTGGGCCATTGAAAGTGACACCAAGGTAGACATAGGATGAGACAATCTCCACAGGATCCCCTCTATATGTGAAGCTCAATCTGGCTGTGAAGGGGAGAGAGGTATTGAAGACATTACCTTGGTTTTACCAAGGTTAACAAAGAGGTCCCACTGAGTGCAAAAGTCTTGTAAGGCATCCAATTGTCTCTGAAGCCCCTCGGCTAAGCCAGAGAGAACGATGCCATCTGCATAAAGCAGTATGGGGATCAATATGCCTGCCAGTGTGGGCCCAGCCCCGCCTAATTCGTCAATGAAGCTCAAGATCTCATCAATGTAGAGGCCAAAAAGAGTGGGTGATAGAGGGCAGCCATGTTTCACCCCAACAGTGCTGCAAATCTCATGTGATGTACCTCCTGGGGCTCTCACTCGCTCCAAACCATGTCTGATGGGACTCCAATCTCCTGTAGACGGTGTGGGAGGCGGGCTCGGCGCACAGTATCAAAAGCGTTGTGGAAATCCACAAAGCAGCAGTAAATCCTCTGATGTCGTGCTCTACCCTCCTCGATGATGGCACAGAGGGTGAAGATGTGGTCAAGGGTAGAATAGCTGCTCCGAAAGCTAGCCTGTCCTTAGGCTCTACATCCCTAGCTCTCTGCAAATGAATTGAGCTCCGCCTCTAGCACTGATCCATAGAGTTGGCCAATGTGTGGCCAATCATGATGGTCCTGTAATTATTA
The DNA here is from genome assembly GCF_041138505.1 of Cibotium barometz. NCBI lineage: Eukaryota > Viridiplantae > Streptophyta > Polypodiopsida > Cyatheales > Cibotiaceae > Cibotium > Cibotium barometz. The sequence continues at coordinate 16,773,761 of NC_141050.1, forward strand.
GGATCAAGTGGATCTCCGGCTTTGAGGATGGGGCTGATGGTGTTGGTGGACCAAGAGGGTGGAAATCCTTCACAAGGGCTCTATTGAACATGTAGGCTAGTAGGGGCACTAGGGTATCATCGGATGCGAGATGTACTCGGCAGTTAGTCCCTCATGATCCTGGGCTCCCCCATTGCGTAGTCTACGAATGGCCTTGAGGACCATGCCCTTTGTGAAGAAGGTGGAGGTGGTGGGATGGGGATCTGGTGGTGGGGGTAGGGGTGCCTGATGGGGGATATGATAGAGGGAGCGTGCATAGGAGTGCCATGTGTCCGGGCAGGTGATAGGTGTGGAAGGGCATTGTTCTCAAAGTTTCCTCTAGGCATCTTTGCAACAATTAAGCATCTACTAAAGACCCACTGGGCAGCGGGCCTATGAGACCAAAGTGATACAATAATGTCCATGGCACATCTCATCATGGCATGGAAAACAAAATCAAATCTCATATTCCATCAGCCCCCTTACCACTCTCCAAAATATCAAGCATGGGGCTAATATATATGGCTAAGAGGTCTCCCTCAGCTATGTCACGTGGAAAGGTAGCTCGATGGCGGTGGAGCATGTCCTAGAGCTGATGAGGGGATCGTGGCCAACATCCGAGAGAGAGAAAGATATATTAACATCTGAAAAGAGAGAGAGAAAAGAAAGAAAGAAAGAAAGATATATTAACGTCTACGAGAGGCCAAAGTCGGCCTATGAGACAAAAAATAATACAACTGTGTTCTTCCGGTCATCGGAAGAAAAGGAAAAGAAAGAAAAGAAAAAGTGTGCATGTGTCTGGATACAACTGTGAATCATCATGGATCGGTGGAGCCCATATACAAACAATATAAAGGGGGGTGGGGATACGGATGGAGTGCTAAGGCAAGATGCATCTCTATATGCTAAAGGGGTAGTACAAGCACGCTATGCATATCTATGTCTAACTCCATCCAGCGCCATAAGAGGGATATTTTCCATGGCTGGTTACATCAGAATAAGACATTTGGATGCTTGAAATTTTCTCTTTATTTAATTTGGAGGAAGGATATTAAGGGTTTCGGCCACGGTGTGCCGGTGCGCGTGGGGGGGGGGGGGGGGGCGCGGTTGGTCAGGGTTAGGGTTGGGGTTGGGGTTTGTTTGGTTTGGTGGGGACTACCTTTGCTTGGAGCAGATAACTTTAAAGCCCTGAGACTCTCAGAAATTACCTGTCAATATGGCTTGATCCACTCTTAGCTGACTACTCAACAGCTCAATCACTCGCATATCGGCAGGAACTTGGCAACCAACTACAATGAGACATGCAATACCAACATCATAATAAGGTTTAAAATTGTCCTACAAAAAAGATTTTACAAAAAAAAAAAATGTAGTCTCTACAAAAGAAGCAAGTGTTTTTCTTGCAACCTGAAGCCTCAACAATGTCTCCAGGGACAAGAGTTGAAGCTGGCACGATAGACAGAAGACCTGCAAATCATTCTGAAAGAATTTAGTCCACCGTAAATTGTGAGTGAAATGTTTCAGCATTCTCGATCTTCTACACAAAGCCTTCATATCTTGCCAAATATCCAAGACAAATAAACCAAAAAAAGTTTCCAAAATGTAATCATAGTTGTCAAAACTACCCAACAGCATGAAAACAGCAACCCCCGAATGTTTTGAAAACTACAAGAAGTAAAAGGGCTACCCACACCATGTCATCACGCCACATCATAGAGTTAGTTGCATTCAGATATAGGCACAAAGGTCTGAGAAAAATCAAGTTGATGAATGCTCAAGGTTACAACATGAGGAAGAGCTGGTTGAAAGAAGACGATGGTGGCAATGACATAACTGCGCTCAACGGCAACATGCTCATGATCCTTTTACTGACAATTAGGTATGCAATATTTTCCTTAGGCCAACCTTAATGTGATATGGCATTCAACAAACACAGTTTTCCCACACTTGCAAACAGGGTTAGCTGGCAAGCTGGGATGCAAATGTTGTGATGAGGTTGGCATTGGCTTCTCTCCTGGGGAAAAACATGAGAGCCGGGTTGGGACCTTGCCAACACTTTCTATGATTGTAACTAAATTGAAGGCCACACTGAAAGGGTTTCAATCAGTATAGAACTCAATGGTATAATTTAACAACAACTCATCCACATGTATGTTTCATACCATTCCTTAAAACTGTCGCCACTTCAGCCTGGTATGCCTTCAGTTCCTGCAAAAGGCAAGAGCATTCTTAAAAGAATTAAACTCTCTAGTCAGCAGACCTTTGCTCAAATGGCTACCGTACTATTGCTGCCAAGCAGAGTGTGAATTTCAAAACCCCACTTGGTCTCACAGGTCATTTTGGCCTTTTGTAGACATAAATACAACTCTCTCTCTCTCTCTCTCTCTCTCTCATAGGTCATTATGGCCTTTTGAAGACGTTAATATAACATTTCATTTCATTTCATTTCTCTCTCTCTCTCTCTCTCTCTCTCTCTCTCTCGTTGCTGCTTCCGGATGCTCCCTACTGATGTATTGTAGGGCTAGATACTTACCTTCAGTTCTTTCTTTTCTTTCCAGACAATGTATCAGATGTCCACATGGTTGTAACTTTGGTCTCATAGGTCACTTTGGCCTTTTGAAGACGTTAATATAACATTTCATTTCATTTCTCTCTCTCTCTCTCTCTCTCTCTCTCACCCGACTCCACTCCCGAGAAAGATGGACAGCTTCTATGCATGAAGCTCGGCTACAAGGAAGAGCACCCTCTCCCCTTCACCAAAGCATGGAGAGCTGGGAAAGACTCAACACGCAAGCGAGCCCTCATCCTACAGTTTGCAGGAGAGACGGAGAGGGTCACCTTCATGAGGAAGAGGGTCATACTACGAGGTTTAGAGGGAGCTCCTATTTTCTTGGATGATGATCTCACGAGGATGCAGCTTGAGCATAGGAGAACTTGCATGCCACGAGTCTTACACGCGAGGAGAGAAGGCAAGAAGGCCTTCTATCGAGATGGTCGGGTCATCATTGATGGCCGGCCCATGGATTAGCGGTTTGGGGCCTATGGGACACAGACCAGGCAACTGACAGAGATACACATGGCAGTATGGAACTATAATGGTTCACTATGGGTGCAGCCTGGACGACTGGAGCATGTTATGGTGGGGAGAGACATCATACTTCTGACAAAGACACATCAGAGCCCAGAGAGAGGGCTATCTCGAGTAGAGGGATTCCAGTGGGAGTCAGCATACAGGAGGACCACACGCCAGGGTACCTCGAGAGGGTCGGGGGGAGTAGCAGTCCTATTCAGACGGGAGCTACAGGGGAGACTGAGAGTGGTAGCACAAGATCCAGAGGCCAGATACATGTGGATCAGCTTACAGCTCTCACAGGACAGGGTTATATACATAGCTCTATGTTACTTTTCTCCATCAAGATCCTCCTATGTCATTACAGAGGACATGCCACAGGAGGAGGAGACAGGAGCCTCGCCATACACTTGTCTGTCAGAGGAGATTATGCATTATTCTACACTAGGGAAAGTATTTCTTACAAGCGACTACAATGCCCACACACAGAGCAGACAGTGTGAGGTGTATGACTATGATGACATGGAGATCCTCCACCCTGTGGATCCAGAGGAGATAGGGGCTAGTCGGGCATCAAAGGACACTGGACCAGACAGAGGACATTATGGGGACCACTTACTAGAGTTGGGAGCCAGGCATCGTCTCGTTATTTATAACGGGATGTTACAGTGGCCGGAATCAGGAGGGCTGACATGCTTCCCACATGGGGGTCATACACGGACCGGAGGCACGGTGGTAGACTACATTATGGGGTCTGTGGAGGCATCGCAGCTTGTCACCTCATTCTCAATTCCACCTCATCCTATTGGGGCAGATCATACATACTTGGCATTTTCACTAGCCGGATCACCAGTATCACCAGTCCCCCACATACCGACGCCACACACTGCCATCTACTTCACACATGACATGGCAGACATATACACTGGCAGAGTAGAGGACGGACTCCTACTCATGGATCCCCTGGCACCTATGGATACCATTACAACCCAGCTGGCATCACTCCTACACACGGCTGCATTACAGAGCTTCCCACATCGTGTACACTCAGGAGAGCCTGCGAGACCTCGGACTATGCCCCAGAACAGATGGTATGATGACGAGTGCAGAGCTCTATACTCACGGCTCCGCATACAGAGAGCCTTGGGAGCCATCACAGAGCAGGAGTCGAGGAGAGAGATGAGAAGACTTACTTGCCGCAAAAGGCGGGCCTTCGCAGAGATACAGGAGCTAGAGATCTTTCATTTCTTCATGAGTAGAGATAGCCCTGTCTCATGGCGGCACTTCAGAGAGCCCCGAACCCCGACACCTATTGCAGACCCACAGACATGGCACACATATGCAGAGGGTCTATACCATGCCCCACAGTAGCCACCTATACCTCAGCCACAGGAGCCTCGACCTACCACAGCTAGCTTCTTTACCAACTCGATGGTACAGGAAGCTATCCGCCGCCTACAGCATGGACGGGCTGCCGACCATATGGGCCTGCAAGGTGAGCATCTCATATATGCAGTAGATTCTTTAGCTCCTTTTCTTGCACACCTGTTTAACAGGGCACTAGTAGAGGGTTTGCCTGCGGAGTGGACGATGCACACCATTGTGCCAATTCACAAAACAGGGGATATGCTCGATCCGAGCAACTACAGGACGGTTATGGTTGGCCACGTGCTGGCCAAACTCTATGGTGCAGTGCTGGACCAAGAGCTTAGCTTATATGCTGAGCGAGCAGGTTTACGCTCATCAGGGCAGGCAGGCTTCAGGAGAGCTTTCTCTACCACTGACCATGTATTCACTTTGAGATGTATGATTGATCAGGCCAGAGTGAGGAAGAGAAAGCTCTATTGCTGCTTTGTGGATTTCCGCAAGGCATTTGACACAGTACCACGAGAGAGGCTCTTTCAGCGCCTACAATCTCTTGGCATACCAGCAGATATGACATGGGGCATCTATGCATTATATGAGCAGGTTTTTGGGCGAGTCAGATGTCCAGGAGGTATGTCCGAGACTATTGCTAGCACCATTGGTGTGAAGCAAGGATGCCCACTTTCCCCCACGCTATTTGGGTTATACATTGATGAGGTGGCTGCCTTCATTACACGGGGAGGCGGAGATGGAGTTGATTTAGCAGGTACCTCAGTACATATTATGCTCTATGCTGATGATATTGTATTAGTGTCTGAGTCTTCAAGTGGTCTACAGCAGCATCTACATGCACTCCATGATTTCTGCACACAGAGGGGTCTTACTGTGAACCTTGGGAAAACCAAGGTTATGGTCTTTCATACATCGAGACAGGGCAGGAGTCAGCTGACATTCACTCTCGCAGGATGCCAGGTGGAGGTGGTGACATCATACGTGTACCTAGGGGTTACCTTCTCTGCAGGAGCCACACGCTTCACCATGGGTTCAGCAGCCAGAGCTAGATTGACACGGGGATATGCAACATTGGCTATGCTAGAGAGACAGTGTCACCAGGCGCATTTTCAGGAGCCCCAGACGAAGGGGTGGCTATTTGACACATTAGTCACACCGGCATTGATGTATGGAGCAGCGGTATGGGCGCCAGGCCTTGCTACCCATTGGTGGACACAGATAGAGAGACCACAGGCCCTCATGATGGTACGCATGATACGCAGCAAACCGTCAGTACCTCATGACATTATCCGAGCAGAGTTTGCTGCGCCTCCTATGATGGTAGAGGCCATATTTCAGACTATATGCCTGCTAGACAGATTCAGAGAGATGCCACAGGACAGATTGTCATACAGAGCTTTTGAGGCATCTAGACAGCTGGCTGAGGCAGGAGACAGAGGATCATGGTATGCACAGGTCACACATTGGTTCTCACAGCATGGCCTAGACATGGATCATCTACCACCATTCCAGTATGACAGGAATGCACCACATATCCGTCTCTCTCATAGTGAGAGGAACAGAGTATTGAGACAGGATCTATGGCAGCTCTATACACGAGAGACATGGATATCGCCTACACAGCCTCTTCCACCGAAGATGCTATACTACAGAGATCACTTCATGAGTATCACTGATGATGGATTTATAGAGAGGCCTAGATACATGGAGGGCTTTTTACCACACGGCTCCCGAGTGGCTATTGGTCAGCTCAGAGTTTCATCACACCGATTGGAGATTGAGACTGGCAGAGCAGCACGGATCCCCCGAGAGGAGAGGGGATGCAGATTGTGCAGAGAGGAGGTGGAGAGTGAGGAGCATTATGTATGCAGATGCAGAGCATATACAGCCATCAAAGAGAGATATCCCATTTTATTCAGAGAGCCACATTCCCTACGCCAGATCTTTGAGGCAGCAGACCAGCGCATACTGGGGAGATACATTCTAGACATACAGCGCCACAGAGAGACATTATTACAGGCTCAGACAGCTCCAGAGGGGGGGCGACAGACACAGATTACTACATTTTTTCAGAGATCCATACCCCTCCCAGCCCCTACACGGCAGGGAATTACTCTCCAGAGAGCAGAGACACTTAGAGCCCGCAGGAGACAGAGGACACCTGGCTTTCGGACACCACGCCTATACCAGAGAGAGATGACAGAGATCAGAGCTCAGTTTCACAGAGAGGGTGCGGAGCGACTGGCTCGCTTCAGAGCACACCCAGGCATGTTCTTCAGGGAGTTGTGGACACCCCCTTCACTGATGTATACCATTTTATACCCCCAGTATGGTACAGGATGGAGCTAGCTAGGTTGCATATCATGATTGTATACTCCATGCATATAGCTTTGCATTCTCCTAGTAATAGAGCTCCATCCCCTGCACACCCAGATTCAGTTTTTTTATTCAGTACTTTTTCATTTTGTTGGGATGACAGAGGATACCCCATACAGGTACTCCGATTTGTCTCATAGGCCGAGTTCGGTCTTTTGGAAGACGTTAATAAAATCTTTCTTTCTTTCTTTCTTTCTTTCTCTCTCTATATCTCTCTCTCAGTACTTTCATACTTAATTTCATGTTCATTTTGTCCTTTTTTTTTTGGACATCCACAAGACATTGACAGTTGTACATTGATTTGTCTCATAGGTCGAGTTCGGCCTCTAGTAGACATTAATACAGCTTTCTTTCTTTCTTTCTCTCTCCACATTGACGAGATCTTGGATTACATAGAAAGACAGGGAGGACCAGGAGCACATTTAGCAGGAGCCCTGATACCGATCCTCTTGTATGCAGATGATATTGTTCTTATTTCTGATTCGCCAGAGGGGCTGCAGAGGCATTTGGATGCATTACGGGCCTTTTGCGAGGATCGGGACCTCACTGTGAACCTTGGAAAGACCAAGGTCATAATCTTTAACACCTCCTCACAGTGGATAAGTAGATCTGCAGTACAGTTTACATACAATGGAGAGCCTGTGGAGTATGTTACCTCATATGTATACCTTGGGATCACTTTTGCCGGACCTCAGTTCTCGATGCGGAAGGCGGCCGAAGCTAGATTGATGAGGGGATATGCAGCCCTTGGCTCGCTAGAGAGCCAATGCTCACAGATACAGTTTCAGGAGCCGAGGACGAAGCTTTGGCTATTTGATACACTAGTTACACCTACACTACTGTATGGTGCCCCCATGTGGGGTCCTAGCTTATACCACAGGAGGAGACCGAGGAGAGAGCCGGCCGAGACACATACAGAGGAGGTATATGATGGGTGGAAGCCGATGGAGAGGCCCCTAGTGGCGATGCTCTCACACATGATTAGGAGTAAGCCATCAGTGCCACATGAGATTGTGTGGGCAGAGATGGGGCTGCACCAATAGTGACAGAGGCTCTATTCCAGACAGTGACATACTGGCACAGGGTATGGGAGCTTCCACTAGATAGAGACCCCGGCTAGCCCTCGAGTCCTCGAGCAGACTGGGAAAGATGGTAACTATCCGAAGCTATCTTGCACGTATTATGGACCATTTCAGATCTTGGAAAAGATCAATGAGGTAGCTTACAGGCTGGTGTTGCCAGATCATTGGCGGATTCATAATGCTTTCCATGTTAGTCTCTTGAAGAGATATGTTGGTCCTGAGCCGTTGGAGCCGGTTATGGAAGATCAAACCCGAGGTTGATGAGCTGGAAGAGGTATTGCAGCCTGAGCACATAGTTTTTCACAAGGAGCGAAAAGCTGCTAGAGGCAGGCTTGTCCGTAAGTACCTTGTGAAGCTCAGGAACTATCCAGCACTTGATGCGAAGTGGATGGACGAGGCATATTTTAAAGATTATCCAGAACTTATTGCGGCCTACTTGGAAGCTTTTCAGTAGCGGGCAACTCATTAGAAGCCGGGGTAAATGTCACCACTTCTCTGGTATACGTCTAAAATTATGTCATGATTGAATACATGTGGAAGGGCTCCATGGAAGGATTGGTATCCTGGTGTGAGTTCTTGGCATGATTTATGAACTCATGGAAGCGTGGTAACCCTCGTGAGTTACTCTGGACTCATGGAAGGGTGGTTACCCTGGTGAGTACTTTTTGATCCTGTCTGGACAGCGCCTGTGAATGGACTACTTCGATGTACAAGATGTAAGTTGGGAGGTTTCATCCACTATGTTTGTGCACCAGCATATGTATGTGAGTTGCACACGCATGGATAACTTGTTTTTGATGCCTGGACATTGCTTGGTATTTTGCCCGTGAATGTCCACGGGCACCATGGACGCCTGGACAACCCGTGGATACGCATGTGCACACCTGTTTGGGACTCATATGGTTTCCTTATGTGTTTTGCAAGTGGTAAGTGTGCACACTTAACCCAATTTATTCATTATTTCATGTTACTAAGGTCTATTGGGTGCAGGGTTCACATTCACTTAGAGTGTGGGCGGACACACTTATAATTTTATAAGTGAGTTCACATCAAGGTGGACTATTTTTAATGAACCAAGGCCAAATATGAAAGATGGGCACCCGCACACTCCCAAAAAGCTCCACGAGTTGCTATTCTGGGTGTGGGAGGGCCAAAGTGGGCAAGCCCTGACTTGTAGAGCACTCATCTCGAAATCGTGGGCTATTAGGAGCTGTTTGGACAGGAAAAACAGCAAGTTTACTCATACGCATGAGCTACAGGTGGAATACATGCGAAGCACAAGGGTCCCAAGGCTGGTTGGTTGTTATTTCTCTCTCTACATGGCAGGTCGACTTCTCTCTCTACATGGCAGGTCGACTGCATCTACAGGAGTTGCAGGCTGATTGATTTGGCTCAAAGAGCTTGCGCATGGCTGTTGGGACGCTTCTCTGCTGAGAATATGGTTTGGACAGAGTGAGCAGTGCCTCTACAAGAGCTGGCCGCCTGTTATAAGGGCCATTATTGGCCAATTTTACAGGTTTGAGGCGGTTTCTCGCGACGAAACTTGAGCAAACATGTCCCTAGACAAGTACCACGCCTGGGGATGTGATCTGGTGGAACCTGTGGGTGGCCAGTGAGCCAAAACCATGGCTAGTTACTGTTTTGCAGGTTTGGGACAGCACTTAGGGTTGGTGACCGCTCTATCAAAGTATAGGAGTGGTTGGTGATCACTCTACCCTGGTTGGTGAACGAGGGTATTCTACAGGAGCGGTTGGTGATCGGTCAACCTTGGTTGGTGACCGAGGGTGTTGCAACAGGAGCGGTTGGTGACCGCTTGACCTTGGTTGGTGACCGAGGAGTTGCAGGTAATATGTTTACCTATGTTTCCATAGTTGGATAAATCTAGTGTCGGTTGGATGAGTGTGTACTCTCCGGGCACCCGCATCTTGTACATATAAATACTTCTATTGGTAATAAAGATACCTCGGGGGCGCGGGGGGGGGGGGGGGGGGGGGGGGGGGGGGGGGGGGCCCTGTGGCCGAACTTCAGCCCCTAGTGCTGTGTCATGTGCAAGTTGGTTTATGTTTGCAGGATGTATATGCTCATGTAATGTTTCATAATGATGGTAATCATGTATATGCCAGGAATGGTTGATGTATGTATGCTTTACTTTCGCGTGTCAACAATGGATGTACAACTCCCACAAAAGAGATTGCTCTTGATCAACAATAGCTATTTGAAACATCGACTTTTTGTTGATTTGGTGACTCATGCAATGCATCCTTTGAAAATGCATATGCTTGTTGACATTGACATGGCTTGGCGCAGATTTGCCACTCTGCAGGCAGTTGTTTTGGAATATGGTAAATGGTTTTTGGGAGAAGAAAGACAAAGTTGAGGATGCGAAATTAGTGATTCAACAATTCACTGAATGTAGCCATCAAAGAAGTCTTCATAATTAAAAGCAAGAGGAATTAATGCAAGCAACCATTTATTTTAAGAAAAATGATGAAAGAAAGCTGCAAAAGTGGCAGATCAGGTCTAGACAAAAAGCTCTGAAAGACAGGTTGCTCATCCAAAGGATTTTTTAAGGGCTTACATGTTTCCAGGACTCTACAATGCATTCATAGAGTCAAGAATCACGATGCTTGTTGGATTGACAATACACAGCAATTAGAAAGGGAAGTTTATGGCTACTTCAGTAACCTTTTTGTTGCCCCCAATGAATCAACTCGAAGAATTATGGATACACGGCACCAGTTGGTTTGCAATGTGAATAGAATTCTCTCTTGTCAGCAGGCATTTGATTTGGAGGTTGAATTCACGATGGATGAATTACAACATGCATTGCACGATTTGGGCAAATGGAAATCCCCACGCTGGGATGGGCTCACAGTAGAATTTTTTCTCACTTTCTGGAATATATGCTGAAATTTGATTTGCTTTTTATGATCGATTGTTGTTGGCATTCAGACAGACTCCCTTCTTCTTGGAAAGAGGGATTGGTTCGTTTACTTCCCAAAAAACCTCTCTATGAAAAGTTATCAGATTGGAGATCAATAACTCTTATGTCTGTAGTTTACAAATTGATTGCAAAAATGTTAGTTAACCGTTTGAAGAATATTTTATATGAGGCTCTGCACCCTGCACAATATGGTTTTGTGCCCAAAAGGCAAATAATGGATAACATTGCAAAGGCTTACATTGGCATTGAATATGTCAAATGTACACAGCAAGATGTACTCATAATGCAGATTGACATAGAAAAAACATTTGATACAGTGCAAGGGCAGTTTATTGCCAGTGTCATGCAAAATATGGGCTTTGGACCTAAGATGAGAAATATTGTCTACTGGCTCTATGAAGGAGGAACTGCTCGATGTATATTACACAAGGGTCTTTTAGATTTCTGGTCTCTGGGCAAATCAGCGCAACAAGGTTGCCCTCTCAGTGCATTGCTCTATGCAAAAACTATTCATCCTATGCTCTTATTATTGGACAAACTGCTTGCAAAGAACAAGCTACATGGCATAATACAGATTTCGGATGTGAATCACTTTGTTAGTCAAGCTTATGTGGATGACTCGTTTTTCTTTTCAAGAAATACTCGTTTTTCTGTTGTTAAAATAATTATAGATGCTCTGGACTTGTTTGGTCTTACGACAAGCTCGAAAATCAATTTTGCTAGTCCAAGCTTCTTCCGCTTAAGCAATGTGATTGGCACTCTATTCTTTGGCCAGGCCAGATAATTCCCCCAGATCAAATACTCACACATCTTGGGTATCCTCTGGTGTTGGATAAGCTCAATTTCAAACTTCAATATTGAAAATTAGCTACCTAGCCATTACATGTTCGATTGAGAATTGTACAATCCATTATAATGGCTTACATTCAGTTTCACTTGCCTCTTGTTCCCTGGTCTTCAGTCGATTTGGGTAGTTTCATGTCTGCAGCCTTAGCATGTTTATGGCGTACTAAGGTGGACAGAAAACCCATTAGGCTACTTAAAAAGCATGCTTCTTGGAGAAAAAACAGCCCTAGACTTTAATTTTATCGAGACTTGTTGCAACAATGGAAACTAAAACTTTTGGGCATTGGATGATCACTCATCCTAAGGTTATATTTGGATGCTTACAGGGGCGCATTCCTGTATGCCCGTTCTCTACAAAACTGATTGAGGAATGGCAGACTCTCATGGCTCGAATAAAATGGTCTGGTAGATCACCTAATCAAGGCAAATCTCTTCGCAGAGAGAGCATTCATTGGAGTCGTGCATTTCAACAGCCCCTTGCTCTATTGCAGCCAAGGAAGGCATATTACCTTTCTACCAAAGCAGTCAAATATGTTGAGGATGTACTGAATGATGAGGGTTATGTTCTTTCTTTCCCACAAGCTATGGCCCTTTACAATCTAGGTTTACATCATAGACCAATATGGCGAATCATGGCTTCTTTATTGCATGATTTGCAACCTATACCTCCTCTACAATTGAGTCATACCCTGGATGACTGGATTTTGGTGCGTCAAAATGCAGGCTGTTGTGCAGTGCCCCTTTGCATCTTACTGCAGCCAGTGCATATAAATTGCTTCTTCCTCCTCCTTGGATACAAGCTCATGGAAACTCAGACTCGTCGGTGCCTTACTAGTACACAGTTTTTTGGCTCAAAGACGTATTGCTTCAGCGTACTGTAGAAGATATTCACATCCACGTGAGCTAGTCTATCATCTTCTATGGTCTTGCCCCCATTCCCATGCACTTCTGGAATAGATTGTCACTACATTTCGTCTTAGAGTTGTGGGTAGAACTTTTGGAAAATTCTTTTGGCTATTTGGCACCATTTCCCTTAGTCTGCCAGAATTTGATGCCTTCATTGCATTGACAAGATTTTGGGCCCTCTGGTACATCTATAATGCAAGATGTGTGTGTGTGTGTGTGAGTGCTCGAAAAAATGACAAGCCTCAAGACAGCTCAAACCCTAAGAAGCTCAAGGAGTCTGATATGCATGCTTCTGATCCGAATGCTCAATTTTTGAATGATGTGTTGCACAAGGACTTTGAATCAAGCTGGATCAATTGGGATAAGCCTAAGCCCTCTATTAGATGCATTGTTCCTAAGGGTGTCATCCTCTTTTTCCCAGGAAAGGTGCCAGCTACCTACTGAAGATGTAGGCAAATGGTTGAACAGCAAAGGATTGGCTATTGAAAGCATCTACCATGCTGCTAGAGGTTTCTATGAAGTTATTTTGAAACTTGCAGCTATTATAGTGGAGTGCAAAATTACTCTGGTGTTTGCCTTTTGATCAGACATGAACCATATCCTGTTGTAGCTTAAAATGATAGTGATGGCAGATTGCTCATTGTTCAATGTACGCTAAATGGGCGGATTTATGAGATTGGTCCATTATATGCTCCCACGGTCTCTGCCCAAAGAGCTCTTTTATGGAATCAAATTGCCAGTTATCCTTGGTTGACCAATGCTTTTCTGTGCAGAGACTTCAACAACTCTCCTTCCAGGGATGATAGTACTCGTGGAACCACTCACATGATAGCTATGGAAAGGGTTACCTAGTAGAATGTAATTAGAAGCATGGACATTATGGATATATGGAAGGTCGTTTGTTCTCACAAAAAGGGCTTCACCTTTCATCATAATTGGTTTCCAGGTTACAAAGCAAGCCTAGATAGATGGTATATGTTACATGTTTTGACCATGTTGATTCCCTTCCTTGCCAAATGTGGGTGAATCATACATTATAGCTTTCTCATCATGCACCTATATGGCTGGGGTTGGATTTCGATATGACACTTGATGATGTTTAAGCGACTTTGTATGGTAAATAATAGATATCCTTCTCATCAACTATATCAAGATATGGTTGCAGATGTTATTGATGTTCTTCGAGTACGAAGACATAGATATTGCTTGGTATCATTTTGCACATCACATGCAAATTGTCATCAAAGAATATGGAAAATGGTATATGGGCATAGAAAGGCAACACTCTCTTATGGTCAACCAAGGCATCCGATAGAGCTGGAAGAATTAAGCCATACATGTACTCTTTCTCATGAAGAAGAAGAGCGTTTATGGTATGCTAAGCACATGATGGCAGACAATGACCAAAGGAAGTTGCATAAATGGCAAGTCAAGTCGAGGCAAAAACCTCTTCTGGATAAGGATGTTCTTCGAAAGCCTTTTTTAAAAGCTTGCATGCAGCTAGAGTTAAGCAATGTATTACCAAAACACTAAAACCCAATGGTGAATGGATTCAAAAATTGTATCAATTGGAAGCTGAATGTGTAGATCATTTTCACCATGTTTTTGCGGCTCCAGATTACAACACAAGCTCAAGCAAAGTTGTTCTCTCATGTTCATGCAATTATGGATCACGAGCAAGCTGATCAATCGGAAATGCCTTTTACTGAATGTAAATTGAATAATGTGGTTAAATCTTTGGGAAGTTGGGAATCTCTTGGCTGGGATGGTTTAACAGTAGAATTCTTTTTGCAATTTTGAGATCAACTTGCAAACCCACTTTTACTCGTGTTGAATCAATCCTAGATAGAAGGCATTATGCCCTCAGACTTGTCAAACTCATGCCTAAAAGAAATCTCTGTACAAACCTATCAGATTGGTGGCCCATCACATTAATGCCAATAATCTACAAGATCATCACCAAAATGCTTGCTAACAGATTGTCAAAATTTCTACATAAAGGCTTGCACCCAGCACAATATGGATTTGTTTCTCAACGACAAATCACATAGAATATTTGTAATGCTTATGCGGGTATAGAATATGCCAAATACATTGACCAAGTTGTGCTCTTACTACAAGTTAATGTAGCCAAGGCTTTTGACAAGATTCAGTGGGATTAAATTTCTACAGTTATGCAAAAGCTGGGTTTTGGCACTAAAATGCAGCATGTTATTTACTAGCTGTATATAGATAGCACAACTCGATGTATCCTAGGAAAACGATTGTCTTCTCAAAGGATATTGGGCCGCTCAGTAAGGCAAGGATGCCCTTTGAATGCATTGTTGTATGCTAGCCTATGCTAATGACTCTTTTTTTTTCCCAAAAAACATGAGAGAGGATCTACAATGTCTCATGCAAGCATTACATTTGTTTGGAGAAGCACCAAGGCTTTTTATCGACTTCCAGAAGTCTACTTTACTACCTCTCAAACAAGCAGATTGGCATGCTCTCTTGTGGCCAAGAATTATATGCCAACCTCTGAGATAGTGCACCATTTGGGTTATCCATTGGACTAGAATATTTCTTCTGAAGATGCCAGACATTGCATTATGTACAAAATTCATGTGAAGCTCGATTACTGGTAATTACCTACATGGCCTTTGCATGTTCGCCTCGGAATTGTGCAATCAATCCTTATGGCATACATACAATTTTTCCTTCCACTCTTGGTGTGGACAAAAACGCAGCTTAATTCTTTTATGTCCCAAGCGATGGAAGTCTTTTGGAAGACTTCTAACCAGAAAAAAGGCCTGCGTCTGCTGACTTCTGATTATATATGCTCCCCCAAAATGCATGGTGGGGTGAATATTCTCAATATTCATTATCATGTCTTAGCCAGAAAAAGCACTATGCTTTCCACATACTTTGCATAGAGTCAACCATGGACTTTGATGATCTCGAACATGTGTCAAAACTTTAAAGTTGACTCTTTTGGTAAATGGGATCTCACTCCTTGGGAGATTTTGGTACGCCATGTGACTGACAAAATTGTCAAATACCCTTATTCTACTCAACTCGTTAAAGATTTCAAAAGATTCTATAGTATCTTCATTGGTGAGCATACCCTTAGAGATAGGAAATTCTCTACGACAAGAAAGTCTACATTGGAGTCGAGCATTTGATTGTCCACTTGCTTTGCGTTTTCCAAGAAAGGCATACTTCCTGTCCACAAAGGGTATCTACTTGTGTCGAGATGTCATCACCAATGAGGAAAGAGTAATGTCTTTTCCAAAAGCACAACAACGTTCGCATTTGGGCATGCATTGCAGACCAGCTTGGACACTAATTAGAAAGCAACTACAGCCATTTGGTGAGTTATTGGATGACCCTATTGAAGGGCGGCTTGAAGACTAGACTTTGCAAAGCATGGAACATGGCCATTTCCTAAAGTCCCTTTATCACAGTTCACTGTTCCTAGATTGAATCGATTGATTCCAATCATCTTTGGGGAATCCATCAAACCGCAAAATGGTGGAAGTAAAATTTGCATAAGATCTAGGACAGCAATTTACCTTAGGAGCAAAAAGATTTCAAGTGGAGATGTATTGCTGGCCCCATTGGAGAATTTTCGGAAAACAAGCATTGTGCATCTGCTAAATGCCCTTCTTGTCAGCATCAAAAAGAAACAGTGCCACATTTATTTTGGTTATGTCCAGACAGTAGACCTTTTCTGTGAAGACTTTCTCATTTACTTGTGGTAAGATTTCTTGGGATCACATTCTCCAAAAACTTTTGGATGTTCTAGAAATATCTTTTGGATGTTCTGGAAATATGCACAAGAATGGATAAATATGCTTCCTTTATTGCCTGGCTGGCACTATGGACTATATGGATTGCCCGCAATCAAATGGTTTTCTATTAGTCAAAGATTGATAATTATTTCTACTTCCATCAATCTTTACGACAATCTTGGCATGACAACTATCAGCTACAACAGATTGATTAAGCTCAGCTTGAATTGTTTTTTGATGATAGTGAAGATACCTCTTTCAAGGCTTCACTCTGTCCATTAATACAGACTGTTTTTACCAGAAAAAAAAAGTGTGTTTGTGTGTGTTTGTGTGTGTGTGTGTGTGTGTGTGTGTTATCTATATGTATGTGTGTGTGTGTGTGTGTGTGTGTGTGTATGTGATAATAAATTTATGAGCATATAAATATATTGCACTGGGTATTACCCAAAAAAAAAGGTGTGTGCATATAATATATATGTCACACACACACACACACACACATATATATGTATGTGTGTTTGTATGCATGTGTGTGTGTGTGTGTGTGTGTGTGTGTGTTAGAGAGAACAGGTGTGTGTGTTGAGAGAGAGAGACCCCTGCTGAGCCCTGACGCCATCGCGCCCTGCTAAAGCCCTTGCGCAGTCAATTCCGCCTCCTGGGTGCATCCCACATCTTCCAGATTGCCGGAACTGCCTGCTTCGTGACCCCTGCTGCGCGCGATTCCAGCTGCTCTCTGCCCGTCTCTTTCCTTCCCCTTCGTAGTTTCCTTCGCAGCTTTCTTTTCTTCCTCCCTGCAAACTTTTAGCCGTACTGTGCTGTTTCTGCCTCTTCCTGCTTACGTAACTTCTTAACTCCTTTCAGTCGCTATTGGCCTGTACTTTGACACTTTTTTTCTGCTCCTTCTCTGTAAACTTCGACAGCCTTTCTGCTCTTTCCTTGCCTGTATTTCGACAGGTTTTCTCCTGCCCTTTCTCTGTAAACTTCAACAGCTTTTCTGCTCTTTCCTTTAACTGCTTCAATAATGGCCTCGGGTTTGGAAGTTTGTACATATGCCCGAAAAGATAGGTCAATGGATGCCAAGCGCCGCCTATCAGAGTCATCTTTAATAGATGATGGATTTACCCTGGAAGCTCAATATGTGTTTGATACCTTGAAGGATGACTTTCAGCAGTCACGACAGGAATGGGGCAAACAGATTCCAGAGGAAGAATCCCCGCAGCCAGTGATGTAGCCCAGTGGATTAAGTCCATCCTTGGAGGATGCTTTGTGGAGGGAGTGTTGTGGAGGGAGTGTATTTGGCTTCCAGAGGCTTTTATGAGGTGCATTTATCAGATGCTTCATGCAAGCAGAGGCTTCTTGAATTCTCTCCCCTATTTTATGGGAGGCAAATGGTACATGCTATGCCCTGGTCCCCAAATAAGGAAAATCAGAGTCTTATACGGCATCACTGCCCTGTATGGGTTGAGGTTGCTAACTTCCCGGACTATATGCGTGAGGAGTTGCCTGACCTGGGTGCTTCCTTAGGACAGGTCATTTGTCCTCCCTGCCCCATGGGAAACCGTAACAGGTTCTACATTCTCTGGGACACTACCCCTCCTTCTATTGCAGTGGAAGTTGAGGGAGTTAATTTGGGCAAAAAGCATTTTGAATTGAAGTGGGGAGTATTTGCAGGTGCATGTTTTGCCTGTCACAAGTTTGGGCATCTTGCCTCTGAATGCCCAATGGTTTTGCATCAGCCCCCCCCAAATGCCTTGCCACCCCAAACACGGGAGAAGAATGAGAATTTGCAAGCCAAGACAGCAAATACAAATGGAGCAAAGAATACAAAATCAGTCAATCAGTTGCAATCACTTGCAAGAAAAGGAAAAGATAAAGGGAAAGAGAAAATGAAGGAACTTGTGGGGATTGATCACAGGACGGTTTTCAACAGCCCAAGAAGGTGGTTGCATTGAAGCAATGCCCCCTTCAATCTCGTCAATGGGACGCTTCTTCTCCCTTACCAGGACAAACTTCTACTTCAGCCTCTGCTCCTGTCCTTCAAAATTGGGTGGGGGTTTTGAAGAAGGGCATCCCCATTTGTGATTCAGAGGAGGTGGAAAATGCTATGTCTGTCATGAGTAATGAAGACATGCAGCCTATGCAAGCAGAGGCCTAGTCCTCTGATGTTTAGTTCTTATCCTTACTTCTATTGTACATACCTCTCTCATGCTTCAAACACTTAAGTGCTTTACATACAATGTACAGAGCCTCTGCAATGCCTCAAAGTCGAGACTTTTATGGAATTATGTACATAAAATGCAGCCAGATATAGTTTGTTTGCAAGAGCATAATCAACACTCCATGGCAGGACATCATGCTTTTTTCAGCGGCTATGATATATATTATGCTGGTACCGGTACCTATTCAGGTGTATGCATACTGGTTAGACATGAGTTGGAGCCTCATTTGGCCTTCAATGACAGCAGTGGTAGATGGATAGTCATACAATGCAATGTCAATGGGGATACTCTTGAGTTTGCATCAGTATATGCCTCCCAGACCTCTGCCATGAGGGCTTCATTGTGGGATTCTATATGCAGATATCCATGGAGATCCAATGCATTCATCTGTGGGGATTTTAATAACTCCCCTCTGCCTAGAGATAACACCACTTCACGTTCTCATATGCTATCATTGGAGAGACAGAAATGGGATGACATGCTTCTCTCAGTGCACGCTGAAGATTTATGGGTACTTCTCCAAGGCTCAGTCCCTGGATATACCTTTCATCATAATGCACTTACTACATATTGGGCAAGGCTTGATAGATGGTATTTGTTTTATCCACAACAATTTGCAGATTTTAGCCCTCATCTCCTTATAGATTTCTCATTGGGCTTATCAGATCATGCTCCATTGTGGATGAATTTGCAGCTTGGCATGCCACTGGACGATTTGC
Source organism: Cibotium barometz (assembly GCF_041138505.1). Taxonomy (NCBI): domain Eukaryota; kingdom Viridiplantae; phylum Streptophyta; class Polypodiopsida; order Cyatheales; family Cibotiaceae; genus Cibotium; species Cibotium barometz. The sequence goes on from NC_141050.1 coordinate 16,793,091, forward strand.
CACTCTTCTCCAGTAGATTATTGCATGTTAATCGGGCTTATTTTCAACAGCAGTACTTTCAGCAGATGATCAGATTTGCCATTCATCCCTTGTCATTGCATGCACAAGAGGACATGAATTATGCTCGGGACAGTTTCGTCTCTCGTATGCAGAATGTCATTAGTGAATATGGCAAATGGCATATGACAGAATGGAGGAATGAGGTAAAATGGGCAAAAAGGACAGCACAACAATTGACTGAATTTTCTCAGTCAATGCCACTCTCTGATTCAGAAAAGGATTCCCTCTCACATGCTCAATCTAAGCTTGCTGTTAATGATCAGAGGAAATTGCACAAATGGCAGATTAGGGCAAGAATGAAGCCCCTTATGGATAAGGGATGCTCATCAAAAGCCTTTTTCCAGGGCTTGCATGCTACTCGAAAGAAAAATTCATGTCTAAGGGTCAGGAAACTGCATGGCTCTTCGACTCACTCTTTCTCTGATCTCCAAGACGAATGTCACAATTATTTCCAGAAATTGTTCTCAGCTCCCGCTTCCCCATCAAATCAAGTGACTGAAGCCAGAATTGAATTTCTTCAATATGTTTCTGGAATAATTGACCTGGATGATGCTCTTACCTTGGAGAGGCCTTTCACTGACACAGAAATTGATAATGCATTGTTCCACCTCAGCAAATGCAAGTCCCCTGGCTGGGACGGCCTTACGGTGGAATTTTATATAACTTTTTGGGATGATTTGAAAGAGGTCCTCTTGCGAATGATTAATGTTGCCTGGCAAGAAAATCAGTTGCCGCACTCTTGGAAGCATGGTATAGTCAAGCTTGTGCCCAAAAAACATCTGTGTGATCATATATCGGATTGGAGGGCTATTACTTTGATGCCTGTACTTTACAAACTTATTGCCAAGATGATTGTGCATAGGCTTCAGAGAATACTGCATGCAGGCCTTCATCCTCATCAGTATCGGTTTGTCCCGCGAAGACAAATCCATGACAATATATCCATGACAATATATCCAATGCCTTGATTGCAATTGAATATGCTAAGTATTCGCATCAAGATGTGCTTATATTGCAGGTGGATATTGCTAAGGCATTTGACAATGTTCAATGGGATTTTATCTCTCAGATCATGATAAAGTTGGGCTTTGGTCCCAAGATGGCAAATGCTGTTTATTGGCTTTATTCTGGCTCCACTACTCAGTGCATTCTTGGGGACCATCTCTCTCGGTCATGGATATCGGGTCGATCACTTAGACAGGGCTGCCCTCTTAGTGCTCTCTTCTACGTAATTGCCACCCATCCTCTTTTGATGTATCTTGATCATTTAACAAACACGGGACAGATGACTGGTCTTAAAATCCCAGGGGCTACATCTTTTTTGGCACAAGCATATGCTGATGATTCCTTCTTCATGCCACAGAATTCTCCTTAGGAACTTTGCATGCTTATGGCCACTCTATCATTATATGGTTTGGCAGCGGGATTGCGTGTTAATTTTAACAAATCCAAATTACTTCCCCTGAAACAATGTGACTAGCATTCTATTCTTTGGCCTAGTCAGGTGGTGCATTCCAGAGATGTTGTCAGGCATTTGGGATATCCCATAGGATGGCATATCACCAGAAAGCAGCAGCTAAAATGGATTTTCCAAAGACTTCAACATAAACTGGAATACTGGAAGATTTCTACTTGGCCTCTTCATGTCAGGCTCAGAATAGTACAATCCATTGTCATGTCCTATGTTCAATTCTATTTGCCTTTACTGCATTGGTCCTCCAGGGATATTTCAGCTTTTATGTCCCAAGCTATGGAGATTTTATGGAAGACTAAAACTGCTGTCAAAGCATTGAGATTGATGAAGATGGAAATGGTGTGCTTCCCAAAGATGCATGGTGGGCTTAATGTTCTCAATATAAGATATCATGTGCTTGCAAGGAAGGCCACTATGTTGCATACTTTCTTCCGCCAACAACAGCCATGGACTTGTATGTTAGCATCCATGTGTGTCAACATGAGGACTTGTGCTTATGGTCATTGGATTACGGATCATTGGGAGGTTGTCATTGGGAGATTTGTAGGGAGGATACCTAGTTGTCCTTTCTCTACTGCTCTGATACTTGACTGGAAACAAGTTCTCTCTAAGGTCAAATGGACTCCTGATAATTTTTTGGGGACAAACTCCATGAGGAAAGAAAGTATTCATTGGAGTGCCATCTTTGACATTCCACTTGCTTTACAGGAACCTGTTCGGGCATACAATCTTATGAAATTGGGAATTAGGTACATACATGATGTGGTAGATGATCGGGGATATGTCTTATCCTTTCCTCAGGCCACTGCTTCATATGCATTGGGAATGCATCATAGGTCTATATGGAAAAAAATTGCTGATTTATTACGTCCCTTTCTACCTGTTCCACCTATGGCTGATACAGACAGGCTTATGGATTGGCAATTGCAGCCATCTACTACACACTCCCATCCTATTTCTCTTCCTGCCTTGACCTCCATCAAAGCCTACAGCCTTCTTCAGCCTGCCCCATGGATTCAGCAATATGCTAATTCTCTGTGGCACATAAGGAAGCCCCTCTCGTGGTGGCGGAAGAATCTCTGGATGTTGTGGAAGTGTAAAATACCATTGAAACAAAGACTTTTTCTTTGGAGATGTTTGACATGCACATTGTCAGTGCGGGTCACACTAGCTAAACAACACATTGCACCATCTACATGTCTAAATGTCAAGCTCCCTTGGAGACTGTTCCTCATTTACTCTGACACTGCCCTTGTTCCAGGATCCTCCTCGGGAGAATTTCAGACTTTCTTCGGCTCCGTTTCCCGAGTCATAGCTTCGGGAAACATTTCTGGCTTTTTGGTAGATTTATGCGGTCTTTGTCTCAATACTCACTTTTTCTTTCTTGGGTGAGATATTGGGCCCTTTGGACAATTTGGAGTGAGCATAATTTGGCATACATGGGTCAGCAGAATCATCAGTCATATGAATCCTTCCGAGCCTCATTGCGGCAATCCTTATATGATGCCTACCATGAGGGTGATATGGATGCTTCTTGCATAGAGCTTTTCTGTTTATGTTTCTGACATCGGGGATGGAGACTTCCCACCTTGTAAGCTTCTGAGCATATAAATATACTGCACTGGATATTACAAAAAAAAAATGTGTGTGTGTGTGTGTGTGTGTGTGTGTGTGTGTGTGTGTAAATAGCGAAAAAAAAAGGATTTAAACTGTCTAGCTAGCATGAAAAGTTGCCTATGGTGAATTCCCAAGGGTCCAAGCTTAATCAAAAAATACAATACCATAAATTTGAACACAACACGCTTCATTACTTTTCAAGGAAAGCTTGGATCAATGATCCACACCAGCATGCACAGCTGTAAGCAAAAGAAAGTATTACCCAGCTCAAATAAAGCTACTCTAGTCCTATGAAATCCCCTTCTGTTGATGCTCCCCCCTCCCACTTCCCTCCTCCCACACGCATGCACGCGCACACACCACACACTAAAAACGGAAAAAAATTCAAAAAAGATTATCATACAACATAGCCCTCTTTGTCATGAACACAAGCAGGCAGATAGGCATACATGGAGTGCTTTTTCTGCATTGGTCTCAGTTATCACACCAACAGCTGCATTGGCAGCCAAGATCATCAAAATAACCTGGCAAGACATGCAGGGCCAGCCAGTTAGCTTTATGTAGAGTTAATTAAACTTGCCTCTACAACCCATATACTCATTGCCAACCTTCTCATCCTAAAAGGATATTCATTATGAAACAAAACACTTTTAACCCAAACACAAATCAAAAGAAATGTTATTCACACAATAAATAAAAAGAAAATTGAAAAAAGAACAAAAGGTTATAAAACGCACAGCTGGTTCTAGAAAAGCACTTAAACCAGTTTCCCCGTTAATGAGAGCCAAAAGAAAAGACACAGCTGCCGCAACAATCAAGATCTTTACTAGGAAATCGTCAAATTGCTTCATAACAAGTCTCCAGAATGGTGTGCCTGTCAACAAAATGCTTGTGAGCTGTATGGTTTTAAAAATATCATGATAACACTCAATTGTCTAATAAGTACGTGTGTCAGTATATCAAGTGCATTTGCCAACAAAACACATACAACCTCAAAACTATGTCCCCAAAACACGTACTAATTTAGCTCTAATAATGAGGTTAGCCTAATGTTAGTTGGTGGCTCTAATGATGGATTTAAAACACTTTTTGAGTATCATTTAACTACAAGTTAATGCCTCTGTGTGAATTGATCATGAGTTAAGGGCGCCTCACTTAACTGAATTATATAAATGAGTTGAGCGCTCTCAATGAAAACTCTATGTTGGAGGAACTCATGGGAAGCCGGGACCTGGAACAAGCCCATAACAGTCTCAAGCCTAACACCTGAGAGGAGGGTTGTGGTGGTATGGGATATGTGACCTTGGGTCAGGAATCACAAATAGGGTTTGGTCTAGCCTCAGGCTTAGGGATCATAGTGGCTAAGGATGTTCACGCACGCTGCATACGGTACGTGAAACTGCACAATTCCTGAAAGTCCTGATCAGGAATAAATACATAAAGTACACATCGTTTTTTATTGCACATGAACACATGCATACATGATTATATACACGCACACAGTAAATTGAGGTAATTTCAAGAGATTAAATACTTCAGCTCATTGATACATATACCATCTCATATGCCCCTTGATTAATCAAGATGAAGCACAAAAGTAATAACTCAATGATCTCAGAATAGGAACTTCTTATGTACAGGTACCGACAAATGCATGGTACTGGAGTGATTACACTCACGGCCTTTGCAAACCCCCAATCAACCAGCACATAATCGTTTACACATACCTCAGGACGTGCCCTGCCGGTGCCTTCATCTTCTTCTCCCCCTTTGGCCGCCCCACCCAAGCAGCCTGTTCAGCATTGGGTGGTAGTTAGGGATGGCAGCAGACACCCCAGAAACCCCCCTTCTGCCCCAGGCCCCCCTGTGGAATGTCCAACTGGTATGCCTCTCTTGCCGATCATGATGCAGACTCCTCGGAGATGGGATGAAAATCTCAACGCATTCCCTCTTCCCCTAGAAGAAAGGGCTTCTCTCATGAATGGGAGGGAGAATTTTCCACCCACACCCCCGCACTGCCCAGATCTTCTCTCCAGAGGACTTTCCTACCCTCACCTCCCCGCAAGTGGCTACCTATTCAAGACGTACTCTGTCCTTGAGGGATGAGGCATGATCACCAGGTTTGGTCGCACCTTTCATACACTTCCCTTATGAGGATCGCATCATGGAATATCCAGGGTTTAGTGGTATTTTTTCCTCGCTGCCAGAGACAGGTCGTGAGGGACCATAGTAGCTTTGAAACGCGTTTCAGACCATACGAAACGTTTCGAAAATGTTTCGTTTATTGAAAAGAGTTTTTTATCAAAAAAAATTCCCCCAAAAAAATGTCTCATCGCTGCGCCAATTTTCCGTTTTGGAGCCTGCGTAGGTATAGCCTATGGCCCCATAAATACTATGGGTGTACCATGTTGGCAATAGTTATTAGGGTGTAAAATCAGGCTTTTTTCCCTACAACTAAAATGGGGATTTTTTCCCATAACCTATGCAGGGGTTCACATTGCAGGTAATAGGGTATTTCTCTTGCAACTTTGCAAGATGCCTCGCACACAAGATCCCTTGTGGAGCAATGTCACATGGGAGAGCAAGTATGTAGGCTCAGGCTCAAGAAAATGGAGGTGCATTTTTTGTGCAAAGGTGCATCTTGGCAACATTACACGGTTGAAGGCACACTTGACACATACAAAGGGCCATAGGGTGGGACATTGTAAGGCCGTACCAAGGGACATTTATGAAAGCCTTAAGGCTTGGAAGGCTAAGGAACTAGACCTTCCTGTTGACGAGATCGTGGATCTTGAGCATTTGAGAGAGCCTGTCATCATTGTGGAAGAGCAAGATTCTACAGTAGGTGACATGCAAAGTCAACATTATTACACTTTTACTGTTGGGGTAGCTCTGCTTTACCTTTGTTGAAGAAAGGGCATGTGAAGGTAGGGTTTCAAGAGGCTGCCATGAAGGAGGCAACAAGGGAGATAACCAAGCTTTTTGTGCAGTGTGCATTGTCCTTCGATATTTTGCAGACTCCTCGATGGAGGACAACAATAAGAGTAATCTCACGCATAGGTTGTGAGTGGGATGGTCTTCCGTAGACTACGTAATGGGCGGGCCCAAGATCACGAGGGACTCCTTGTCGAGTTCACCTCACATGCCGATGATACCCTGGTGCCCCTACTAGCCTACATGTTCAATAGAGCCCTTTGTAAAGGATTTCCACCCTCTTGGTCCACTACACCATCAGCCCCATCCTCAAAGCCGTAGATCCACTTGATCCTAATAATTACAGGATGATCATGATTGGCCCACATTGGCCAAACTCTATGGATCAATGTACAGAACTCAGTTCATTCGTAGAGAGACAGGGATGCGGAGCCTCATGACAGGCAAGCTATCAAAGGAGCTGCTCTATCCTTGACCAGTGACCACATCTTCACCCTCCATGCTAGGGCATAGCACGACATCAAAGGATTTTCTGTTGCCATGTGGATTTCAGAAAAGCTTTTGAAATTGTACCCCAAGCCGGCCTCCTACAACGTCTACAAGAGATAGGAGTCCCATTCGACATGGTTTGGAGCATCATCGCCCTCTATGAGTCCGTCACCACATGAGTGAGAGCCCTAGGAGGTACTATTGGAGTGAAACAAGGCTACCCTATATCACGCACTCTTTTTGGCCTCTACATTGATGAGATCCCGAGGTTCATTGACAGATTAGGCGGGGCTGGTCCCACACTAGTAGACATATTGATCCCTCTACTACTTTATACAGATGACATCGTTCTCATTTCAGATTCAGCCGAGGGGATTCATAGACATTTGGATGCCTTACAGGATTTTTGCACTCGGCGGGACCTCATTGTTAACCTTGGTAAAACCAAGGTAAGGGTCTTCAATACCTCTCATCCCTTCACATCCAGATTGAGCTTCACATACAGAGGGAATCCTGTGGAGATTGTCTCATCCTATGTCTACCTTGGTGTCACTTTCAATGGCCCACACTTCACCATGGTTCCAACAACACATGCCAGAGTGACACGGGGATATGCAGCCTTGAGCTTTACTTGACCGACATGCTTCCAAGCACATTTCCAGGAGCCCAGGACGAGGGGTTGGCTTTCTGACACCCTCCTCTCACACCAACCTTGATGTATGGAGCTGCCGTTTGGGGCCAAATTTATCCAATGAGGATTGGCAACGAGTTGAGAGGCTCCAGGTCATGATGTTCTCCCGTATAATCCGCAACAAACCATCAGTCCCATACCAGATTATCGAGGTAGAGTTTACTGCAATCCCGATGGTAGTGGATGCACTTTTCCAGACAGTCACATACCTCCATCTCATTAGTCACACGGATCCCCAGAGGTACTCGAGGCTTGGTTGGAGTCCTCAAGACAGCTAGCACTCAAGGGCCACCCTAGAGTATGGTACGCCCGAGTTTCCACTTGGTTCTCAGGATATAGGCTCCGCATGGACCGCCTCCCACCCCTTTAGTACAATTTGGACTCCCCTTTTCACCAGCGAGGACACCAACCGAGTTACCCAGTTAGATTTTTTCAGCCTCTACACCCACTCACTGCACATGGATCACACCTTTGGAACACCCACCAAAGATGCACTTCTATAGAGATCACTTCCTCAGGCTCACAAAGGATGGATTCATCTAGCAGTCGGGCTACCTGAGTGTTCACATGTCCCATACCATGCAATCGCGATTAACCAAATAAGGGTTTGATCCCACCACCTCAAAGGGGAGACAGGGAGAGGTGAGTGCGTCTTCATAACCAGGGACCTCATACGGAGAACCAGGCATAGTTGTCTGCAGGACGCATACCGCACCACAGGGACGTAAAGACTGGTACGAAACGAAACAAAGGTACAGCACGAGGTCTGGGACGTTTTTTTTTTCCATGACAATTTCGCTACAACGTTTCGTACCGGTTCATACAGTTTCGCACCGTTTCGTACCTGACCGGTACGATACAATCAAAAAAAGATTTTTTTTTCCCCATTTTTTTTTGACTCGTTTTTTTCCCCAGCTGCCCTTTGCTCAAGGCACCAAGGCAACAAGGCAGCCCGCTTGGACCCCATCTCTCTCTTTCCTCTCTCTCTCTCAAGCTCTATAGGGCCTACTACCTAGGCTCTCCCCCCCTCTCTCAGCTCTCAAGCTCTCTATATCTACTACCTAGGCTCTCTCTCTCTCATCGCTTGGGCCCCATCTCTCTCTCAAGCTCTTTGAGTCTCTAAGGCCTACTACGTAGGCTCTCCCTCCCTCTCTCTCTTTGGCAATGAGGTTTGGACTCCACAGGAAAGGAAAAGCATGAGGTCCCAAGTTTGAAAGTACAAAAATTAAAGGAGGGTATGGTTCCATGATTTGTTTCCGGTACTAAAAAAGTACAGGAGGGTATGATGGCAAGTCTGAAAGTATGGCCCCCAGTCTGAAAGTATGAAAAGTAAAGAAGAGTATGGTGCCATGATTTGTTTTAGGTACTGAAAAAGTAAAGGAGGGCTCAGGGTATGGTGCCAAATCTGAAAGTATGGCCAAAAGTGTACAAATATCTATTTTCCAAGTGTTTTTTTAGGTGGACCGTACCGCAATCGAACTTATTTTTCAAAATTTAAAAGTCCCATATCGGTACCGTTTTTTCGTACCTGACAACAATGGACCCAGGGAGGAGAGGATTTGCCGATTATGCCACACAAAGGTTGAGACAGAGGAGTATTACATATGTCACTGCCTAGTATACTATGAGATTCGCGGGGGGTTTCAGTGTCTGTTCCATGAGGAATTTGGGCCACTTTGTAGGATCATTGACTTCCTGGACCAACATTGCCTAGGGCTCTTCCTCCTCGAGCTCCACAGACACAAGGACACTTTCTTGAGAGAGGTTCCTCCCTAGCCACCCCGACCCCTCCCTCGCCAACCAATGATCCACCAACTTCTTCTGGACCTAGGAGGAAGAGGGCACCCATACAATGGATCCCGTGGACCCACCTCAGGTTACTACAAACCCACCTCGCTTGAGAGGAGTTACCTCAGACCGAGCCTCCGCATACCTGTGATTGACTGGCGCCCCCGCCCCCACCCCCGAGACGCCACGATCCCCTCTTCAGCTCCAGATCCAAGACATGATCCATCACCATAAAGCTACCTTTCCACAAACCGGGCCTCTGCATACCAGTGTGAATGGCACCCCCTGCCCCCGAGACATCAGCCGCCACGATCCCCTCATCAACCCCAGATCCAAGACATGCTCCATTGCCATTGAGCTACCTTTTCATGTGACACTGCTAAGGGAGACCTGTTGGCCATACTTATTAGCCCAACCATCTATCTGGGGCCAATGCTCCTATCATGTTTCATGTTCCTTGTATTCCATGATGAGATTTCCATGGACAGCTTTGTATCACTCCAATGAGAGTTTTGAATTGTTCTATTTTATTTTCCGTTCCATGATGAGATATGCCATGGGCATTATTGTATCACTTTGGTCTCATAGGCCCATTGGGTCTTTAGTAGACACTTAACATATCTTTTGTTCTTTCTCTCTCTCTCTCTCAGTTGTATCACACTTTTTCTTTTCTTTCTTTTCTTCCGATGACCGGAAGACCACATTTGTATTATTTTTTGTCTCATAGGCCGGCTTTGGCCTCTCGTAGACGTTAATATATCTTTCTTTCTTTCTTTCTCTCTCCCTACCCCTTCTGGGAGGGGTTCTGGCCACCCGCACGGGTGCTGCAGTATGAGGACCTGAGATATACTTGATAGAGCTCACACAACATAGAGAGACGGAGTACTGAGAGGACATTCTGAGAGACAAGACCAGCCCATACAAGAGATTGCCAAAGATCCATCACTGATTTCTTCACAACACAAGCATCCACATCAGCCACCCACACCGATAAGGCCGCCCGAAGAACCTATCATGCATGGTCACATTTCAAATGAGCACTGTGTACATTTCATTTGCATTCTCTCTCAGCTGCACCAACACTGCCGCATCGACATCAGCCACCCACACCAATAAGGCCGCCCGAAGAACCTATCATGCATGGTCACATTTCAAATGAGCACTGTGTACATTTCATTTGCATTCTCTCTCAGCTGCACCAACACTGCCGCATCAACATCAGCTCATATCAGTCGTACACATGGGCCATATTCACATCCCAAAGGAGCCCTTAGTGTCAGACCTACTCCATCCTACGTGTAAGGTGCCCCCGACCCAGAGCACCGTGGATCTCCACCACACAAAGACAGATCCATGAGATTCTCCAACGACATGACATGCCCTCACCATAGCCACAGCTGCCATCACGAGGCTTATAGAGCACCGTTTTAGTTTTTAGTTTTCACATTCTTTTTTTAGTTTTTCCATGGCACTATTATATATCAATGGTATCATTGTACTATTCATGATCTCAGAGGCCCTTCGAGTCTTTTGTAGACGTTTATCTCTCTCTCTCAGCTGTAGATACAGGATATGCTCCACCGACACTGATCAGCCCCTTGCGACCCAGTGGATGTCACAGATATCTGATCTAATTGTATCACCCATGCTAGATATCCTAGACAACCCTGTACCCAGCCCGGGGGGATGATCATACTAGCTCTGATGATGATGTATTTTCATGTCAGTTTCTAGGAGCAGCTATTTCACGTTCTTTATTAATCAGTTATATTTTCAGTTTCATTTTCGTTTTCTCTTTCTTTTGTTCCATGGCAAGATATAACACTATGATGTAATCTTTTGGTCTCATAGGCCCTACGCGTCTTTTGAAGACCATTAATATAACTTTCTTTCTTTCTTTCTAGGCCCATTGGGTCTCTAGTACCATCAGAGTGAAAAAAGGATGCCCACTACATCGGACCCTCTTTGGAATTTACATAGATGAGATCTCAGATTTCATTGAGACAGAAGCGGAGGCGGAGGAGCTTTTCTAGGAAGTATTCTTGTTTCCATCCTTTTATATGCTGATGATATTGTGCTCATTGCAGATTCTGGGGAGGGCTACAGAAACACATGGATACTTGAAAAGATTTCTGCACACAGAAGGGGCTCTCAGTCAACCTTGGGAAAACCAAGGTTACGGTATTCCACACCTCCTACCCAGTTGCAGGCCGTACACAGATCCCTTACATGAGTAGTAGGGTTGAGGTGGTGCACTCATATGTCTATCTCGGAGCTACCTTCATGAGTCCACGCTTCTCTACGAGACAGGCAGCAAAGGATAGGCTCACTAGAGGATATGCAGCTCTAGCCTTCTTAGAGAGGCAGTGTTTCAAGGTACATTTTCACAAGCCGAGGACAAACAGTTGGCTTTTTGACACCCTAGTCACCCCGGCACTTATGTATGCAGCTCCCTTCTTGGAACCACATTTTTCCCCGTCAAATTGGCAGCACATAGAGCATCCTCAAATCATGATGTATCACAGATGATACGCAGCAAGCCATCTGTTCCCCAGCAGATCATCCAGGCAGAGTTTGTTGCGGCTCCTGTGTTGATGGAGGCCCTGTTCCAGATAGTCACTTACATACACAAGGTGAGGGAGATGGATCCACTTCAACTCCCCGACTTGCACTGCAATCATCACAGGAGATAGCGGCCAGAGGAGAGCATTCATCTTGGTATGGCATAGTATTTCAGGCACATGGATTACAAATGGACTGGCTCCCTCCATTTCAGTATGATCCAGATTCCCCATACATTAGGCTTACACATGAGAACAAGAACCGGGTGATCCGACATGATCTACTAGGGCTATACACACGTAACACATGGATCACACCGGTAGGCCCATTGCCTACCAAGATGCAGTACTATAGAGATCATTTCTTGAGATTCACAGCATAGATGGTTTCATACAGAGACCAAGTTATCTCAATGCCTTCATGTCCCATGCTATGAGGATAGGCATTGGCTAGCTTAGGTATCATCCCATAGACTGAGGATAGAGACTGGCAGAGCTGAGTGGATACTCAAAGAGGACAGGATATGTAGACTCTGACAGATGGGGGTTGAGTTGAAGGAGCACTATGTCTGCTAGTGGCCAGTCTACTACGAGATCAGAGGGAGCATTCACTATCTATTCAAAGAGGGCTTTGGACCCTTATGTCGGATCACGGAGTACCTAGATCAGGGGTGCCTTGGACTCTTCCTACTGGAGCCCTCCTCTCACCTTACAATCACCAATTTTTTCCAGCCTAGAGGGGTGGATATGGAGGCACCAGAGCCCACCATAGTGGATACAGGAGCTTATACCATAGTGCCCCCTTGCGTAGCAGGCCCATGGGAGCCACATCAAATCGGGCACGCACACTCCACAAAGCTAGACACCCTCGTCCCATCGGACCCCGACCACCGCCAACTCATTCAGGAGATCCTAACCCGCCGTCGAGCAGCCTCATCCTCACAGCAGACTATCAACATCTCTAGCCTTCTTGTATCACCCATGATGGACATCCTAGATGGGCCCTTGCCTGACATACAGGGTTGATTGACTCTTTTTATTCAGCTCTCCCATACCCCATCACTTATTGTACCCTATACCTGGCATAGTAGGATCTAGATTTTTCATCTTATATAATCTCAGAGTCTAAGATCTTAGCTTTCAGTTTTTAGTTTTATTTTATTGTTACTTTTTCTTATTCCATCCATAACGAGATTTCATGGACACTATGTACACATCATTTTGGTCTTAAGGACCCTTTGGGTCTTTTGAAGACGTCAGAGATTGGTAAGAAGTGTGAGTTCTACAGAGATCACTTCTTGAGACTCTCCGAGGACGGATTCTTTGAGATCCCACGATACATACAAATACACGTCACATGCCATGCATATCACGATCGGTCAACTCATGGTATCCTCCCACCGCCTCAGAGTAGAGACTGGTAGAGCTGAGGATATCCCACATGAGGAGAGGACATGCACAGTATGCATCACAGGAGCAGTAGAGGATGAGGCCCATTATATGCTCAGTTGCCCGACTTACTATGAGATACGGGGGAGATTCCACTGCCTCTTCCGAGAGGGATTCGGACCACTCACATGGATGATACAGTTTGAGGATCAGAGGTACTTGGGCATGTACTTGATGGAGCTTAGACGACACAGGGATGTAGTGTTGAGGCAGCATGCTGAGAGACAGTCCCGGCTCCAACATGACACCTCACAGAGAGCCATCACAGATTTCTTTGTGGTACATACATCCACATCAGAATGCACTGCCCACAACACTTCCTCTACTACGACATCAGAGCCCACCACCTGTACCCACGCTCCAACTCCACGCCCCAGAGGAGTTCTTAGCGAAAGAGCTCGATCCATTCTGCGAGCCAAACATCCCCGACCCAGAGCATCAGGACCTCCACCACACAGAGACAGATTCTTGAGGTTCTGCGCCGACATGTCCCGCTCCCATCACATAGGCCTGACATTCACTCCACCATCAGATCGGTTATGGCCGAGGCGGGTATCATCATTAGCTGATCACATCATATCTCACTCTACACAGGATCATCTGCTGATCACATGTACTGTCAGATGTTTTCATTTTACTTTTCCTTTCAGTTTTCCATGGCTCAGTATATCCATGGTACCATTGTATTACTTTTGGTCTCATAGGCCCTTGGGGTCTTCTGTAGACGTTAATATAACTCTCTCTCTCTCTCTCCCGGATGCCCCCTACTGATGTATTGTGTGGCTAGATACTTACCTTCAATTCTTTCTTTTCTTTTCCAAACAGTGTATCAGATGTCACATGGTTGTAACTTTGGTCTCATAGGTCACTTTGGCCTTTTGAAGACGTTAATATAACATTTCATTTCATTTCATTTCTCTCTCTCTCTCTCGCTGATGTAGGAGCCCGACAAAGAGGAGTGACACTGGATAGAGCCACCGAACTATGTAGAGGTCGACGACCTAGACCCAGAGGCTCTCGGGGCCCATGCCCATGCCACTATAGGAGGATCAGGGCCATCATCTTACACCATCATAGGACTTCTTCACGCCAGCTCAACTTTACCACTTTGAGTGCCATGTTGTGGCACCCCATGCGGGATATCTTAGGATGATATGTGAGCCTTATGCTCTTTGTACATGGATCAGCCCTAGCATCTCAGCTTTAGAATTTTAGCTTTGTCATTTTCTTTCATTTTAGTACCCATGATGATGTAATCCTTTTGGTCTCATAGGTCATTTTGGCCTTTTGTAGACGTTAATATAACTTTCGTTCTTTCTTTCTTTCTCACCGCCTTTGCC